>NC_092808.1:66674805-67347305 GCF_040954645.1 Diabrotica undecimpunctata
GTGAGTATGACCACGCAATAAGAATTTATGTGTAATGGTTTTCAATGTTGGATTTTTTTTTAATATATAAAAATAGGCCATAACCATAACAATGTTTCGATTTTGAGATGGACAGTTATCAGACCATATAATAATTTCTTTTTGGTGAGGTTTAACATGTGATAATGCCCACTTTAGCAATCCTGATACCATTTCATTTGCACCGCCTCTTGATTTGGACTCGTCTCAGATCAAATAAGTAGTAGCATTATTAGTGGCATCATAAATTGTGTAATTATACGTCCAAAGTTTTAAAGAGTAAAAGCTTTGCGCGTTGGTTAACACTGGTGGTGGAAGGCATTTTTGTAAATCGACTCATATTATAATTGTTGTAGAATTTTGTTGTTTTGTGCATAATTTATCTTCTTTATTTAAAGAGTATCTTCTTGTTGCTTCTTCCAAATGTTCATTATACATATTTGGCTTGTAGAGATTCCTTTTCAACATCAATCTGTTCTTCACGTAGCTTCACTAAAAATGAGTCACATTGATCGCAAGTATCATTATCTGGAGACTTGAAGGAGTAATTGAACTCTGTGTTAAAAATGTAACTATACAACTATTCTTTGGCAATCAGATTTTCATGTGTATTTTTTTCTTCACACTGTGCTTTATAAAGTCTATACATTTTTGCAATAGTAAGGTGACTTGTCAGGTATTTTCTGCTCGATCTCTCTTGGTTAACAGGGAATTTCATAATATGATCACGAACTTATTGTTTTACAACTTCAGGTACCTTGACATGGTTTTCAGGCTTCCCCCTTTTATCCACAGCAATTATACCCCCTGTTTGTTTTTTCTCCAAAGATGTGGTCACAAAATATATATGTAACAATATATAGAGTGTTAACAAAAAATATTTTGCACACACGTACCATGGAATTACTTTTGTCAAAATAATACTGTCGTGTGTGAGATCTAGAATCCTTTCTTGCACCAGTTCTACATCTTTTTCTAAACGTTTGTACCAATTGGATGTGCGATGATATAAACCGACGTTTATGGTTTATGTCTTTAGATGCATCCCAAAAAGCAGCATTTATGTTTTTTCTTTTTTGCTTAGAAATTTTTTAGTTGCATTTTAATCGGCACACCAAACTACACCGTGGTTTTACTAATTTTTCAGCTATAAGTTTCGTCTTGGATGTGTGTTCTAGTCCGGCAATAACTTTTTTGTGTTGTTTACTTATTTTCCAATTCTCTATTTGTCTTTGTCTTTTTCTACCTATTTGTTTTGCATTTATCGTCTCATTAATTCTATCAGAGTCTGCAGAACAATCGCTCTCGCTGTCATAATTGGGGTCCGCTGTACTATCGTCAGTGTTTTCTTCAAATTCTGTTTCCCCCTTATAAGTGTTACTCTTTCCTTCTAATGAAATAATTCTCTGTGATCTGCTACTCATTTTTAAAATGAAAATATACTGAAATCACGTTAAAAACTACTCTGAAAACTTACTATTTGAACTAACGTCTGTTCCTACAAACAGTCAAACTCAAACTATTAGTCAGAAATCGTCGGTAAACATGTGCAAACAGTTGGACAGTGAGAAAACATTAATACAGTCATCAGTGCTATCAACTCTACTCGCGCTGGTCGACTTTTCGCCGTTCTAACCGTTTTTCCCTTGGCCGCTTGTTGGAACCTAGGGACTTAACACAGTGTTGCGCATTAATGTGAGGGGAAAGTATGGACTTAATTTCAACTTAAAAATAAACTTGGACTTATGGACTTAATATTGTCATTACTAAAAATACCAAAGAGGACTTAATTCCAAGTCAATTTCATTGATAATCCCGTTTTGCTTAAAATTGGACTTAATACACTTTTATTCTGAGGTACAGATAAATATATATATATATATATATATATATATATATATATATATATATATATATATATATATATATATATATTATATATATATATATATATATATATATATATATATATATATATATATATATATATATATATATATATATATATATATATATATATATACACTCGCGATCATAAAATCCGGGTCACCTTAAAAATTTCAAGTTTATTGAATATTTTTGCCTCTGGTGCAGTAATAACCTTTTTTTAGGCTAATGTATTTTTTATTTGTCATTAATGTTTGTTTTGAAAGAAAAAAACAACGGTTTTTTATTGTTTTTATTGAAAAAGCAGAAAACAAACCAAATTGTTGATAAAACAGACATACGAAAAAAAATTGAAAATACAGAACGTGGTGAAACATCAGTGAAATTTCAGTGACTAATATCGTGTATTGCCTCCCCTTGCTCTAATAACCTCTTGCAGACGACGGGGCATACTCTCAATTTTTCTCCGGATTACATGTTGTGGTAAGTTATTCCACTCTCTCACTAACAGATCTTTAAGCTCCTTTGCGTTGTTAGGAGGTGGTGTATGGGTTTGAATACGTTTTTTCAAATTGTCCCAGAGATGTTCGATGGGATTCAGGTCCGAAGACCTAGCTGGCCGGGGTAACCTCGTAATTCCAACCCGTCTAAGTATTGCATGCTGATCCTGGCAACGTGCGGTCGCGCATTGTCCTGCATAAAAACGGCGTCTTCTCCAAGTCTCGCCATGGTGGGCATAACATGTTCTTCCAGAATCTCCGTAATGTACCTTCGTGCAGTTAAGGACCCATTTTCGATGAAGGGTAATTCTGTGCGGAAGTCGGAAGATACACCTCCCCAAGCCATGGACGAGCCTCCACCAAATCACATTCTTGGAGCAATGCAAGCTTGTGAAAATCGTTCACCGGTTCTCCTCCAAACTCTTACACGTCCATCAGATCCAGTTAGGCAGAAACGGGATTCATCTGAGAATAACACTTTGCTCCAATCATTAATTCTCCAATGCGCGTATTGTCGAGCAAAAGCTAGTCGTGCAACTCGATGCGCCTGGCGAAGTGGCGGTCCTGTAGCCATTACCCGAGAAGATAGTCCAGAAGAACAAAGTCTTCTCCTGACTGTTGCAACGCTAACATTGCAATTTCGTACTTCCTGTAGACGATTTCGATGCACAACCGCAGTTGAGATCCGGTTTCGTAAATCCTGAAACATAAGTAAACGGTCATCTCGTGCCGTAGTCGTTCTTCTTTGTCCAGATCCAGGTCGTCTGGTTAGCAAACCCGTCTCCTGAAAGCGTTGAAGCACTCGTTGAACCGTAGAAAGGCTTACGGAAACAATAATAAACACTAATAATGGCACTAATACACACTAATTGTGGCAATAATAAACGTTTGTTTGTTGCGTTTGAACAGAAAGTCGAAGCACAAATAAGACATTTAAAACAAGCGGCAGTTACAGGTACCGTTCATTTTGGGAAGTGTATAGTTTTCCGCGAAATTGGCATTATTGGAATTCTTTGTTACAAAGGAAACCGCTAAGGCGACAACAATTCTCAGAAACATGCATTAGTTTGTATTTGTGTTATTATTATTTACGATAAAGCTCGTTAAAAATGAAATAACGGTGATTTTCAAGGTGACCCGGATTTTATGATCGCGAGTGTATATATATATGATTGTAAAATAGATCAAGAATAAAATAAATGTTTGTATGCAAAATACCATGAGATCATAAATATTCAAGACCCTGTATAGGTTAAGAATTTGTAAATATAATGATTTATAAGTGAGTGTTTTCGCGGAACAGTGGACTTCAATAGTAAATAGTTTCTAAGAACAATTTGTATAGGAAAAACATTTCGGGGTTATTTAGAAAGTATTAAATATTGTTTAAAATGTTACAAATAATTATACATGGTTTTGTATCAGATAAGAATTTCAAATTAATGTTTGATAGACACTGGTTTGTATATTATTTTTCTTCGGAGGTAATGCTATGAATTAGACGTTATCTTTTACAAATACGGATTTGCTTGTAGACACAAAAAAAGGTTAGTCGTTATTATTTTATGTTAATTTAGGGAAAAACCTAAGTGGGTAAAACACGCTTGATTTCTTAAAATTTAAAAATAGGACATTGTGAAAATAGGTAGAAAGACTGAATGTGCACGATTGGCAAGGAAGAACGAGGGTATGATAATGGGACAGTCGATTTGAAAATTGAACCAGATTTCAATTATTGTGTTTTATCATCCAGAACGAGAAGTCCAGTTTGAGAACAGTGTGTGAAAAATAGTATAAGTATAAGTTGTTATTTGTTAGTTAAGTTGGTGATAGCAGAATATTTGAAGGCGAATCGAGACCAGGTCGAGAATCCCAAACTCCTTGTGTCCGAAGAGACTCCTAACTCTGTAAGTAAATAAACAAAATTTATATAAAGTTTGTACCAGATAACCAGTCCAGTCCAGTGTCGTTATTATTATTTTGAAACGAGTCGGAGGTTTAATTTTGGAGAGAACCTGAACGAGTGCTGTTTTGTGTAACAGTTTTGGAAGGAGGAAGCAGAGCCACTCGTGTGTATAGAATTGGACAGTTTTGTGGAAACACAATCCGGAGACTAAATCAGTGTCCGTCGGGAAACATCGCATAGAGTAAATCCAAAAGGTCAGTCAATTATTTGTGAAATAAGCGTTGTATTTGTACCATATATGTTTTTTTTTAAACCCATATCATAAAGTAATTGATTAAAAAGAATTGAATTGAATCACATAATTGGCATATAATAAAATTTTGTTTGTTTTTTAAGAAAGTTAATTAGAACAATTTTTGCAGTAAATCAACTAACTAGGTTTAAAAGGGAGATAACCAAATTAAGTTTTCTTTTGTTCTGAGGAATAAATATTAAATTATACACGATCTTTATTTGTATATTTCTGTATGGTATTAAAAATAAACGGTGTTTTTTTAAAAAAAAAAAGGTCATAAATTGTGTATATCATATTTATTCTCTTTGTCTATCCTAAAGAAAGCCAGCATCCAGAAAATACTAGAAGCCACGAAGTGAAGATAAAATATTTTTGTTTGTAGTAAAGAACCCTGAGAAATTCAATCTAATCTTATATACTAAAACGCTAAGCCCTTTTCTTGTCCACCACTTTACTCAAAAACCATATTAGATAATTAAAATATTTTTTCGGAATATTATTAGTATTACGTATGAGATTGTCAAGATATACTTTTGGTACAAAAATTCACTTCCGGTTTTGAGATAACCGGAAGTTAAAATTTACTTTAAGTTTTAGACCCCACAATGTATATATGGATGGAAAGGTCTCGTCGAAACGAATCTAAATATGTACTTCCGGTTGCTTTTCGACACCGGAAGTGACCCGAAACGCGCATAAAACGTCAAGATAGAGCAAATCTGACACCGGATTCGTGATCAGCATGCAAAATTAACTGCTAAATGATAACATTGTAACAAAAAACATTGTTTTCGACGAAAAATTTCGTGATATTTAATACACTTTTTACTTGCATTATTATTGATGAATGTTATGTATATTCTTGCTTATATTGTTTGTATTGATCTCTTAATTTTTCTCGCAAAATAAAAATTTCATTTAAAAAAACTCGATGTGGAGTTGGTCCGCTAGTTTAATTTAATTTAATTCAATTAAATTTAACTTAATTTAAACTTAAGCTGATCATAATAATATATTTATATAAATTTGTTTGGATGGGTTGGAGTCAATAAAAAGGGGCTATTAGGTAACTACTCTTTATACTCAAGCTTTCAATGGTGTTTACAATTATTTTCAAGAGCTAATACAAAATATCTTATAAAGTGGAACTAATAATTGTAAAAAAAAGTGGTAACTCACCAAATAAAATTAGGTTAGTTAATAAAATTATGCTGCTACACATATTTAAAAAAACAATATTTTAAAAAATTGATTTGTCTAATAAATGTTTCTCTTTCTTTTAAAAATATAATTTTGAAAAAATGATTTAAACAAAAAACAACTGAATTTTGATCAATTATAAATAAATTAGAATAGCGACCAATAAAATTACAAAATACCCTCAATGTCATGAATGCCAACTTAGAGTTTGTATTTTAATTTATTTTTTCAAAAATTAAAATTTTGTTAAACACTCTTTTTTATTTAATAATAAAAAAGATTTATTTATTATTCACAGATACCTGAAAAAATGTATATGGCAAATTAAGTTAAAAATGTGATATTTTACTGGTTTTATAAATGAAAGAAAAATAATATCTTGAAAAATTTTGCTTAGATTTTGAATTTCAGATCTTTTGTTTAAATTATTATCACTCTTGATAATGCAATCCATTTTTAAAAAAGTCTTTTTTGTCTCTTTTAAAAAAATTTACACAACATTTTAATGTTATCAAAATATCAAAATCCATAATCTGGTTTTTGTCGATTACATGCTCTGCCAAAAGCACAAGATGGTTTTTTTATTCTACAAATAATATTGTAAACACAATTGAAAGCTTGAGTATAAAGAATAGTTACATAATAGCCTCTTTTTATTGACTTTTATTGACTCATACAAACGAGTCAACAAGTACTTCTTTTTTCTTCTTACTCTTATGTATATATATATATATATATATATATATATATATATATATATTTATTTATTTATTTAGTGGATTTTCTTGGGCTTAGGTTCATAAAAAAATTTGATTTGATACTAAGGCAATTTTATATATTTTTTCGACGTTTCGGCAGGAAATCCATGCCTTTTTCAAGAAGTAATATTGACTAAAAAACATTTTATGATAGACATAATACGCTTTAAAAGTTAAACTTTTGACTTACCAAGCATGTAAAAATTTGTTACTAACAAGTAGACGTCACAATTAAAATAATATTAAAAACATAGGATATACCCACTAAGTCACTACATGTAAAATATATTTTAGATCTAATGTGTTGTTTATTGAAGTTAGTTTATCGTTTAAACAACCAGTTATTTTAACATCATAGGCGTTCTGAGATTGTCTTTTTATGTGTTTTTAAATTAAGTTAAAATATATTTTGTTCAAATTTTTGACATCTTTTTTATCATTTATTGCATTATTATTTTTTTTATTTGTAAATAAAATAAATAAAACAAATAAAAAAAAATAATAATGCAATAAATGATAAAAAAGATGTCAAAAATTTAAACAAAATATATTTTAACTTAATTTAAAAACACATAAAAAGACAATCTCAGAACGCCTATGATGTTAAAATAACTGGTTGTTTAAACGATAAACTAACTTCAATAAACAACACATTAGATCTAAAATATATTTTACATGTAGTGACTTAGTGGGTATATCCTATGTTTTTAATATTATTTTAATTGTGACGTCTACTTGTTAGTAACAAATTTTTACATGCTTGGTAAGTCAAAAGTTTAACTTTTAAATCGTATTATGTCTATCATAAAATGTTTTTTAGTCAATATTACTTCTTGAAAAAGGCATGGATTTCCTGCCGTAACGTCGAAAAAATATATAAAAATGCCTTAGTATCAAATCAAATTTTTTTATGAACCTAAGCCCAAGAAAATCCACTAAAAAAATATATATTAAGGTTCAAGAACTAAACTCAAACTATATATATTTATATATATACATATACAGATATAAGTAAAATGTAATGGCATGTCTCGCCAAACAGGAAAAAGGAAGCAAAATAGGTATATCGATGGGAGGCAATCGTATATACGTATTTCTGACTATTGGTAGTCTTCAGTAGGGTACAGCCAAGTTAGAAAACGAGCATGTTAACTTGAAAAAGGATCACTACAGAAGCAATGCTACCAATTTGTGGCAATAATGTTAGAAGACTGAGTCACAGTCTCAATCTGCCTACTCTGAGACCTCAAATTCGAACGGAAACATATCCCTCTTGATAATGGCTCCAAAATGGGTGCCGAAACGTTGAGTTTTCAATTTTCAACGCGGTTCTTCCCGAGAACTTAGTAATTTTCATGATTACTTGACCGCGGAAATTTTTATATATATATATATATATATATATATATATATATATATATATATATATATATATATATATTGATTTATAATATTCAGCAATAACATATTGCGGTTACCATAACTCCTTAATAAAATCAAACAAATATGTCATTTATTTAGATATGTCAAAAAAATTTAAATTTTCATTCTTATAGTTGTAAGTATTAAAATATTCATTTTGTTTACATATAATCATTAATTATTCTAATAAATTTACAGTTTTCTCCTGAAGAAGTCACAAAATCGTGACGAAATATTGAGACTGAACAAATAGAGTTTTATTTCCTGACCGATTGCTGATACTATAAATCAATATTTAAAACAGTACGGTCGAAAAAATAATTTGAAATATATATATATATATATATATATATATATATATATATATATATATATATATATATATATATATATATATATATATATATATATATATATAGTGTTTTGACCAATATCTGTGGTCTCGTTTACTTTTTTTGCAAAAAAATTCCGCCGTTGAAGGGTTAATTATTTTTATTATTTAAATATTTTCATTATTACAGTTTTAAATTAACTAATATTAATAGTCCACACAATAGAATCTCTAGCACAAGCGAGAGTAGTAAGGAAAATTAAACTAGGAGATGCAAGGTAGGTAACACAAACACGATTACAATAAAAACAGGAGTGCGGCAAGGCGATTCCCTTTTAACCAGACGAATACTAGAAGGCAACAAAACACACTGGAGATACTATAGGCAACGAAGGACAAGAACTTACCCAGAAATACAAAAGTGAAAATATACAGAGTTGCAATCAGATAAGTAGTTACTTACACAACTGAGACAATGTGCCTCACAGATAAACATCAAGAAAGATTAAGATTATTCGAAAGGAAAATCCTCAGAAGAATGAGACCATGAAATAAGAGACAGACATTATGGAAGGAGAAGATATAGTTAGATTTATTAAAGCGCAGAGACTGAGATGGCTGCAACACATAGAGGGAAGGAAAAACGATATTCTAATTAAGAAGGTCCCCAGATCAAAGCCAGAAACTTAAAGATCAAGGGGAAGACCTAGAGAGAGATGAGAGGACTAGGTCATGAGAGATATCAAAATCCTGAAAGTGAGAAATTGGAGGGGCCTATGCTCAGATCGAAATTAGAGGAAGAACATTGTAAAAAAAGCCAAGTCATACAACAAACTTTCATAGAACATAAGAAGAATGCAGCAAATATTCCATCAGGAATGAAAGAACTTGATGATAATGATATATGTATATATAAAGAATCTGCATACGTACAAAACTGGATATGCTAACAAGAACATGTTGAGTTTAATTACTTTTATTATTTAAATAATTTCATTAATATTACGTTTAAAAATATTTATTTATAAGTAAAATTAATAACACAGTATTAACTAATATTAATAGTCTGCAATAGAAAATCTAGCACAAACAAGAGTAATAAGAAAAATTATAGAATTGATATTTAATATCAGTGTTTAATACAATTAATAAAATGTGAACTAATATCTGTTATGTTTGCATATGAAGTGATTCACAGTGAGTAAGTTTTTTATTCTACATATTGGATAATTAATTATTAATTTTGGACTATCTATCGTCTATATAAAATTTCAACTAGTAGTGTTTTAAAAAAACTATCAACAACTACAAAATAGTTTATTAGTTTTTCGTTTTAAATCCAGTTTCACCGGCCAGATGTAAAGCTGGCCACGGACGTATAATAAATCCTTCATTAATTTTAATACGTTGGAGGAAAATTAAATATGGCTACTAACAGCAGCATCTCACCTACCTCACTACTAATGTCTGAAATAAACTCTAATAGCTCAACGTACTCATCAGCAGTAGCAAATATGCAGTTCCCATCGAAAGAACAAGCGATTGTCTTCAGTGCCTTGGATAATACTAAATTGCAGGACTATTTAATTCCATTGGGCAAGATAATCCAACCTAAGAATATAATATTTTCATCCAAATTATCAAATAACCGTATTTGTATGTATCTTGCAAATAAAAAAGTTGTTGATGACTTCATGACAAACCACGGTCATATAAAAATTCAAAATGTAACTGTACATCACCCCTGCGGAACGGATTGTTCTTTCAAATGTATATCCCACCATACCGCATAGTTTATTAATAAACTACCTACAAAATATCGGACTTAACATGGTTAAAAATCAGCGCTACATCACCTGAGTATAGCCATATTCTCAGTTTCAGAAGACAGGTCTATGTAAGTCCTCATAGTATAGAACTACCTGATTCGTTTACTATAAATCATGACGAAACAACATATCGAATCTCTCTGTCTCAAGATAGTATGGTATGTTACAACTGCAAAAAGACCGGACATACTGCCCATAGCTGCAATGAAAACTCACAAGTTCATGTTGAAGCATGTTCTATGGAAACCAATAATGATAATTGATCCCAAACTGAACTTAGCAATGTCATTATGCCAACTCCAACCTCATCTTCTACAGATAAAACAGAACCAATTAAACAAAAATCCGATCACCCATTTATCCTCAATTTCGATCAATTGTGTTTACTCTTAAGTAATGTTAGTGGTGTACAAAATCCCATTAATATAATTCAGGACTTTACTACAGATATCCCAGCACTTATTCATATGCTAAACACAATTTACCCCCATTTAAAAGGAAGATCTGCTAAACGAAGCATTACCACACTAAAAATAAAAATTAGTAATAACAGCAATTTAGAGTCCGATAGTGATACGTCTCAAGTCAGTGCCTAAACAATTCATTTCTTTTCTTTTTTTCTTTTCTAAATAATTAAATTCACAAAACTACTCCAATGGAATATCGATGGACTCTTCCATCGACTTGCCTTTTTACAGAAACTCATCTCTGACCATTGCCCAGATATAATATGTATCCAAGAAACTAACCTTAGTCCAAACAAAAATTACAATCCTAAGCAGTTCAATTGTTTTAGAAATGACAGAATAAGCAATTGTAATTATTCTTCTGGTGGGGTTGCCACGTTGGTCAAAAAATCTTCTGTAGCAAGCCTATTTCCTGTAAACACCACACTTGAAACAGTAGTAATAAAACTTATAGTACCTTCAACTCTCTACATCTGTAATATTTATTTACCATCGAGTGCAGTATTTACTTTTGATGACATAAATAGTCTTATCGAACAAATACCATCTCCGCGTATTATATACGGTGATTTTAATGGTCACAATAACATAAAGGGGTCAGTACGTACAGATAGTAGAGGTAAATTACTGGAACAATTAATGTCTGACTTACAGCTCAACTTACTTAATGCTGAAACTCCTACACGTTTTAACATTTAGACGGGAGATTCATCTGCAATTGACTTAAGTTTTTGCGATCCAGTTTTGTCTCCTCAGCTCTTGTGGGAAGTCCTACCATATACATTTAGTAGCGACCATCATCCCATTATTATCCGAACTTCATCGATAAATCTATGGAAAACTTTATTGCAAAAAATATCATCAATGATACACTAGAAGACTTCAATAATATCATTATACAGAGTGCAAAACAGTTTATAGGTAAAACAAAACCGCCAAAAAAATCATACACCCGTACCATGGTGGAATCCTGACTGCAGTGAAGCGATTAGGGCAAGTAAAAAAGTTTTTAATAGGTATAAAAAACATAAAAATCTAGAGAATAAGATTGCATATAAAAGACTAAAAGTCTAAAACTCAACTATTAATTAAACAAGCAAAAAAATCCAGTTGGATGTTTCTAATATAAACAGCTCCACGTCAATAAGTGAAGTTTGGAAAAAAATTCGCAAAATTTCCGGTTTTCAACAGCCACCCACAGTATCAAGCCTAAAAGTAAATAACCAAATAATTACATCACCAAAAGAAATTGCCAACATATTGGCACAAAATTATTCAAAAATATCTTCCAATGAAAACTATGACCCTGTTTTTCTTGAAAACAAAATATTATATCCGAAAATTATAGCACTCTTTCATATGAAATTAACAATAATCCTCTAAATCTTCCTCTAACGCTTCATGAATTGAATGATTCACTTAGAGATTTGAAGGATACTAGTCCTGGACCAGATGATATACCATCTATTTTTTTAAAACGACTTCCTAATTCAGCCATAAAAGTTATGCTACAGATATTTAATTTCATATGGCAGCAACACCAGTAGCCCACACTTTGGACCAAGGCTATTGTTCTCCCATTTCTTAAACCTCAATGTCCCCGTCTAGACCCTGAATCTTACAGACCCATAAGTTTGACGAGCTCCATGGGAAAATTATTAGAAAAAATTATCAATACAAGGCTCACCTGGACACTTGATAGTCCCTAGTCACTAGTCACAAATCTACTAACGAATGAGCAAAATGGTTTTAGACAAAATCGATCAGGCCTAGATAATATACTAGATTTAGAAAGCGATATCCAGGAAGCACTAGCGATGCGACAACATTGTATAGCAATATTTTTCGATATAAAGAAAGCATTCAACACGTGCTGGAGATATAATATTTTAAAAAAGCTGCACTCATGGAATATCCGGGGAAACTCTCTAGAATTTATTAAAAACTTTTTACGACAAAGAGCATTTCAAGTCACAGTTTAAAGTTCATATTCCGAAGAACAGGTTGAGGAAAACGGAACCTATCAAGGTTCTATAGTTAGCCCGACATTATTCCTAATCTCCATAAATGATATAATTAAAAATTTACAAAATCCTTTGAAATCTCGTCTTTGCGCAGACGATTTGGTGGTCTATATCAAGGGCAAAGATTCTTCACTTATGTCGAAATACTTACAAGATTTTCTAAAACAACTGGAAGAATGGTCCTGCGACACAGGATTGAAATTTTCGGTATCTAAAACAGTGGGAATGGTATTCACTAATAAACACGCTTTCATTAGATAGTATACACAATACCGCATTAAGAATTGCTCTGGGAGCATTTAGAACAACACCGGTAGAAAGTTTATATAGTGAAATTGGAGAACCATATTTACTACACCGTCGCATTTATTTAACATTAACACATGCAACTTCTATAGCACCCAATCGAAATTGACCTATTTTAGATAATACATTCAATAACAAACATACAGTTCAAAATAGATCTAATTCACACAAGCCTTTCTATGAGAGAATTCGATTCTATCTAAGATATTTAAACCTAGATTTTCCAGATATATTTCAAAAAATTTGAACCATCCTCCACCTTGGTGTACCAATATCCCCGAAATAAATTATAATCTTACTGTATTTAATAAGCATTCTACAAATCCGGCTGTTATTAAAAATAACCTGTTATTAAAAATAACCTGTTATTAAAAATAACCTCAATTTAATCATAAACAAACATGGAGAAAATTGCTGCAAGATATTTACAGATGCATCCAAATGCAACACAGGAGTTGGTGCTGCATATGTAACGTCTAACAATCAATTTCAATTCAGACTGCCCAAATATTTCAGCATCTTCTCTGCTGAACTGTATGCAATACTCAAAGCTCTTGAACATATCAACAATAATAAAATACCAAAATGGTTGATTCTAAGTGATTCCCTTAGTGTTTTACAAACCTTAAATCATATGTATCCTAAAAGCCCCCCAGAAAAAATGGTAAAATCTGAACTAAAGCAAGCTGAAGAAAATTCCAGACCTTCATATGGATCCCATCTCATATTGGTATTGATGGAAACGAAGCTGCAGACCAGTGCGCGAGTAAAGTGTCGGAAAATGTCGAAACAGATGTAACGGAGTGTCGAAATCCCGCGGGTGATATAAAAACGTCTATAAAAAATTTAATTACGTGTAAGTCGAATCACCACAAATGATTACAATCAGGAGATAAAAATAAGAATAGAAAAGGCTAGAGCAAATTTCAACAAAATGAGAAGAGTTCTATGTACCAGGGATTTAAAACTGGAACTAAGAGTTAGGTTGGCGAGGTGCTATGTTTTTTCGACCTTATTTTATGGAATGGAATCTTGGACCTTGAATACTACATCAATGAAAAAACTGGAATCATTTGAGCTGTGGGTGTACAGAAGAATTCTGAAAATATCATGGACAGAACACGTCACAAACAAAGAGGTTCTGAGAAGGATGAACAAAGAAATGGAAATTTTAAATTCAATAAAAACAAAAAAATTGGAATATCTCGGACATATTACACGTGGAGAGAAATACACCTTGCTCCAACTGATCATGCAGGGAAAGATCCAAGGAAAGAGAAGCATAGGGAGGCGTAGAATGTCATGGCTGCGCAACCTGAGAGAGTGGTACGGATGTACATCAAATGAACTTTTCAGAGCAGCCGTCTCAAAAGTTCGAATAGCTATGATGATTGCCGACCTCCGCCGCGGAGATGGCACTTGAAGAAGAAGAAGTCGAATCAAAAATGGAATTATTCACAGACAACACTACGGAAAATTAAAGACAATGTTTATCCATGGCTACCTAGAACTCGAAACCGAAAACTGCAAACCATCATTACTCGTCTACGTTTAGGCCATACAAGATATACGCATTCGTACCTTTTTACCAGAGATAATCCCCCTAAATGTGACATATGTGACGAAACAAACAGTGTTAAACATTTTTTAATTGACTGTCCACTTTTTGTAAATGAACGCAACAGGTTCAATATTTCAAACAATATTAATAAACGCTTAGGTACAGATTTAAATTATGCTGATTTGGAAAACTATTTAAAATGTATAGGATTATATTATAAAATTTAAACTATTAGAATTGTACACCTACACTGTATTCCCGCTAATCACCTTATGGTGGATGCGGTAAACTTTTTCAATAAAAAAAAAGAAAAGAAAAATTATACTAGGTGGTTTAAAGAAAATATACTAAGAGGAAGATCAAGAACTAAAAGGTCTTGTGTCGTTTAATATGATTTATAAAAATTAATGTTACAAATTGAAAAACGAAAGTTCTTACAAAAAAGAGTGGAGAACAATCAGAATTAAATAATTGGTAGATAAGACCAGCAGTACTTGGTATTTATATAATATAAAAAGTCCAGGATATGTTTATCCGCTTCGCAATAACTATATGTCATTAAAATCGTAGCTATTTTTAACACTTTCTTACTTTTTCCATTTCTGAAATATTGATTTTTCTGGTCGTTCTAATTTTTACACTACTTTGTAAAATATTTTTATGGTATCTAACTATTTCTTCAAGTTAAACTAGAATTACCTTGTAAGACACTAAATGCCCTACTTTAGACTCAACAAGTATAAACTTATCGATTACATAATTTATCTCTGTTATATTAACTCGCTATTGAGAAAATGTATTTTGCTTTCAGGTAATACTCGTATTGTCGAAAAAATCGAGCAGAGCGGACACGCCTACTACTAAGTTATTTATTTAAGGAATTTTCTAATCACCATTGTTTAGTTTATCATTTTTAAATTATGCAAAATCAACTACCTTAATTGTATTACACAATTATGGATCTATTTAATCATTAGGAAATACCTTATTTATGCATTTGATAGAAACGTAATTACATATATACAAATACATGAATTATAAATCACTATTCTTCTGATAAAGTTTCGTTTATTTCAGTGAAAAACAAAAATGGCGAACACTGGAAAATCTTGAAAAGGTTGGTCCTAAACATCCGCTCATGCGACCAGAGTTATACTACGAGGTACCAAATATTCTCGTCGGTTTTTAATGCTTTGCAGAAGATATATTTACACATTTTCAATGGATACTTTCTACTGATGTACAATGTACAACCTCAAAAACACTGAGATCGCTAACGATAAAACTCCCTGGCTCTTTTTAAAGTGAGAAGAGAAGACGAAGCATTTGCTGTTGGTGTGAGGTTGCCTGTCAAATATT
The DNA here is from genome assembly GCF_040954645.1 of Diabrotica undecimpunctata. Taxonomy (NCBI): domain Eukaryota; kingdom Metazoa; phylum Arthropoda; class Insecta; order Coleoptera; family Chrysomelidae; genus Diabrotica; species Diabrotica undecimpunctata. Next base: position 66,690,669 of record NC_092808.1, read on the forward strand.
ACAAGTTTTCCAGAAGTTTTTAACAAATTGTTCCTCTCCGAATGCACCGAACGAAATAAAGTGTTAGCCTATATAGTTAATATGGATAGGGCAACATGCAAAGGCATTTAAATTCTTATATTTAGTGCGATAAACTATTTGAAGTTGAATATAGTATGTCAAATAAACGTAAGGCATTGATTATTCTCACCATCCTGACATATAACCGTGTCGTAGGTCCTTGATCTTTTCAATCTGTTCGGTTTTACAATATACTGGGATTGTTAATCTTGTTGAGGAAGCTAACGGTTGCACTTGTAGTAGTATTTACATAGCTTTGAGTATCGACATAAAAATGTGTAAGTCTAATGTTACATATTTAGTATACTACTTACTATACGGTATAGAGATAGCCACTCTGACTAAAGCAATGATGAGAAAAGAAGAAAAGTTTTCGAGATGTGGCTTTACAGAAGAATCCTGAGAATATCTTAAGTAGACAGAGTCACGAATGAAAAAGTCGTGCGAAGACATTCAACAACAAACAGAACTGAATAATGAAATAAAGATACGAAAACATATATATATATATATATATATATATATATATATATATATATATATATATATAATAAAGGTAAAAGATATCGGCATAGCTCGCAATAAAAAGAGAAAAATATAATAAAATATGTGTATAAGATGGAAGGCAACCGTATATACGTATTTCTGACTATTGGTCGTCTTCAGTACGGTGCAGCCAAGTTAGAAAAGGAGCATATTAACTTGGGAAAGGATCATTCTAACATTATTGCCACAAATTGGTCGCATTGCTCCTGTAGTGATCCTTTCCCAAGTTAATATGCTCCTTTTCTAACTTGGCGTCACCGTACTGAAGACGACCAATAGTCAGAAATACGTATATACGGTTGTCTTCCATCTTATACACATATTTTATTATATTTTTCTCTTTTTATTGCGAGCTATGCCGATATCTTTTACCTTTATTTTACTATTAACTCGCATTATCTTTTTCTTATTGTTTGAAACGTTCTAAACGTTTGGCATTTCTTTCCTCAGGTAGCTTAGCTTCCTCCGTGGATGTGTTGGTTGTTGCTCTGGAAACCTCAGAGTCTTCTAACATTATTGCCACAAATTGGTCGCATTGCTCCTGTAGTGATCCTTTCCCAAGTTAATATGCTCCTTTTCTAACTTGGCTGCACCGTACTGAAGACGACCAATAGTCAGAAATACGTATATACGGTTGCCTTCCATCTTATACACATATTTTATTATATTTTTTTCTTTTTATTGCGAGCTATGCCGATATCTTTTACCTTTATTTTACTATTAACTCGCATCCTTTTTCTTATTATATATATATATATATATATATATATATATATATATATATATATATATATATATATATATTATATATATATATATATATATATATATATATATATATATATATATATATTATATATATATATATATATATATATATATATATATATATATATATATTTATATATATATATATATTATATATATATATATATATATATATATATATATATATATATATATATTATTTCTTATATCGTTAAATAGTGGGTTTGCAGCAATAATAATAACGTTTACTTCCTTACGTTGTCAGCAAATACTTCTGGTTCATTATATATACATATATATATATATATATATATATATATATATATATATATATATATATATATATATATATATATATATATATTATTACTATAAGTTTTCTTAAAAAAATAATAAAAATAAGGCTGACTTGAAATACAACTGCTTGGGCCCTCTTTTAAAATGAATTTAAAACCTAAACTATATTCATAATAGTTCTCGATAATCAACGTGAACACTAAGTTGAGGCTTGATGAAGTAGATGGCACTAGCGTTGAAACCTTAGCAGTTTTATAAAATTTAGTTTTTTAAATTTAACGAGTGCATGGAAGCTATTTATATGTAAAAATTTATTTAAAATTATTTATAAAAGGTATATAATTAAAACACCCAATCGGGCTACATCACAATCACAAAACCTTTTCGGAATCAATATTACATCATCCGGAATATAGATTCCGAATTAATTTTAATTATATACCTCATATAAAGGATCTTTAATAAATTTTTTGTGATACATGGTATACAACCAGCTACAGGAACTTGTTTCCTTGTAGATTATATTTATATGTATTATCCAAAACTTGTAGTATATGTTAAAAATAATAAAAGTAATATTAATGAATGAAAATTTTTTTTATGAACTATTGTACATTCTTATGAACATTGGTGTTTTTATGAACTTTTTGTGTATTAAATAAGACATTAATCGTTAAATAAAATAGTTTTAAAATTGTTTGTAAATAAATTTTATTACAAAATGATTTTGTTAAACTTAACTGATCTGTTTATTATCTAATATAAAATAGAAAAATGATCTGTAAAAAGAAAAGAAAAGAAAAATGTTGAGTAGGCGGTACTGTAGACTAGCGCGAAGCTTTATATTAATCAACAAAATTGCTGTTTTTACTACTCTCTTTACAATTTCATAATATTTTTAATCAAATTTCTATTCAGCAGCAGTTTTCGTATGTGTATTGTTACGATAACTATCCTGGCCTAAAAATAACTGTAAAATATATGATGACTAATGCTAATATGTTTTAGATTTTACGAGAGACTTCGATTTACCTGAATGACCTTCCGGAATAAGGTCGAACCGATGCGAGGGAAATCCAGTTTGCCTTTACCGTTTCGCCATCGAAGGTTTTAGACTTTTCGAGATAACGGCACTGGTATATAATAACGGAACTCTAATTGAAGGGACAGTTAATTCTCAAGACGCGCTCGCGAATTTAAATGTTACGTTCGCTTTTTAATAAATTATGTATGTTTAGTGATAAATAAATTGATATCAGTTATTGTGCTTTTTAATAAATTAAGATAAGAACCTTTTGATAAAGACATTATAAATTAAAGACATAACAATTAATAAATTCACAACAGTATCTTTTTTCACCTTTTTTCATGCTTCACCGCATTCGTTAGTAAGATCTTTTTTACGTTTGCTGTACAAAAATTATGAAATATTTCAAAAATCAAAATACAAATTATGGCCAGTTTTGACAATTTGTATACCTAACGGCCTCGCCCTCGTTAGGAGTCTTCCGCTGTGACTCTATAAAATATGAAAATGTTTTACTAATAATTTTTATCGCACTTTAATACAATAGTGGAACTGATAATTTCAGAAATTAAATATTGTATTTATATTTATATGAAATTTATATGAAATATAAATAAATATCATTTGATACTAAATTTAATTATTATATAAACTAAATAAGATGTTTACTGATGAAAATAACAAGTTATATTAAAATTTATTTTTAAAATTTAAATAATATATTTAAAATTAAATAAAGTAATTTTATTCTTTATTTATTTTTTATAATTTAAAGAAATAACTTATATCTTCTTTATTAATTATACTATTGTTAAATTAAAATTTTTTTTTCGTTCACTACAATTACTATTTTGTTCAACTATCAGTTGGAATTCTAAATTGTATAGTGAACTGATAATTTAGTCATAATAATAAAAGAAATTACTAATATGCAACAAGAAATGTTTTGGCGTGGATCTGTGTTTGTATTATTTTATTGTTAGAATTATATATTGGAAGCGTGTTCAAATACAAATAATGTTTATTCAATTACAGCAAAAACCAGTTCTTTTAGAACATCGAGCATCGCATAATTTTTTGCGATCATAATCGAAATAGATTTTCTATTATTTCTAATAGACAAGGCGTCCAGGCCACAGCGGCGGCCGGCCAGGTGAAGTAGGTGAAGGTGAGGTTCACCAAAAAAATATAATTAAATTGAGACAAATAAATAAAGAATGAAAGCAACATTATTATATCTAAATTCTGAAATCAATTATTTATTCGCTTTTAATTAATCTTAAAATTAAAAAAGACAACTAGCTTTATTAGCGGTATGTACTTGACGGTCAAGTCCTGACCTGTGTTACTAGCCGTGTAGGATTCAGTAATAGGTGAATATCATTTTTGAAATGTAAAATTCACCTGCATAAGCGTTCACGGTTGCCATGGCAACGTGCCGTCAGCCTATCCTTAGTGATATCTGAGAAAACTGGTGAGTGCAGTTCTGTCTAAAAATATATTATCCGTCTTCACCCACTGTTGGATGTGTATTTGGTATTCCTATTTTTCGGAAATTTCTCTCAGCGACAATATTTTGAAATTTAATCTATTATATAGATAATTTTATATAGTATAGTGTATAGTATAGTGTATAGTATAGTATTTATTAGTTTAGTTTAGTCACAGTATTAATTTTATTTGTTTAGAGCACTTTATTAATACATTTCTCTGTGGTTTGTTTCGGATTTCGGATATAAATTGTTCTCATGGATTTCGTTTAAATAAAAATAATTTTAGACAGACATGAATCCAATTAATGATTTCTTCTTCTCCATTAACGGAGGTTGGCGACCACATTTCTAAAAGTTTCTCTGTCTTGTAGAAGTCTCTGCAACGTGGAATAATTCGTCTACAGTCATGTTTGTCCAGTCACGAATATTTCGCAGCCATGATTTCCTCTTTCTACCTATTCCCTATTTTTCTACCCTGCACGATGACCTGCAAAAGACTATATTAAATGGTGGCTAAATTAATGACTTGGTGTGTAATATATTAGAGACTCCGTTTAGGCATTGGAAAAATGAAGATTAAAGGGATGTTATTTTACATGGTCGACCAACCAGTATTTTAAACATCTACGTCTGATTCAGAGTGGTCGGCTGCAATCAGCATCTGACTCAGAGTGGGTGGCTGAATCGAAACTCACCAACCCGTTTATCAGGCGTGGTGTTTTAATCGCCAAAAAACCCTCAATGAAATGTCGAGGTTCAAAACTAAAATACCCCAGACAAGCAGAACTAATCGTATCTAGCATAAGTGCCCTAAAAAACTGTTTTCAAGTTATTAGGGCCTAAACTCTATACATTTTTTTTAACGAATTTTTAATGAGATTTGGGCACGAAGTAGGTACCAACTCCTTCACCACTTTTTTAGGTCACGAGCCGCCGCTGCCAGGCCATTGATAATAAGGCGCGTATGGCAGGGCGGACGCTTATTTGTGCAACGACTAAGTACCAGCAAAAATTTGTGCCCAAGACACAGTATATTGCTTTATAAAGAATCAGTAGGTTCACTCTCACATTTTCACGGTTCCAATTTTGTATCCCCTCCTAGGTAAATGCTGCTGTTGCAAGATTTAAAATATTCCATCAGTTTCAAAGAATATTCCAAAATTATAATAAAATAATTATTACAAAGTTCTTCGAAAAGTGGAAAATAAATTTCATAAATAGTAAAATTCTTCACATACCCACTATACACACTTCTAAAGTTTGAAAAATCATATATTGCCTAATTGACTTAATCTATTCAAATAATTAATCATAAGTATCTATCCATTGATTGATTACATTTGGCAACATTTATTTTATCCCAAACACGTGTTTGTGTTTATGCTGTGAAATTAGAGTTATTTCAGTAATAAATTTCAGTTATTTGTTGTTATAAAGTTGGTTTTGTAAGTTTATTTCTGTGATATTTATCCAGTTTTCTAAGTGGTTTTGTTATTTTAAACGACGGATTATGATGAATTCCGTCAAAACAAATGTTTATTATTGCTGTGTATGTAGAAAAAATTCCAGGGACCATAATAACTTGAACTTGAGTTTCTTCAGGTTTCCCAAGGATGAAAATCGGTAAGAACTAAATTCTCTATTTAATATCATTGACTTCATCGGTGTTGTATTTTTAGGTTTGCAGAATGGAAGAAAATTGTTCAATTTGAAAAACTTGCCATGTACAGTGCTCAATATTGTTATGATCACTTTAGAATGTGCTGTTTACATTTTGAGGAACAGTCCTTTGCGGGAATGCTAAAAAGCAGGTTGAAAAAAAAAAACTCAAAACGATTTATTCGTCTTATGAGACTAAACATTTCAATTCAAGGTATGTTCTTTCTTTCACGTGAATAATGAGATAACTCATTTTTGTATTTTGTACTTAGCCAAAGGTCTTCTTTAAGTCAATGAATCAAAATTTGTCTTATGGTGAATATATTTTTATTCATAGTATCCTATCATATCTCGTATGTCGTTATAAGTTTATTAATATTGAAGATACTGTGTAGTGCCCTTTTGGTAGTCGCCAATCAATTGTTTAGTTTGTACTCAACCTGAGGCCTTCTTTAAGTCAAAAAATCGAAATTTGTGTTACGGTAAATCTGTTTTTATCCATGTGCCCTATCAATCAAATTGTATGTCGCTATACGCTCATTAATATTGTAGATACTGTGTAGTGCCCTTTTAGTAGTCACCTTGTTTGTTGTTTCTATCCTAATATATTCGTTATATGCTTCCCTTTCATTTGCTATATCGCATGTTAGGATTCGATCAGTTGTTTATTTTGCACTTAGCCAGAGGCCTTCTTTAAGTCAATAAATCAAAATTTGCCTTATGGTAAATCTATTTTTATTCATAGTACCCTATCATATCTCGAATGTCGCTATACGTTCATTAATATTGAAGATACTGTGTTGTGCCCTTTTAGTAGTCGCCTTGTTTATTTTTTCTATCTGAATATATTCGTTATATCGTCCCCTTTCGTTTGCTATGTCGCATGTTAGGATTCAATCAGTTGTTTATTTTGTACTCAACCTGAAGCTTTCTTTAAGTCAAAAAATCAAAATTTGTCTTAAGTATGGTAAATCTATTTTTATCCAAAGTGCCCTATCATATCTCGTATGTCACTATACTTTCATTAATATTAAAGATACTGTGTAGTGCCCTTTACGTAGTCGCCTTGTTTGTTTTTTTTTATCCTAATATATTCTTTATATCCTTCCCTTTCATTTAACTCATCACACGCTCCTATGTTTGTATTCATTATTCCGAAAATCTAATTCAATTTTAGGTCGCCACAAGTCACACTTTTCCTATTTATTTTCGAGTTTATTAAAAATTATATTGAGCAGCGTAACAAAAACTGGAATTTATCTGCGCGTGGAACAAATGCGCGTGAAAAAAAAAAAATGGAACATGAAGAACAAGTGACCGGCGGCAGCGTGAACCTACCGATTCTTTAACAATATACTTTGTCTAGGCCTTGTTTCTCGCTTATGTATGCTGCACCCCGAGCACCTTTCCTGTCATAAGCGCTTCATTAACAATTAAAAAAATCAGTTGCCTGTAAAGTCGGTTTTACGGGCGAAGATTTTACGTGACAACGTCTTTTTCTCGGTAGAATATTTATTGATATGAATATTATTAAATTGCACAATAGGAACAAGGAATTGAATGAAAATAAGAATTGCACAAATTTTAACTATAGAAATATATTTTGTTAAATATATAATATATAATATATAATAATAATTTACTTAACACTATCAACATTTGTCAATAGTATGACATAACCTATAAACTCAGTTTCTCAACTTTTGTGTCAATCTAACAATTAATCAATCAATCATAGTTTACGATAATGAAATATTAGTGTACAATTATTTACCTTTATTGTTGTAGTTGTTGTAAATGACGAATCTAAGCACTCCACATTTTCACTACAGACACAGCTGACGATACTTTAACCACACGTGTGAACTTGTATTAGGACGCTTTCTCGGTTTTCCAACGCCAAGAACGCTCGAGAAAGACAGAGACACAAGCACGCACCGATTCAACGCGCCTGATTCTCTAGTGCTGCGCGCGCAGCGGACCGATCATGTTTGAGTGGGAGAGAGACGCAAGGCATTCGCCGGTCCAGCGAGCCTCTCTCTCGTTCGGTGACTCATCGTAACAAACGTGAGCGGGCGTTACACTTTTTCATGAGTGACTCCGAGCCACAACCTAATTTAAGACGTTGTCACGTCAAAAACAATATTTTAAAATGAAATAGGCCCAAAATACTTATCGGGAAATGATAGAACAAGATTTGAACTTTAATTTAGGTCCTTGGTGATATCAAAAATAATGTTTTTTACTTGTGTTTTTGTGCCTTGAAAATCGTATTTTTGCGTTTTTCTCAGTTTTAAATTATTTATAACTCGAAAATGGTCAAGTTTATTAAAAAATTTCAAGATATTGACTATCTATAAGACCTATTATGGACAGAATGATCCAAAAATAAAAAAAAAACTGTTCTGAGCCGAAAAAATGGATTGTTACAATTTGTTTAAAAAAATATGAAAAGATTTTGGCCTGGGCGACCTCTTGAATCTTATTTTGGGGTATCCCATGAAAGTGATTATGCAAAAAAATCTCAGGAATATTTTTCCGAACAAACCCGAGCTTTTCGCCTTGTCTATATTAGATATTTTATGAGTAACAAAACAAAATACAAAATTGATATGAACTTAGCAAATCATGATGTCGAAAGTCCATCTTCTAAAACCAACAAAACGATATAAAAAAAATGGACCAAAGTTCCAAGAAAACCGCTGTTCAGGAATTTACTGCATTAGCTGTACAAAACTAATTGTAAATAATCGTTTATTGATCATTAGACGGCTTATCGCCTTGGACATTACGAACAATAAATTTGTGGTAGAACAACCATCGCACACGACCAACCCCAAAGACAAAAGATTTTTTTCTTTTCAAAAGACAAATTTTATTTTAAGAAACATAAATGATTAATGGACCATTGCCCTAGTGTTTACTGATATTCAGGGAGGCTATCGAAATTCAAAAACATCCAATTAATTTTGATCTCGAAAAATCGAAGAAGAAGATGAGATTCCAGTGGTGTGGAATCTATCATACATGTCCTCCAAATTAAAAAACGGTGAGAAAAGGTCACCAAATAACTATAGAGAAATCAGTGTAATGCCTTCGATAGCAAGAATCTTTTCCACGGTAATAAAAGAAACAATAAAACAACATATGGCCCATTATGGCGAAAAACAAGCCGGATTCCGAAAAACCAGATCGTGCATAGATAATATATTCATCATGAGACAGGTGATAGAAAAGAACAAAGAAAAAAATATTGAAATAGATATGACCTTTATCGACTTGAAGAAAGCAATGAGAAAAAGCAAGCACGTAAGAGATAAATGGGTGAATATAACACAAAGACTGTATAAAAAAAGAGGTGCAAATAAAGTTAGATAACAAAAAAAATCACCGCAACAAAACGCCTCAAACAAGGATGTGGTCTATCACCTTATATATACAGTGTAGGTAAAAGTTTATGGTCGGTATTGTAGAATTTAACAGGATATCTAACACCGATATAAAATCATATTTTCAGCGAATATACAAAGACAACAATCATATTTCCCCTTGGTATCCCCTTCACATTTCTAATAGACGCCCATTAGTGAGAGATTATTTCCGATGTAGCTTATACCTAAAAAACAGCAGCAAGGTTGCCTTATTACATATTTTAATTAAAACATTGAATTGATTCAAAAAAATTGGCGATCAATGGCGCGGTTATATTGCCATTCAAAACTGGATGATGATATTAAATACAAAATGACAAAATTTCTTAAATCCATGAGAAATTTACAGATTCGAATTATTATTTGACGAAATAGTAACCTAATTTCCAATAAAACAAGATAATTTTGGCAACATCGCCATTCATCCATCTCTTCAATAGGATGGATGGATACGAGACAGATTTAAGTCTATGCTATGTATTTTAGAGGTGGGTCATGTACGTTTTTATCGTTAACGAAACAGAACCGTTTTTCATAAACAAGTAACTAGTTAATTGTTTAACAGTAGTTTCAAATAAGCAAGTACATAAACCAACATGTTGGCTATTATCGTGTATGTGTATATGTATTGAAGTGAAAGCAACTAACTAAGGATATATTTATTATAACTTGAAAAACAAATTAAACAGAAATACAAATAGTAAATAGTACTTACATTTACATTACACATTATAATTAAATCGCAAATCGTCTCAATTGACATTTACAAACATAAGTTTTTTCATTTTACGTGTTGTTAACCGTGTTCTTCTTTTATTTAAAATTAAACTAGATTTTGAACATGTCTTCACAAGAAACATATGTTGCTACAATATTACAATATTTTATGAATATAGTGGTTAAGTTAGGATATACATGGCGATGGTTTTTCCACTACTGTAATGGACAGTTCCAATCTCAGTTCGAATTTTTTCTGGGTAATATATCATCAGACAAATACAAATACGACTTCTTTTATAGCTCTCGATACAGATGTACGTTTAGATGAGTCATGTCCAATTAATTCATCAAAAATACACCATGGACTTAAGTCATCTTTATCTTTTCTTGTACTGGTTGATTTTCAATAGTACAATCTTCTTTTTCTTTAATTATAGAAGTAACCAGCTTCTTAACTCTTTCTTTTGTTTTTCAGCTTCATTTTTATCAGAAAATCGCATTTTAAATCCTTATTTGTCGTTAACGAATCTACGATTTCTCACTGGTAAGCCAACTAGTTGATGGTTAATTTAAAAAAACTACGTTTTGTGTAGACGTAAACACAGGAGCAACGAACACTTTATGTTGACGAGGACGATTAGGTGATCTGAGAGACTACTACAAAACTAAAAATAACATGCGACTCTTTCGGGACGGTGAACAGTCCGACGATCGGTTGACGTTGAAAATAAAATATCTAGGTCTTCTGATTAATGAATAAGTTTCGATTTTTCGTCTTTTTCTTAGTCAACATTATTTACCTAGTATAAGAATAATAATTTTATTTTCAAAAAATGCACATTTGTAGAAGATGCAGCTTTAATGCTCCACTTTCTGAATATTGCAATGATTGAAACTTCTGATGCATTTCTGTCCGTTCCGACTACCTCTACTACAAGTACTGACATACTTCCACCGCCAACCAAGCGTCAAGGTGATGGATACTTCCATTAATAAAAAGATTAGTTTAGAACAAAAAATAAAAATAGATATGGATTTACTAAACCTATGAAAGACTCGTTTCATCCGTTTCCATAGTTGAAGAAAGAGCTTTTAAAAAGTTTGCGAGGTGGATATATTTGGATATAAACTGAAAACAAGAAAAACTTTGTCAGGTTTATTATTTCAGGAATGTTATATCAAAACTGAGCAAATTATTAGAGCACAAGTTGTTAAAGAAGTAGAAAATATCCGCATTACTACTGACATCTGGAGTAACTGAGAGTTACATTGCATTAACAGGACATTATTTAACCGAAAATTTAAAACGATTTTATTAGGCTGCTGCCATTTTTCTGGAAACCATAATTCAGAAAACATCGCTTTTGCAATTAGTGAAATTATTAATCAGTGGGGTCTAAAACGAAAAGTAAATTTTGCATAACTGATAATGCCTCAAATATGGTCAAAGCTATTAAAGATACTTTGGACTGAAAACATTTAAATTGTTTTGCTCATACGTTAAATTTATTGGTGAAGGACGCACTTAAATGCTATCGTGTACAAATAGATAAAATAAAAAAATCGTTTTTTTCGACATTTCGACAAAAAACACATTTCAAAAAAGTACCTTATATTCAGAGAGGCTTTTAAAGTATCAATTACAACATAACAAAGTTTCAAAACGGCCAATCCTGCCGAATCTTGCCCTCCGCTTTCCATGATTAGTAACGGTTTGCAATTGCAGTGTCAATTCTATGGTGATTTTCCTGGGGGTGACCTATGAGCCGTTAATGAAGTGGTTCCCCTTTACCTTCTGCATTCTTATGCCGTTGACCATTATTTGTTGATTCATCCGCCTTCGGGACCGATTTCGGCCTAGTACAATTACTGAAATAGGGTTTAGCAGAAATATTTAGAGGGATAGAACAGAGTGGCACATTGTCATTATGTACATTTATGGATTCACGATTTAAATTGCAGGGATTTTCAGATAAAAATGAAGCTAAAAAAACAAAAGAAAGAGTTAAGAAGGTTACTTCTATAATTAAAGAAAAAGAAGATTGTACTATTGAAAATCAACCAATACAAGAAAAAGAAACCGATAAAGATGACTTAAATGGTGTATTTTTGATGAATTAATTAGATATGACTCATCTAAATGTACACCTGCATCGAGAGCTATATAAGAAGTCGACATGTATTTGTCTGATGATATATTATTGTAATATTGTAGCCATCTGTTCCTTGTGAACACATGTTCAAAATCTGTTTTAATTTTAAATAAAAGAAGAACAATGTTAACAACAAGTAAGTGAAAAAATTTATGTTTTTATATGTCAATTTAGACGATTCGCGATTTAATAATAACGTGTAATGTAAATGTAAGTACGATTTACTATTTGTATTATTTAATTTATTTTTCAATTTATAATAAATATATCCTTCATTAGTTTCTTTCACTTCAATACATATGCATATAAACTCTCTACTTGAAAAAACTCAAGAAACTGGAAGCCTTTGAAATCTAGGTGTATCGGAGAATCCTACGAATAAGTTGGGTGGATAGAGTTCGTAACGAAGTTGTTTTGCATCGAATGGGAAAAGTTACGGAAGTCGTCAAAACAGTTAAAAATCGCAAACTTGAATATTTTGGCCATGTTATGAGCCACCCAGAGAGATATAATATACTCCATTTAATAATACAAGGCAAGGTAGACGGAAGAAGAGGGCCAGGTCGAAGAAGAACGTCATGGCTTAGAAACCTGAGAGATTGGTTTAACAGATCCTCTGCATCTCTTTTCCGAGCTGCCGTCAACAAAATTACTATAGCCAATTTGATAGCCAACGCTCGATAATCGAGCTCGGCAGATGAAGAAAAAATCTTAAAATACGAAACATGAATAAATTTTATTTATATAAAACGACTTTCGAAGTGGAAATCAAAATGTTAAATTACACTTATTGTAAAGTAAAATTGTGGCATATTCCCAATTTAAAACAGTAAGCTGCCATTTAAATCAATTTGCCCAAATTTAATTATCTTAGAACATTGGTAAAATGCTAAAAAGACAACAGGTCAAATAAAACCAATAAGTTTGGCAACGTTGAACTTCTCCTCTTTTATTAATTTCCACTAATGCATTTTCGACGATATAAAGGGCGGATCTAATATACATCTCTCTTTTTAAACAGGTGTTTCTCACTCCATCTCACGTAAGGTCCATACCGACCATAAACTTTTACCTATATAAATAAATATATATATATATATATATATATATATATATATATATATATATATATAAATATATAAATTAAATTGGAATATTGTACTTACATAACTGCATAATTTTTAAAATAAGTTAAGTTTTAATGTTTTGTAAATTTGAAAATTTAATGGATTAACCTCATGTTGTAAGTTTTTATACTAGTTTTATACAATGCTATTTAGTTCTAATTTCGTTGTATTTACTAATACCATATTTTAGCATATCCTGAAGAAGCAAATAAATTTTGCCTCAAATATGGTCAAAGCTATTAAAGATACTTTGGACTGAAAACATTTAAATTGTTTTGCTCATACGTTAAATTTATTGGTGAAGGACGCACTTAAATGCTATCGTGTACAAATAGATAAAATAAAAAAATCGTTTTTTTCGACATTTCGACAAAAAACACATTTCAAAAAAGTACCTTATATTCAGAGAGGCTTTTAAAGTATCAATTACAACATAACAAAGTTTCAAAACGGCCAATCCTGCCGAATCTTGCCCTCCGCTTTCCATGATTAGTAACGGTTTGCAATTGCAGTGTCAATTCTATGGTGATTTTCCTGGGGGTGACCTATGAGCCGTTAATGAAGTGGTTCCCCTTTACCTTCTGCATTCTTATGCCGTTGACCATTATTTGTTGATTCATCCGCCTTCGGGACCGATTTCGGCCTAGTACAATTACTGAAATAGGGTTTAGCAGAAATATTTAGAGGGATAGAACAGAGTGGCACATTGTCATTATGTACATTTATGGATTCACGATTTAAATTGCAGGGATTTTCAGATAAAAATGAAGCTAAAAAAACAAAAGAAAGAGTTAAGAAGGTTACTTCTATAATTAAAGAAAAAGAAGATTGTACTATTGAAAATCAACCAATACAAGAAAAAGAAACCGATAAAGATGACTTAAATGGTGTATTTTTGATGAATTAATTAGATATGACTCATCTAAATGTACACCCGCATCGAGAGCTATATAAGAAGTCGACATGTATTTGTCTGATGATATATTATTGTAATATTGTAGCCATCTGTTCCTTGTGAACACATGTTCAAAATCTGTTTTAATTTTAAATAAAAGAAGAACAATGTTAACAACAAGTAAGTGAAAAAATTTATGTTTTTATATGTCAATTTAGACGATTCGCGATTTAATAATAACGTGTAATGTAAATGTAAGTACGATTTACTATTTGTATTATTTAATTTATTTTTCAATTTATAATAAATATATCCTTCATTAGTTTCTTTCACTTCAATACATATGCATATAAACTCTCTACTTGAAAAAACTCAAGAAACTGGAAGCCTTTGAAATCTAGGTGTATCGGAGAATCCTACGAATAAGTTGGGTGGATAGAGTTCGTAACGAAGTTGTTTTGCATCGAATGGGAAAAGTTACGGAAGTCGTCAAAACAGTTAAAAATCGCAAACTTGAATATTTTGGCCATGTTATGAGCCACCCAGAGAGATATAATATACTCCATTTAATAATACAAGGCAAGGTAGACGGAAGAAGAGGGCCAGGTCGAAGAAGAACGTCATGGCTTAGAAACCTGAGAGATTGGTTTAACAGATCCTCTGCATCTCTTTTCCGAGCTGCCGTCAACAAAATTACTATAGCCAATTTGATAGCCAACGCTCGATAATCGAGCTCGGCAGATGAAGAAAAAATCTTAAAATACGAAACATGAATAAATTTTATTTATATAAAACGACTTTCGAAGTGGAAATCAAAATGTTAAATTACACTTATTGTAAAGTAAAATTGTGGCATATTCCCAATTTAAAACAGTAAGCTGCCATTTAAATCAATTTGCCCAAATTTAATTATCTTAGAACATTGGTAAAATGCTAAAAAGACAACAGGTCAAATAAAACCAATAAGTTTGGCAACGTTGAACTTCTCCTCTTTTATTAATTTCCACTAATGCATTTTCGACGATATAAAGGGCGGATCTAATATACATCTCTCTTTTTAAACAGGTGTTTCTCACTCCATCTCACGTAAGGTCCATACCGACCATAAACTTTTACCTATATAAATAAATATATATATATATATATATATATATATATATATATATATATAAATATATAAATTAAATTGGAATATTGTACTTACATAACTGCATAATTTTTAAAATAAGTTAAGTTTTAATGTTTTGTAAATTTGAAAATTTAATGGATTAACCTCATGTTGTAAGTTTTTATACTAGTTTTATACAATGCTATTTAGTTCTAATTTCGTTGTATTTACTAATACCATATTTTAGCATATCCTGAAGAAGCAAATAAATTTTGCGAAAGCTTGATTAACGAACAAAGAGTTTTACTTTCCTGCCCTATTTATGACTGCAACCTCAAAATAAAACTTTATTTTACATAACGTGTCAGTCAATAATACCTAACTACTTTATATATATATACATATCTATACATATATATATATATATATATATATATATATATATATATATATATATATATATATATATATATATATATATCTATACATATATATATATATATATATATATATATATATATATATATATATATATATATATATATATATAGAGAGAGAAAAGGAGTACGACCGTCAATCCAAAATAAACTAAGGTACACTCGAAGAGTGGTGGGTTTTTCGGTCAAAGTGGAGAAATAAAAGACAAAGGCTACTTCATCTATTTATTGAAGACGTTTCGCTTTCTGCTCAGAAAGCATCATCAGTTCATGATGAACTGATGATGCTTTCTGAGCAGAAAGCGAAACGTCTTCAATAAATAGATGAAGTAGCCACCTTCTTTGTCTTTTATTTCTCCACTTTGACCGAAAAACCCACCACTCTTCGAGTGTACCTTAGTTTATATATATATATATATATATATATATATATATATATATATATATATATATATATATATATATATATATATATATATATATATATTGTCATACTTCTTCTTTCCCAACCAAAGAAAAAAATAAATAAAAAGATCCATGGGAATAAAATTTTAAGATATCATTATAAACAAAATGTATATAGTAATTTAAGATAAGATTTAGTGTAGATAAGAATAGAAATTTGGAAAAGTCGCCGAAGTAGAAACGTATCTAAATACCATCCCGAGCACCGTAACGAAAGAGACCCCAGAATATATAATGAAGGGTATAATGCCACTAAGACCATGGGAAGATATAGAACAAAAGGAATACACACAGATAATGGAAAATGTGCAGAGGAGATTGCGGAGAGCAAACGAAAAATATATCCAGAGGCAAGACCAAAATAGGAAAAGAAGACCAGTTACTTTCAAAAAAGGTGAGAAGGTTATGGTGAGAGCATTGCGAGTGTCCAACATACCTAGCAACGTGTGAGTTAATGCCTGTTTTTGAGGGTCCGTACATAGTAAACAATGAGAATGGGATAAATAGTTATGAGTTGAAGCACATAGAATCAGACAAGAGTAGGGGAATTTATAATATCAACGATGTTTATAAATACTATAAATAAAATACTGAGAAAAATACCTACATAATTCAGTAATTTTTATCATATGCAAAGGCGGGGATTTGTCATACTTCTTCTTTCCCAACCAAAGAAAAAATAAATAAAAAGATCCATCGGAATAAAATTTTAAGATATCATTATAAACAAAATGTATATAGTAATTTAAGATAAGATTTAGTGTAGATAAGAATAGAAATTTGTTTGGCAAACGACCTTTTCCGTTTCCAACAAAATTATCAAAAAACCCCTTTGTGTAGAATTAGAAGACATTTTACCTGTAAGTTAATCTTGTCATTGTTTGTGTATTAAATGACCATATTCTAATCTTTGGAAACAGGTATAGATTGTGTATTAACAGACTGAGGATAGAAAAATCAATTTTTATTTATTCTTTCTCTGAAACAGTAATTTGGTCTTCCCAAATGATACACTGAATTTTTAGAACAAACATTAACAGTAGTAAACAAGATTTGAGCTTTTGATTGAATAGTCGTTTTTTAGTGGTAATGGGGTTAGCCTGATTAGGAGACGTGGAGAGGCAGTAGTAATTTGGCCATCGAAGGAAACAGTCGTTTGTTAGAAGATAGGGTGCGGTTCGTGAGTTTGGATACCGGCATTGTGAAAAGAAGTGAATAGTTTTGCAGAAGGAGATAACAAGTAGATTAAAAGAGGTCCTTGTATCTACCGTGTGCATTTTGTGAAGTATATGTGAAAGTAGTTTTACGGCATCAAGTTGACAAAAGGAGGTCCTTGTGTCATAAATAAGTAGCTGAGTTTTTGGAGAAGTGAATTAGGTGTTTTTGTGTAGTCTGCAGGAGGTTTGCAGAGACGTTAGGAAGGAGCCGAGGTGCCATAGAGGAGAGATCACATCGTTGAGGAGACTGGACTTTTCTGGGTATGTGCCAAAATACAATTCAATAAGAAAAAAAAAGCTGTAAGTGTTTTGTACAACTGAAATTGGTATCTGTGAAGGATCTGTGTTGACATCATGGTCATTATCATTCAAATTTAAAGAATTGAGTTTTGTTTGACTAATCAAAAGTTACAGTTTTGTTGTTTTTTGTTTCAAGTAAAGGAAAGTTTAAGTAAAATTGGTTTTCACTTATTATAAATTTATGTAGATTTAAAATCTTATTATTATAAAAATTTCATTTATTTTCTTGTATGCTGGTTGATAAGATAACGGCAGAAGTTGAAAATTGTTTTATTCCTTTTTTATATAACATAAAGAATACTTAATTTTTGTAATATACTATTTTCTTTTATTATTATCCTTCTTCTCTATCTCGATAAAGGACAACTAGAAAATCTTTGAATCCATCGAACACAGGTAATATAAGGAGTCTTATTTTACATTTGATAACAATTAAATTATAATTTTTTTGTTGGCTCAATAAATTAAAATCAAAGTCAAAGTCAAAATAAACAACCATAACAAATGGCCCCCAACGTGTAAAGCGTAGAAAGTATTTCTAGTTGAAATTTAAAAGGATAGAGGAAGAAAGCAGATTGATTGAAAATTTATTTGCCGATGGTTAAAGTTTATAATATTTGCTTTTATGACATAACATTTCAAATTTCTCTAGGTACAAATTTTTGCATGATATATTTTATGATATTTGATTAATTTTTACAACTAACAAATGTTTTAAATTTTATTGCATTTATTTGAATTTATTGCATTTGGGATAAGAGGAAAAGTTTTCGTCTTTGCAACATTACTCGAATTTCATATTTGGCGGGGATATTATTGCACAAATTTCAAAGCTTCACATTTGGCGGGGACAAAAACAGTAACGAAAAGAAACAATATGTCGACCACAAGGAGTCAAAGCAAAATGCAAGAAAGGAAGGAGGATAACAGAGAAGAGGAAACAATTGTTGAAGAAGGATCGGATAATGAAGGACATGCTACAATAATGGAGGAAAGAAAAGAAACAGGGATGTTAGAAAAATTATTAGCAATGATGCAAATACCGACACAAACAATGAATGAAACATCAAAGAAAATGGATAGAAATCAACAAGAAACATCACTAAAAATGGATGAAACAAAACAAACAATAGAAGAAAACAACAGGAATATAGAACAGCGTTTGGAAAATTATAAACAGAAAATTAAAGGAGGTGTAGAGGAGATAAAAAGAGAAATGATACAACAGATAGAAGAGATTAATGAAATTAAAAATAAAATGAGAGAACAAGAAAAGAAAGTAGAAAACACGATGAAGGAAATTTACACGACAAGATTGTCCAAAAAAAGGAATTATAACAGTTAGAAGAAAAATTTGAAATGGCGCTACAAGAAGACAGGAAAGAAGTAGAAAGGAGATTAAAGCAAAATGAAAAACATATTGCAGAAATTGAACTAAGAGGAGTAGAGAGAAAAGAAGTTATCATCCATGGAACAAGCGAAGCGAAATTACAGCTTGGCGGGGATGTAAGAAAACTGCACCCCGTACCGTTCATGAATGATCTAAAGAAGAAGAAGATACAATACATGGGAAACTTTGAGACAGCTAAGGAAATGATCAGAAATAATCTCAAAGATGAGGCGAGTCTATGGTTCGACAGCAAAGTGAAGGAATTTGAAAATTGGCAAGAATTTGAAAATAAATTTCTGAGTTTTTTCTGGGGAAAGACAGAGCAATTACAGATAAACAAGGAGTTGCAAAATGGGAAATACCATGAGAGGATGGGTATATCAGAAAAAACATACGCATTGCAAATGTACAATAACGCAAAACATCTGCAATACAATTATTCATCCGAGCAATTAGTAGAGTTGATTGCAAGACACTTTGATGACACAATTGAAGATCAAATCAATCTACAAAACTACAAAGACATCGATAGTTTATGCCAATTCCTACAAATAAGGGCATCACGGATGCAGGAAAGAAGAGCAAGAAGGTCACAAGAAAATTACAGACACCGAGAAACTCAGGAATACAGAGAGAGAGGACAAAATTGTAGGAGGGATTACACTAGACGAGAATTTATTCCCAGGAGGGAAAACGAAAATAGGGAAAACAGAAGAGGAAATGATGATTTCAGAAATCGGCCATGGAATGAGGACATATATCGAGAAAATCACAACAGAAATAACACACGCGCATATCCCGAAAACAGAAATTACAATAGACGAAATGAACAGGAATATCGTGAAAACCGGAACGGATATGACAGACCAAAAGAAAATGGAAGAGAGGTAAATCATACACAAATAGAAGAAAATGAGGATGAAAGACACAACGATGAAAGAAGAAATACGGAAGAACAACAGTCGGCTTTTCACGAAAGCACCCACTAAAACCAAAAAACCAGGCAGGAATTTTTTGTCACCCGAAGGAATTTATTAAATTCGCAGGAAATAATGAGGAAAGAAGAGCAGTTAATTTAAAATTTGTAGATGGTTTCATCAAAAATAGACCAATCAAAATTTTGATAGACACCGGTTCAGAAATAACATTGGTAAACAGAAAATTAATAGAAGAAGTGAGTTTGACAAATTTAATCTACAAAATACCAAGGGTAAATTTGGTGGGTACAAATAAACGGACATTGGCAACAATAAATGAAAGAATACGAGTGAGGGTACGGTTGGATGAGAAAATGTATGCATTACAATGTGTAGTAATGCCAAACATGTCGCATGACATGATTGTAGGAGTGGACGAACTGGCAGAAAAACATGTAGTCATAGATTTCAAAAATAATACGATGAAACTAACAAAAAAAAAAAAGAAGGAGAACAGAAAAATGAACATGGGAAACAGAAAATTGATAATTCGAAAAAAGAACAAACAGTGGAAAAGAATTTGGCAACGAAGCAAGGACAAAGAAGAAAAGGAAGAAAACTTAAGAAAAGGATAAAGGAAGTCAATACCGGAGATTCCTCAAAAGAAGAGATGAGCCCTGAAGAAGAAGAAGAAATAGTGTCAACAAAGGATATGATTGAAACAGTGGTATTTAAGGAAGAGATTGATAAAAAAGAGTCAAAGAATGTGCGATAAATATGTGTCAAGAATCTGAGGAAAAAGAAAGAAAATTGATATGTGGAGAAGAAAAGGAAAATGAGGTGCGTCTGATGTTAAAAGAACACGAAACTTTAATAAATGAGGAAAACAGAGTGGCAAAAAAGTACGAACATTCATTTGAGGTAAAAAACTTGGAAAATTTTCGATCGAAGACTTACCCGATCCCATATAAATATCGACAACAGGTGAAAGAAATTAATAAAATGTTGAAAGAGCAAATAATTGAACGATGTGATTCACCGTATATTAATCCAATTGTAATAGTAAAGAAACCCAGTGGAGAATTGAGACTGTTTAGATGCCAGAAATATCAACCAGCACACGGTATCACAATATCAATCACCTTTAAACATCGAGGCCATATTTGGAAGAATTACAGGGTCACACATATTCACTAAAATTGATTTAAAGCATAGTTTTTGGTTGATACCTTTAGCTGAAAAATGTAGAAACTATACCGCGTTCTCAATTGATGGTATTGTATACAGGTTCAAGGTAGTGCCTTTTGGTTTACAAAGCGCTTGTGCAGCATTGGTACGGGCTCTACATTCTATTTTAAATCGATACAAAGAATTCATAGTCCATTACATCGATGATTTGTTGATTTTTTCACGAGATATACAGAGCCATATGAAACATATAAAAATAATTCTGGAAGAATTGGACAAAGCGGGATTAAAATTAAACATGGAAAAATGTCAATTTTTCCAAAAGGAAGTAATTTATCTAGGTTTTCAATTGGACACTACAACAGTTAGCTTAGCCGAAGACCGAGTCAAGCTCATTGATGAATATCCAAGACCAACGAATTTGAAAACATTGAGAGGTTTTCTTGGCACGATCAATTATTTTAAAAAACTAATTCCCGATTTAAGCCACAAGGAAATTCCTCTAATAAAATTGCTGAAGAAAGGGATAAAATGGAATTGGAAAGAAGAACAGCTTTTCAAGTATTAAAACAAGAATTTGCAAAAGGAACAAAAATATACCACCCCAATTATAATCTACCATTTATACTCCGAACTGATGCGTCAATACAAAAGTTTGCAGGAGTTTTGTCACAGATACAAAACGACCAAGAAGTGCCAATATGTTTTATATCTCGGGTAACCAAAACTTACGAAAGAAAGTATAGTGTGACAGAATTGGAATTTGCCAGTGTACTATTTTGTGTAAACAAATTAAGATATTACTTATTGGGAGCTAAATTCACAATCGAGACGGATCATGCCGCTTTGGTTCACATCATGAAGAACCGATTGGTGAATAATCGGATACATAGGGGCATTCTATTACTACAGGAGTACGATTTTGAATTCCGGTATATCAAAGGAAAAGACAATATCGTAGCCGACGCGCTAACACGGGATGAAGACACCGGAAAAAAGGAAGCAATTACGTTACATGGGGAACTAAATATCTTGACACAAGAAGAAGGTGTATTCTCATTAAATGAAATAAGAAGAGACCAAGGAGAATTGGAGAAAAGAGAAAAAAGAAGAGCGGAAATAGAAAACGACATATATTTCAAGAGAATAGACGGAAGGGAACTATATTTGGTGACACAAACTTTGGCAGAGAAGATTGTAAAAAAATTGCACGAAGACAATGGACATATCGGTAGCAGAAAAGTCTGGCTGGTTTTTCGAGAAAATTATATTTGTCGATAAGATTACCGCATTGCAAAAGAAATTACACAAAAGTGCCAGATCTGTCAAAAGTATAAAATTAGAAATTTCAAAAATTAAAACATTACAAGAAATATTATATCCCGGAACAAATTAGATATTGTAGCAATAGATATGTTAAGCGATCTAATTATGACGACAAAGAGGAATAAACATGTTTTAGTCATGGTAGATGTGTTTTCCAAATATGTAAAATTATACAGTTGCCGTACCACAAAAGGGGAAGAAATAATGAGAAAAATCGACAATTTTATAGCCAAAGAAGGATTCTTCTAGACAATGCAACATATTTTAGAAATGATCGTTTCAAGGGACAACTTCGAGAACGGGGAATAGAGACAAATTTTGTTAGCATCAGACATCCTCAGAGTAATCCATCGGAACGTTTTATACAGGAAGTGACGAAATTTCTACGGATTACAACAGAGGGTCAACATCGACGATGGGATGGGAAAGTCGCCGAAGTAGAAACGAATCTAAATACCATCCCGAGCACCGTAACGAAAGAGACCCCAGAATATATAATGAAGGGTATAATGCCACTAAGACCATGGGAAGATATAGAACAAAAGGAATACACACAAATAATGGAAAATGTACAGAGGAGATTGCGGAGAGCAAACGAAAAATATATCCAGAGGCAAGACCAAAATAGGAAAAGAAAACCAGTTACTTTCAAAAAAGGTGAGAAGGTTATGGTGAGAGCATTGCGAGTGTCCAACATTCCTAGCAACGTGTGAGTTATTGCCTGTTTTTGAGGGTCCGTACATAGTAAACAATGAGAATGGGATAAATAGTTATGAGTTGAAGCACATAGAATCAGACAAGATTAGGGGAATTTATAATATCAACGATGTTTATAAATACTATAAATAAAATACTGAGATTGTTTTGCATAGAGAAAAATACCTACATAATTCAGTAATTTTTATCATATGCAAAGGCGGGGATTTGTCATACTTCTTCTTTCCCAACCAAAGAAAAAATAAATAAAAAGATCCATCGGAATAAAATTTTAAGATATCATTATAAACAAAATGTATATAGTAATTTAAGATAAGATTTAGTGTAGATAAGAATAGAAATTTGTTTGGCAAACGACCTTTTCCGTTTCCAACAAAATTATCAAAAAACCCCTTTGTGTAGAATTAGAAGACATTTTACCTGTAAGTTAATCTTGTCATTGTTTGTGTATTAAATGACCATATTCTAATCTTTGGAAACAGGTATAGATTGTGTATTAACAGACTGAGGAGAGAAAAATCAATTTTTATTTATTCTTTCTCTGAAACAGTAATTTGGTCTTCCCAAATGATACACAGAATTTTTAGAACAAACATTAACAGTAGTAAACAAGATTTGAGCTTTTGATTGGATAGTCGTTTTTGAATGATAATGGGGTTAGCCTGATTAGGAGACGGGGAGAGGCAGTGGTAATTTGGCCATCGAAGGAAACAGTCGTTTGTTAGAAGATAGGGTGCGGTTCGTGAGTTTGGATACCGGCATTGTTAAAAGAAGTGAATAGTTTTGCAGAAGGAGATAACAAGCAGATTAAAAGAGTTCCTTGTATCTACCGTGGGCATTTTGTGAACTATATGTGAAAGTAGTTTTAAGGCACCAAGTTGACAAAAGGAGGTTCTTGTGTCATAAATAAGTAGCTGAGTTTTTGGAGAAGTGAATTAGGTGTTTTTGTGTAGTCTGCAGGAGGTTTGCAGAGACGTTAGGAAGGAGCCGAGGTGCCATAGAGGAGAGATCACATCGTTGAGGAGACTGGACTTTTCTGGGTATGTGCCAAAATACAATTCAATAAGAAAAAAAAAAGCTGTAAATGTTTTGTACAATTGAAATTGGTATCTGTGAAGGATCTGTGTTGACATCATGGTCATCATCATTCAAATTTAAAGAATTGAGTTTTGTTTGACTAATCAAAAGTTACAGTTTTGTTGTTTTTTGTTTCAAGTAAAGGAAAGTTTAAGTAAAATTGGTTTTCACTTATTATAAATTTATGTAGATTTAAAATCTTATTATTATAAAAATTTCATTTATTTTCTTGTATGCTGGTTGATAAGATAACGGCAAAAGTTGAAAATTGTTTTATTCCTTTTTTATATAAAATAAAGAATACTTAATTTTTGTAATATACTATTTTCTTTTATTATTATCCTTCTTCTCTATCTCGATAAAGAACAACTAGAAAATCTTTGAATCCATCAAACACAGGTAATATAAGGAGTCTTATTTTACATTTGATAACAATTAAATTATAATTTTTTTGTTGGCTCAATAAATTAAAATCTAAGTCAAAATAAACAATCATAACAATATATATATATATATATATATATATATATATATATATATATATATATATATAATATAAAATTAGTTTTTCTTGGGTTTAGGTTCAAAAAAATAATATTAGATGTGGAACTAGATTTTATTTTCCATAAAAATCAACCCTTGCCTTTGTCAAGATTCTAAAATGAACAAGATTAAGAAAAAACAGTTATTGTAATATATATATATATATATATATATATATATATATATATATATATATATATATATATATATTGATATGATTGGTGTTTATAGAAAATAATTTATAAGTTACACTTCTAGATAATATTAGATATTAAAAGTATTTGGTTATTTTAATAAGTTATATACTAGAAAATTTTATAAAAATTATTTATGTGAGGGCATTTTTAAGAAATTAGCAAATAATAATTGTAAAAAGTTGTATTTTAATAATTATAATATTGTAGATATATTTAAGTGAGCCATGTGACTAGGCAACCAAAAATACTCTTTAAAGTGACAGATAGAAATTCATAATTAGGAATATAAAGTGGGGTTATAATAAAATGTTAGTTTAAAATGTTTAATTTATATATAGTTACTGATTTAATTGTATATTCTGATCTGAAAAGCCTAAATGTCAACAAAAATTATCAATAGAAAATTAACGAATTCTCCAGAATGCAGAATTTGACCTTTGTTTATGGTGGAACATTCTGGAATAATGTTATGTCTGTGGATCGAACATATACTGTTTCCAGAAAATTCAGACATGTGTTTAATGGAACAAATCGAATATGATTTCTTACCAGATGGTTCTGGAACATGTAAAAAGATATAAATACCCGGTGATTTGGATTCAAGATGTCCAGTCCATTCAGTTAGTCAATCAGTTATGAGTTACAGTTACTATGGTGGCCAGTTTTAGTATGAAAATTAGTTAGAGGCAGTCAATCAGTTACAATTGTTCAATATAGTGAGTTAAATCAAGATTAAGAAACAGTATAAAGAAAATATTATTGAAGATTAAAAATTATGTTATGTATAAATGATGATAATGGAAGAAGTATTAATTGAATATTAAAATTAAATAATATTTTTGGTGATTGGATATTGATATATTGAAAAGAAGAATAAAAATAAATGCTGTTTGCTGGTTTGCTTGGTGGTTTATAAATGCTGTGAAGAAAAATATCTTAAATTGGTGGAAGCTGATAATTGGAAAAAGTAATTTCACAAAAACAAGGATAACCGAAGCTGAGAAGAAGACATTTGAGTGGTGATTATAATCTACATAGTGGAAAACAGTTCATTTAGGCATTCAGTGACAGAAAGGTACAAAATTTTGTTAATATAATTTAGTTAGTGTCATAACAATTTCAATTTTGAAGATAGTTTGTTTAAATTTTACATTGTCTATAGAATTTAATTAGTTTCATAAGAATTTTAATTTAAAGATAATTTATTTTAAATTTACATTGGCTAGGTTAGATATATATGTGTTTCATAATAGATATAATAAAGATAATTTAAAAAAGTACTTACAAACTAATTCTTTGAGAACCGCGATAAAAACCCTATAATATTATTAAAAACACTCATTGCTCATCATTCACAAACAATACATCATAACAATATATATATATATATATATATATATATATATATATATATATATATATAGATAACTTACCAAAACGTAAAAACGGAAACTGACATTAATTAAGTGACAAATAAAAGTTGATATCTGATATTGCTTTTTTATTGCAGTTGGTCTGTATTCTGGTCTGTTAGTTGTATAGACTTATCAGCAAGACTTATAATTACATACTTCTTATGGGAGAATGGATGATGAGAATTGTAGTTGAGATATCGTGAAGACCATGTTTCTTTTGAAAACCACATGGTTTTAACTGTATTATTAATGCGATGTAAGGTGATATCCAGAAAAATTTATTTTATTATTTTGTTCAATTTCTATAGTGAACTTTAGTTTTGAATGGTAACTGTTGAATTTATCTAAAATTTCGGTCATTTTATTTATTTGAATAGTACAGATACAAAAAAATGCCCTTCTAAAGAATGCATATCCCGAACATTTAATTGAAACTATTTTCAAATAAGACTTAATAAATTTTACAACAATACAAATAACAATAAACCCAGCAGTATCAAAACTACTTATACAACTCTTCCATACATAAGAGGTTAATCCGAACAATTGACAAATCTTTAAGCCAAACATAACATAACAGTGGCATACAAAGGCAACAACCTTTTAAACAAATATTTCACTTAAACTAAAAACACAAACTCCAAAAAATCATATATTGTTTACGAGATACCATGTATTAACTGTGAAGGTGTCTATATCGGGCAAACCAGTCAACTTCTTCAATCCGGAATTCGTTATCACAAATATGACAAGAACAATGTCACTGCGCTCACAAAACATGAAAATGAGAAGAAGCATAAATTTTTGCTTCGAAAACATCAAAATTTTAAAAACCG
Source organism: Diabrotica undecimpunctata (assembly GCF_040954645.1). Taxonomy (NCBI): domain Eukaryota; kingdom Metazoa; phylum Arthropoda; class Insecta; order Coleoptera; family Chrysomelidae; genus Diabrotica; species Diabrotica undecimpunctata. The sequence goes on from NC_092808.1 coordinate 66,717,978, forward strand.
AACAAAACAAAAAGAAGAGGGAGATACACGAATCAATAGAAATAAAAGGAAATTCCAACGCAATAAATGACAAAAAAGATACACAAAACCTAAATCAAATATATTTCAATCTAATTTAAATAATAATAAATATAACACCATAAAAAGCTCTTAAAGTCATAACATATCTCCACTTTACCTTTTTCGAAAACATCAATGATACGCCCATATAAAAATAATTACACACTAATGACAGTAAACCATGAGATATCAGATATCAACTTTTATTTGTCACTTCATTAATGTCGGTGTCCGTTTTTACGTTTTGGTAAGTTATATATATATATATATATATATATATATATATATATATATATATATATATATATATATATATATATATATATATATATACATATTTTACAATAACTGTTTGTTCTTAATCTTGTTCATTTTAGAATCTTGACAAAGGCAAGGGTTTCTTGCCGAAACTTTGATTTTTATGGAAAATCTAATATAATTTATTGAACCTGAACCCAAGAAAAACTAATTTTATAGTACGGTTCAAGAAACTCAAAACTAATATATATATCCTCTAAAATAACAGCTGATCTGGTAGATGAAAAGGTTAATTGGTTAATCAGCTGTATACCCCATTAACCTCAACCCCCTATATATATATATATATATATATATATATATATATATATATATATATACAGTGTGTTTCACCTTAGTACAAAAGTGTACACAATAAAAGTGACAGCCCTTTGAAGTTACAAAATAAAAATTGTTTTTTTGTATTATCTCCTAAACTACTTGGCATTTTGTAATAAAAATGGACATGTTACTTTCTTGTTCTAAAAGCATTTTTCATACAAAAGAAACAACAAAATCTAAGGGCACAGAAAAATTTTAGGGGGTGTGCAGCCCTAAATCCCCTCAAACTTTTGAGTACGTTCAAATCAAATGAATTTTGTGGCATTATTAGTTTAACACATTATTTTTAAAACTTGCCTCTTGTCACTTTTTCGAAAAACTAGTTTTTTCCAAGTTGATCATAAAATTACAATTAGTTTCTACGGATACAATTATAGGGATGTTCACTAATTTTTAAATATTGTTAAATTCTTTAAAATTGTTTAAAAATATATATTTCTTAAGATAAATCAATTCTTAATTTCAATTCTGATGGAGGCTAGAAAATCGGCTCCTCGCAGCGAGGCTACGGTGTGTGACGTCAGCAGTCGTATCGACAACTTGTTTTGTATATGTATTTACGAAGTGTGACCAGTTCTTTAAATATTTAATCACTGATAATGAAGCCAATTAAGTGGTGTTTTGTTCCTGGGTGTCTAAATACATCTAAAAACAATTCTGAGAAGATTTTTATTACAGTTCCAAACAATTTAACACCATATTCACATAAAATTATCAAACCACAGGTTTTTATATCTGTACCTCGGAGGGATACTCTACAACACTATGTCCATTTTTTAAATTTTGACAATTTTACAAACAAATAATTAACTTTTATAACTTTATTTAAAGGAATAGAGCACTAGGTCCTAAACCATTTGCTGATAAAGAAAGTGACCTTTAAAAGAACACCAAGTCCATTTTTACTTAGAGGGATAAAACACCATGTGGACTTAACGTTTTGTCTCTCTACGCATGTGAATTACCGCCGCGCATATCTCAATGATGAGAGGTAGACTGTTAGTGATCTAATAATAATACTTTTGCTATTTATGGTGTGTTTACAGTGGTTTGTTACTAATAATAAGAACAATGAACCATAATTCTCGTTGGAGAAAGATTCTTGAAGTACCTACTAAAAGGTTCTGCGAATTCTTCTACTGCATTTACAGGTAAGCTACCTTTTTGCTCATTATTTTTAAATTATTAAAAAACATAATCTCAAAAGGATAATGTAGTGATTTGATACCAACCTTAGACTAGCAATATTATTAAATCTTTTACGACCAATATTATACGCCTTGTTTAATTTCAGAATCAAATAATACACCAAGCAATGATGTTTTAAATGAAGAGCATATTATTAGAGATGCCTTGAGTTGTGATAACGAAGATCAGTCTGATATAGAGAAAAATATATAGAGAAAAGTTCTGATAAACTATTCGTAGTGGAAAAGAAATAAGATCTGCATTACTAAAATGGGCAGATACCTTCATTCCTGACAGTAATATAGAAGAAATCATACTACGGTCTTACAAATGTTACGGCCAGAATAAAAATGTTAGCATTAATACTTGTTTAGAAAAGTAAAAATTATCATCCAGAAGTTTCTACTAAAGAGTAATACCCACATGGAGGCGGACACTGTCCATGCGCTGATAGAGCGAAAGAGAAAAAACTTAACATTTCTATTTACACACCCTGGGACTGGCAGCCGTTAGTCAGATAAACCTCAATGAAATATACCGTACATACTATGGAACTAGAAGAATTTAAAAATTTAAGGTCTTTGTATGATGTCAAAACATCTTAAAATCCGCCTTTGATTAATAGAAAAAAGACATTAACAAACAACAAGTTCTTCTGTCAAACTGTGTTTAACTGCAAGTTAAACAAAACAGATTGGAACTATGTTTTTAAAAAGTAATTTTCATGACGAAAACCAGGAAATTGACCTTGTTAGGTTTCGAAGGCGACACTTTACATTGCCAAAAGATTTGCAACTGGTATCACAAAGTCCGATACTTATATCACAACAAAAGTATAACGATCTATTGGCATTACTGTCAAATGTTCCTACATTTTGTCATGATTTTTATCAAAGCTTAAAAAGCATACCTACTAGTAATACTAATAGTGACTATCCAGAAGGAGACCTACTTGAGGATGACTGAGTGGTTTGTACCTAAAATGCCATTTTTACATACATATTTGTATTTGTAAAGGTAAATTGTATGGTTAAATAAATTTTGTCAGTAAAAGTCAAATAGGATTGTAGTTGTTATTGAATACCCCATACTAATTCTTATAGTACAATAACTCTATTAGATGGATACAACACCATGTCCGTTAAAAGAGTTAAAAAACACAGGAACAAATTTGTTTTTAATTATAACAAATGTATTATGTAAATAACAATAAACAGAATGTTCTAGTAAAATATTGTTTCAATATCTTAATAAAGAGCTGCAGCAATAATACTTTTTGGTGAAAAAAAGTTTAAAACTGCTCTCCTGTAAAGTTTTAAAAATGAACATAGTGTTGATTCCTTCCGAGGTACAGATATTTGCATTTATTATTTTTTTTAACTTGCATAATAACAGCATTTTCTAGTTGTTCCCTCTCTTTGTAGCAAACACCACTTATTTGGCTTCATTATCATTGTATAAATACTTAAATAATTGGTTACACTTCATAAATACGTATACACAACAAGTTGTCGATACGACTGCTGACGTCACACACCGTAGCCTCGCAGCGAGGAGCCGTTTTTCTAGCCTCCATCAAAATTAAAATTAAGAATTGATTTATCTTAAAAAATATATATTTTTAAACAATTTCATGTTTACTATATTTTTATATATTTTATAATCTATTGAATTTAATTGAATTTAACTATATTTAAAAATTTGTGAACATCCCTATTATAAACAGTTCCATCAATAATAGTCAAGAATTTGAAGCTATCATTTATTGTGTGAATAAGATTAATATTAAAAATTTATTTTGATATTACAATGGCCTACACATTTCAGGAAATGACAGATATGCATTTAACTTTGGGTAAGTTGGATCGGATTAAAGTATGATTTCAATAAACTATCGAGAATATCGTAGATGAATGTCAAGGAAATTGTGCAGCAGCCGCAAGTCGTTATGCAGTAAAATACTCCACTCGAAATACACCCGATAGACGATTATTTCTGACCATTGATCGTCGTTTACGGGAAACGGGTACATTCCAACCGCAAGTTGCTGGCAATAGTGCTCGTCCAATAATGGATGCAACTGATGAAGACATTTTAGAAATCATTGAAGAAGTACCTGGAACAAGTACAGAAATACCTATGCAGGCAGTATCCTGGTCGATGGATTGGAAGGGGTCGTGACGCACCTATTTCTTGGCCACCCAGAAGTCCAGGTCTTAACCTCATGGACTTTTGATTTTGGGAGTTTATGAAAGAGAAAGTGTATTCTGTAACAATAGAGGACGAACAACAATTGAGGGTTAGAATAATTATTGAAGCTGCAAATCAATTCCGTCAGAAAAATATGATTTTCGGCGCATTCGGTTTTCCTTATTAAAACGATACCGAATGTGTATTGAAGAAAATGGAGGTCATTTTGAACATTTATTGTAATATCATATTATAGAGGTTATAGCCATTTTTTGTACTTATTAATTCATTTAAGCCATTTATTTAGTTGCACGTAATTTTTTAAAGGTTAATGAAAAGGGCCGTAGCTAATTAAAAACTGATTTTTGAAAAAAGTGATAAGAGGCAAAAAAGTTTTAAAAATAATGTATTAAACTAATGATGCCACAAAATTCATTTGATTTAAACGTAATCAAAAGTTTGGAGGGATTTATGGCTGCACACCCCCATTAAAATTTTTCTGTGCGCTTAGATTTTGTTATTTCTTTTGTACGAAAAATGCTCTCGGAACAAGAAAGTAACGTGTCCATTTTTATTACAAAATGTCAAGTAGTATAGGAGATAATGCAAAAAACAATTTTTATTTTGTAACTTCAAAGGGCTGTAACTTTCACTTTTGTACTAAAGTAAGTTGGATTCAATCAATTTATTTTTGTCCCTGAAATGCGTGATTTAATTTATGACATACCTTTTTGAAACACCCTGTATATATTGTTCTGATTCATTTTATCTGCCAAAGATAAAATTAAAATTACTAAATAGACCATCTAAATAGATTTTCAAGATATCCTGGAGAGTTGTTATGCTATGTAAAAATTAAAAATAATATTGGTTTGCTGTTAATATATTTCAAATTATAAAATATAATAATTCAAAATATTTCAACTGATAAACTATAAAAGATATTTCAAAGAAACGAAAGTCCATTATCTTTGGATTACCTGTAGTAAACAAAATTTAAGATATGCATAAATTATTTTCTTTGTAAAATATATTTGAGTGAACGTAGTGAATTGAACAATACGACCGGGTTTTCCAAATGGATTTGTACAGTGTATAAAGACAATAGGGTAGAATTTAGAAATTATATTTCTCCGTTAGTTCTTAAGAATTTGTAGAAACCGATTAGCATGTTAATAGTTTGTAGGAAATTTATAATTGTAGGTAAAATTATTGTTTGTCATCTAAATGGTAGATGGTGGGAAGTATGCGGAACTCTGATTGGAGGACATTGAAAAAGAGGTAGATAGCTATGTAGGAAGGAGAGTTTAGCTGGATTTTTGATGGAGAAAATAGAATCAGTTGTTTTCTAAGGGTGCAAGGCGAACAGTCGTTGTTCTTTGGCGGTTCCCAAGTGATTGTAAGCATTAGAAGTGAATGTTTGTGAGTTTTCGTGGACTAAGTGTATCCTGACGGAAGTTGATCCAGTAAAATATTGTAAGTCATACTTTTCTACTTATATATTCCAAGAGTCACTGTTCAGGCCGGAACGAGATTCAGTTTATCGAGAGGAGAAGAGGCTAGCATCTTTTGAACGATACGTGCATCTGAAGGAGATCATTGAAGACGAGAGGCTCGCAATAATTTGTTGTAAGATTGCTGATTACCTAGGGAACTGCTAAGAATAGATAGTGTAGGCTACAAGGAACAAGAATTTGGACAACTCATCATCAGAGAGATAGTTTTTTTTTACCATTCGTCAGTTTTTCCTTTATCAAGAAAGTTTTTTTTTCTAATTGCTTCAGAAAAGATAGAAATATTTATCAGGAGATATAGAACAACAATTTTGATTTGAAATTTTAAATTATATAGTACATAACATTAATTTTTGAAGGTTCACGTACGTAGAACAAAATTTTGATAATCATTGTATGAGATATTTTTTGTTTAAGATATTTGAGAGTGAATTTTATTTCAATATATAATTTTGTATCATATATGTTTATTATTCCGGTATTCCTCAGACCTTACCTATCATATGTAAAGCATAGATATTGAAGCACGAATATAACCCTGAGATAAGAGAATTAAATAGTGTGATAAAAACATAATTGAATCATTTAAAGAAGTTTAATTAATTAGCTAATTAATTGCTTGGCGCATCTCTGACTTTTAATATCACATTAATATATATATATATATATATATATATATATATATATATATATATATATATATATATATATATACTACTCTCAACAATTAACGCACCACCTAAAATGGACCATGATTTTAAAACTATATTTCTTCTGAACCCTTAATTGGATTTCCATGATTTATTTTTCACATTGTAGGTATATTTCTAGTTAATGACTATATTAATGTTTTTTAAGAAATGTCAACGTTTTACTTATATACAGGGTGTAAAAATAAAGTTGTGTTTTTTCATCTAATTTTGCAACACCCGGTGGAATGTATTAGAAACAAACGCTACATGTTATGAATATTTTAAGATCGCTTGATTCTTTCTTCACATTTTGGTAAAAAAATCATTACGATACGTTTATTATCAAAAAAGAAAAGTATGTTTAAAGCATTGCGTGGTTTTTTACTCTCAAAAATTAACGCCCGACCTCAACTCTACCATAATTATTAAGCTATTTTTCTTGTGTATCCTTGATTGGATTTCAATAATTTTTTTTGCTCATTGCAGACCTATTTCTAAGTAATTACAGTATTATTGTTTTCTGGGAGGTGTCAACATTTCACCTAGATACGGGGTGTAAAAATAAATTTGATTTTTCATCTTATTTTGCAACACCCTGTGGAATTTACTTAAGCAAATGCTACATCTTAATCTTAATACTTTAAAAAAGTTTCATTTTTTTTTTCAACATTTTCGTAAAAAAAACATCGATATCTTTATTATCAAAAAATAAACGTACGTTCAAAGTGTAACGTGACTTTATTGAATTGTAAAAATTCAACATTCAATTTCAAGAAATCTGAGCCAAGATGAATGTGTTCAGGCAATTACTTTAGCTGATGTAGGCTTAAGTTATCGTGAAATAGGCTTGAGGTTAGGGGTATTTCATATTACAATATCAGGAGTTATTCAACTTTTTCGAGAAATAAACGACCATACGAAATGGCGTGGATAAGGAAGAGAAAAACTTACAACACCACGACAAGATCGGTTTATCAGGCTTCGTGCTATAAGAGAAGGTTTTCTCACAATGAGACATTCACAAATACAAGTGACAAATGTTCATAATATTCAAATTAGTAGAAACACTATATAAAGGCGTCTCGCTGAACAAGATCTGCAAATAAGGATACCAGTCAGAGCTTTAAACGTAAATCATTGTAGAAGTAGATTACAACTTGCCAGAGCACCTTGACTGAAATGTTGATGACTGGAAGTACGTGTTGTTCACTGATGAATCGTGGTATTGCTTATATAGCTCAGTGTGAGTGTTAATCGACGGCCAAGAGAACGCTATGCACAGTGTAATATACGACCTATTACTTTATTCAATGGTGGATCTGTAATGGTTGGGGAGGAATATCTCTTACAGCGCAAACGGACCTTGTTGCTTTACGAAGAGATTTCTTAACAGGTGAAAGGTATATTAGACATTTTGTCTAACCATGTAGTTCCATTTGCTCCTTACATAGGAAATAATTTTCTTTTAATGAGAATTTGTGTCTTCTGTCTCCCTTGACGACATAGAAGTTATTGTGAGAGAAGTTTGGGATGCAATTTATCAAGACCAAATACGCTGCTTGATTTTGAGTATGCCTCGCCGCTGTGAAGAAGTAATTAGATTTAGAGGTGGAAATACTCGTTATTAAGTGTTTTTGGGAAAGGGCAATTGTTAAAGAATATTTAGGTTATATTTTCTTAGGCTTTATTTGTATTAAATGTCAGTAAAGTTTATGTAAGTAATGTTTTCTTTGCTTTAAATGTTGATAAAAACTTGTTACATTTAAAGTTCTGTATAATCTTTGATAATAGAGATATCGAAATAATTTTTTCACGAAAATCTTAGGAAAGAACAAATTTATCTCAAAATAATAGTAAGATAGCGTTTATTTCTAATAAATTCCACAGGATGTTGCAAAAAACGATGAAAAAACACAACTTTATTTTTACACCCCGTATACGGGTAAAACGTTGACATTTTTCAGAAAACATTAATACATTGATTTACTAGAAATAGACCTATAATATGAAAAAAACATCATCAAAATCTAATCATTCGTTCAGAAGAAAAATAGCTTCAAACTTTTGGTACATTTAAGGTGGTGCGTTAATTTTGGGCATTAGTGCATATATATATATATATATATATATATATATATATATATATATATATATATATATATATATATATATATATATATAATTTCCGCCGATAAGCCATTTTGCACTTGTACTTGTATGTTAATGGTCAATCGAACTGTTTCGAGATTTCGCCATAAAATCGATTGTGTTAAACATGCATTAATTTCATCCGCATATGTCAAGAGAGGAATAACCGGTAATGTTTCTCTGCCTGTAAATAACAATTATTCACTACTAACAAATGCAAAATAAAACTGCATGAAACAATAAAACAATAAATCAAAGACAAAATTATTAGACGTTACGGTATTAGATTTTTATTTCGATGCCCGCATGCCGCTTATACGTATTTCAACATCTTAAGGTCTCATCAGAACGACACAATAAATTAAAGCTTTAATGTTTATATTTTTGAAATTGTATAATAATTTGAAAGATAAAATTACAAAACAGTGTTGTTAGTATTTTAGAGAATCCTGAAATTCATTGAGAATCATTGCTTTGAATTTGAGATGGTAATATTGAATAATGTTAAATTTTATTCGTTACTTTAAGGAAATATTAAGTAAAATGGTATTTTAGCTTTCCACGTTGCTTAGAACAACTGTAAGTTGCTTACATTTGGTGCACAATGACTGTAAATTATTATAAAGTTTTTTTTAAATATACTTTTTTAGAGATAACAGAGCTTACTTTCTTCATACATACTATAAAAATGTAATATTGCAATGGTAGCAGCTTCTTGATTTGGTATCGCATAGGCCTCAGTCCTTTTCGTAAAATAATCCATGGCTACCAGGATATATTTATTTCCATCATCCATTTCTGGAAATGGACCTGCAATGTCGATTTCTACTCTTTCCATATTACTACCAACATTGTACTGTTTGATGGGTCCATTTTTTAACATATTGACCATTACTGGTTGCACACAGTTCACATTTCCGGCACCATCTTCTTACATCATCTTTACAGTTCACCCAATAGAATCATTCTTGAACCTTTTGTAGAGTCTTCGTAATACCAAAGTGTCCACCTGGTGCACCGCCATGCAACTGAAGTAATACTTCTGACACTTTACTTTTAGGTACAATCAACTGAAGCTTAGATTCTGTACCATTATCGTTCTCAGAGGTTGTATACAGAAGATCATTTTTTAGTACTAGGCAATTCCATTGGGTCCAGTATGACTTGACTTCTGGACTATATGTACTAATGTCTTGCCAAGTAGGTCTCTCACTTTGATGCATCTAATCCAATACTCTTTTTATACATGAATCATTTACTTGGGCGTCTTGTAGCTGTTGTGGCTGCCATTGATCATTAATCACGGTGGTTCATATCACTGGGCAAAGTCGTTTTTCTAATTTAAGACAGTGATAACAATTTGCACTACACCGCTATATCGAAAGAGCATCAGTATTTAAGTGAACTCTTCCAGCCCTATGACACCCAAGCAGATGATTCATGTATAAAAAGAATATTGGATTGGATGCATCAAAGTGAGAGACCTACTTGGCAAGACATTAGTACATATAGTCCGGAAGTCAAGTCATACTGGACTTAATGGAATTGCCTAGTACTAAAAAATGATTTTCTGTATACAACCTCTGAGAACGATAATGGTAGAGAATCTAAGCTTCAGTTGATTGTACCTAAAAGTAAAGTGTCAGAAGTATTGCGTCAGTTGCATGGCGGTGCACCAGGTGGACATTTTGGTATTACGAAGACTCTGCAAAAGGTTCAAGAATGATTCTATTGGGTGAACTGTAAAGATGATGTAAGAAGATGGTGCCGGAAATGTGAACTGTGTGCAACCAGTAATGGTCAATATGTTAAAAATGGACCCATCAAACAGTACAATGTTGGTAGTACTATGGAAAAAGTAGAAATCGACATTGCAGGTCCATTTCCAGAAATGGATGATGGAAATAAATATATCCTGGTAGCAATGGATTATTTTACGAAATGGACTGAGGCCTATGCGATACCAAATCAAGAAGCTGCTACCGTTGCAGAGATACTTGTTAAATAACTCTTTGGCCGATTTGGTGTTCCCTCGGAGATTCAATCCGACCAAGGGCGAAACTTCGAGTTAACCCTATTTTAAAACGTTTGTAAATTGATTGGTGTCAATAAAATCTGAATGACACCCCTGCATCCTCAATCAGATGGAATGGTCGAGAGGATAAACCGAACGATGCGTAAACACCTATCCAAAGTTGTATCAGAACATCAAAGAGATTGGGACCAACACATTCATTTATTGCTAATGGCCTACCGCTAGGCCATAAATGAAACTACAGGCCAGACTCCAATCTGCCTGATAAGGTCGTAAACTCCGTTTGACAAGCAACCTAGAGTTTGGCTACAGACCTTCCGAAGAACATATTGCAAGCGAAGAATATGTCGACCGCCTGAAGTTAAGAATGAACAACATTTATGAACTTGGCCGACAACATATCCAGTCCGCCAGTGACAGAATGTAAGATCAATCTGATTCTCGATGCAAGAATGAAAGCTATGAAGTAGGTGAACTTGTTTGGCTTTATAATCCACAACGTCGTCGAGGATTGTCTCCTAAACTGAAAAGACAATGAGAAGGTCCTTCTTCTTCTTCTCGTGCCACTCCTAGCGGAGATTGGAAATCATCATGGCCACTGCGACTTTGTTAGCAGCGCGCCTAAAAAGTTCAATCGAACTACACCCGAACCATTCACGTAGATTACGAAGCCACGATATTTTTCTTCTTCCCACACTTCTTTTGCCCTTAATTTGAGAAGGTCCGTATGAAATTAAAAAGAGAATAAATGACGTAATATACCGAATTAAGAAGTTGCCGCCTTTCTTAATTCTTAATCTTTTTGGTGTTCCGCATAACGTCTCTCTAGGCCACTGTGTTGTTAAAAATCTTAAGATGACTAAATAAATCTCGTCTGTATTCTATAAGAACTTCCGTCGTTTGGAACAGTTAAAAAATCAGCAGCCTAAAGTTGGAAGAGTACTGAGATGATAAGATGGTCCTCGATCTTTGCTGTATGTGGTGACCAGGAAGTCGTATAGAGACAAGGCAAGCTACGGGGATATATGGCGTGCTCTAACTAATTTGAATAAAATCGTGTGCAAGTATAACATCAAAATTTGGCCTTATCCAAGATAGGCCATGCACTAGAAAATCTGGATTGGAAGGTTGTCAAAAGCATGCTTGTAGTGATCTTCCGAGAAATCGGCGTACAAATTACTGTGTGTTGCATTTACCCGAAAAGATCGTGTCCTTCAAAGTCAGTAGACTGTTATTTCTTCTTGAAGTTTCATGCAGAGCTGGACAATCCTGTAGATTCCGCCATCCTGGGCCTACATATAGAGTCGCTGATCGGAACGCTCAGATCTAAGAGGAAAGCAGTGTAACGAACATGCTTATCTGGATGTAGCCCATATCTTTTTGTAGTGCCTATCCGTTTCGGATGTTGGCGACCATCATGGCAATCATTAAATTCTTCGCCTTTCTGGTCCTCATTTTCCTTCTACTTTTTCTTGAAGAATTAATTGCAGCAACCCATATCTTGCGCTGTTCCTCATGATGTGACCGAAGTATTCAATTTTGGCTGTTTTTATTGTAGTTAACAACTTTTTTCCTTTTTGCATTCTTATTAAAACTTCCTGGTTAGTAACATGGTCGGTATAAGATATCTTAAGGATTCTAAGATAAAGCCACATTTCGAAAGACTCAATTTTCTTACAGGTAGTAAGAGTCCACGTCAGTGAGAGTCCACGACTCAACTCCGTATAACAGTATCGGAATGATATAAAATCGTAGTAACCTGATTTTTATGGATACTGATAAATCGTGGCATTTGAATAGCTTAGCCATTTTTTGAAATGCAGATCTTGCTTTCTCTATCCTACATTTTATTTCTAGGGAATGATCCCAATTTTCACTGACGTTCGTACCAAGGTAGGTGTAAGTTTTTACTCTTTCTATTGGTTGACCATTCACACTGATTCTTTCAATTTGCTGTTTCTTCTTAGAGATCATCATACATTTTGTTTTCTTAATGTTCAGTGAAAGTCCGTATCTCTGACTCACTTCTGAGATTCTATTCATTAACTCCTGGACGGCTTCATAACTGTCAGCGAATAAAACCGTGTCATCCGCGTATCTGATGTTATTGATACATTCTCCGTTAATTCGAATTCCGGTTTTAACATCTTCTACTGCTTCTTGAAAGATTTCCTCAGAGTATACGTTAAACAGCAAGTCGGACCCCACGTTTGATTTTGATATCGTCTGATTCTCTACTGTTTTATTCCAGTAAAAACCATATAACGGTGGACTATTCCAGATTAATCTAGTACATATTAACTTGTATATATAAGCAGCGCTGATATTAGTTTATATATATATCATCATCATATAACGGGGGTCCTACGGCGATTGCCGCTTCCCGCATTTCAGCCTCCATCTTTTCCTATCTCTCCAATCTCCCTCTTCTAAGCCTCTAGATTGCATTGTTTTTGTAATTTCTCTTCTCCAGGAATTTGGTGGTCTTCCCCTTTTCCTTCTTTCTGGCGAAACATACATTAAGGCTTTCTTTGGCCACCGCTCCTCCTCCATTCTCATCACGTGACCATACCATTGTAATTGCCTTCCTTGTATTCTATCTGAAAGAGTATCTCTAATTCCTGTACGGTTTCGTATTTCCTCATTCCTGATTCTTTCCATTCTCGATACTCGACATGACCTTCTAAGATAATCCATTTCCACAACGTCTACTTTATCTCGTTCATTCTTTGTCATCGTCCAACATTCGGCACCATATGTGGTAATTGGTTCTACAATTGCTCTGTATACGCGAAGTTTGGTATGCATCTTTATTTTATTAGACCACAGTAATGAATTCAGTATTCGGATGCATTTTTTCCCTTGGGTTATTCGGTTTTGTACATCTATCTTAACTCTGCCATCTGCTGATATGATGCTTCCTAGATATTTATACTGGTTGCAGCCTTTTATGACTGCGTTTTCAAGCCTCAGATCTGTGGTATTTCCTCCAATTTTTAAATATTCTGTTTTGCTTATGTTTACCGTAAGTCCCCATTTGGCATATTCCTCAAATAATTTTCGATTCATATAATTTATATCTTCCTCATCGGTTGCAACCACCACCTGATCATCTGCAAACAACAATGTATACAGAGTTTCTTGTCCCACTTCGATGCCCATTATATATATATATATATATATATATATATATATATATATATACATATATATATATATATATATATATATATATATATACATATATATATATATATATATATATATATATATATATATATATATATATACCCCCATCAACCCCCTAGGCCCCCACCACAACCACAAAAGTTTAAATTGCAAACCCCTACTTGTGATACATCATTGAAAAGACTAAAAAATGCTAACAATAATTATACAGGGTGAAGCATTAATTGTGAAACTTTGGCTTAAATGGAAAATTTAATGAGGTTTTTGTTGATTCTGTTAATGATCCTGTATAATTATTGTTTAATATTTATACATGGTGTTAATATGAGCCAGCTTACTATGACTTTTGTATTTGTAATGTTATCTCCCGGACTATTATTTTTTATAATAAGTGCCCGTCGGATTTTTTTTTATTAAATAAAAACTTAAGTAATTTGCCGTTTTTGCAAAACAAGTTTTTTTTTTCTGAAAAATGGCTTTGTCAGAGCCAATTAGCCAGACTTGTTTGTGTTTATTGTTAAAATCGACTGAATTTTAATTATTATTAATTGCAGATTCATAGTCAAAATTTTCTTGTTATCAGTTATCAATGTTTGTACTACATATACCTAAAAACAAGTTGAAAACGTCTATTTTTTGGGTTTTGTCAGATTCAATAATTTTTGGTTTATTTGAGAATTTTAAATGCCATTAGTTTTCATCATTTGTACGATCGGTACTGTCATTCAGCTGTAGTTGTCACGATGGTTTACAGTATACCTGAACGCGTGAAGATCATTTTCATATTTGCCTCCCAGAATCAGTGTTATTTACGAACAGCTCAAATATTTCATGAAAGGCATCCGGACAAAAATGTAAGTCACGTGAACGTCCGCGATTTAGTTGAAAAGTTTAGAGAAACGGGATCAGTGCAAAATAAAAAAAGAGATGCCCTAAGGTTACTGAATGAAGCATCTCAAATTGAGGTCCTTGTAAATTTTGCAATAGAGCCTACTGCATCAACACTTCAAGTATCTGCACTGACAGGACTTTCACATGAGTCGGTTAGAGAGGTGTTGAAATTACATAAGTTTCACCCGTACAAAACACAAATTCTTTAATAACTAGGCGATGATGATCCAGAGCGACGAATTGAGTTTTGTGAACTCATGACTGAAAGAATTCGCGTTCAACCGAGAATTTTTCACTGATGAATGGACTTTTATGCTGATTGGTAATGTAAATAAACAAAACTGTCGATACTAGAGTGATGCAAACCCGCATCGATTTAGAGAAGGTCACACTCAATATCCTGAAAAACTGAATGTTTGGGCACGAATATTAGAGGATGCTATAATTGACCCCTTGTTAATACCAAGCAATTTAAATGGCGACATTTATCTCGATATGCTGGAAAACACCATCGAACCTTTAATTGTGCATGAATTAGAGAACCAAAGGGAAGATCAAGTCAATCTAGCTCTAGACGAAGATTTGCTGCACTTCCAACAAGATGGAGCACCTCCTCACTATGCAGCTCCAGTTAGGCACTGGTTGAATAATGGTATTATTGTTTTCAAAACAACGGAACCCACTATGAACATTTACTTAATTGACATTTTTAACAAATTTGTAGTTCAACAAAAACCCGATTAAATTTTCCATTTAAGCCAAAGTTTCATAATTAGTGCTTCGCCCTGTATAATTATTATTTATAACATTGGATAGCATTTTTTATAGTCTTTTCAATGATGTATCACAACTAGGGGTTTACAATTTAAACATTTTTGGTTGTGGTGGATGGGGCCTAAGGGTTGGTGGGGGTAAGTTCTCTTTCATGTCATTTTAGTTCCCCCTTACTATCCTAGAAACGGTTGTTTCAAGCATTTTTAGATATCAGCTTTTGTTCGTGACATATAGCTAGCTCATTGTAAGTTTTAAAATTGACAGACTGTATACACTGTATACATATGTATATATATATATATATATATATATATATATATATATATATATATATATATATATATATATATAAGACTACGACCGTCAATTTATATTTCTAAAGTATTCAACTAGTGAATTCAGAGGTTTAATCGGTCATTCAGGTTGGCAAATAAAAAAATAAGTCAACTACTTCATAAGTTTATCGAAGACCTTTCGCTTTATACTTCTAAAGCTTCATCGGTTCTCTAAAATATAAAAGATGACATAGAGTTTATAAGAAATACAGATGTTTATAGTTCATAACTTACAACTCAATATGTAGTATATTATCGATGTTATTATATATCTACTGTAAACTTTACTCATTATTTAAAACTAACTTAACAAAAAAAAACGAAACAAAACAAAAAACACACAAACTCTGTAGAAAATAATGTTCATATTCGTAGATACGAAGATTTAAAAAAATTTTATATACGCACACATAGTAACACATTGGGCACTACGTGGTACAGGAAATACATGGCGAGCAACCGGTTCTTAAATTACCACTCTACACACCCAATAAGATACAAACATAACCTTGTACAAGCGCTTAGCTTTAGAGTACACACGTTGACCCATACGCGGTACAAGAGGGAATCTTTGGATTTACTCAAATCCATTCTCATTGATAACTCTTACCCCATATCCATCATCAACAGATATCTTTTCTCTAAAAGCTATGGTCATTCTATTTCGGAAACACCTAACGGTGCAATACTAGCTTCCATATCCAATAGCATACTGACGAACATTTCCCCGTTAACCCCAAAACCAGCCACAAAATATGCTTCTTTTCCCTATTTTCCCACAAATTACGAAACTATTCAAAAACATACCCGTCAAAATATCCCTAAAAAATACTAAAACCATTGGAAAGTTATTCTCCAAGTCTAAAACTCCACTAAGCTCGTTAGAGCACACCAAGGTTGTCTATCAGATACCCTGTTCACAATGCAACTCCTGCTACATTGGCCAAACCAGTCGGTCTCTCCTAGGGCGTATAACTTCACACAAAAGTGATATTAGACTTTCCAAACCCTCTTGTGCCCTTGCACAATACGCCATTTCCACCAAACATCACATTGACTTCACAAATACCAAAATACTGGCGAAACAAAATAACCATCAGAAACAATATTGAAATGTGTGAGATCCTCAAGAACTCATCGGCAATAAACAAAAGAACCGACATCGACAATTTGAGCCAGGTTTACCACTCTCTCATCTTACGAAATAAATAATCCCTATTCTCAGTTAAAATTTGGCTTATTTTCCAATCAAAAAATAACACAATCCTCCCCTATTTCCAAGTTTCATTAAAACATAAATTAAAAATAATATATAAAATTTTTCCGCCATACAAATCCACCCGTCCAACTAATCATGCAATGACCCCTGTAGAAGTTCATAATTGTCTCAAACCTTGGAATTTGGTGACATATGGCCCTTTAAAAAGTTTTTGGTATCGCGTCACGTTGTTTGCATAGATTGCAATAAATCAGAGCTTTGTTTGCCTTCAGCGGAGAACCATTTAAATGAAGCCAAACGTTCGTTTAAAATTTTTTTAAATAATTGATGGATTCGACCGTTACTTGATGGAAATTCATTTTATGTAACAATAAAACACTGAAAACTTTGTTTTCAAAACTTCCACAAAATTTATTTTAAATTCTTATCACTACAGCTGTTTCGGCTAATTGCCTTTCTCAAGTGATCTGTTTTTGGCATGGGTTTACACTTTATAGTCTCTAATGAAATAGGTTGAGGACGGGAGAACTGTTTGTCTCAAGCTGGTCATTGAGAATTATATCTGTGTTTTTTAATTTGTTGATTTCCATAGATTCTAACAAAGATAGCTTAAGGCCTTTATTTTGAATGTGTAGAATTTTAAATTCGTCATTAAAAGAATGATTATGATCTAGAAGATGAAGTGCGTATGTAGAATCTGTTTTTCTATTATTGAAAGCCCTTTTATGTTCTGCCATTCGTTTATTAAAATTTCTACCTGTTTGAATAAATGTAAGTTTTTGGGCAGTCGCCACATTTAAAAACACTTACACAGTGGTGTGTACAAACTTAAATGTGGCGACTGCCCAAAAACTTACATTGGTCAAACAGGTAGAAATTTTAATAAACGAATGGCAGAACATAAAAGGGCTTTCAATAATAGAAAAACAGATTCTACATACGCACTTCACCTTCTAGATCATAATCATTCTTTTAATGACGAATTTAAAATTCTACACATTCAAAATAAAGGCCTTAAGCTATCTTTGTTAGAATCTATGGAAATCAACAAATTAAAAAACACAGATATAATTCTCAATGACCAGCTTGAGACAAACAGTTCTCCCGTCCTCAAACTATTTCATTAGAGACTATAAAGTGTAAACCCATGCCAAAAACAGATCACTTGAGAAAGGCAATTAGCCGAAACAACTGTAGTGATAAGAATTTAAAATAAATTTTGGGGAAGTTTTGAAAACAAAGTTTTCAGTGTTTTATTGTGTTTTTGTGTGTTTTTTGTTGTGTTTTGTTTTTTTTTTGTTAAGTTAGTTTTAAATAATGAGTAAAGTTTACAGTAGATATATAATAACATCGATAATATAGGTACTACATATTGAGTTGTAAGTTATGAACTATAAACATCTGTATTTCTTATAAACTCTATGTCATCTTTCATATATATATATATATATATATATATTGTTACGTAAAACAATATGAGTCATATTAAAAAAACATGTAAACATCTTGTTTATTCAATTCTGTTGTAGATTTTACGAGAGCCTTCGATTAGCCGACAGAAATTTACCTGAAATGATGAGTCATGGGCCACGACCAGTTGAAAAACTAGTTTTAGCTGTTGACCTGCTTCTAATTTATTCGATGGCGTTCCCGTTATGTTCGAGTCTGCTATAGGGAATTCCGGAACTAACGGAGGTTTATATAAAGGAAAAATCTTATATGGAGAGGACAGTTAATTCTGAAGACGCGCTCGCGATATTTATTGTTACGCTCGCCTTTTAATAAATTATGTATTTTTAGTGATAAATAAATTAATATCAGTTATTGTGCTTTTTAATAAATTACGATAAGAACCCTTCGATAAAGACATTATAAATTCAAGACATAACAATTAATAAATTCACAACAAATGGTGTCAGAACAGTGGAATACTTAAGATAAATTGCGAAAATAAATTACAAGTGAATATAAAATAAATTGTGAAAATGGCTACGATTTATGAGCTGACAGTGACTAATTTAAGAAGACATCTTGAAGACAGAGAATTAGCTTCTACCGGAAAAAAGGCTGAGTTAGTCCAACGACTAAAGAACGCTTTGCTAGAAGAAGGACTAGATCCAGAGACCTATATATTTGAAGATGCTGTCCTCTCGTCGATTTCGAAAGTTTCCGGCGACATCGCATCATTGGAGAACAAAGTTTCTGGCGATATTTCGAAAGTTTCTGGTGACATCGCATCATTAGAGAACAAAGTTTCTGACGATATTTCGAAAGTTTCTTCTGATGTAGCCAAAGTTTCCGGCGACATCGCTTCGTTGGAAGACAAAGTTTCTAACGAGATTTCTTCGCTGGAAAGCAAAGTCTCTGCTAACATCTCTTCGGAAATCTCTAAAGTCACTTCTGAGATGTCTGCCCTCGACGATAGAATATCTTCGTTAAAAAATCAAGTTGCTGCCGATATGTTGGCCTTCAAAGAAAAGATGAAAGAAATGGAAAGGAAGATGGAGGAAACAGGGACAGCAGAGAGAGGTAACAATCCGATTACAGTGGAGATAAAAGAAGACGAGACGAAATATAAGTTGGAGACACGGCCGAAATTTGAAGGAAGTGGAGGTTCTATTCATGTTAAAGTCCCAACTTTCGATGGAAAATCGTCATGGAACAACTACATGAAACAGTTCGAATCAGCCGCAAGAGCAAATGGATGGTCTGAAAAAGAAAAGACGGTAAACCTGACTATCGCTCTTCGAGGAGATGCCTTAGATGTGCTTCAGACCATAGCCGTAGAGGAGACTGATGATTTCGAACATCTGAAGAAGAGGTTAAATATGCGATATGGCCACGAACATTTGGAGCATGTATATCAGTCGCAGCTTAAAAATCGTAGACAGAAGAAAGATGAGGCTCTTCAAGAATATGAGGTAGATATTGCCAGATTAGTACGATATGCTTATCCAACAGCTCCCGAAGACATGATGGAAAAATTGGCCGTTCAAACGTTTATTGATGGTCTTCGTGATCATGAAATGCAGAGAACACTACGATTAGCTCGTCACAAGACGCTGGTTGATGTCTTATCCGCCGCCCTCGAATACGAGTCAGCTACGCAGGCCTCTGGCGGGTACAGTAAAGTTAGGACTGTAAAAGAGGAAGGAGATAAAGATAAACTTGACCAGCTCGTTAATATGATAAAAAGCATGACATACAAGAAAACGAAGACCATCAGATGCTGGAATTGTGGCGAAATAAGACACGTACGAAGCTCCTGTAAGCACCCTAGGTACGACGCAAATCAAGAAACTCACCATCAGGAAAACTAGAATGGGTCAGCCCAGGGGGGCAGCCTCGACCCAGAACTTTTCCAAAGACCCTCTCATACTAATAGCTTCTTTGAAATGTCGTGAAGATAGTGTATATGTAGATGGAGACATAAATGGTAAAAAGCATACGTTGTTGGTGGATACCGGAGCGACCAGAACCATTATACGCCCGACAGTTATAAACAGCCGTAAGAAACTGTTACCAACGAGGTTGCGACTTCGGACCGCTACAGGTGAAAATGCCAACATTCATGGAGAAATCCAGGTACAATTGGGAATTGGGGCAGAAAAGTTTGTCCATACTGTTATAGTTGCTGACATCGAAGAGGATGTTATATTAGGAATGGACGTAATGAATATGCATGGATTCCAATTGGATTTTAAGAATAAGGTAATCAAAGTTGGCAACGAGGAGGTATTTCTCCATCCACATAATGACAACACTGTGCAAGCAGCCATTACAGAAGATACAGTCGTGCCTGCGAGAAGCGAAACGATCATAGTAGCGCGGCTACAGGGAATGGTGGACGAAGGGAGACCTGTTATGATGGAGCATTGGAACCACGACGATGAGGTTGGCCGTGGAATCATAATTGGAAAAGAATTGGTGACTTCGGCTAAGGAAATTCCTGTGAGACTTATCAATGTCAACGACTACCCAGTGACCATAAAGAAAGAGACAAAAGTAAGAACTTGTGTACCTGAGACATCCATAATCCGTCAGGCGACAACATCTGATAATTCCAACGACAAATTCGACCAAATGGTTGCAGTTGCAGGACAGTCTCTAAATCAGATGGAGAAAAGGAAATTAAGGGAATTTCTTCGGCAGTATCGTGATATTTTCGTACCGAAAGGAGGAAAGACGGGAAGAACTACGGTTGTTAAGCATAAAATCGATACTGGTAATGCTAAGCCAATTCGTCAAACAGCTCGACGATTACCACAGGCGAAAAGAGAGGAAGCTGAAACGATTGTTCAGGAAATGAAGAAAGACGGGGTGATAGAACCTTCTACGAGCCCATGGGTCTCTCCGGTGGTCCTGGTTAAGAAGAAAGACGGAACGACGAGGTTCTGTGTGGATTACCGTTTGCTGAACAACGTTACCAAGAAAGATAGTTATCCTCTGCCTCGGATCGATGACACATTGGACACATTGGCTGGAAGTAAATTGTTTTCTACTTTGGATTTGAAGTCTGGATACTGGCAGGTAGAAATGGACCCAGTAGATAAAGAAAAGACAGCCTTCACCACAGGATCTGGATTGTGGCAATTCAATGTTATGCCATTTGGACTCTGTAATGCTCCTGCGATATTTGAGAGGCTTATGGAAAATGTGTTGAGAGGGTTATCTTGGAAAACATGCCTGGTTTATTTAGATGACATAATCGTCTTGGGGGAGACATTCGAAGATCATTTGAGAAATTTAGAAAACGTTTTTAATCGACTTAAAGCTGCCCAATTGATGCTAAACCCCAAGAAGTGCCAGCTATTTCAAGGTAGAGTCAATTATCTGGGTCATATAGTCAGTAAAGAAGGAGTGGCCGTGGATAAGGGAAAAATCGATTCCATTAAGGAATGGCCAAAACCAACTGACAAACATCAAGTGAGAAGTTTTCTTGGACTATGTACTTACTACCGGAGGTTTATTAAGAAGTTTGCAGATATCGCTAAGCCATTAACGCGACTTACAGAGGAAGCAAGAGAATACCGCTGGGATATAGACTGCCAAAATGCCTTTGAAACGTTGAAAAAGCATTTAATAACAGCACCAATTTTGGGGTATCCACTGCCAGAAGGAGAGTTCATCTTAGATACGGATGCAAGTAATGTGGGAATTGGAGGAGTGCTGTCTCAGATTCAAGGAGGACAGGAAGGAGTCCTCGGATATTTTAGTAAAGTTCTTTCAAAACCAGAACGGAATTATTGCGTCACGAGAAGAGAACTTCTGGCAGTAGTGAAATCAGTAGAGCACTTCTATCAATACCTCTATGGCAGAAAGTTTCTAATCCGAACCGACCATGCCGCCCTTAAGTGGTTGATGCAGTTTAAGAATCCAGAGGGTCAGATAGCCAGGTGGATCAAACGACTCCAAGAATACGATTTTAAGATTGAGCACCGGGCCGGAGTTAGCCATAGAAGCGCTGATTCTCTTTCCAGAAGGCAATGCCCAGTAGAGTGTTCCCACTGCAACAAAACGGAATCCAAGGAAGCAGCAGTGCTAAGAACGACGATTGTCAACGACGACTGGACGCCTACTAAGATAAGGGAAG
Organism: Diabrotica undecimpunctata; assembly: GCF_040954645.1. Lineage (NCBI taxonomy): Eukaryota > Metazoa > Arthropoda > Insecta > Coleoptera > Chrysomelidae > Diabrotica > Diabrotica undecimpunctata. The sequence continues at coordinate 66,740,445 of NC_092808.1, forward strand.
AACAAGAGAGAGATACAGTTATACAGAAAATCCGAAAATGGAAAGAGGAAAACCGTCGACCACCTTGGCAGGAAATATCAAACCTATGCTCAGTAGTTAAGACGTATTGGGCCCAGTGGGACTCATTTATCATCGAAGATGGCTTGCTCAAACGAGTCCTAGAAAATGATGACGGTTCAGAGAAGAGAAGACAGTTGGTGATCCCAAAGAGCAGAATAGCCGAAGTACTTCGTCAGTTACACGACAGTCCATCGGGAGGGCATTTTGGTGTAAAGAAAACCCTTCAGCGAATTCGGGAACGGTTTTATTGGATGAACAGTTCCGACGATGTAAAAGACTGGTGTAAGAAATGTACTATTTGTGCCACGAGTAATGGGCCTTACCGAAAAAGGAGAGCTCCTATGAGACAATATAATGTTGGAAGCTTTGGATATCGCTGGGCGATTTCCAGAAAGTGAAAATGGAGGCAAGTACATGTTGGTAGTAATGGATTACTTTACTAAGTGGGTCGAGATTTACGCACTTCCAGACCAGAAGGCCGCCACCGTTGCAGATAAGTTGATCCAAGAATATATCAGCCGATTTGGAGTGCCTTTGGAGATACATAGTGACCAAGGCAGGAACTTCGAAAGCGATATATTCCAAGGAATATGTGATAGACTAGGCATGAAGAAAACAAGAACTACAGCATATCATCCGCAATCTGATGGTATGGTAGAACGGATGAATAGGACAGTCGGCAAGTATTTGACAAAGATGGTGTCCGATCATCAGCGAGACTGGGACCAATACCTTCCGTTCTTCACAATGGCCTACAGATCTGCTGTTAACGAATCAACAGGCCAGACACCAGCCAGAGTCCTATTCGGACGCGAAATGCGACTACCTTGTGATCTAGAATTTGGGTGTCGACCTGGAGAAGATGTAGCAGGTGAAGATTATGTGACCGAATTACGAAGAAGAATGGACGATGTACATGAGTTGGTCCGTTCCCACCTTCAGATCGCTAGCGACCGAATGAAGAAACGGTACGATACACAAGCCGAAAAGGGTTGCTTTAAGAAGAACGACAAGGTCTGGCTCTATAATCCCAAGAAGCGAAAAGGTTGTTCTCCCAAATTGCAGCAGTTTTGGGAAGGCCCATACCTAATTATGGAGAAGATCAACGATGTCATCTACCGAATAAGCAAGATTCCAAGGGGAAAGCCGATGATAGTACACCATAACCGGCTGGCGTCTTTCGGAGGTGACCACGACGTAGATGAAGAAGTGGAAGTAAACCAAGTCCAAGACGTGTCTGACCTCACGTTTGAGGAATTCATGGGTGCCTATGGAGGTACCGGTAAAGCAAGACATGGTGTTACCACTGAAGAAAAGCAAGATCTACTCGCGCTCCCCGATGACTACTCGCTGGCCCTTACCATCCCGGCCAGTATCAAAGACGCACCAGGGTTGGCATCCGTCTTTCGAAGGAAGTTTGGTCGAGTTGCAGAACTTCAATGCCAAGTGCCAGCTCCCGGTAAAACCTTGAAACTCCAAGATGCATCACGTTACCTTTTCTACCTGGTAACAAAAGACACTGCCCGTGACCAACCTACCTACCGAGATGTATGGGAAGCCTTACTTCAATTGAGAGAGCACGTACTAGAGTCCGACGTGCAAAAGTTAACCATGCCAAAGTTGAAGTGCCGCCAATTAGATTGGAGGGTTATCCGAAATATGGTGGAGGAGATCTTTAAAGACACCGAAGTCCAGGTGTTAGTCTGTTGCAATCCGCATAGTTACTGGTGCGGAGAGAAAACCGTCCCTTGTCATTTTTATACAACTGGAAGTTGTAGAAGAGGGTCCAGTTGCCGATACCAGCATACCGTTCCAGTTCTAGTCCCGACAAGGTTCCAGGAGGAACCATCTTTTAAGAGGGGGGCAATGTTACGTAAAACAATATGAGTCATATTAAAAAAACATGTAAACATCTTGTTTATTCAATTCTGTTGTAGATTTTACGAGAGACTTCGATTAGCCGACAGAAATTTACCTGAAATGATGAGTCATGGGCCACGACCAGTTGAAAAACTAGTTTTAGCTGTTGACCTGCTTCTAATTTATTCGATGGCGTTCCCGTTATGTTCGAGTCTGCTATAGGGAATTCCGGAACTAACGGAGGTTTATATAAAGGAAAAATCTTATATGGAGAGGACAGTTAATTCTGAAGACGCGCTCGCGATATTTATTGTTACGCTCGCCTTTTAATAAATTATGTATTTTTAGTGATAAATAAATTAATATCAGTTATTGTGCTTTTTAATAAATTACGATAAGAACCCTTCGATAAAGACATTATAAATTAAAGACATAACAATTAATAAATTCACAACAATATATATATATATATATATATATATATATATATATATATATATATATATATATATAAATTCTGGCGGAAGACGATGTCGAAACCGCGTGGATGAAACCAAAATATACGAGGCACTAGGTAAACGATAAGTGGCCAAAAATGGAAAGCCCAACATGAAACCATGATCTAAGAACCTTCAGCTAAGAAGTCTTAACAATAACCTATGATAATTATAAAACTGTGAGTAATAGAGGAAACACAGAAATCCAGAAATCAAAAGGCAGTCTTTAAAAAAGGGGAAAACACACCTACAAAATTATAGAGCGATCAGCGTATTAACCAGAGCCTCAAAACTATTTACAAAAATTTTGACGTAAGAGATATCACAGAGTAGCATCAATAAAAAAAGCAAAGATTTCGAAATAATGGATCCACCATAGAGGCAATATTCATTATCAGACAAATAGCCATGAAAGCTATTCAATATAATAAAGTTGCCTTCATGTTCAATGACCTTAAGCGAGCCTTTGATAAGGTAAAACTTGCAGATGTCCTGAAAATTTCAAAGGAAAGAAACCAAAAAATAATTGAAATTATTCGATAATTGAACATTGGGAACGGTCTTTTCATAAGTGCACACAATAAGCTATCCAACAAGATACCAGTCTCAATAGGAATTAGCAAGGGGATAGTCTCAGCTCAGTTCCCTTTAAAGTCCTTATGGACCATAAGCGATAACAGCGGCTAGGGATTCTCCGACATGTAATATGGAGAAACAAATATATGGGTATCGAAAGCAAAACACGAATTTACAAAATATGTGTAAGACTTACTATGACTAACGCCACAAAAACACGAGTAGAAATAACCACTAATACACAACTACTAAGAACAACAGTGATTAATTAAGAAAATTTACTATTTCTGGTGTTTCTTATTATTGTTAGTCTAAACACTGTTGTAGGGCGGAGACACAGTTTTTAAATTAGGACTCAAAAAATTCTAATTTAAAATATTATAATAAGATGACGGATCTCCAATCTTCGATGAGGAGATGAATTCTGGAAATAAAGAAATACTGTATATTATGAATGCCACTAACCTGGAGAATTATCGTCTGGTCCCGGACTTCTTATTCTTTTATATGGTTTTCTTATACTAGGTCTGTGTGGTTCGGTGAAATTCTTATTAGTTTTGTTTGGTATATTAGTGCGATAGCTATTCATTTGTCTTCGAGAACATGTCAACTTTAGATCTTGACATTGACTATTATCATTACATGGACTAGAAATCTTCGCTGGTGAATTATTAAGTCTACGTACAACTTGCCGTTTCATCAAAGTGCACTCCTGTAACATAAATATACCTATATATTAAAATTTATTTTAATTTGTAATTTGATCCACTAATTATACAAATAAATTTTTAAAAAAGTTTTTACATTGTAATGTGAGGTTCAGAATGTAACTTAAAATATTATGTTAAGAATTGTATAATAATTTTATAGATGGGATCACTTGAAGAGAATATTTGAGTTATTAGTAGGCAAACATCAATACAAATATCTAATGTATTCAAGAAAACTAAAAAAATAATAAAGCCCTATATGTTTGTTATATCCCCTATATATTTGGTACCTAATAAAAATTAAATGGTAGATATGTGTATGGTGTTGAGTTAATTATTGCTGGTGACTGAGTGTTAAACTGTTGGATGTGTGGAAGTGTTAAAAATAGAAACCTAATAAAGAGAAACTTTATAAAGAATAATTTAATGTGGAGTATGTAATAGTCAATATGTGGTTAGGAAAGATGTTACTATAAGAATTTATATACAATAAATTGTTTGATTGAACTTTTATTTGAATCAGAAAGATTTGAGTATACTGCGAAGGTAAATGCAAGATCAGGGTATGAATGTAAGTATATAACACTATGTAGTGGGATGTTTTTGTAAGAGCTGGTTAAATGTAAACCTAGATAATAATAAGGCCCTTTATGTTGAAAGATAACATTTGGTACCGAAAAATTTTTGGGTTGATTGGGTGTACAGTTTTGTACATGGTTTTTGAGCACATGGTTTTCCATAATGTAATTAAAAATATTAAATCAATTAATTTTGTACTATTTTAAGGGTTTTTACCCACACATTTAGTGGCTTCTCTAATGTATATCTGGTAAGTATTTAACCACATTGCTTATTAACCTTCATCCTTACGTTTGTATTCACTGAAGTGGTTACACTTATTCCAGATAAATGCAGTGATCATGGACCAGTAAGTCCGAAACGTTTAATTACAGTAGACTCACGATTATCCAAGTCCCGACTAACCGAGCCTCTGGATTAACCGAGGTAGTAATTGAAAAGAATAAATTATGTAATAAATTAGCTTGAAGAGCGAGATCCAAGTGAAAGCGTTTGCGCTGGCTGTTGGGTCAACGCTGAAGAGATGAGTCACTAGCGAGTGTTATTGTTCTAGCCACTATGCTTCTACTGGCCTCCTGGCCACTCACTCCCCCACCCGTCAGTTTGAGTCATCACGGCTAGTTGTTCGGTTCGTCCCACTGTAAGCTCTTACTAAGTTCATTCTTGTCTTCTCTTTGTGTAGTTTCTACGCAACTTGAAGTACAATATGAGTTTAAAACGTAAACGAGTTGTGGTTCCTTTTAAAACAAAATGTGTTATAGTACTATAAAACGTTTGGAAAAGAGTCAGCTAGTAAAGAAGGTTTCTGCCGACCTAGGTGTCGGAGAAGTGACTGTGGGAGATTGAAGACGTAAACGAAAAGATATTGAACAATGGGTTAATGAAAGTGTGAGTGGTGGAAGTGATTTGTTGCTGAAAACTATAAAGAAGAAGAATACGAACAGACTTCTGAAGCCTTATTTTTATGGTTTTCTAATCTTCAAGTGTTGAGAAGTCCAATTAGTGGCCCCATGCTTCAAGCTAAGGCTGTCGAGTTTCACAAACGGTTTAAGGATGGCGAGGAAAATTGTACTGCACGTGATGGTTGGTTCGATAGATAGAAGAAGAGGTATGGCATCCGACAACTGAACATTTCGGGTGAAAAACTTACGGCCGATTCACCTGAAATTGAGCAGTTTAGCTTAAAATTGAGAGACCTCATTTTAGAACATGGCCTCACGTCAGACCAAATTTTCAATTGTGACGAAACGGGTCTCAATTTCAGAATACTTCCAACCAAAACACTGGCACCTTAACTCTTAACTCTTTTGATGTGTAGCAAATCTTCTGGCTCCTTCAAATTAAGACTCCTACTTATTGGAAAATCGAAGAATCCAAGGGATTTAAAAAATATTCAAGTAAACTGCCTACCCACCATTGTACGGGAATCAACGTAGCGCGTGGATGGATTGCCAAATTTTTTAAGATTGGTGTTTTGACAAGTTCTTTTGCGTTTTTGAGGCTTACCTAAAAAAAACCTACCAAGAAAAGCTATTCTTCTTTTGAACAACGCGTCATCTCATCCAGATGCAACGAACTTGGCTAGCGGTGACATTAAAGCTGTTTTCATGCCACCAAACGTCATATCTCTCATTCAATCTCTGGGCCAAGGAGTTTTAGAGCAACACATAACAATACATAAGATATACACCTCCGTCCATCGATTTTTGTTTTTATTACGTATGTCCGGTTCATTTCTTATAACATAAATTCGATAAAAATATACTGACCTTTATAAGGAGGTGAATTTGTATCGGTTTTTAATAACGTGAAAAATTTTTTGTGTTTGAATTAAAAATAAAAAATTTCTTTAAAAATATAAAACAAAAAATATGCTCTTATTGAAATTAAAAAATAATTCCTAATAAAATAAGAAATAATTCTTTATGCCCTACAGAAATGATTCAAATATTTGACCTTCTATGGCTGAACAGTATCTGTCATAAAAACTTCTGCGGACAGATGAAAGAGCTGTAACAGAATTGGAGACTTCTCTTATTCGGTTTCTTAATTCATCCAAATTTCGGGCTCTAGCCTCAGGATAATTGTAGATGATGCTTTTTAAATGTCCCCAAAAAAAAGTCTATTGGTATAGGATCTGGAGATCGCGCAGGCCACTTAATATCACCTTTTCTACTGATAACTCGATTCGGGAAAGTATTGTTTAAGTACCTATTCCCTAATTATTCGAGAGTTGTGAACTGAACAGCCGTATGCCAGTCCAGACGTTAACATTTTGAGTAAGTTGAGTTCGGTAAAAAACACTACTGTGCTGGTTTTCCCGCGCCCAATACCTCGTAATGAAATGATTGTGTCTTTCTACTAACGAAACAGAATATTCATCAGTGAATAATACGTTTTTAATCTTGATTATTGCACAAATTTGTGTATCCCGGTATTCTCTTTCGTCAAATTTTTCTAGTGACACTTCTTGAGCGTGACATTTTCTGTAATTTTTGAGGCAATAACAACTCTCAAAATTTTTAACAATATTATAAATTGACTGTACTCAAGGAATTGCTCTCCCCTCAAAAAACACAGAAAATAAATCTACACGCTGTTGTCCAGAATTACCATCATAAAACCATTTTATTATTTGAACCTTTTCTGAGGTCGTATAAACAGACATATGTTGTTTACAAAAATAAATTAAAAATCTACGCTGTTATTGCTTTAAAAAACCACGGTATAATGACAAATTATTGGCAACTATGTTGTCATTTATAGGGTGTATATCTAATTTAAAACTTAACGTACTGTAAATATATATATATATATATATATATATATATATATATATATATATATATATATATATATATATATATATATATATATATATATATATATATATTGTTGTGGTATGCAAAATTGAAGAATAAAAATATTAAATGTACGATGAAATCAATATTTCAGAGATTATAGAAAATAAAAATACTCCGAGCTGCCTGGAATTAACCAAAGGTAATCTTAGTCATAAATAAACTTTTGTATAAATATAACAAGTGGATAGTGCGGGTACAATGAATAGAAGTTAACGATGGTTTTTTCCCATAAGCCATAAAGTGTAAATGATTTTTCGGAATCTGTAAATACCCAGTAGAAATTAAGTATCCTTGTAGAAATAATATGAATTAGGAAAGTTTGTAGGCATTTCTGATTTTATGTGGGGAGTGGTATGCAAATTTCTAATTGGCCGAGAATTTGGAAAGTGGTGATGGGTGTGTATAATGAGAGGTTGGATGGATGGATAGATGAGATGAGAGAGTTAGTTAGTTCCAGTTTCTTAAAGTGAATTGTTGGTTTTCGAGGTGGTCTCCAAGGGTAGTAAGTGATAAAGAATAAGTTGTGAGTTGGTGAAGTAAGTGTGTCCGACGGTAGCTGATCTGGTACAAATTTGTAAGTAAACTGTTCCTACTTGTATTCTACGTATCGCTGTTTATTTCGGAACGAGAGATAAAGTTTGGCGAGAGGAAAAGAGGCTGGCATCATTGGAAAGGTACGTGCATTCGAAGGAGAGCATTGAAGATACTAAATTGCAATATCTTGTTTAATATTGCCAATTACATAGGAGGCTGCTGAGAACTGATAGTTCATTTTGCATAGAACAAGGAATTGGACAACTCAAGGCAGAGGAAGCGGTTCAACGGGAGAAACATTCATCATATATTCAATTTGAGAATTTTGGGGCAAATAATATTATATCATATTAGTAACGTGTGAATAAGTTGTCGATAGTCGAAGGAGATCAAATTTGTTCTGAGAGGGGACACGGAGCTGTGGAGAGAATTGGATAATTCATACAAATTTTTCTTGGTACAATCTATAATAATATATCAAAATTACATTAGGAAGGACACTGAATATTATTTGATTTGTTTATGTAGAATAATAAGCTGGATTTTAGATTATAATTGTAATTATATTATACATGCATTATTGAAGATTCACGTACGCAGAACGAATTTTGTTTATCAGTTTATTTTATTACATTATTTTCATATCATATTATGTTGTTTTATTCCGTTATTCTTTGGACCTAACCCATCAGCTGTAAAGTATAGATATTGAAGCACATGAGTAAAACCTAAGATAACAAAATTGGAAGGTGTGATATAAATCATAAATCAAAAATGTTAATAATATTTTATATATATTTTTTGTAAAGTTTTTAAATTAAAATTCTTGATATCACATTAATATATATATAAAAAAAGAGGTTAATCTTTGTATGTGGATATATTTTATAAAAACCCTTAAAAGGGCAACATTAAAAACACGAACGTTTTCGGAACAACTGTTCCATCATCAGGTTAAAATACAGGTTACCATGCCTGAGCCACCAAAATATTTGGGTAAAAACCCTTTAAAATGTATTGTGTTACCAAAGATTGTACATGATGTTGATAATATTATATGATGTTTAATATTTTAATTAAATTTTACTTCAGGTAACATACACCCATGCTTAAGTGAGTTCCAGTGTCCGGAGAGTAAACCTCTTCAAACGGACTTCAGCCGGTAACTGGTAGTTACCGGATGGGGGAGGTGGTCCAATGATGAGACTCATGGGCGTCGTGGAGGGTCTGGGCGTTCTAGAATATTGCAAGGTGGTTATTTGCGATTACTTAAGAGATAATTTAGTTGCAACTACAGAAAGGAATCTGGTATAGAGACTTTGGAGTGACCATCAAGATCAGCTGATTTTTCACCCATCGAATATATATGGGATATGGTAGGTCGAAACCTAAATCGATTGCCGTGTCCTCCAGCAAACTTGTCCTGTTGAGGCCATAAGAAGAATCTGGATGAGTATTCCGGAATAGGATATAGACCACCTAATTCGATCAATCTCCCACAGAGTAACTGAGTGCATAGAAAATCAAGGAGGAGTCACTCATTATTAATTTTTTGGCTAAAACGACGTTGCAAATTTGTTTATAATGTTATCAATTAATAAGAATATTATAATATTCTTATATTTATAATATAAATATTATAATTTCCATAAATAAATATTTGTCCCTCTAGGTGTTGCATTTTTTTGGTCATCAGTATATTTAAAATATATTCAACAAGTGAAACGCAGAGGTTGGATCGGTCAATTATTGACAAATGAAAAACGAAAACTTTCATTAGTTTAATACAATACGTTTTGATTTTTTTATTCTTTAAAAGCATCATGAGTTCTCTACAGAAAGTAATGATATAAGAATATAAGTAAAAAACGAACAGGGTTCATAATTACAAAACAATTTATAGGTTTTTGTGATGGTATGAAAACTATACGATAACATTAAAAATACAACAAACTAAACGAAAAAAAAAAACAAAAGAACAACAAAATGAGTGCGCCAATGTTCGTCAATTTAATTTTTAGTGATTTTATTTTTACCGTTTCATTGAAATGTGTTGTTTAAGATCTTTCATGGATGAAACGACACTAACATGCTTTCGACTATTTGCACAACGGTGATGACCGTCATAGTTCCACATGTGGCTTGCATTCGTACATGTATTATTTTTTTTTAGAACAGTTAGGTACGACTGTCGAGGCATTCGTGAAAAAAAAAAATTTAAAAGATTTTTTAAAATTTTTATTTTGTTCGATGGAGAATGGAACAATTTAGACTATTAGTTTAAAAAAGGAATAAGCGATATGATGGTTCTTATTTGTCCTGTTTGGTCCTATCTGACTATTGTAGCAGGAGTTTGTTCTAAAGGGGCCAATGGAGTCTTCGAAAATAACTTTCCTACGGTTCTAGTGTTTTCTTATTATTATTATAATTATATATATATATATATATATATATATATATATATATATATATATGTATATAAACTAAGGTACACTCGAAGAGTGGTGGGTTTTTCGGTCAAAGTGGAGAAATAAAAGACAAAGAACGTGGCTACTTCATCTATTTATTGAAGACGTTTCGCTTTCTGCTCAGAAAGCATCATCAGTTCATCTAAAAAGAACAATATGAAACCAAACATCCATAGAGAAGTTACAATAAAAGTGTGTTACCTTACAAAGACATGTAGCAGTCAATGATGTTAAAAATATGAAAAAGCTTACGAAACTGGACATTTAGAGTTAAAGTTGTATAAAACAATTAATTGAAACTAGGTATAGTTTGCAATTTAACAAAATTAGCACAGCAAAAGGACATGTGATAAAGATACATGTATATAAAAAAGTTATTATAAAAACTTAAGTAAAAAAACATTAAGGTTTATTTTAAAGTGTAAAGAACTAGAAAGATCATGAGAATGCACTTCCAACAATTTATTTAATCAATTAGATTTTAATTTTAACTTTAGGTAACATTATAAGTTATTTAAGATTAATATAGTAATAAAGATAAAATGAAGTTACCAGTCTTAAGCTTACTGACTCTCGCAGGTAAATGAATTTACAGGTTTAACACCCACGCACACAACGTGAATAGATATGGCCTTGAGGTCAAAATGACAAAAACAGCAAGGCAAACTACCAACCTCTATATAATAGGGCGGTATATTCAAAGAATGTGATAAATTTGGTTTACAACTTGTCGTTAAAAAACCAAACAATGAAAGGAAAAGGTGGTTAAGATCACCATTTACCCTACAGTGGTTGATCTGTCAACAAAGAACAAAGCATGCGAGGTCAATCCAAAATATCATATATTATAATATTATGACGTCACTGGTTAGCCAGCCAACAGGTGAAGATTAATACAACTTCCACAGTCCAAAGGTTCAAAACATTTGGGACGGTAATGAAGATTCTATGAATCAATTTCAGTTTAAACATTTTATCAAACAAGTTCATCAAAAGGAACAATTACTTAATTATGTAAAAAGTAATATTGACAAGTAGTTAATAAAATGTAAGTTGATAAATCTAAGATAAGGAAAGAATAATTTATTTTATTTTATTTTTATTTCTATTTATTATATGAAAATGTGATAAAAAAACCCATTGTGGAACAAAATTTAAGTAAACAACATATCAAGCCTAATTCTGCAAAATTAATGCGTGATAAATTTGGCTCAAATTACTAATGTCGGTTCTCTTATTGAGGGTATTTGGATGTTTTAATATTAAACACATTTCTAAAAACTGTCTTTTAACGAGATTGCGTTCAGTGCCAAGAATTTTAACTTCATTAAAGTTTACTTCGTGCTTAGTGTTAATAGCATGTTGGGCAAGAGCACAAGTATGCTTAGATAAATTAATATCACTGCGGTGTGTCGTAAGACGCCCTCTCAGTGATCTCCCTGTCTGACCGATGTAACATGAGTCACACTCAGCACAAGGTATATGATATATTACATTAACTTGTTCCAGAAGGGACAGAGGTGTTTTAGTTTTAGAAAACAAATTCCTGACAGTCTTAGCATTCTTAATTGCAATTTTAACCGGTACGTTGTTATGTTTGTACAGTTTAACGAGTTTCTCAGTAACTTGAGGAAAATAAGGTAACGATGAGTAATGGGTAGTTGGATTCCCAAGTACAGTATTAGGCAGAACAGTATTGTTAATTGAATTATTTGATATTATTCTAAATTGGTCACCATTGGGTATGTCATTTAAAGAAGAACCATAGCTTTGAACGAAAAGGTATTTATTAATAAGGGAGGATGGATATGAATTCTCAATCAGAATATTCTTAAGTAATTGAAGGGATTCCCTTCGATTAATCGCATGTGTCAATCTATTTAGCCTGCAGCTTAAAGCTTTAATAAGGTTTAATTTGTATTTAAAGGGATGACAAGAGTGGTAGTTGAGAAACCTGTTAGAGGCCATTGGTTTCCTGTACCAACTTGTAGTTAGGGTGTTATCTACCATTCTAATGACACGCATGTCTAAGAAGGGAATACTATTTGTGTTAGAGTTGTCACTCGGCCAACCTTGCCAGCGGTTGTAACGGTGATCCGATGGAGCTCACCGCTGGCAAGGTTCCTGGCTGAAAAGCTACAGCCTTACGCAGAAGAAGCTGATTCCTACGTTAAGAACGCAGGCCACTTCATCGAGCGTGTAAAAGATGTTACTCTTGGGCCGGGACACTTGTTAGTAAGTTTCGATGTTGTTTCACTTTTCACCAACGTTCCCATCAATGAATCCTTGGAAATTATAAGCAGAAAATACCCAGTACCGCAAGATACCCTAAATTTGACGAGGCACTGCTTAAACAACACATATTTTATATATGGTGATCAACGGTACAAACAAGTTGAAGGAGCACCGATGGGTTCACCGCTATCTCCCGTGATAGCAAATCTTTTTATGCAAGACATAGAGGAACGGGCAATAAGAACAGCAGAATATAAACCCAAACTATGGCTTAGATATGTGGACGATACTTTCATCATATGGACACATGGAGTAGACAAACTTACTGCATTTCTAGAATACATTAACAGTATCCATCCCAAGATCAAGTTTACGATGGAATTAGAAAGTAATCAACAACTACCTTTCCTAGACGTCTTAATAATAAAGAAAGAAAACGGCAACATTGGATATACAGTGTATCGAAAACCAACTCACACTGACAGATACCTACATGCAGATTCACACCACCGTCCTGCACAATTGAATTCAGTCATAAAAACTCTGACTATAAGATCTGAACGACTAACAGACGAAGAACACAAGAAAGAAGAAATGCAGAAAGTTACAAAAGCGTTAAAAAACAACGGCTTTTCCACACACAGAATCGAAAAGGCACGAAGACCACAAAAAACAACAAAAGAAATAAAAGAAGACGAAAAACCGATTGCCAAAACCACTCTACCGTATATTAAAGGCACAACAGAGAAGATAAGCAGGGTCCTGAGAAAACACAAAATAGAGACTGTCTTCAACACCGACAGAAAAATCGCAAACATATTACCATCTGCCAAGACAAAGATTGCCCTAGAAAACCAAGGAGTATACAAAATTCCCTGTGGAGAATGCGATAGAGCCTATATTGGACAGACAAATAGAAGGATCCAAGTAAGACAAGAAGAACATCGCAATGCCATCGAACGAAAAGAAACGACGTCATCCCTAGCCCAGCATTCTTTAGCTACAGGACACAAAATTGACCTCAAACATACTGTAATGTTAGCGAATGTCGAAAACAAGAGAAAACGAATTATCAGAGAAGCAATAGAAATAGAAAAACAAGAAAATAATTTAAATTCTCGAGACGATGCCCAAAGATTGCCAAAAACATGGAAAACAATTATCCCGAAGAATAACGCAAGAACGGAATCGACCAAGACCCCGCCCACTGACCTGCGCACCGGACCAATTACAAGAGCGCGCGCAACACGCAGTAACTACAAAAGCCAGCTGCCTAACACCCGTAGCGTCAAGTTCGACTCGAGCAGCCGAACAGTACGGACGTGAGAGAGAAGCGTGCTTAGGTGGGGGCGACTGACCTATTGTCAACGGAGCTTTTCAGCTCCCGGTGGGTAAGACACCGAGTGTGGCATAGGCACTTGTCCTACATATTAGCGAAAAGCGGATGCGAGGTTGTTACTAGTTAAACCGTCGAAGAGCTGTTTTTATAGGCTCCTCGCGGAGGCTATAATAGCTTCGCGTTTGCGAAGAATTCGGGATCACCTCAGTGTGTCGTCAGGGATGACACTGTAAGGCCTTGACATTTGACAAGGTCGGACAGAAACGGCCCCTGCTCCTGAGGTGTGAGAAACAGGAAGAGGATCCCTCACTGTGAATACAGGGAGTGAACTACTGCGAGATACCTGGGACGGCACCCAGTAAGCCGTACTGACAGCGGTCAGTCGGTGGAAAAAAAAAACAGAGTCGTCTAAGTAGAATTTTCTTATATCTTATGAACTATTTGTTCACTGCCTTACGGCAATATGAGTGATATTCCCCCCCCAGAAAGTGTTGTCACGCAGGTGACAACACAAGAAGAAGAAGAGAATGATTTAGCCGAATCATCAAACCCCTCTGTTGACAGCTCGATCGAGCTATATAATAAATTTATTAAATCGACTAATCCCGCGATCGACGACATAGAAATCGTAATATCTGACGATGACTCCTATCTGCCCGAGTCGGCGGAAGAAAAAAGCGAAATCGACACCGATGGCGATATCAATACGATGGACGCCATCGACGAAGAGCCGAGCCCAGCTGCAGAATCGCGCGAAGCCCCACCCCCAACTGTAGTAGAGACACAACCCGCCGTGGACAACGTCTCCAAAAATGAAGTCGAGCCCGAAATCGGCAAGAAAATGAAAAGGCTAAGGCCCAAAGAAGACTCTTCGGAAGACGAAGAAGTAAAGAAAAAGGCCAGAGAAATGGCGGAAAGGGAAAAGGCCAATGAGCTTTTAAGGTCGGTCAATGTACTGACGGAACAGATCAAATCCCTTAAAAAAGAAAGCCGTATCCGCGAGGAAAAGGCAAATAAACAAATCCAAGACCTTCTCGCTCAGATGACTGAGCTGAGAAACGAAAACAAAGAAAAGGACAAGGAGATACAAAAACTTGTACAACATATAATGGCATTAACAGCAGCCAAGGAGAAAGAAGAGTCAATAATGGAAATCGACCCGTGGAAAGCCTCCCTCGATAATGACGTTGTAAAGCTAGTGGAACTAGGAATCGGTTCACCTCCCCCCGTAAAGCCATCCAGTAGCAAAGGCAAGCCTAAAGAGCCGGAAAGAATCATAACAACCAAAGAACCTGCAGGTTGGACACAAGTCCAAAACAAAAAAGGAAAAAAGACAGGCACCACTACTGAGAAATCAGACAGTAGTGTGAAAACAAAAATAAGCGTCGCCGAAAAGCAGACGCAGATAATAAATCAGCGGAAAGAAATCGAATTTAACAAGGCTGCGAAAGAGGCTCATGAAAGAAGCCAGAACAAGAAAACTGCCCAAAATAACTTGAGCAAAAATAGCCAAGTTGAAAAAGAAAACGACGTACCAAAAGACTCACCGCAAACAAGCGAGGAGCCTATAGTAAAAGAGCCGAAACCACCGGCGATAATCCTAAAAACTGTAGGAGAACACCAAAAAATCCTGCAGAGAGCAGCCAACCAAGGCATAATATCAGTCAATAAGTTTGCACGATCAGGCAGATCGATTGTTATTAACACAAAAACCAGAAAAGATTACCTAGGAATGGTACACATCCTAGAAGAACACAGTCCAAAAGTAGAATTCATCGCATATCCCATAGATAGCGATAAACTAAAAAGAGTCATTATAAAAGGGCTATCTGCTACTACTAGCACAGTAGCAATTAAAGACGAACTATACAATAAAGGAATAGAAGCAACAAGGGTGATCAATATGATCTCCAAAAAAGCTGATAAAAAAGTACTTCCACATTTCATCGTCACCCTCAAAGAGGAAGACGTTGCAAAAATTAAAAAAATATCTGATATATGCTACATGCGCATCTATGTGGAGGATGAATTCAAAATCACAAAAGACACCCTACAGTGTTATAACTGTCAAGGGTTCTATCACAGCTCAAAGGCTTGCCATTGCGGATCCAGATGTGTAAAATGCGGAGAAAACCACATCAGTAACGACTGTGAGAAAAGCCGGGAAACCGACCCCAAATGTGCAAACTGTGGTGAAGCGCACACAGCAAATTATAGAGGATGCTCTAAGGCCCCCAAAAAGAAAACACCTGCCCCAACAAGACCGGTAGGAAGACCCATAAACAGCGCTCCAATCAACAAAGGAGTCAGCTACGCACAGGCAGCGAAAAAATCCGCTGAAACCACCTCAGAATCTCCAGCACAACCACAAGAAGTGTCGGTACAGGACGCAGCTACCCTCATCGCAAACTTCCATACAGAGTATAATAACAAAATGATGGAAATGATGTCCATGATGGACAAAGCAACAAAAATGATGACTGCATTTGGAGAAGCCGTCCGAAAATGTTAGCAAACCAAAACGAAGATCTACGCATTGGGTCATGGAATTCCGGCGGAATATTCAAAAAGAACAACCTTCTGGATGAAATAATAAACAGATTAGAGCTCGATATCGTAGCCCTTCAAGAAACTAAACTAGTGGAAAGGAAAAAAACAAAATTTCCAGGCTACGATATCTATAGAACGGATCATAGAGCATTATCAGGAGGAACAGCTATATTAGTCAAAAGGGGACTTGAACACGAGCACATCCCAACACCAGACGGACTGGTGACAATGGAAGCCACAATTATTCGACTTAAGGCCAACAACGAAACACTAAAAATAGTGTCAGCTTACGTTAGACCACATGATCCGATTTTCAACGAAGATTTGAGCCTAATACTGAACTCAGAAGAGCCAACTATAATTATTGGAGACCTAAATGCTAGATCTCCCAATTGGTTTGACAGGACGACCAACCGAAACGGAAGATATCTCTGCAACCATCTCGAGAACAGACCGAACACATATGTCATCGGACCAACAGAACCGACATGTTTCCACGGAGAACTCCCTACGTATCTCGACATTGCAATCCTACACAACGTGGGTCAACAATACGAGATACACTCTCTAAATGAAGGCGATTCGACACATAACCTAATCGTCCTGACCCTGGGCGCAACAGAATTGAACTATTTGCAGCCCCACAACAGAAAGAAAACAAGTTGGCCAAACTTTAGAAGAATTGTGAGCGAGAACATCGGTAACATCCCAACAATTAATAATATTACAGAACTAGAAGACAGTGTAATAAAACTAGAACAAGCAATAAACAATGCTATCGATGCCAGCTCCAAAACCGAAACAATCACAAGACAAAAAGGAAGATTCAGGGATATAAGTATAGAACTTCAAAACCTAATCAAAGAGAAAAACCGGAAAAGAAGAAGAGCCTTCCGCACAAGAATGGTAGAAGACAAAAGGATTGCAAATGAGCTAGACAGGGAAGTGAAAAAACAACTTCAAAATCATAGAAATGAAAGCTGGGACTCCTATATCGATGAGCTAAATCCTAACAAATCCGCCTTCTGGAAGTTATCTAAAATCCTTCGAAAGGACAAGAAACCCATACCTCCCCTACACGGAGTAAACGGGATTGTCCATACGGAAATCGACAAAGCCGAAGTCATGAAGGACGAACTAGAAAGGGCGTGTAGAAACAACGAAGACCCCGACGATGACATAGACTTTGAAGAAGAGGTAGAAAGAACAGCGAGAAGACTTAGAAGGAAAAGGGGCAGAATAGGTATTACACATACATCTCCCGAAGAAATAAAGGAACTTATAAAAATGACAAATGCCAAAAAAGCCCCAGGACCCGACAACATCACAAATAGGGCGCTGAAAAATCTACCAACAAAAGCTATTGTTTATATCACTAACATAATAAACAACATGCTAAAACTACGATATTTACCAGATAGGTGGAAAGAGGCACACGTAATAATGATTGCAAAACCTGGTAAAAACGGCACATTTCCGCAAAATTACAGACCTATCAGCTTATTATCATCTATAAGCAAGATAGCGGAAAGAGTTATACTAAAAAGACTCAATGAAGAATCACAAATGCTAGGAACCATACCAGAGGCTCAATTCGGGTTCAGAAGCGAACACTCCTGTGAATTACAGGTACTACGACTTACAGAATTCATCACCAAAGGATTTAATGAAAAAATGTACACAGCTACAGCTTTTCTGGACGTCAGCAAAGCCTTCGACAGAGTCTGGCACCATGGACTCATCTATAAAATGAATGAATTTGGTTACAGTGAGGCGATGACATGCCTCCTTGCGTCATATCTTGCCAACAGAAGGTTCAGAGTTCGAATAGGGGCAACCCTATCCGAAGTCGGGACCCTGGAGGCGGGTGTGCCTCAGGGAGCGGTGCTGTCGCCGTACCTGTACACCATCTATACGGCCGACACGCCAAAAGAGCCAGGCTCTCTGTTGAGTCTTTAAGCTGACGACACAGCAATAGCTGTTAGCTGGAGAAACCCGGATCATGCAGCTAATCATTTGCAAAGAGCACTAAACAGATTCCAAAGATGGTGCATAAAATGGAAAATAGCCCTAAATCCAGATAAAACACAGGCTGTAATGTTTAGTCACAGAAGAAGTGTACCAAATCGCGAAATTACAATCGAAAACACCCCAGTAGACTGGACCAACCAGGCTAAATATCTAGGGGTACATCTAGATAAGAAGCTAACGTTCACTGAGCACATCAATCAGCAAATACGCAAAGCCAAAGCGTTGAAAAGTCAGCTCTCAACACTTATTGGAAGGAAAAGTAAACTACGATTTAAAACCAAAATCAGGGTTGCGAATAGTATTATCCTGCCAGTCCTAACATATGCATCCGCTGCGTGGGGACACACCTGTAAAACAAACAGGAAAAAGATACAGACTACTCAAAATCAAATAGTCAGAGATGCCCTTAAGATACCAAGGTACGTACCCTTGAGATATGTATATAGAGACTCAGGACAAACAAGAATCCTACGCACGCTAGACGAGAGAGCATATGAAATTTTTAACGGACTAAGAAACCACCCCAGCAGAATGTTAAGAGAGCTGACTAACTACAATGAAAACACAAGGACGGTACAAGAAGACCAAAACAACAGATAGCTCGATATAGGGAGAACCCGAACGAATAAATAAAGAATGAGATGGTTGCAAGAAGAACGAACAAAGAAATGCAGTCAATCAGAAAACACACCAAAAAAAAAACTCTGGCGAGAGGGTACGCTTTTCTTTTTTAGGTTTTTAGGTAATTATAAGTCCAATATACACCGGGGTGTGTGAGAGCATTATACACTTGGGAATGCACACCCCAATACACGCACACAAATAGGATTAAGGAACAAAGGAAAGAATTGTTGCCCAGGCATTTTATAGTCCCGACGCCACAAGGAAGTCCACAAAAAAAAAAAAAAAAATGTGTTTTCTGATTAAATAACGTAAATTCATATTGATACATTCATACTTTTCATTAAACCGTTTAACGTAAATTTACCTTATATAGCAAATATAGAATTCTATATACCGCTCCGCGGACTAGGCCCCTAAGGCAGATCGAAATGAAAGATCTACTCGCGAAATCCGAGCACTGAGGTCATGTGCGGCATGCATGGGCTTGGTGGCCGGACCCCTCTCGGGTGCTCAGCCGGCGAGGAGAACAAAATTTATTTTGCCAAATCGGCGGCTGAGTGACCGAGCACACACTCTTTTCCGGACATAGAGTCATCAGCTCAGGCTGATGGCTCTATGGTCGGAACACACGCTCTTTTTTCTTTTTTTAGGGACTCAAGTTCCGACGTAAAGCTAGAGTAAAATCAATTGAGTCAGTAAAGTAAATAGGGAGAAAAGCCTAGATGTGGCTACCCCTACAGTTAGGTGGCATAACCACATTCACTAAAAACCGAGGATGTCCTATTACCCAGGGCATCTTAAGTAAATTTCAGATCATAAGCCTCCTCACGTAAGTCACACGATGAGGAGGGGTGGTGGAAAAGCCTGGGGGTCAGATAGGTACCACTTCGACTAGCGAGGTGTGACCGGTTTGATCTTCGGACATGTGGATCCCATTCTTACATTGGTATACACATGTTCCTAGGGGCAGGGTTGATCACTGCGTGTGTGTGTGTGTGCCGTAGCGTCACTTCCACTCGAACATCGACAAGAAGCAGACCATCCAGAGAGACTTGAAAATGGCAAGTGAGATCTTGCCGAAACGTCGTCAAAATGGTTTTTATCAAAACCAACAACATTTAACGCGGAGTCAAACCCGGAATACCATTGATATAACATACAGCTCCCGCGGAAATATCAAAATATATATATATATATATATATATATATATATATATATATATATATATATATATATACATATTGTGACGATTGGGGTTTATAGAAAATAATTTATAAGTTATATACTACATAATATTAGATATTTGGTTGTTTTAAATAAGTTATATACTAGAGAATTTAATAAAAATATATTTATGTGAGGGCATTTTTAATAAATTAGCACATAATAATTGTAAAAAGTTGTATTTTAATATTGTAAATATATATAAGTGAGCCATGTGCTTAGGCAACCAAAAATACTCTCGGAGATTGACAGATATTTATACTCTGAAGTGACGTTTAAGAATATTTACGAATATAAGTGGGTTATAATAATATATTGTTTGAAATGTGTATTTTATTAAATTAGAGTGTTAGTTACTAATTTAATTATATATTCTGATCTGAAAAGCCTAAATGTAAACAAAATTATTAATAGAAAAGAATGGAATTCTCTGGATCTCCGGAGATGGCCATGTTTGCGAAATGGTTTGTTCCAGAAAATTCATACAAGTATGAAATAGAACAAATTGGAACATGATCTCTTACGAGATGGTTCTAGAATGTCCAAAAGATATAAATACCCGTGATTTGGATTCAAGAGGGCAGTTTTTGAGTTTTATCATGAAAGTTAGTTAGAAGATAGATACATTTACTTAGTGAAGTCAATTGTTCGGCAGTTTTTAGAAGTTTTTAGTCAGAAGTCAAGCAGTTTATTATGAAAGTTAGTTGGAGTCAGTGAATCAAGTACAAATAGTCAAAATGTTTAATATAGTGAGTTAAATGAAGATTAAAAATTATGCATATAATTTAATGCACATTTATAATTATACACAAATAATTATTGAAGATAAAAAAAGGTATATTGGAAGAAATTAAATTATATTATGGTTGGAGATTAGTATAAATCAACTTATAATAATTGGATATTGGTATATTGAAAAGAAGAATAAATATAAATGCTGTTTGCTGGTTTGGTTGGTGGTGTATAGATGCTGGTGAAGAAAAATATATCTTAAATTGGTAGAAGCTGATAATTGAAAAAAGTAATTTCACAAAAAACAAGGATAACTGAAGTACGAAGACATTCAGTGGTGATTAGAATCTATATACTTAGTGGAAAACAGTTCATTTAGGCATTCAGTGAAAGAAAGGTA
This sequence comes from Diabrotica undecimpunctata, assembly GCF_040954645.1. Classification (NCBI taxonomy): domain Eukaryota; kingdom Metazoa; phylum Arthropoda; class Insecta; order Coleoptera; family Chrysomelidae; genus Diabrotica; species Diabrotica undecimpunctata. Next base: position 66,761,729 of record NC_092808.1, read on the forward strand.
CAAAATTTTGTTAATATAATTTAGTTAGTGTCAGAACAATTTCAATTTTGAAGATAGTTTGTTTAAATTTTAGATTGTCTATAGAATTTAATTAGTTTTATAAGAATATCAGTTTAAAGATAGTTTATTTTAAATTTACATTGACTAGGTTAGATATATATGTGTGTTTCATAATAGTTATAATAAAGATAATTTAAAAAAGTACTTACAAGCTAATTCTTTGAGAACCGCGATAAAAACCCTATATATTATTAAAAATACTCATTGCTCATCATTCAAACAAAAAACACATCATAACAATTTGGCACCCAACGCGGTGGCTCTCTATTTAAAAGAATTAGTTTGGGAAGATAAGTGCTCTCATATAATTAAATTAATTATCAGTAGAAAGAAAAAAGTATAGATATTAATTATATTTGAACAAGTCTCAAAATGTCTCAAGGAAAGAAAGGTACAAGAAGCAAAAAGAATGAAGAAGATGTGGAAGTAGAAACACAACCTATACAAGAGGAGAGTTTAGTTCAAGTTCCACAAGATACTGCAGAAATGAATCCAGAAAGAGAGGAAAATGTCAATATGGCAGCTTTGATGTCATTAATGATGCAGATGAACAAGACAATGGAAGAGAATTCAAAAGAAATCAAAGAAGACATGAAAAAAATGGAACAGAAAATGGAAGAGAATACGAAAAAAATGGAAGAGAATTCAAAAGAAATCAAAGAAGACATAAAAAAATTGGAACAGAAATTGGAAGAGAATTATAGAAAATTAGAAAAGAAAATAGAAGATAATAATAATAAAATTGTAAAACAAATGGATAAAAAACTTGAAGCTGCAGAGAAAAAAGTAGCAAATGAAATAAAAAGTATACGGAATGACTACAAGAAAAGGATAGACAATGAGAGGACAGAAGTAAAGAGGATTATTCAAGATAATAAGATAGATATAGAACAGAAAATAGAGTTACAGAAATGTAACTTAGAAGTAAAAATTAACGAAGACAGGAGAAACACAGAAGAAAAATTAGACGATATACAACAAAATATCCAAATAAATTGTAATCAAATAAGAAATGTGGAACAGAGAATAGATGATATTTCACAAATGAGAGACATAGGGAGACCTTACTTAAATTTAACAAATGAGACTGGGATTAAATTCTCTGGTAATATAAAAAATTTGCATCCTAGAGTATACATAAATAGTTTAAAACATAAATTAAGATTTGTGAATAATATTAATGATATTAAAGATTATATTAGAATGACATTAAATGACAATGCAGCAACTTGGTTTGCTAGTATTGAAAATGATTTAGATAACTTTCAAACATTTGAAAATAAATTTTTAAATTATTATTGGGGTGAATTAGAGCAAGCCAAGTTTAGAGAAATTCTATATTTTGGAAAGTATAATCAAAATTTAAAATCAAATATGGTAGATTATGCATTAAAACTGATAACAGTTGCAAAATATTTAGAACCACCACTTAGAGAGGATGAAACAGTCTTAAATGTATCTAGACATTTTGATGCTGATGTTGTGCAAACCGTAACTGTACAAAATATTCAAACAATAGATAGTTTTATTAATTTTATTCAAAGAATACAAAGAGGCAATATGACAAGTAATAATAACAACAGAAAAAACAATAATAACTTTAAATATAATAAAAATGATAATCAACAATCATATAATAATTATAGATATGGTAATAGTTTACAAAATTTTAATAATAATAACAGTAATCCAAATAGACAGAACTTTAATAATAATACTAGTTATAATAGACAAAATTTTAATAATAATACTAATTATAATAGACAACATTTTAATAACAGTACTAATAATAATAGACAAGATTTTAATAATAGAAGAAATACAGAGCGACCTAACTATAACAGACAGGTAAATTGTGTTCGAAGGAATAGAAGCTGCGAAGACAGGGAACGAAGTAGTACAAGGCAGGAAAATGTGAGTAGAAGTCATAGTAGGGAAAGACATAGGACATCAGATCCAAGTGGTCAGATACAATCTGACAATTCTAATAATCAAAATTTTGTGCAGTAAACTTTCTGAATTACAAGTTAGGCCATTGCTATTATGAAAAACCTTCTGAATTTATTTCTTTAGATGAAGATAAAATTATTGAATCTATTAATTTAATTTATATAAATGCTTTGGCCAAAAATAAAATGATTAAGATTATGATAGATACTGGTTCAGAAAGTACTTTAGTCTCGGAGAATTTTATTTTTAATACATTAAAACTATCAGATATAATAAAGATTCCAAAAATTAAAATTATTGGTGCAAATAATAAGAAGTTGGGTGAAATTGATAAACTAGCCAATTTTAAAATTAATATTCTTAATAAAGAAATTAATATGCAAGGATTTATTGTCAAGGATTTATGTGTTGATATATTAATGGGAAATGATGAATTGGAAAGGAAGAAAGTAAAGATAGATTTTGAAGAAAAAATGGTAACTTTGGAAGGGCAAATAATTAAATTTATGCAGAAAGATGAGGTAGAAGAAGGAATAAGAGTTGATAGGATATTATTAAAAGAAAATAATGATGTTTATGAAGAAGAAATGTATTTTGATGATAGGGAAATGTCCCAAAAGAATGTAAAGAATAATTATTGTAGTGAATATTTAAGGAATGGAAATTTTAAGCAGATGGATGCCTACGAGGCGGAGTGCGTAAAATTGGAAGCAAGGAATAATGAGTACATATTGAAGAATAATGTGATTTGTAAAGAAGAAGATATGATGAAAGTTTTAAATTGCCCTGAAGAATATAAATCAATAGTCATTTCCATATTGCAGCAACACAAGGGACTTGTCAATAAAGAAAATAGAATTGCACAAAATTATATCCATAGTATAAAAGTTAAAGAAGAAAAAGATTTTAAAACAAAATCATACCCAATACCATATAAATACAGAGAAGAAGTAAACAAAACAATTAATAATATGTTAGAAGATGGGATCATTGAGAAGGCAGACACACGTTTTATTAACCCCATAGTAGTAGTACGAAAAAGATCAGGTGAAATCAGGTTATGTTTGGATGCAAGGAATATTAACAAGATTACTGAAAAGCAATTTGAAGCACCAATGAGTATAGATGGAATATTAGGAAGAATTACAGGAATGTCATTTTTCACTAAAATCGATTTACTGCATAGTTTTTGGTTAATACCTCTAGAAAGAAAAAGTAGACAATATACAGGATTTCAGATAGATGGAGTAGTATATCAATTCAAAGTAGTACCAGTTGGACTTCAATCATTTTGCAGTGTTCTATGTAGATGTCTTCATGATATTTTGGATCAATATGAACATTTTGTAATTCACTACATTGATGATATATTAATTTTTTCTAAAACTGCTGAAGATCATGAGAAACACCTAAAAATTATAATAAATAGATTAGACAAAGTTGGACTAAAAATAAATCAAGAAAAATGTACAAATTTTCAAAAAGTAATGATATATCTAGGTTATAAACTTAACACTAACAGCTTACTGATATATCCATTTTATTTAATAGACTTGATTTGTTAAATAGATGGTAGATTTCATTATTTTGAATCAATTTGACATCATATTTATTGTCTGATACATATGGAAATTATTTTGTACCCTAAAAATCATAATTTGGGGTTAGATATAAAATTGATTCTATAAATAAATGTCTTTCTAATATAATAAAGTGAAAAAACTTACCAATTTATATTGATGAAAGTTATTTTGAATGGAAATACTTCCTAGATTTTGTCTATAAATAAACAGAACAAAATATCCATTATATTTTTAATTAAGGTTATATTTTATTCTCTGATATCGCATCCATTGCTTCATTTGACATGACAGTTTGACCATAGAATAGCCGAACTGTGCAGCGTTGTTCTCTGCTTTGACATAGACAGCGAACAGGGATGTATTTAACACATTTTAAATAAAAAAAAAAAAAATTGATTTATTAAATTTAATAAGGTATGAGAAAATTAATATTTAAAAAAATAATAAGTAAATTATTTATTTTAAATATTATTTTTGGGGTATTGTGACGATTGGGGTTTATAGAAAATAATTTATAAGTTATATACTACATAATATTAGATATTTGGTTGTTTTAAATAAGTTATATACTAGAGAATTTAATAAAAATATATTTATGTGAGGGCATTTTTAATAAATTAGCACATAATAATTGTAAAAAGTTGTATTTTAATATTGTAAATATATATAAGTGAGCCATGTGCTTAGGCAACCAAAAATACTCTCGGAGATTGACAGATATTTATACTCTGAAGTGACGTTTAAGAATATTTACGAATATAAGTGGGTTATAATAATATATTGTTTGAAATGTGTATTTTATTAAATTAGAGTGTTAGTTACTAATTTAATTATATATTCTGATCTGAAAAGCCTAAATGTAAACAAAATTATTAATAGAAAAGAATGGAATTCTCTGGATCTCCGGAGATGGCCATGTTTGCGAAATGGTTTGTTCCAGAAAATTCATACAAGTATGAAATAGAACAAATTGGAACATGATCTCTTACGAGATGGTTCTAGAATGTCCAAAAGATATAAATACCCGTGATTTGGATTCAAGAGGGCAGTTTTTGAGTTTTATCATGAAAGTTAGTTAGAAGATAGATACATTTACTTAGTGAAGTCAATTGTTCGGCAGTTTTTAGAAGTTTTTAGTCAGAAGTCAAGCAGTTTATTATGAAAGTTAGTTGGAGTCAGTGAATCAAGTACAAATAGTCAAAATGTTTAATATAGTGAGTTAAATGAAGATTAAAAATTATGCATATAATTTAATGCACATTTATAATTATACACAAATAATTATTGAAGATAAAAAAAGGTATATTGGAAGAAATTAAATTATATTATGGTTGGAGATTAGTATAAATCAACTTATAATAATTGGATATTGGTATATTGAAAAGAAGAATAAATATAAATGCTGTTTGCTGGTTTGGTTGGTGGTGTATAGATGCTGGTGAAGAAAAATATATCTTAAATTGGTAGAAGCTGATAATTGAAAAAAGTAATTTCACAAAAAACAAGGATAACTGAAGTACGAAGACATTCAGTGGTGATTAGAATCTATATACTTAGTGGAAAACAGTTCATTTAGGCATTCAGTGAAAGAAAGGTACAAAATTTTGTTAATATAATTTAGTTAGTGTCAGAACAATTTCAATTTTGAAGATAGTTTGTTTAAATTTTAGATTGTCTATAGAATTTAATTAGTTTTATAAGAATATCAGTTTAAAGATAGTTTATTTTAAATTTACATTGACTAGGTTAGATATATATGTGTGTTTCATAATAGTTATAATAAAGATAATTTAAAAAAGTACTTACAAGCTAATTCTTTGAGAACCGCGATAAAAACCCTATATATTATTAAAAATACTCATTGCTCATCATTCAAACAAAAAACACATCATAACAATATATATATATATATATATATATATATATATATATATATATATATATATATATATACATATATATATATATATATATATATATATATATATATATATATATGTATATATATATATATATATATATATATATATATATATATATATATATATATATATGTTACTTTCTTCGCACATTAGGTTATTTGGTACGTTTTTAGCTAGTTTATCTACGACTTCGTTACCTTCAATTCTGACATGAGAAAGTACCCATAAAAAATGAACTTGGATTTTCTTATTTGAAATGTTTTTATGTTCTTTTTTACTAAGAAGTAGAAGGGGGTTGTCACAGTATAATTGAGTCAGTGAGGAAAATGAATTTAGAGAATCTGTGATTATTATACATATTTCTTGGTTTTTGTTTTGTATTAACGATAGTGCTTTTAGAATTGCAAATAATTCAGCCGAAAAGATGGTTGTAATTGACGACAATTGGAAACTAACTGAGATGTCTTCCGAATAAATTGCTGCTCCAACTCTGTCTTCATTTTTTGATGCATCGGTGTATACGCTGTAGGTATTGCCATATCTGTTTAATAGTGTACGAAACTTTTGTTTAATGACGGTTGACGATATCTCTGATTTCTTAGGTTTTTTTGATGTCGATAGCCGGAACAGATATTGTCCATGGCGCAGGGTTGTGGATTGAGGAGGTATCATAAGTTTTTGAAAATTGAAAATTTAATTTGGATAAGTATGATCGTATACGAAAGTAAAAAGGATGATCAATTTGATGTGTTTGTTAAAATTTACTTGTAAATCGATCAGCAAAAACGTAATGCACAACTGGATTATTTTGGTTTGATGACACTGCTGCTTCTTATGTTAGGCTTAGTGGAAAATATGAATTTTACTATAACGAAATATAAACAAACCATGAAAATTTGATGATTTGAAGAAAGAAAATGTCAAATTAGGCTAGAGCAATAACTGAAACAAAAGAATCAAGTGGGAATAATGTCAGTCATCATATATTTACTCTAAAAATAATTAACAAAAGATAGACATTAAATGAGAAGTAAAAATTAAAAGAATAATATGTCACTAAAAGACTTGATTTGTCGACGATTATCAAAATTTAAATAAAAGTCACAAATGTCATCCGATTAATAACAACATTAAATCGTCTGTCAATAAAAAATGTGACGAACAATTGGACAACACATAGTTTGGATTTAGAAGTCGATTGGGAACAAAAGAGGAATTGTGCGCAATGGTGGTACTATTACAAAAATGCAGAGATTATAATGAAAACGTATTCATATCTAATATAGATTTTCAAAAGTATTTGACATAGTTCAACCTGGTAAGCCCTTACATGCATTAAAATACATACACCTAGATACCAAGATATTAATTTACTAAAAAATCTACTAAAATCAAACAGCGGTCATGCGGGTGAAAAATAGAGAGACAAATCAAGCAGAAATTCAAAAAGGAGTCAGCCAGAGATGTGTGTTGTCAACTAATATTTTAGAAGACACTATGGGAAAGAAGTAAGGAATGGAGTGAGCATCATTAATAACATAAAATTTGCAGACTAAACCCCAATTATGACAGAAAATATAGAGGATTTACAAATTCTTATAGAAATCATTAACAGATAAAGCAAAATGATAGGACTAAACTAAACAGATAAAAGTCAATGTTTACAAATAAGAAATTGAGTGTGGTTATTAGACTGAGATCGTCGAATGTTATGTATGGTCGCAACTACTATATGGGGTAGAAGCTTGGACCCTGACAGCCAAATCTGTGAAAAAATTAAAGGCATTCGAAATGTGGCTATATAGGCGTATTCTTAAAATTCCTTGGACTGCAAAAGTCTCAAACGAAGAAGCCTTAAGACGAATTGTCTATCTGGACATCGTATCTGGGCTACAGTTCGAAACGATAAATACTCTATTCTATGCGTCATCATGCAAGGAAGAGTAGAGGGATGAAAAGTCTTGGGAAGAAAGACAAAATCTGGCAGAGAAATATCAGAGATTGGACTAACTTCAGTGTTGAAGAAATAATATATCTAAAAAATCTAAAAGAATATCTAATATATCTATACCGGATCCTGTAAAATTTTAAATACATTAAATTAAATCTCGTAAATTATAAAGCCTATTCTTAGATTAAAATAACAAATTTCTTAGTATTATGATATGTAGTATTGTGATAATGTGTAGGTGTCAGTATTCTTGTAAAAGAGATTTATAGGTTGGTATATAAATTTCACGGTTATGTGTCATACGGTTTCATCTTTCATACAAACATTAAAAACCTTAAAAAGTTTCATTTTACATACAATTAGCACGTTGGCTCTGGAAATGCGCTATAAATATGCATTGTTAAAAATGGTATACATTTATATAGATTATTATATATTATATAGATTTTCCTTTGTCGTCTTCTGATTATGTATCTCAATTCGTTCCTAATTAAGCACATGTTGTCCACAAGGTACCTCTTGTATGTATGTAAAACATACATCAACAGTATGTAAAATTTAAATTTTTAATGAAAAGTTAAAGATTAGCCATTTATTATGGAGTTCAAAAGAGAAGCCTTTACGAAAATTTAAGTACTAATAAGACCACCGCAATCGGACGTACCCTGGGTAATGAACAATTAATTAATCGGCTAATCACCCGTTCAATATGATTTTTGTCAGATCGGCCTTTTTAGGACCAACTATTCTAATTAGGTCTATAAATATTAAGGGTGCTTAGCACAAATGTGACGTATTTCTAGTGCAGGAAACATATAGGGGGGCCAAACCTAGGGTATTTGGTATTAATATGATTCCTGAAAAACACATAATAAATGTAAAAGTGCTATCTCTGCTGGCAAATAAGTAAAGAAAAACTTAAATGAGAGAGGACAAAACCAGTCAGCTGAGGGAACCTTTCAACTATGTTGAGCTTGGATCCACTATCTACCTATATAATGAACAATATTACGGTTACTGACTGAAGATCTGAGCACAAAGCTTATAAAATTTGTACCAAAAACACAACAATTACTGATATCCAAAGTCTGCAGACAAGCAAAGCAAAGACAAAGTTGTTACCTTGCTTAAACCTTCAAAAACTCCAACGACCACAAAAGCTATCGGTCAATATATTTATTTTGTCAGCTATATAAAATACTTCTGCACATAATCCTTAATATAATTTTACCGATAATAGAACATTAACACACCCCGTACCAGTAAACACTAGGACTTTTATTACGTAGACAATACATCTCCTGTTGCACAACCAAAAACTTTTGTTGCTGAAGTGGAAAAAAATCTAAATCATATCTTAAACACAATAAAAAAAATAGATACAAGGTTGAATGCTCGAATAAATGAACTTTGATAAAATAAAGGCAGATATCGAGCACAGTTTTAATAATTAAATCTTGCCCAAGTACTTTCGCTCCCTAGAGCATCTTCAGGGGTATCTGAAATAAGCCAAAAAACGTTTTTTTAAAGGAAGAAATTAATTAACCGCGATAAAGACTCGAAGTTATTGGATAATAAAAGTTTTTTGTGATTAACGTTTTAGACTTACTTCGTCAATTTTGGGCTATCCAACAATAATTGCAGAATGTCATAAGTGAAGAATATCAATTTGCTATCCGGATTTAATCCATAAATTAAATAATGGGATGCTATAAAATAATGATATTAGCTAAAAAAAACGGTCTAATAGTCAGTAATAAAGCATATAAATGTTCTTTAACATACAAAAGAGATGACGTAGAGAACGGCATAACGTAACAATAAACCCATATAATTTTAAAGAATTGAAACGTTTTAGATATCGTAGATGACTTTGTAACATAAGAAATAAAAGGGAATATTCAGGTAGCTAACTGATGTATACATAACTCTTATCATACTTTTAAATTCAGAAGTCTAATACGACTCTCTTAAATCAGGATATATAAAACAGTGATTAAACCAGTGCTAATGTGTGGATATGTGACGAGAACGCTGACAAAACAATGTACGTGAAACTCAGGTATTAATTAGATCAGGATTGCTAGAAAAGCCATCAGAAGTATTTTCCGACTTACAAAGGTCCGCGTACTAACCATTAACGAACGGAAATAATGTCAAGGTCAAACACGTATATAAAGACAGCAACGTCGTACAAGAAGCTAAATCTCAATGCTAAAGTTGCGCTGGCTATATCCAAAGGCTTTATAATAACTGCATTGCCAAGTTAAATTGGGAGGATGCCCCAAGAGAAAAAATGTCCTTAGGACTTCCACAAATGAAGGGGGAAGGTAACATGAGGTCAGATTTAGGAATCATGAGACTATCTACCGACCCATCATACTTATCAACACATGCCTGTTCAACTACCTGCTATCCTACCTATAGTCAATACTCATCTGTTGGGGACTATCAAATCAATTACATGTAATTAAACAAACCAGAATAAAAAAAGTTATCCCAGGAAAGGCACTTCAGAAATATTGACATAAATTTTTAAAACGTTATTTACGTGGCTTATTAAAATTTAAATTTTTAATGACAAGTAAAAGATTAGCCATTTGTTATGGGGTTCAAAGAAGAACCTTCACGATGTTAATTTTTTGAGATATGATTGGATGTTTTCTCTTCATTGCATACTGAGACGCCCAAGTGGCATTCTTCTGTGCTAACTTCCTTCCATACCAGTTTTACAAGTTTGACATCTTGGCGTCTATGCATGTGTCCGATCTACGTTAAGCAATTTATTTTCCTAAACAATATCGTTATAAGAGCTTTCTTTATTCAGTATGTGTTCTTCTTCTATACGGATTTGTAGCGATATGATAATGAGGTTAAAACAATTTTCCTATTATTTTCCTTTCAAATATTCGTAGTTCTTCTTTATCTGTTTTAGTCATTGTCCATGATTCGCATCTATGTATTAAAATAGGTAAAAAGTTTAAATTATGATCTGTATTTCTTTAGTGGCATTATTATTAACCGTGATTATTTATCTAAAATATTTAAAGTGTTCCATATTAATGAAATTGTAGTTGTTAACTTTAATATTTTATCAAGATTTATTACATTGGTCTCTTCTGTTGATTCGCTTGTATTTGGTTTTCATTTCGTTGATTTTAAGTATAGCGTTTTCGTGCTCTCTTCACTTTATTGAAGATTTTTGCGGACGGGAGAGTTTCTTATGAGATCTATATCATTAGCACATGCTAGGAGTGCTTTGTACGTTGGCCCGTTAATGGATTACATCTTAAATAGGCCTCATTTCTATTTTAGTAAGATGTTCATAAATTTTTTGAATATTTGAATCGAGAATTTATATTTTATTCGACTGTTTTATAACTCAGTGTTTCTTGGTGCATATTTTCATCTTTGGTTTTTTGTTTCCCGTATCATGAGTATAAGGATTTTGCTGGATATCCACATAAGGAACCCGGTGGTATGTACATGATATTTCCATAACCAATAATCGAAAATTTGTCTTATTGTAAAGTCATGATGATTTTACTAGGAAATATAGTGTTATTTAATAATGTGTTTAATTAAACACATATACCAAAACGCAATAGCCAGTGTTAGAGTGGGTGATCGTCAAACCCAGAAATTCCCGATACAACGTGGAGTACGCCAGAGGGACACCATATCACCGAAACTGTTCACTACGCTTTTGGAATATATATGTAAAAGGGCAAAACTGACCGACAAGGGCATAAATATAAACGGAGAAAAGCTTAGCCATCTAAGGTTTGCAGATGATATTGTACTAATAGCTGATAGGATAGATGAGGCCAAAGAACTTTTATATCAGCTCTACCTTTCCTCGCTAGAAGGGGGATTGAAAATAAATATATCTAAAACCCAGATGATGACAAATCTTGTAGTCAGCGAAGATATATGCGTAGGAACAAGATCCATAGACCAGGTAATGGCCTAGAAATACCTAGGTCATGAGATTCGCATAGGAAAAGATAACCAAACCGTTGAGCTTCTCCGTCATATAAGACTGACTTGGGCAGCCTTCGGCAAACTGAACCATATTTTCAAATCGTCTGATATACCAATATACCTTAAAAGAAAAACGTTTAATCAGTGTGTTTTGCCAGTGTTAACTTACGGTTCGGAAACGTTGACCATGACAAGGAGAACAGTTCAAAAGATCCGTCTGTGTTAAAGGGCGATGGAGCGTGCTATGTTGGGCATTTCACTACGAGACAAGATCCCAAATCGCCAGCTACGACAAAGAACCGGAGTGGCTGATGCAGTAGAGAGAGCAGCAACACTGAAATGGAACTGGGCAGGTCACGTGGCTCGAATGACAGATAATAGATGGACAAGCGGATACTGAAATGGAGACCAAGAGATGATGCCTACCGAAGCAGAGGTCGTCCACCAACACGTTGGACTGACGATCTAAAACGTTGTCATAGGAATTGGATGCAAAAGGCACAAGATCGAAATAGATGGAAAATTATGAGGGAGATCTATGCCCAGCAGTGGATAAGCGAAGATTAAATGATGTTAATATTAATAAAGTTCGAGCAACAATTTCTATATGCATTAACTTGGTAATGATATTTCTGCTCCCCGATACCTGGTGCAGTCCCGAAAGCAATAAAACTGCTAGACTCATGCTTCCTATTATCCAACAATTAGCCAGTCCAGGACTATACGCCTTATTTTGGTACTGATATTGCTGCCCCTCATAAGTGAACAGAATATGCAAGGAAGGTTTTGGCAATTTATTAATTTTGTGTGTTAGAATAATATTTCTTCGAGAAAGTGAAGAATATCTATTTGCTATCTGGATTTAATCCATAAATTAAATATTAGAATGCTATAAAATAATGCTATTAGCAGCAAAAAACGGTCTAATAGTCACTAATAAAAAAATCAAATAAATGTTCTTTAACATACAAAAGAGAGGATGTAGAGTGGGACATAACGTAACGCCATAAGATAAAGCCATATCATTTTGAAACATTGCAGCGTTTTAGATATCGTAGATAACGTTGTCACATAAGAAATAAAAGGGAATATTCAGGTAGCTAATTGATGTATATATAACCCTTATAACACTTTTAAATCCAGAAGTCTAATACGAATCTCTAAAAGCAGGATATATAAAACAGTGATTAAACCAGTGCTAATGTGTGGATATGTGACAAGAACGTATTAATCAGATCAGGAATCAGGATTGCTAGAAAAGCCATCAGAGGTATTTTCCGACTTACAAAGGTCCGAGTACTAACCAATACGAACGGAACTAATGCCAATGTCAAACACATATATAAAGATAGCAATGTCGTACAAGAAACTCAATCTCAACTCCAACGTTCAGCTAGCTATATCCAAAGGCTCTCTCAATAACTGCATTACCAAGTTAAATTGGGAGAATGCCACGAGACGATGTCTACAAATGAAGGGTGGAGGTAACATATGATCAGATTTAGGAATAATGAGACTACCTACCGACCCATCATATTTATCAACACTTGCTATTCTACCTACAATCAATACTTCTCTGTTAGAAGCTATCAAATCAATTACTTGTAATCAAATGAACTAGGCTTAAAAAAATTATCCCAGGAAAGGCACTTCAGAAATATTGACATAAATTTTTAAAACGTCATTTACGTGGCTTAGTTTACAATAGAAATGAGAAGACAAAAAGAAGAAAAGGCAATAGAATCTTGCTGTGTTTTGACTATGCGATGACGATGATCTTTATATAACATAGAGGGAGATAGAGAGAAGAATGTCTATGTTTAATCTAGAAACCGCTGGTTTTCTCCCTTTCGAATTGGGTATGTATATGTATTACCATAGATAATAAAAGCAAGAGGACTATAATTATGAAACTTTATCTAAAAAGTAAAATCAATAAACAAATTATATATACAAAAAGATTATATAAGTAAATCCCTAATATTTACACAGACTGCTTTACAAAAAGTGAACGGATGAGCATAAAAACACAACTGTTTTAAAAACATAATATTATTAGACGAATTGTGGATTCATTTCACGCAAACTAAACCGGTTTAGTTAACATACTACAAAATAAATTAGAAGACTATGCTAAAATATGATACGGCAAAAAAAAGGCAATGACTTTTACAGCTGATTGTCGTATACATATCAATATAACGCAAATATGACGATTTGTCCACAGCATATGAATATTGTCTCGTAATTTTATATGGACGGCGTAATTCATCACTTGACCAAGCGCCAAAATATGATTTTGAGATATTTGACTTTAAAGTTTTCACTCTATTAAAATTCACTATATGTTACAATTGTCGTAATTTTTTGTTTTCGAATACAGTTTTTTATGTTTCTTATAAGTGCGAAATAGTAACTTGTCCAATAATAAAGAAAAACAAAAAAAAAAAGTCTTTTGGTCGACTTACGATTTTCGCCACATTGTGTAATTGTGTTATACATCAGTAGACCAAGCGACATGGAGGTCGTTTGGTCTAGTGATGAGTAACTAAAATATCACTTTTAGTTAATTATTGGTAGGCCACAAGCTATTATTTCTTTTTGGGTATGACAAAAATAGTCGTTGTTTTTGAATATTTTATATTACTTAAGAAATTAATCAAAAATATAAAATCTTTTAATGTCGTCTTCTATTGTATTGTTTCTGAAAAGAGAGCAATACAAAGGTTTTGCATCATTTGGTATTAGGTGCGTTAAAGATTGTCGTTAAGCTTAGGCACAAAAAGTGGCTTGCCTGTGGGCCAAAGAGGAATCAAGTGGTTACTTACGGATTGCATTGCAACAGGCCGTCCTTTTTAAAAATCCTTGTAAAGATTTACTTCAACTTCACTAGTGTTAAGTTTTCATAAAAATAATGAGTGGTATATCCTTTCTTATTTAAATTTCTCTTGTTTTAAACCAGCCTTACTCTTTTCTATGTCTGACTTACGGTTTGTAAGTTTGTAAACTTCTTTGTTCCAACGAATTCTTTTTTTTTCATTCTGTGAACTACTAGTGGTTTCTTTTTACGGGATTTTTTCATCACGTTTATTTAATCATCAACGATATATAAACGTTGTTGAAATTTTAGGGCATTTTCAAAATCTCCAAAATCACTACCATTGGCTAAAAGCTATGACTAGGAAGGAAATAGCGTAATGTAATTTTTTCAATGGTAGGATGAGTTTCCAAAATCGTTTTCAGAATCAAAACTATTTTGATGTTGCGGTTTTGGCCGCCACAAGAGTCTGACCAAAATTACATGTCTTGCAGAAGTAACATTTTCTTCAATATGTTTCTTAAGACAAATGCCTACGTCCTGGGCTCCCCGACCAGCTTCACCTTCTATCCAAATATAACAATGACCTTTGTTATCCTTGGCGCTATGGATACCAAGATTGTAAATACATAATTGACGCTTATAATATACAATATTTATTAGAATTCTCGGAAGGGGAAGAGTTTTTCTTTAAATAAAATCAAAAGGTTTCCACTTCTGGTTGATAGTTGCTTATCTTCATGTCTAGTTTTCTTCTAGATTGTGCATTTTCAGCTTCTTCTAATTGCACATTTTTTCTTTTTTTAACTTGTTTAATTGTTCGTTATCTGCGCAATTTTTAATTTCTAATTCGAAACAATCACATCTACTACAAGTAACTTTTTTCAACTTTTTTCTTTGAAGATTAAATCGTGTTAAAAACATTTTTTTGTAAAACGAAAATTTAACAAGGTCATTATCTGCTTCTTTAATATATAATTCATACATTTTACTTAGTGTTATGTCTTTTGTTAGGTATTCTCTTTCTGTGTTAGCTCTTCTGTAATGTGACTATTATAGAAAAATTTAAGCAATAACTGCCACTACTTCTTAATCTAAACGCCTCAACAAGTTGCCAACGTCACCATTGTTAACAACGTTTATGTACATAATATGTTGCCAAATATTCGATTTACAATCATTCAAACGCTCGCAAGAGGCGCTTGGTCTACTGATGCAAAACTAATACACAAAAATTAGTCGCTTGCTCTAGTTATGCAAAATTCAAAATCCAAAATAAAAAGAAAGGCACTTAATCTTTTTAAATATATCTGGTTATCCATTACTAACAGGTTAATGGGATTTATTACGTAGATAGTTTATGCTATTTTCCACCTTCTTCTTTAAGTTCCATCTTCTATCACAGGTTGGAAATCACCATGGCTATACGGACTCTGTTGACTGCCGCTCTAAAAAGTTCTGCACTACTGCTTTCAAACCATTCCCTTAGGTTTTTAAGCCAGGATATTTTTGGTCTATAACTATTCTAATTATGTTTATAAATATTAAGAGTATATCTAGAGATAAAGACACGCCACTTTACATATGCACTTAACAAAATGCAGGAAGCACATAGATGGCCAATCCTATGGTATTTGGTATTAAGCTGATCGCTGAAAATTACATATTAAATGCAGGCAAAGAAGCAAAGAAAAACTTATAATGAAAGAAAACAAAACCAGTCAGCTGAGAGAACCTTTCAACGATGTTGAGCTTGGATCCGCTATCCACGTATATAATGAACAATATTACGGCTCCTGGCTGAGGATCTGAGCACAAAACTAACTCTAAAATTTGAATCAAAAATACAACAATGGCTAATATCCAAAGTCTTTAGACAAGCAAAGCAAAGACAAAGTTGTTGCCTTGCTTAAACCTGGCAAAAACTCCGACGACCACAAAAGCTATCGGCCAATATATCTATTTATTTTGTCAGCTATACAAAATACTTCTGCACATGATCCTTAATATAAATCGATAATAGAAGAAAAACTCAAATTAAAAAAAAAGTGGCTATATATGACAGGTTAAATCATATACGTCACAAATACTAAATCTTGCCCAACACAGCAAAGAGAAGTACGAAAAATATCAGGTATGAGGAGTGGTATTTGTTAATCTTAATGCCGCTTACGACACCTTAAATTATAGGGTATTTCTCCAAAATCTATGTAATATCCCCTGAGGTAATAAACTCACTTGTATTATCCGCGTATGCCTACACAACAGAAAATTTTTCGTATCACTCAATGGTAAGAATAGCAGATGGAGAACGTAGAATAACTGTCTCTTTGGGGTCCTGTAATGGCACCTACTCTGTATAACATTTACACAACTCATACCAGTAAATACTAGGACTTTTATTATGTAGACGATACATTATCTATTGTTGCACAGCCAAAAACTTTTGTTGGTGAAGTGGAGAAAAATCTAAATCATACCTAAAAATAGATTATAACTCAATTTTAAGCCAAACCCCGAAAAAAGTCAGGTGTGCTCCTTCAATGTCCCTAACAGAGACACTTTCACAGATCTGAATATATACCTGAACCAATAGTGTCATGAAATCCTTAAACTCTGGACTTGCTATAAATAGCTTGAAGATAGTTTCTATCACACTTTGTCATTCACAGTACTTTTTTTAAAATCAAATGCCAAACTAGAACCAGAAAATAATATTCTCTGCAAACTTGTCAGCTAAAAATGTGAAGCACATCCTTCCACCCTTAAAACGTAGACGCTTGAACTCTATGCTTCTGCTGCCTAATATACCTTGATAGTATAAGTGACACCAACACATACTTAACACGTAGATTTAGTTATAAATTAGTCAGCCAAATTCAGCAAATATTAAGACTCACATCCATACATAAGCTCTATAATATCGTAGCTATCAATCCACCTAATATCCGAAGATAATTAGCTAGAGAGCAAAAGAAACAAAGTCCAGATTCGTAACATCCACTCCACGAATATCAGCCCATTTTATGACTAAAATCAAGAAAAAAATGGCTATATCAACAAATCTGCAAGATATACAAACAAAAATAAGCTGCTCCTCGCCATCTGATCCCTCGAAAGGAACTTCCTTATGGTAGTTATCTTTCTTAAATCTGCCAGGAGGACTCTGGCCTGCAAACACCGGTTAACTTGTGTGCATGTGGGGTGGTATAAGACTTATTACACTTTCTTAGTAAACTTTACCATTCTAATCGCTCTTTTCTGAAGGGACAAGGTTTATTTATGTGAACTGAACATGTAAAGTACAGTCAGTAAGCTATTACTTATAAAGATCATTGCAAATTTGACACTAACTCCACTTATATTGATTCATATTACCCCTAAATAGGAGATAAAACATTCAGAAATATGTACTATTGGTGAAGTTGTATAATTCGTGTTAGATAAATTAATCAATCTTCCCTTTTTTGTGAACTACTACCCATTTTAACAAAAAATATCTATTTTAGCACTTAAATATTTATTTTGAGATAATCTTCTATCCAGAATTATATGTAGTACACAGATAAAAAAATAAAATAATAAAATAAAAGAAATAAAATAATAAAAAGCTGTATATAAGATATCATGAAACAATGGATGAAATAAAAGAAGTTCTTATTAACCGGATTCTTAAATAAAACGTATAAAGACATACTCACGTTAACAAAATACATTAGATAATTTTCGCATATGAAAAAACACATCCAACTTGGTAATGAAATCCTTTTGTATCTATAAATCTATTTTTAGAAAAGCACGTACCTACTAAAAACAGGTATTTGGTAGTACACATATCTGTTACATACTGTAATGCGTATGAATGATAACAAAAGTAAGGAGTCCATATGAACCGTTTAGAATATCCGCTGGAAATAAACGGCTTAATCCCATAGTTGCCAAACTATCAGAGCTTACTTAAACCGATATACTTATGGTTCCAATATACACGGAAAAAGATCTGAACGACCCCTATAATATATACACGTGAACTAAGCGATATACATTCATGATACAGGGGTAATTAGGGGCTCCACAAAATTTTTAAAAATTATGAAACTATACATGTTGACGAATCGACAGAGCCAATATTATGGAATGGTCAAGTGAGCTCCGTATATCGGTGGCCACTTGACCATGGAGCTCACTTGAACCTGAATTTTAACATGGGCGGAGTCCACTTTATGCCGTAGATATATATATATATATATATATATATATATATATACAGGGTGTCCAGAAACTCTCCTGACAAAGAAAGACCGGAGATTCCCCAGGTAATTTTAAGACTATTTAACCCAATTCACCTAGTCCGACAATACTTTCTAAAGGAGCTAGAGCTCTTTTAAGATAGCACCTTGTAAATGGTTTTTTTTGAATACCTTCAAAACGCTTCTATTTAGAAAAATGTACAAAACTAGTATGCTTATTTATCCTCCAAAGCTGAATCGATTCCATTAATTGTGAATTTCTAATACCGTTCATAGGCGTCCGTTTTGGGTAAGTCAACGGTTATTTTAACGCATAACTTTTTTGTCTTTAACTTTTAAGCATTCTTGATAAAAGATTATTAAATTTTCAGGTATTCTAATACTAATAGGTACTCTTAGTTCAAGTTGGTAGGATACATCGTTATCTAGAGAAATCGATTTCAAAATTTATCGTTTTTTTGTCATGTAAATTAAATTAATAATTTTTGCACTAGTTGGCTTTGAACTGCAAACATAAGTATAACCTACGTTTTTCATTGTAAAATTGTTGTCAGTTCCAGGTTCGTCGAAACCTGTCAGAAACAGGTTCGGTGTTCCCAAAAAAATAATGAAACAGGACGACATAATGATGTAAGAGTAGCACATGAAGATTTTATTTTAATAGAAGTTGAGGAAAATCCAGAAATTAGCGTTTGAAGACTGTCTGCCATGTATCCCACAATTTCAAAATCTTCCATAGGTAATATCTTACATAACGAAAATTTACATATTTTTCTTTTACAAAAGGTACAAGCACTGCTACTAGCAGATTTTCGTAAAGAATTCGCTAGATGGTTACAAAACCAGAAAAATCAAAATGAAAATATTTTCAGATACATTTTGTTTTGCGACGAAGCTGCATTCACAAAAAATAGAATTTTTAATGTACATAATGCACATCATTCGTACGTTGGTGACAATCCCCATGTTATTCAAGAATTTAAGCATCAGTATAGGTTTAGCATAAACGTGTAGATAGGAGTAGTTGACCGATTATCTACTTGGACCTGTGGAATTGCCTGCTCATTTAAATGGTACTGATTACTTACATAACTAGGAAGACCACATGATTTAAATAGAGGTTCAGTTGCTTGGCTAAGGTCGCCAGATTTAAATCCTTGCGATTATTGTTTTTGAGTATACATAAAAGCATTTGTTCATTCCGTTCCGATACAAAATCGTGCACAATTCTGGCTAAGGATATAAGAAAATTTAGAAATAACTTGGGAATCTTTGCAAGAATCTTTAAGCAAAATGGCAAATTTATGCATAGAGACTAATGGTCTTCTATGTTAGATCCGTTCTGTCTTATAAATACTTCGTTTTTAAATACTTTAAATAAAATTTTGTTTCAATTTGATTTTTTGCTTCTTTTCCCAAACTTGTTTTCCCAAAAGACTTTCAAATCAAGTTTTGTAGAAAACGGTGTATCCTACCGACTTAAAGTAACAGTACCTTTTAGTACTAGAATACCTGAAAATTTAATAATCTAGTATCACGAATGCTTAAAAGTTAAAGGCAAAACAGTTATGAGTTAAAATAATCGTTGACCTACCCAAAACGGAATTGCCTTAACTTCTTCTTCTTCAAGTGCCATCTCCGCGGCGGAGGTCGGCAATCATCATAGCTATTCGGACTTTTGAGACGGCTGCTCTGAAAAGTTCATTTGATGTACATCCGTACCACTCTCTCAGGTTGCGCAGCCATGACATTCTACGCCTCCCTATGCTTCTCTTTCCTTGGATCTTTCCCTGCATAATCAGTTGGAGCAAGGTCCCTTAACTTAACTCTGGAGGACAAATAATCGTACCAGTTTTTGTTTTTCTAAATAGAATCGTTCTGAAGGTATTAAAAAAAACTAATTACAAGAGGCCATCTTCAAACAGCTCTAGCTCGGTTAGGAAGCATTTCCGGACTAAGTGAATTGGGTTAAATTGTCTTAGAATTATCTGAAGAATCTCCGAATATATATATATATATATATATATATATATATATATATATATATATATATATATATATATATATACAGTATACTCCCTTTATAACGAACACGGTTATTACGAGGTTTCGCTTATAACGAGGTACATTAGATGTCCCGTGAAATTTCTATTGAACTATAACCCTTTATAGCGAGGTAAATTTGCTTATAACGAGAGAAAATAAGATTACGTGTTTTTTACGTTTTGGTCCGGCCGTAGCTATAAATAAATATCCTTTTTAACTGCGGGCCGCCCGCAATAAACTTCTTACAATTTATGATTCTTAGTCGGAATGTAAAATTTATGATTCATAGGTGTCATTGTATTGGGTTGACCATTCACACCTAATAATATGGGTCCTAATAGACAAGATGTGGAAAGTGTTTTAAAGGTTGTCAGAAACTTTATCCAAGGACAAAACGCAAATGAAGAAGCATAAAACTGTTTCACATCTTTAGAAAATATGATAGATAGAATACTGGACAATTTAAAGCAGTCAAAAATGACAAAATAACTTTATACGCTTTATACATATTTACAGAATACAGATTTTTTGTTTTAACATATATCATTGACAGTAAAAGTAAACAACTCTTTTTTGTTTTAATGCATTTCATTGACAATAAAAGTAAACAACTTTGTTTTAAAAACGCCATTCAAACAATATTTATTAGCATCTTATATTGCTCCGAATGGCTTCACTATACAAAGTTAATGTTTTAGAAAACTACATATTCATATGTATGCACAATAATATTGTTGTTGGATATAACGAGATCCGCTTATAACGAGGTAGTCTGCCATTTCAGTTCTCGTTATAGAGGGAGTCTACTGTATATATATATATATATATATATATATATATATATATATATATATATATATATATATATATATATATATATATATATATATGTGTGTGTAAATATATATTTGATGTTGATGATATTGACTATTGACCAATATTGACTAATAAAAAAACTGACTGGGAGAGCTTCAGAATAAACCTAGAACACAAAATTAATCTTGCTGTGCCATTGAGAAACGCGAGGCAACTTGATGACGAATTAGAAGTCTTTACAAAAAATATCCAACAGGCAGCTTGGGAAAATACTCCCACAATAACTTCTAGAACAAAAGGGAACAACTATCCAAAAGAAATCCGAGAATAAGTTATAGTAGAAATAGTAGAAAAAAGGAAGTTAAGGAAAAAATGGCAGCAATATAGAGCTCCACGAGACAAAACTAGTCTAAATAATGCTACACAAAAACTAAAAAGGGAGATACATAATATAAAAAATTCAACAATTAATTATTTTTTAAGTAATTTAACAGCTGACCAGAACACAGATTATTCTTTATGGAAGGCAACAAAAAGAATGAAGAGACCAATTATTCATTCTCCTCCTATCAAGTTGGAAAACGGCAACTGGGCTAGAAGTAACGAACAGAAAGCAGAACGATTTGCAGATCATTTAGAAAGCACGTTCAAACCCAACCACAATGATGGTGAAGAACTGAGATGGGAAGAACCATTCCAAACTGAAGAAAGAATAACGTTAACATCACTTAGAGAAGTATCAACAGAGATAAAAGAGAATATAAATCCTAAGAAAGCTCCAGGATATGATCTCATAACAGGCGAATTATTAAAAAATCTAGCAAGAAAAGTCATAGTTAAGCTGACACACCTAATAAATGCTTTTAGAGTGAGATATGTTTCCAGACTCTGGAAAGTAGCCGAAGTAATTATGATCGCCAAACCAGGTAAATCTCCTAATGAAGTGACATCCTATCGACCAATATCACTCCTTCCGATGTCAAAACTATTTGAACAACTTCTATTGAAAAGATTAAAACCAATAATAGAAAAAACATTAGAAGAAAATAAAGTCTGCTCTACAGGTCCTGTACCTATTGTATACGTGTGACATTCCAGAGCTAGAACAAAATACTATTGCCACCTTCGCGGATGATACAGCCATACTGGCGATAGGAGATACTAGTGAAGAAGCGACTGATAAGCTGCAACTATCAGTAAATAAAATACATAACTGGACCAGAAAATGGCGAATAAAATTATATATATATATATATATTGAGACTAAACAAATAGAGTTTTATTTCCTGACCGATTGCTGATACTCTAAATCAATATTTAAAACAGTACGGTCGAAAAAATCATTTGAAAAATATATATATATATATATATATATATATATATATATAAGCGGGGATCCTACAGCTTCTGCCGCTTCCCGCATTTCGATCGCCATCTTTTTCTATCTCTCCAGGTGTCTTCATCAATGGCTCTGTCTTTCATGGTTTCCATAACACCTTGTATCCAAGACTTGGCTGGTCTTCCGAATAAAATTAAATGAGACTAAATCTGCACACATTAACTTTACAAATAAAAAATAGAAAATTTACCAGTTAGAATAAATGATACCCGAATTCCTTGTGCAATATCAGCAAAATACTTGGGCATCACCCTAGACGCGAAGCTGCGCTGGAAAGTCCATGTCAAAAAGAAAAGAGGGGAGCTTGATATTAGATATAAGAAATTGTATTGGCTGATTGGAAAAAATTCAACATTATCAATTCATAATAAATTATCCATCTACAAGGAAGTACTGAGGCCAGTATGGGTATATGGGTGCCAACTCTGGGGTTGTACCAATGCTTGTAATATACATATTATCCAGAGATTTTAAAACAAAGTACTGAGAAACATTGTTGATGCTCCTTGGTATATCCGTAACAGCAACCTCCACCAGGATCTGGGTATGGAAACTGTGATCGAAATAATCAGGAGAACAGCAGCAAGTCACGAGCAGAGGCTGCAATGTCGAGGCAATCCAGCTTCTTGACAATACTGAACTAAAGAGAAGACTCATAAGGACATAACCATTTGAGCTAGTGTAAATGTGTAACAGTTTAGTGTAAAAAGCAGAGTATAGTGCTGTGAAATTATTGCATGTTAGTTGTAGTGCATTAGTTAATAGATAAAATAAGAGTAAGCCATAGGGTAAGCCTTAGATTTAAGCATTTGCTGTTATTATGTTAGGTCAGAAAATAACTGATAATTGGTCATTTGTGACCAGATAGCAGTATACAAACACCGAACAGGTGTTAAAAATAAAAAAAATGATGATGATAGCTGACAAACTATTTCAGCTATTGGCTTATACTTTTAATTTATTCTTGAGAGGAAAAGAGCTACCCCCAGAATGGAAGTGACAGAAAAGATTGTAAGAACTACCGAGGGCTTGGTGTAACTAACTCAATCTGTAGAGTCTAGATTTACATTAATGCTGTAAGGAAGTTGTACGATGATATGACGAGTGTAATAAAGATTGGACAAAAAGTGACAAAAAAGATAAAAGTGACCAAAGGACTTCGCCAAGGCTGCTGCATTGCACCTACACTCTTTAAGATTTATTTGGAAGGGGTTTTAAATATTTGGAAAAGAAAATGTGAACCTATGGGTGTTATAAAATTGGAGACCATACACTGTACAGCTTGCATTTTGCTGATGACCAAGTAATACTTGCAGAAGATCAAGATGATATCCACTACATGTTACGAAAAATAGATGAAGAATATACTAAGTGGGGCTTATCAATTAATCCATCAAAAACAGAGTACGTAGTAGTGGGAGGTGAAGGAAAGCACTTAGAACTAGGAAGCAAACAAATTCAAAATACTGATAGCTATAAATATCTCGGTGTAAACATTACAAACAATGGTCGGAATACAAAAGAAATAGCTACTAGAATTGGTCAAGGAAATTCAGCAATACGTCAACTGAGTAGTATACTTTGGAATAACCACATCACCCGAAACACAAAAATTAGGATATACAAAAGTATCATAGAAAGTGTGGCCTGTTTGCGGGAAGCAAAGTAGTCGGGGCACACTTTAAACTGTTTTATTGATTTATTAGCAGTAAACTACATACTAAAAACAAGTAAGAAAACTGTAAGAGTTCTTTTTGTTGTCACCTCGTCGTGTGATCGTGTTCTGACAGCCATCAGCTGCTCTCATCTCCTCTTCTTTTCTCCGTCGACGTTCCCTCACTTCAATAGCACAGTCAACCCATGTGTGGCTGGAGGTTAACTGTCAATCTGCCACAGGGCTCCCCTCCAGTGAGGAACCTGCTGGTTTCGAACGGCTATGTTGACTTGTGTTGCTCATCAGACGGTTGGCATATGCATGTTCTTCCTGCACCTGTTGGGCCGCTGGAATATATGCTGGTTTGAGTCGGTCCATGGAAATTCGCTGAGGAACATTTTGGACATCCACAGTTAAAAACTTATCACTTCGTTCTAACACTCTAAACGGGCCGGTATAGGGAGGTGTAAGAGGAGGCTTCACTTTATCGGTTCGCACAAACACATGACTCGTAGTCTGTAGATCCGGATGGACAAAGGCAGTGCGGGCTGAGTGGTTGCTCGTCGGTACAGGACGCAATGCTCCCATGGTCTCACGTAGTCGTTGGACAAAACTATGCTCGTCGGGTGTAACAGCACTAGGGACAAGCAGCTGTCCAGGGAGACTCACTGGGGTACCATACACTAACTCGGAGGCTGTACATGCAATGTCTTGTTTGAAAGTGTTTCGAAGGGTTAGCATGACCAGAGGTAGGGCTTCAACCCACGATACTGTGTCCGCAACGATGAGAGCAGCCTTGAGCGTTCGGTGGAAACGTTCAATACATCCGTTTGATTGTGGGTGGAAGGCAGTGGTTTTAATATATTGTACACCTAGCAATCCATTGAGCTGAAGAAGAGAGAAGAAAGCGATGGGCTGTAGGTGTTCACCTATAAGTTGTTGCAAAACACTGCCGATGGCAGCATCTGAGGCATCAACTGACATGTTCAACTGGGCATTTGGTGCTGGAAAGACCAATTCAGTCGACGCGGCCAAGAGTTCTTTTACCTTGGTGAAAGCTGCTGCAGCTGCTGGTGTTAATGTTAGTTCTTGCTGCTTTTTCTTTTGCTGAGACAATAACTCCGTTAGTGGCATTAGCTCATTGGCAGCATTAGGTAACCAACGTCTGTAGAAATTGAACATACCCATAAATCGTCGTAGCTGTCGATAGGTCGTAGGTTGTGGAAACTTACGAATCGCGCTAACTTTAGCCGGTAATGGACGAACGCCAGTTGGGGATACCGTGGCACCCAGGAAGTTTACTTCACGTTTACGGAATTTTGATTTATCCTTGTTTATTTGGAGTCCATTTGCTTCCAGAATCCGAAGTACTGATGCCAGGTGTTGCTCATGCTCAGTCTCCGAGGCAACCAAGATATCGTCAATGTATACATACACATATGAGCATTCTCGAAAAAGGTGATCGAGGTACCTCTGGAACGTCTGGGCAGCATTTCGCAAACCGAACGGCATTCGGAGGAACTCGTACAGCCCAAAGGGGGTTATTACAGCCGTCTTTTGGACATCCTTCGGGTGGACTGGAATTTGGTAAAAAGCACGTACCAAGTCGATGCAAGAGAAAATTTTCTTACCATGTAGCTGGTTAGCAAAATCCTGGATGTGCGGTATAGGGTAGCGATCTGGTTTCGTCATGGCATTTAAACGGCGGAAGTCTCCACAGGCACGCCATCGTCCATTGGACTTCTGAACTAAGTGAAGCGAACTGGCCCAAGATGACTTTGATGGTCGGATAATGCCTGCCTGCATCAGCTCGTTGAATTCTGCTCGTGCAGCTTTAAGACGGTCTGGTGGAAGTCTTCGTGGTTTAGAGAAAACTGGTGTACCTCGAGTCTCAATATAGTGCTGGACTCTTTCAGTATCCTCTGGTATACCAACAGTTGGACGATCATAGGGATGAGCAGTGGATAAGCCTACTTCTGGCACCCTAACACGACGAGACACACAGGTAATACTGCTTGACATACTTGGACTTACTAGTCGTTTGTTTCTCATGCCTACACTAATGCCATGGTACGTCAGAAAATCGGCTCCTAGTATGAGTGTAGTGACATCTGCGACTACAAATGTCCATGTTACAGGTTGGCCTAGACCAAGGTTTAGTGTAAGCTGTTTCTGACCATATGTTTGGATGCACGATCCGGTGGCAGAATACAGGCGCACAGCGCTGGGCTGAGTCGCAGTGCAGATTTTACGTGGAAGCACACTTAGGTCTGCCCCTGTATCAATAAGAAATTGAAGTTGGAGAGCACTATCGGTAATGAAGAGGCGGCGTGGTATGTGAGGGGCTGCGGTTGCCACCATTACTGCGCCCTTTGATCGTTTTTTGTAAAATTGCAGGGTGGTCTACATTTCTTTGCTTGTGCACCAAATCTTCGATGGTAGTAACACTGTTCGTCAGATGATGACTTGGTACTCTTGGTCATTTGAATCTGTTGCCCTTCTTCAGCTACAGTTAATCTGTTGGATAAAGCATTCACTTGGTCGCTCAATGCAGCCACTGTTTTGTCTAAGGTAGAGCTTTCGGTAACAACCATGACTGGAAAACTGGAGCACCGGAGGTACGTATCGGCTTTCTTAGCAAGGGGTCTAGGTTTCTAGGTCTCCATCAAGAATAGATATAACGCTTCGAACTGAAGGTGGTAGGCGGTCCAACCAAAAATTTTTGAGAACTTGCGTACTAATGCTATCCATGGCCAAAGCTTGCATTCGATGGAGTAGTTGAGTGGGTTTTAGGTCACCCAGAGTGAGTTCCATTAACTTGTGGATCTTTTCATCTGAGCTGGTGCCATACCTGTCGAGAAGTCGAGTTTTTAGTTGTATATAGGCATTGCCAGCAGTGGGATTCTTTACTATGTCTGCTACTTCTATAAGTACTTCACTGTTTAAACTAGCAACAGTATGGTCGAATTTACAGTTGTCAGTTGTGATTTTGGCTTGTCGAAACTGCGCTTCTAGCCGGAGAAACCATAGTTCTGGTTCAGTGCGCCAAAACTCTGGCGCTTTAATGCCTACCCGTGCAATTAATGAGTGATCATCGCCTTCGCACGGTGTAATATTCATATTGTTTAGCATTGTTTGGTCGGTGTTTGTCATAGTTGTGTATAAAACGTTGTACTTACAGTTTTTTTTCTCGGGGTCACCAATGTGGCCTGTTTGCGGGAAGCAAAGTAGTCGGGGCACACTTTAAACTGTTTTATTGATTTATCAGCAATAAACTACATACTAAAAACAAGTAAGAAAACTGTAAGAGTTCTTTTCGTTGTCACCTCGTCGTGTGATCGTGTTCTGACAGCCATCAGCTGCTCTCATCTCCTCTTCTTTTCTCCGTCGACGTTCCCTCACTTCAATAGCACAGTTAACCCATGTGTGGCTGGAGGTTAACTGTCAATCTGCCACAAAAGCATTGCTACATATGGTTCAGAGCTTTGGGTAATAAATAAAAATGACGCATCCAAAATAAAAGCAATGGAAATGAATTATTGGAGATGTTGCCAACTCACTAGAAGAGATAGAGTAAAGAATACTGAAATCAGAGAGCGTATGGGCATAGACATTGACGTCCTGGAAACTATAGAATGCAAAAGTCTGAAATGGTATGGTCATGTAGAAAGGATGAATGATCAACGATGGCCAAAGAGAATGTTACAGTGGATCCCCACCAACCGCAGGAAAAAGGAAAGACCAAGAAGATCGTGGAGACAAGAAGTAAAAGGTGCAATGGAAGATACGGGTCTACAAGTAGATGACTGGAACGATCGCAAGCTTTGGAAGCTAGGTTGCGAGAAACGGCGGTAGCTGTAATAAACTCGTTATATATATATATATATATATATATATATATATATATATATATATATATATATATATATATATATATAGAAAATGGAAAAGGATAATGCGAGTGAATAATAAAAGTAAAAAGTAATGGCATGTCTCGCAAAACAGAAAACCAAAAATGGTATATCGATGGAAGGCAACCGTATATACGTATTTCTGACTATTGGTCGTCTTCAGTACGGTGCAGCCAAGTTAGAAAAGGAGCATATTAACTTGGGAAAGGATCAATACAGGAACAATGCAACCAATTTGTGGCATTAGAGTTAGAAGACCCTGATGGTTTCCAGGGCAACAACTAACACCAACCACGGAGGAAGCTACAGCTACCTGAGGAAAGGAATGCCAAACGTTGAAACGTTTAAAACAAATGGAAAAGGATAATGCGAGTGAATAATAAAAGTAAAAAGTAATGGCATGTCTCGCAAAACAGAAAACCAAAAATGGTATATCGATGGAAGGCAACCGTACAAATTCAAATTGGTTGCATTGTTCCTGTATTGATCCTTTCCCAAGTTAATATGCTCCTTTTCTAACTTGGCTGCACCGTACTGAAGACGACCAATAGTCAGAAATACGTATATACGGAACGATTTGCAGATCATTTAGAAAGCACGTTCAAACCCAACCACAATGATGGTGAAGAACTGAGATGGGAAGAACCATTCCAAACTGAAGAAAGAATAACGTTAACATCACTTAGAGAAGTATCAACAGAGATAAAAGAGAATATAAATCCTAAGAAAGCTCCAGGATATGATCTCATAACAGGCGAATTATTAAAAAATCTAGCAAGAAAAGCCATAGTTAAGCTGATACACCTAATAAATGCTGCTTTTAGAGTGAGATATGTTTCCAGACTCTGGAAAGTAGCCGAAGTAATTATGATCGCCAAACCATGTAAACCTCCTAATGAAGTGACATCCTATCGACCAATATCACTCCTTCCGGTGATGTCAAAACTATTTGAAAAACTTCTATTGAAAAGATTAAAACCAATAATAGAAAGAAAAACATTCCACTATAGATCAAGTTCACAGAATAACGAATGTAGTAGAAAAAACATTAGAAGAAAATAAAGTCTGCTCTACAATCTTCTTGGATGTAGCACAGGCGTTTGATAAAGTTTGTCATGATTTCTTCTAAAATAATTGTGTAAATAGCAACATAATATAACGATGGTTTGAGCTTTCTCAGGCGGTAATGCAATAGGTCGTTGAAATACACCAAATTTTGATATACTCGTTTTCATCGTTCTTGGCTTGTGCCTGAAATAAGCTACTACGGAATTTTTAATATTCGTCTCTCTCTGGGGTGGTATTTTCGAATTCAATCGAAATTTTCCGTATACGAGTTAACTCGAAAGAAAAATTTCGTATACGAATTTGAATCTGTATTTTTGAACGTCCTTCGAAATTTTATACGTATACTAAAAGAATTTGCACCGGCAACACTGCAAATTCGAACAACCAAAACTTAAATAATAAAAAAAGAAGAATAATTGGCAGTTTTACTTAACCTAGTTTATGGTGAATTTGTTATCTAAAACAAGAAGTAAAAAAGGGCATGAAATATGGTGGTTCAGTGTCGGCCGAACAAAAAAAAGCCATTCTATCAACTCCATTGTGAGGGGCCTTGTTAATCTGTACAATTTTTGAAATTGTACATCCGAATAGTCCTCTAGATGGTTAAGAATGGGTTGGTAAACTTGCCTCTTCCTTCCACTAATATTATCGCCTCGGCAAGGGCGTTAATTATTTATTTCTATTAAAAAAAAAATCGGTTGCCTGTAAAGTCGGTTTTACGGGCGAAGATTTTACGTGACAACGTCTTTTTCTCGGTAGAATATTTATTGATATGAATATTATTAAATTGCACAATAGGAACAAGGAATTGAATGAAAATAAGAATTGCACAAATTTTAACTATAGAAATATATTTTGTTTACTAAAACATTGTACATGTAAACTTAAACTTAACTAATTTCTATTTGAGTGATTTTGTTGAGGATAGGACGATGATAGGAGAAATAGCATCGCACCAGCGGACCGATCATGTTTGAGTGGGAGAGAGACGCAAGGCATTCGCCGGTCCGGCGGGCCTCTCTCTCATTCGGTGACTCATCGTAACAGACGTGAGCGGGCGTTACACTTTTTCATGAGTGACTCCGAGCCACAACCTAATTTAAGACGTTGTCACGTCAAAATTATTTAAACCACCCATTAAAAACAAAGTTCAATGTAAAAATATGGTAGGTAATGTAAATTTTATTGTATTGTTCAATCTAAAACAACGATTAAAAACTATCAGCTGAAATTTTATCTGACATACACGGGCCCAGTGACAACTGAAATGACAAAAATTACTTTTACGATCGTATACTAGCATCGAAATTCGAATGGTTCATACCCATTCGTGTCGTCGTATACGAAAAAATTCGTATACGAACTATTCGAAAATATAAAAAACTGGATTTCGAGCGAATTTCTTCTAATTTCGCATGCGAAATATGCTCGAACGAATTCGAAAATACGACCCCTGATACACAGATGCGTAATTCAATTGTGAGAGTCACGTTCGTCATGGTAAAGTGCGATGAGAAGGGAATGAAGAGACCACTCACGTCTCCCAGTATTGTAGCAATAACACCGATGCGTTTGGCCGATACGGTGTCGGTGATAAGTTCGGCCTCTTTACGAATACAGATAGCTGGCAGTGACGTGTTTTTTTTTAACATGTTACCCTGATCTGTGCAGGTTTGAAGTAGCTGATGAAATAGTTTTTATAAGTAAACAGTTTTTAATTAATTAATAGTTTGAGCTCTTACTGTGTGGAATTCCATTACATAAAATAATACTCTCGACACCTTAAAAATTCCAGTTTATTATAAATTAACTCTCTCTCTTCCGATACCCATTGCAATAATGACTTGTGGCATTATTCTTGAATGAGCTGGCTAATAGGTTTATAATTGTAGAAATTACCATTGATATTTTATGTTGTTTTAGTCGATTTTAGTCAGTCATTGTTGGAATTTGTTCCGAACAGTTTTACTTATTATTTTTTGTTGTGAATAACTAATTGTTCTATTTAATAAAAAAAAAAAGGGTTATCATCGGTACATGAACGAGTAGCGGACGCTTTGAAAATCAGTCTTCGCACAGTGACAAGAATAAAGAGTGAATACAAGACAGGGGCAGCTCTTACTCCACCAGGAGAGTCACGTAATGTACAAAAAAAAAAGACTAATGATGTCAGCGATACTATAAAAGGAGAGATTAGAAATGTACTGTATGGCATGAAAGCAAAAGGAGAGCACGTTACAATTAAAGTTCTAAATACACAATTAAGAAACAAGCATCTCTATGACGGTTCGGATACAAGTTTGTGGCGTCTTATGAAAAATTGTGGGTTTTCATACCAGGGAGATAATCCGCCAAATCGATGATAATCCTACTTTCATTTTCATCATATGTGACCATTTTTGCCCAGTCGTCCTGAATTAATTTTTCAGTATGGTTAACACAACTCGCCCACACTGCAGGTGTTGCCTCAGCTAATGCATCGCCCCAAACTTTTTTCACTGTTTCATCTCCACGTCCATGTTCTCCAATATGACGATCATAGTATTGTTTAGAAATGCCCCAGACCAACTCAATCGGATTATATTGACAGTGATATGGAGGCAATCTCAAAACCTGATGCCCATGTTCTTGGAGTAGCTCGTCTATAACGTACCTGGTATTTTGTGGTTTATTCTGGCGACAAAGACTCAATAGCTCTGTCTTGCCCGAATCGTCGTCAAAAATTATTTTTTTCGCTCGTAACCATTCTTGTAAGTCCGATTTTTTCCAACTAGCATTCGGTAACTTTTCTATTAAAGAGCTATGGTATGAGGCATTATCCATAATAATTAGAGATGGTTCCTCCAACATTGGTATAAGCTTTTCGGAGACCCACTTTTTGGGGCACTATGGCATGAAAGCAAAAGGAGAGCACGTTACAATTAAAGTTCTAAATACACAATTAAGAAACAAGCATCTCTATGACGGTTCGGATACAAGTTTGTGGCGTCTTATGAAAAATTGTGGGTTTTCATACCAGGGAGATAATCCGCCAAATCGATGATAATCCTACTTTCATTTTCATCATATGTGACCATTTTTGCCCAGTCGTCCTGAATTAATTTTTCAGTATGGTTAACACAACTCGCCCACACTGCAGGTGTTGCCTCAGCTAATGCATCGCCCCAAACTTTTTTCACTGTTTCATCTCCACGTCCATGTTCTCCAATATGACGATCATAGTATTGTTTAGAAATGCCCCAGACCAACTCAATCGGATTATATTGACAGTGATATGGAGGCAATCTCAAAACCTGATGCCCATGTTCTTGGAGTAGCTCGTCTATAACGTACCTGGTATTTTGTGGTTTATTCTGGCGACAAAGACTCAATAGCTCTGTCTTGCCCGAATCGTCGTCAAAAATTATTTTTTTCGCTCGTAACCATTCTTGTAAGTCCGATTTTTTCCAACTAGCATTCGGTAACTTTTCTATTAAAGAGCTATGGTATGAGGCATTATCCATAATAATTAGAGATGGTTCCTCCAACATTGGTATAAGCTTTTCGGAGACCCACTTTTTAAAAGACTATTTATCCATAGAATCATGATAGTCTGCACTCTTCGATTTCGTAGAAAACAGTAATCCAGCATCTTTAACAAATCCTTGCCTACTTCCGGCATGTAAAACAACAAAGCGTTTACCTGTATTTTCGTGTTATTTTCTGATGCTTTTCACACAGTCATCTTGCCAAGTACGTTTATATGCCCCTTTTAGGAATATCCATGTTTCATCTAAAAAAAACGAACTGCAGTGGGCTTGGACTTAAAAAATTTCTCATATAATGCCTCAAAAAATACAGTCGTTTGGAGACAATACATGGTTTCTCACATAGCACTCGTCTACTATTTTCTAGTTTGTATGAAAACCCACAATTTTTCATAAGACGCCACAAACTTGTATCAG
Source organism: Diabrotica undecimpunctata (assembly GCF_040954645.1). Taxonomy (NCBI): domain Eukaryota; kingdom Metazoa; phylum Arthropoda; class Insecta; order Coleoptera; family Chrysomelidae; genus Diabrotica; species Diabrotica undecimpunctata. Next base: position 66,795,085 of record NC_092808.1, read on the forward strand.
AACCGTCATAGAGATGCTTGTTTCTTAATTGTGTATTTAGAACTTTAATTGTAACGTGCTCTCCATTTGCTTTCATGCCATACAGTACATTTCTAATCTCTCCTTTTATAGTATCGCTGACATCATTAGTCTTTTTTTTTGTACATTACGTGACTCTCCTGGTGTAGTAAGAGCTGCCCCTGTCTTGTATTCACTCTTTATTCTTGTCACTATGCGAAGACTGATTTTCAAAGCGTCCGCTACTCGTTTATGTACCGATGATAACGAAAGCAAAGGTCCGTTGTTTTCTTTTTCTTTTTTAAAATACTCCAATAAATGAACTACACATTGTCGCATTTCTCCTGTTATCGTTTTTCCCGGCATTTTTTTTATTAAATAGAACAATTAGTTATTCACAACAAAAAATAATAAGTAAAACTGTTCGAAACAAATTCCAACAATGACTGACTAAAATCGACTAAAACAACATAAAATATCAATGGTAATTGCTACAATTATAAACCTATTAGCCAGCTCATTCAAGAACAATGCCACAAGTCATTATTGCAATGGGTATGGGAAGAGAGAGAGTTAATTTATAATAAACTGGAATTTTTAAGGTGTCGAGAGTATTATTTTATGTAATGGAATTCCACACAGTAAGAGCTCAAACTATTAATTAATTAAAAACTGTTTACTTATAAAAATTATTTCATCAGCTACTTCAAACCTGCACAGATCAGGGTAATATGTTAAAAAAAAACACGTCACTGCCAGCTATCTGTATTCGTAAAGAGGCCGAACTTATCATATCATCACCGTATCGGCCAAACGCATCGGTGTTATTGCTACAATACTGGGAGACGTGAGTGGTCTCTTCATTCCCTTCTCATCGCACTTTACCATGACGAACGTGACTCGAACAATTGAATTACGCATCTGTGTATCAGAGAGAAACGAATATTAAAAATTCCGTAGTAGCTTATTTCAGGCACACGCCAAGAACGATGAAAACGAGTAGAGTAGTAGAGTAGAGTATTTATTTAACTACATAACAATACAAATATTGTTTGTAGCAAGTCAAAAAGAACATACATAGTATTAAAAAAAAACGAATATAAAACGTAACTTAAATAATATATACAAACAAGAACACTTAATAAACAGAAAAACATTTATTGCAAAGTTACGGTAAGCAGTTCAGTCGATGTTCTGCAATGAGTCATATATTCTTCTGAGCAGTAAAAACAATGTTTTAGTAGATATTTTTTTATAACTTTATCGAAACTATTACAGCTTGTATCGAAACTATTGCAGCTATTGGAATAATTATAATTAAGACTATTTTTTTCTGAAAGACTTAATCTACAGCGATTTGTTCGTAGGTAGTGACAGTTTCGCGTATTGTGAACATGGACATCAGACTGCTTTATTAAATGAGCACGTTTTCTGTGAATTTCAGTTAAAACTTGAAATATCAACAGAGTAGGTAGCGGCATAATTTTGAATTTTATAAAGAAAGGTCGGCAGTGTTCTAGATAACTAACCCCTGCTAACATCCTGATAGCTTTCTTTTGCATTCTAAAAATTTGAAGTGCATTTGTTGAATTGCCCCATATAATTACACCATAGTTTAGATGAGAGTGAAATAAGGAAAAATATGTCATTTTTAATGTTTCAAAGTTGACAACCCTTGCTAGTTGGCGAATAACAAATAATGAACTTGATAGTTTTTTCTTAAGTTGTGAGATATGAGTCGACCAGTTAAGTCGATTATCTATGGTTATTCCCAATAGTTTAACAGTCTCTTTGTTAACTAGATCATTGTGTAAATTACTTGCAGATATAACCAAATTTTGCGTTTTATCAGAGTTAAGTTTTAGTTTGTTTGCAGCAAACCATAAGCTAGATTTAGTAGAAACTTCCTCATGAGACATTTTTAAATGATCATTATTTTTTCCTGATATAATGTATGTCGTATCATCTGCGAATTGTATGGTTTTGTACGGAGATATGAATTTAGGCAGATCGTTGACATAAATAATAAACAAAAGAGGTCCTAAGACCGAACCTTGTGGGACTCCATGTTTTACTGATAGAAAATCGGAGAGATGACCTTTAGACACTACCGCCTGGTGTCTGCCACATAGATAAGAAGTTATAAGCTTAAGAGGGATACCTCTGATTCCATAGTAATTTAATTTGTGAAGCAAAATGTCGTGTGAAACGCAATCAAAAGCCTTCGACAAGTCGCAAAGAGAAATTGCTATGCGATTGCCGCGTTCAAGCCCCTCAATCACCTCGCTCACAACATTAAATACCGCGTTCGTAGTAGAACGAGCACTTCTGAATCCATATTGTGAGTTGCTAAAGTAATTATTTGACTCAAAATAGGAATAAAATTGTTGTTTGATAACTTTTTCAATCACTTTCCCAAAGGTAGAAACAATACTTATGGGTCTGTAATTGTCAGTTTTTGAGGAATCACCTTTTTTGTAGATTGGTAGTACTTTTGAGTATTTTAGTATTTCTGGAAATACTCCAGTTGATAGAATTAAATTAATAAGATGAGTGAAAGGTGTTAAAATTATTTGGTAAGTTTCTTTTAAAATTTTGCTATTAATTTCGTGAACGTCCCTACAATTAGAATTACTAAGAGACTTTATTATTTGAGAGACCTCTTCTTCCAGAACGGGACGAAAAAAAAAGGACTTGCTCGGAGAAGGATAATTTCTGTAATTGACGAGGACATCGACGTTAATACTGGGAAGAGATGTAATTATATTCTCTGCAATTGTAGTAAAAAATTGATTCATTTCGTCTGGAGGTAGATCAGGTTGTACCGAACTGGATCTTGTGTAGTTTCTTTCGAAATTTACTATTTTCCAGCAGTCTCTAGGTTTATTATTGGAATTAGTAATAAAATTACAGTAAGCTAACTTTTTAGCAATTTTTAATTGCCGATTATATTCAACTTTTTGTTGTTTATATACTTTGAACAAATCGGGATCCTTAGTGGCATTTGCAATGTGTTTAACAAGAGAAAGATTGGATCTGTAAGACCTTAATTCATTATTAAACCATTGCACAGGTGTTTTTTCAGCCATTTGTCGTACTTTTTTTAGTGGAAAATGCTTTAATATTAAATTGTTATAAGTTTCGGTAAGAAAGACTGTTAAAAAATCAGGATCATTATTAATATCATAGAAAAAGTCCATATTTGTACTAGCTAGCGCACGTTTAAGCTTCTGTAAACCAGAAGAAGTAATAAACCGCTGAAATATTTGATAAGTGTCAATAACTTTATGCTCAGAGTCAATAAATAAAAACTGAGCTCGATGGTCAGAAAAACAAGGCTCAAATACGCCCACTCTGTAGATAGTTTCAGAAAAATTTGTCATAATGTTGTCGATGCAACTACTGGACTGGGATGCGATTCTAGTATAATCGTTTATAGTTGTTTTTAAACCAAAAGATGTTAATAGATTTTGAATATCAAAAAAAGGTTCTGATTTAAGTTTAAAATTTATATTAAAATCACCAAGTATGATAAGTTTGTCTGCTTTACTAAGCAAGGATGTTGACATTTTCAAAATTCACCAAAAATAAGTCAAAGTCATCCTTACCCGGTCTGTATACAGTTAAAATATTGGTTTTTATTGAAGGTACATAAATTGCACAAAACTCAGAACTTTGCTATACATTATATTCATTTAGATTAAGAGAGGAATACATAAGATTTTCTTTTACATACATTGCAACTCCGCCTTATTTCTTTTTTACCCTACAAAAGAAATTAGTTAATGAAAAGCCGGAGATGTTAATTAATTTTAAATTTTCTTCACTTTGCCAGTGCTCGGAAAAACATATGACGTCATATAATTTTTGATCCACAAGAAAAGCATTTATCATATCGACTTTATTTGAAATACACTGCAAATTAACATGAAACATGCTTACCGTACATTTTTGAATTAGTTTATTTTGATAAAATTTTGTAGAAGCTTCTAGGTTTTTTCCTCCGTCTTCGTTGTGTGCTGAAAATTTCTGTTGAAGTTAAATCTCCTAACGGCAGCTCCTTTGGGCCAAATATTAGGACTGTAGACTTCGTCAATTTTATCGAAAGGGAAAGATACCTTATATGTGGAGTATTTGTCAGTTCTATGCCATTCAAAGCAGTTAAAAGTAATAATGGGTACCGTCTCACCCAGAAATTTTAGAAGATCATCGGCTTTCATATCAACACCAATGCGGGACACATGTACATGACCTTGTCTAGGAATGGTGTTTACAGTAGACGTTTCATTGCTTCCAATAATCGGTTTGTATTTATTTTCTTTTTTCGGTTGGGTATTCCAAGATGAGTGTCCTGTTTTTAGATTGTTTTTATTTTCTTTTTTGTTTATCACTCATGTATGAATGAGGTAGACTTGTGTTTTTGTTTAATGACATTTTAATGGGTTCTTGACTGGTAGAACCTGAGTTGGTCGGGCCTGCTTTATTTACAGTTTTTTCACTAGATGACGAGTATACCAGGTAAACACCTTGAAATACAAAATGAAGAAATAGAAAGTAGAACTATATATATATATATATATATATATATATATATATATATATATATATATATATATATATGTATATATATATATATATATACATATATACATATATCTTCTTCTTTCAGTACTCTGTCCGATTATCGAACGTTGCCTATCATATTGGCAATAACTTTGTTTACGGCGGCTCTAAATAAATTAGCGGTGGTCTCTTGATACCATTCCCGGAGATTTCGGAGCCAGGATGTTCTTCGTCGGCCTGGGCCTCTCTTTCCGGCGATCTTACCCTGTATTATGAGGTGTAGAAGGTTATACCTCTCTGGATGTCTCATTACATGACCGAAATATTGTAACTTTCGAATTTTTATCGTTTTTGTTATTTCTGTGCTCTTTTTCATTCGATGTAAAACTATTTCATGTCTTATTCGATCAACCCAACTTATCCGCAATACTCTTCGATAAATCCACATCTCAAAGGCCTCTTATTTTTTCATTAATGTCTCTGTAAGGGTCCAACTCTCCATACCATACAGCAATGTGGAGAATATGTAGCAGCGTATTAATCTGACTTTAAGGTTTAACGTAATATCTCTATTAATTAGAATTTTCTTTAATTTATAGAAGGCGGCTCTGGCTTTTTCAATGCGTAGTGTTATTTCTTTATTTATATCCCAGCTATCGTTAACGTTTGCACCCAAGTAGGTAATATTGTGGACTCTTTCTAACTCTATTCCATACGCTCTGATGTTCGTTGGTTGTAACTCCGTTTTGCTGACAAACATAAGTTTTGTCTTAGAAGTATTAAGTTTTAGCCCATCTTCATTACATGCTTCGGTTACCCTGTTTATAAGTCGTTGCAGGTCTTCTTCATTGGAGGCAATAAGTACTGTGTCGTCTGCATATCTGAGATTGTTGACATTAATTCCGTTAATTTTAATGCCTGTATCTTCAACTAAAGCTTCTTTGAAAATAAGTTCAAAGTAGATATTAAAAAGTAGAGGCGATAGAATACATCCTTGCCTCACTCCACGTCGTATTTCCACTGCTTCCGTCGTGTTGTGTCCAGATCGTATGTTTGAACATTGATGCCAATACAAATTTTTGATAATACGGAGGTCATCAATTACCACCTGTTGCAAGACACCTATAAGTTTGTCATGGTTTATTCGGTCAAAGGCCTTTTCGAAGTCGATAAAACACATATATACTGGTTGTTCTATATCCCTACATCTTTGAACCATGACCTGCAAACTGAAGAGTGCTTCTCTGGTTCCGAGTTTGTTTCTGAAACCAAATTGTGTTTCACTTAGTTGTACTTCTATTTTGTTGTAAATTCTCGAGTGCAGTATTCTTAGGAAAATTTTCAGTACATGACTCATCAGACTGATAGTGCGATGATCGCCACACTGTTTGGCATTTATTTTTTTCGGTATCATTACAAATGTTGACAGTAGCCAGTCTGTTGGTATATGTCCTGTTTCGTATATTTTATTAAAAAGGCTTAGAAGAGAATGTTTGCCTTTATCGTCGAGCAGTTTGATTATTTCGCTTGGAATTTCATCTGGACCGGTTGCTTACCTATTCTTTGATAGCTTTATAGCTCTTTCCATTTCATCGAGTGTTATGTTTGGACCAGTCGATATGTTTTTGATTTGAATTTCTGTTCTATCGTCATCAAACAGCTCCTTAATATATTCTTTCCACCTCTCTAATCTGTCTTGTTCATTGACTATAATATTTCCTTGTTTATCAAGTAAAGTACTTGCAGTTGATCTATATGTTCCAGTTATTTCTTTTACCTTTTTGTACACATTAAACGTGTCATTCTTTTTCTACAGTTCTTCTATTTCAAGACATTTGTTGCTGTACCATTTTTCCTTTGCATTCCGGATTTTCCTTCTGATTTCTTTATGAATTTTATTGTATTCTTCAGTGTTTATATTTTTCTGTTTTCGCCTGTTTTCCATTAGTCCCAATACTTCATCAGTCATCCATTGTTGTTTGCGATTATTAATAGTTTTATACTTTTTAGTTGTTTCTTGCATAATGCTTTTGACATGATTCCAGTGGTCTTCGACGTTATGTGTTTCTTTCGATTTTTCGAACTTCCTTTTTATCTCTCGTGTAATTTCATGACTATTATTTTGAATACAGTCAGTGTTTATTCGGTTAGTCGGTTGTTGGCGTTTTACTATTTTAAGTTTGAATTTTATGTCACTGATTAATAAGTTATGATTTGGAGGGACATCAGCTCCAGGTAGTGTTTTAGTTATTTTGATTGAATTTCGGTACCTCTCGTTAATTGTTATATAATCGATCTGATTTCTTTTGATCTTTTCTTTAGTATCTGCTGGTGACTTCCAAGTATATAAACGACGCTTGGGTAGTTTGAAGAATGTATTTGTCACACAAATATTGTTCTCTACGCAGAATTCTACAAAACGGTTTTTCCATAAAAAAAATTTATGGAAAGACCTGACCATATCTCAATGACCGAAAACTCAGAGGTGCATAAGATAAACAAAGAGGAACTGAAAAAAAAATTGAAACAAATGAAAAATGGAAAAACACCTGGGCCTGGAGACATTCCCATCGAGTTGGTGAAACATGGACCGGATGCTCTTTTGGAAAGCTTAGTGAATATTTTTAATAAATGCTTAATTGTAGGCCAAACGATTCCAGACGATTGGAATTTGGCCCACATTAGCCCCATTTATAAAAAGGGAGACAGAAAAGAATGCGGAAATTATAGAGGCATTAGCGTAACTAGCTCGCTGGGAAGGTTATATGGTCGTATATTGAAAAGAAGAATAGAAGAGGAGTATAAAGAAATTGAAGAACAAAGGGGCTTCAGAGCAGGAAGATCGTGCGTGGACAACACATTTACCCTTCAACAAGTAATTGAAAAACGAACAGCTCGAAACCTCCCTATGCATCTGGTATTTATAGATCTGGAGAAGGCTTATGATACAGTTCCTTTAAAACTCTTATTTAGTGTCTTGAAGAAACCGGACCTTAGTAAAACATATCTAAAAGCAATACTGAACATCTATAAATGTCCTCAAAGCACTGTAAAAACAGGAAATACTTTCTCAAGGGTATTTACAGTAACGAAAGGCTTGAGACAAGGATGTTGTCTTTCCCCCACCCTATTCAAAATATACATCCAAGAAGCACTGCACCAGTGGAGACAAAAATGTGCGGGAATGGGGTTGAAGCTTAACAACCATTATCTGACAACGCTGTTCTTTGCAGATGATCAACTACTAATTGCAAGCTGTGAAGAAGATGCAGATTATATGCTTAGAAAGCTCAAAGATGACTACGAAAAATGGGGGATGAGTATGAATATGCCTAAAACAGAATATATGCGAATAGGCAGTGAAGACGAAAACCCGGATTTGGAAATTAGACAAATGAAAAGGTGCTACGAATACAAATATTTGGGAAGTATTATCTGCAGTAAAGGAACAACGGAACGAGATATAGACTATAGAGTGCAATAAGGCAGGAAGAGTGTTCAAATTCTGAATTCGATACTTTGGTCCAACAAAGCTACTATGAGAACTAAAATGACTATCTACAAAGTAATTGTAGAGCCCATTCTTACATATGGAGCAGAATGTTGGCAAATGACAGTAAAAGGAAAGAAAAAAGTTGACACGGTTGAAATGAACTACCTGAGAAGAGCTTGCCGTATATCAAGAGTAGAACGTATACCTAATTCTGAAATTAGAAGAAAAACAGATAGAGTACATACAACTTCTGAAAGAATAGAAACTAGAGAGTTAATATGGTATGGACACGTACAGAGGATGGACGACAACAGATGGCCAAGAAGAGCTATGGAATACAATCCAAGTAATAGAAGGAAACGAGGAAGACCAGCCAAGTCTTGGATACAAGGTGTTATGGAAACCATGAAAGACAGAGCCATTGATAAAGACACCTGGAGAGATAGAAAAAGATGGCGATCGAAAGGCGGGAAGCGGCAAAAGCTGTTGGATCCCCACTTATATATATATATATATATATATATATATATATATATATATATATATATATATATATATATATATATATATATATATCTCTAAAGTATTCAACTAGTGAATTCAGAGGTTTAATCGGTCATTCAGGTTGGCAAATAAAAAAAGAAGTCAACTACTTCATAAGTTTATTGAAGACGTTTCGCTTTATATTTCTAAAGCTTCATCAGTTCTCTAAAATATAACAAATGATATATATATATATATATATATATATATGTATAAAATAAAGTTTTATTTTGGGGTTGCAGTCATTAATAGGGCAGGAAAGTGAAACTCTTTGTTCTTTATCTAGCTTTCGCAAAATTTATTTGCTTCTTCAGGATATGCTAAAATATGGTATCAGTAAATACAATGAAATTAAAAAAAATAGCATTGTATAAAACTAGTATAAAAACTTACAACATGAGGTTAATCCATTAAATTTTCATATTTACAAAACATTAAAACTTAACTTATTAAAATTATCTAGTTATGTAAGTACAATATTTTAATTTTATTTAATTTTGTACAAATTCATTATGACATTGATTATGTTGATGTTTGATTTATGTCAGAAAGACACTCGTTTCTGTTTATTATATTTTTTGTTGTTGATAACTAGCTCTTGATTGTTATTATGGTTACGTACAAAGTGGCGCCAAATATGAATATTTAAATTTTTTGAAATTATAGTATTTAGTCAGAAAATCTAATATTAGAAAATTATAGTATTAATTTTCGTAAGACAGAATGTAATTATAGATATTGCTTAGTTTATCAATATCAGTTTTTTTATTAACGCATTGATATTTATTTATGCATACCATTTCTAAGAATTCTCTTTTATTTAATTGGTTTTCACGTCTTAATATATTAGTTTCATTGTCATTCATATATAAACTTTCTTCTATAAATGTAAATTTATTTAGGCGATCCATAAGTCTTTTTTTGTCATCAGTTTTCATTTCCAGCAACATCTGCAAATTTTTCTTTTCCAATTTTACAGCTTACAACTCGGAAATTAATTCCGTTTTCTCCATCTCGCATACTTCTGCTTCAAACCCCTCCGTTTCAATTATATCTTTTCCCTTTTCTTTTATCAAACCTGATTTTTCTTTTTCTTCTTCGGCTGAGCTCATCTCTTCTTTTGCGGAATTCCCTATTCCTTTTTTTAATTTTGTTTTCTGCTTTTTCTTCTTTCTCTGTCCTTGCTTCGTTGTCAAATTCATTTCCACCGTTTGTTCTTTGTCTAAATCATCATTTTTCCGATTCTCATCTTCCTTGTCGTTTTCCATGTTTCCTCCACATTTTATTTTTCTTTCATCCTCATTTAGTTCACATGTGTTCACGATCCATAGTATTTCTTCACAAACTTCTGGATTTTCGTCCATAATTGTCATCTCTTCCCTGTCCTCCTCCTTTAGTTCTTCTTCTGTTTCTTTTCTATTTTCCATTTCCATTTGGTATTCCGCGCACCACGTTTCTACTCTTTTCATTTCTCTTATAATAACTTCTTTTTCTTCCGGTTTCTTTTCCTCTTCTGATTGATTTATTACCTGTATTTCCAGTTTGTTCTCTACGGTCGTATTGATTTCTTTATGGTTTCCCTGTTCATTTGTCCTTTCAACAATTTTCGTCATATCTGTTTCTTGTCCCTCTTCTTTGTGGTCTGGTTCTGCTCTGATTTCCAATTTATTTTCAGAAAAATTAATAGTGATGTGTTTTTCGCTCAACTCATCTATTCCTGCTATCATATCATGATTTAAATCGTCGATCACCACACATTGCATAATATAGAAATTTTCTCCCACTCTGATCCGTACTCCCAAACCTTCGTTTACTGTCGTCAATTTTTTATTGTTCGCACCCACTAAAGCAACCCTAGGAATCTTATACACAAATCTGTCCAAATTCAATTCTTTTACTAAATTTCTATTAAATAATGATATTTCCGATCCAGGATCAATCAAAATTTTAATCGCTTTATTTTTTATAAATGCATCTAAAAATATCAAATTTGAATTAGAGTTTTGTCTTTCGTTCCCCGCCAGCTGTATAAACTCTCTCGGATGACAAAATATACCAGAGAGTTTTTTATGTTTCTTTAGTGGATGCTTTCTTAAAAATCCTGTCTGGGCTCACTGCATCCATCTTCTTCCTCTCGTTCTACGGATACATGGTTCATTTCTCTTCCGTTTTGTCTTTGAAAGCTTTGGTTGTTTCTCTCGTCCCTTTGTTCGTTAATATTCCTATTCGGACGATTTTGTGCAACTCTGTCCCTATTGTTCCTTTCATATGTTCTGTTTTGTGTGCCGTTTCTGTTATCGTAACTTTGTTGTCTATTGTAATTGTTGTAATTTCTCGGCGTATATTCGTTTGTTGTTCTGGTATATCGGTTTCTCTGATCATAATTTGCTTGGTATCTTCATTCCGGTCTATGATATTGGTCATTCTGTCTTCTATTTCTCATTTGCCTTCTTTTCGCCTCTTTTAACTGTAAAAATTGGCATAAACTATCAATATCTTGATAGTTTCTTAAGATCACGTGATCCTCCAAAGTTTCCTCAAAATGTCTACTCATCATTTCTACCAGCTGTTCGGTAGAATATTTGTATTCCAGATATTTTGAATTATTGTATATCTGTAATGCATATCGTTCTTCAGATATCCCCATTTCTTCAGTATACTTTCCATTTTGTAGTTCTTGATTAATTTCCCATTGTTTATTTTTCCCCCAGAAATAGTTGAGGAATTTGTTTTCGAAATCTGTCCAATTTTCAAATTCATCCTCTTTGCTTTCGTACCATAACGCTGCTCCTTCTTTCAGATGGTACCTAATTGTTTCTTTGCCATCGTCAAAACATCCAATATGTTGCAATTTGGTTTTTAAATTTTTAACAAATGGTACTGGGTGTGTCGTTCTAATGTCCCCGCCAAATTGTACTTTCGCCTCGCTTGTGCTATGGACAAGAATTTCTTTTCTCTCTCCTCCTTTTGTTGTTTTATTTCTGCAATATGTTTTTCATTTTGCTTTAATCTCCCTTGAATCTACTTCTTTTTTGTCTTCTTGTAGCGCCATTTCAAATTTTTCTTCTTCTTTCAAACAGAACTGATCTAATTCCTTTTTCTGGCAATTTCGTATCTCCTTTATTGTATTTTGGGTATCTTTAATATCTGTCTCTTGTTTTGCATTCTTTAGGGTTATTTCTTCTATCTGTTGTATCAGTTCTTTCTTTATCCCCTCAACACATCCTTTAATTTCCTGTTCATAGTTTTCCAGACGCTGCTCTATATTCCTATTATTTAGTTCTATTGCTTGCCTTGTTTCCCGTTGGTTATCTTCCATTGTTTGTTTTGTTTCTTCCATTGTTTGTTTTGTTTCATCCATTTTTTGTGACTGGAGTTGCATTAGTTGTAATATTTTATCTATTCCTGATGGTTATTTTCTCTCCTCAACTATTGTAACATTTCGTTCATTATCCGATCCTTCTTCCAAAATTGTTTCATGATCTCTGTTATCCTCCTTCCTTTCCTGCATTTTACTTTGTCTCCTTGTGACAGACATGTTGTTTCTTTTTGTTACTCTTTTTGTCCCCGCCAAATGTGAAATTTTACCACACTCTATATGTTGCAGAACACGACAAATATTTCTCCCCAAATTTAATAAATTTTCACGACAAATATCAAATATGCAATCAGCAAAATTCAAATAATTCAAAATAAATATCAAGTACGATTGGTAAAGAAAATACAAATCAAATAATTCAAACCAATAAATATTCAATAAATACGATCACTTAATAAATCAAATTTTTGTCAAATGGAAAATTGTCAAAATAATTTAAAATTCAAAATTCATTCAAAATCTCCGGACCACCTGTAATTATTCCGTCTCTCTCTCCCTATCATCAAATGTAAAGCTTGCGATATTTTAAAGCCCCTACGTTGGGTTGCCAGTTAATGTGATATCTAGAATTTTAATTTTAAAACTTTACAAAAAATATATATAAAACATTATTAAAATTTTTGATTGATGATGTATATCACACCTTTCAATTTTTTTATCTCAGGTTTTACTCGTGCTTCAATATCTATACTTTACAGCTTATGGGTTAGGTCCAAAGAATAACGGAATAAAACAACATAATATGATATGAAAATAATGTAATAAAATAAACTGATTAAAATACCTCCAAAAATTATTAGCATACAATGTTTATCAAACAAAATTCGTTCTACGTACGTGAACCTTCAATAATGTATGGATAATATAATACAACTACAATCTAAGATACAGCTTATTATTCTACATAAACAAATCAAATAATATTCAGTGTGTTTCCTAATGCAAGTTTGATATAACGATTGTACCAAGAAAAATTTGTATGAATTATCCAATTCTCTCCACAGTTCCGTGTCCCCTCTCAGAACAAATTTGATCTCCTTCGACTATCGACAACTTATTCACACGTTACTAATATGATATAATATTTCTTAACCCAAAGTTCTCAAATTTAATATATTGAAATGTTATTTATTTATGTCTATTTAATTTATGTCTTTATCAAAAGGTCCTTTTTTAATTTATTGAAAAGCACGATAATTTATATCAACAATTTATTTGATTAATAACTACATAATTTATGTATCCGAACGGTACAAGTAAATTCGCGACCGCGAGTCTTCAGACTTAACTGGCCCTCCATATAAAAATGTTGTATTTATATACGAAATCCTGATATACTAGAACATTCGAGAGTAGCGTTGTCTTGCATCGAAAGATCGAGAAGCTTAGCCGGGCTCATTCACCATAATTTTGGTTCTAGACCTCCACCGAAACTTCTACAACAAAACAGAATTAGTGAATAAAAACATGTTTACAGGTTAAAACTATGACTCATATTTTTACGTAACATTGCCCCCCTCTCAAAAGATGGTTCCTCCTGGAACCTTGTCGGGACTAGAACTGGAACGGTATGCTGGTATCGGCAACTGGACCCTCTTTTACAACTTCCAGTTGTATAAAAATGACAAGGGACGGTTTTCTCTCCGCACCAGTAACTATGCGGATTGCAACAGACTAACACCTGGACTTCGGTGTCTTTAAAGATCTCCTCCACCATATTTCGGATAACCCTCCAATCTAATTGGCGGCACTCTAACTTTGGCATGGCTAACTTTTGCACGTCGGACTCTAGTACGTGCCCTCTCAATTGAAGTAAGGCTTCCCATACATCTCGGTAGGTAGGTTGGTCACGGGCAGTGTCTTTTGTTACCAGGTAGAAAAGGTAACGTGATGCATCTTGGAGTTTCAAGGTTTTACCGGGAGCTGGCACTTGGCATTGAAGTTCTGCAACTCGACCAAACTTCCTTCGAAAGACGGATGCCAACCCTGGTGCGTCTTTGATACTGGCCGGGATGGTAAGGGCCAGCGAGTGGTCATCGGGGAGCGCGAGTAGATCTTGCTTTTCTTCAGTGGTAACACCATGTCTTGCTTTACCGGTACCTCCATAGGCACCCATGAATTCCTCAAACGTGAGGTCAGACACATCGTGGACTTGGTTTACTTCCACTTCTTCATCTACGTCGTGGTGACCTTCGAAAGACGCCAACCGGTTATGGTGTACTATCATCGGCTTTCCCCTCGGAATCTTGCTTATTCGGTAGATGACATCGTTGATCTTCTCCATAATTAGGTATGGGCCTTCCCAAAACTGCTGCAATTTGGGAGAACAACCTTTTCGTTTCTTGGGATTATACAGCCATACTTTGTCGTTCTTCTTAAAGCAACCCTTTTCGGCTTGTGTATCATACCGTTTCTTCATTCTGTCGCTAGCGATCTGAAGGTGGGAACGGACCAACTCATGTACATCGTCCATTCTTCTTCGTAATTCGATCACATAATCTTCACCTGCTACATCTTCTCCAGGTCGACATCCAAACTCTAGATCACAAGGTAGTCGCATTTTGCGTCCGAATAGGACTTTGGCTGGTGTCTGGCCTGTTGATTCGTTAACAGCAGATCTGTAGGCCATTGTGAAGAACGGAAGGTATTGGTCCCAGTCTCGCTGATGATCGGAGACCATCTTTGTCAAATACTTGCCAACTGTCCTATTCATTCGTTCTACCATACCATCCGATTGCGGATGATACGCGGTAGTTCTTGTTTTCTTCATGCCTAGTCTATCACATATCCCTTGGAATAGATCACTTTCGAAGTTCCTGCCTTGGTCACTATGGATCTCCAAAGGCACTCCAAATCGGCTGATATATTCTTGGATCAACTTATCTGCAACGGTGGCGGCCTTCTGGTCTGGAAGTGCGTAAATCTCGACCCACTTAGTGAAGTAATCCATTACTACCAACATGTACTTGCCCCCATTTTCACTTTCTGGAAATGGCCCTGCAATGTCCAAAGCTATTCTTTCAAACGGGCTTCCAACATTATATTGTCTCATAGGAGCTCTCCTTTTCCGGTGAGGCCCGTTACTCGTAGCACAAATAGTACATTTCTTACACCAGTCTTTTACGTCGTCGGAACTGTTCATCCAATAAAACCGTTCCCGAATTCGCTGAAGGGTTTTCCTTACACCAAAATGCCCTCCCGATGGACTGTCATGTAACTGACGAAGTACCTCGGCTATTCTGCTCTTTGGGATCACCAACTGTCTTCTTTTCTCTGAACCGTCATCATTTTCTAGGACTCGTTTGAGCAAGCCATCTTCGATGATAAATGAGTCCCACTGGGCCCAATACGTCTTAACTACTGAGCATAGGTTTGATATTTCCTGCCAAGGTGGTCGACGGTTTTCCTCTTTCCATTTTCGGATTTTCTGTATAACTGTATCTCTCTCTTGTTCTTCCCTTATCTTAGTAGGCGTCCAGTCGTCGTTGAAAATCGTCGTTCTTAGCATTGCTGCTTCCTTGGATTCCGTTTTGTTGCAGTGGGAACACTCTGCTGGGCATGGCCTTCTGGAAAGAGAATCAGCGTTTCTGTGGCTAACTCCGGCTCGGTGCTCAATCTTAAAATCGTATTCTTGGAGTCGTTCGATCCACCTGGCTATCTGACCCTCTGGATTCTTAAACTGCATCAACCACTTAAGGGCGGCATGGTCGGTTCGGATTAAAAACTTCCTTCCATAGAGGTATTGATAGAAGTGCTCTACTGATTTAACTACTGCTAGAAGTTCTCTTCTCGTGACGCAATAATTCCGCTCAGGTTTTGAAAGAACTTTACTAAAATATCCGAGGACTCGTTCCTGTCCTCCTTGAATCTGAGACAGCACTCCTCCAATTCCCACATTACTTGCATCCGTATCTAAGATGAACTCTCCTTCTGGCAGTGGATACCCCAAAATTGGTGCTGTTATTAAATGCTTTTTCAACGTTTCAAAGGCATTTTGGCAGTCTATATCCCAGCGGTATTCTCTTGCTTCCTCTGTAAGTCGCGTTAATGGCTTAGCGATATCTGCAAACTTCTTAATAAACCTCCGGTAGTAAGTACATAGTCCAAGAAAACTTCTCACTTGATGTTTGTCAGTTGGTTTTGGCCATTCCTTAATGGAATCGATTTTTCCCTTATCCACGGCCACTCCTTCTTTACTGACTATATGACCCAGATAATTGACTTTACCTTGAAATAGCTGGCACTTCTTGGGGTTTAGCATCAATTGGGCAGCTTTAAGTCGATTAAAAACGTTTTCTAAATTGCTCAAATGATCTTCGAATGTCTCCCCCAAGACGATTATGTCGTCTAAATAAACCAGGCATGTTTTCCAAGATAACCCTCTCAACACATTTTCCATAAGCCTCTCAAATGTCGCAGGAGCATTACAAAGTCCAAATGGCATAACGTTGAATTGCCACAATCTAGATCCTGTGGTGAAGGCTGTCTTTTCTTTGTCGACTGGGTCCATTTCTACCTGCCAGTATCCAGACTTCAAATCTAAAGTAGAAAACAATTTACTTCCAGCCAATGTGTCCAATGTGTCATCGATCCGAGGCAGAGGATAACTATCTTTCTTGGTAACGTTGTTCAGCAAACGGTAATCCACACAGAACCTCGTCGTTCCGTCTTTCTTCTTAACCAGGACCACCGGAGAGACCCATGGGCTCGTAGAAGGTTCTATCTTTCTTCATTTCCTGAACAATCGTTTCAGCTTCCTCTCTCTTCGCCTGTGGTAATCGTCGAGCTGTTTGACGAATTGGCTTAGCATTACCAGTATCAATTTTATGCTTAACAACGCTAGTTCTTCCCGTCTTTCCTCCTTTCGGTACAAAAATATCACGATACTGCCGCAGAAATTCCCTTAGTTTCCTTTTCTCCATCTGATTTAGAGACTGTCCTGCAACTGCAACCATTTGGTCGAATTTGTCGTTGGAATTATCAGATGTTGTCGCCTGACGGATTATGGATGTCACAGGTACACAAGTTCCTACTTTTGTCTCTTTCTTTATGGTCACTGGGTAGTCGTTGACATTGATAAGTCTCACAGGAATTTCTTTAGCCGAAGTCACCAATTCCTTTCCAATTATGATTCCACGGCCAACCTCATCGTCGTGGTTCCAAGGCTCCATCATAACAGGTCTCCCTTCGTCCACAATTCCCTGTAGCCGCGCTACTATGATCGTTTCGCTTCTCGCAGGCACGACTGTATCTTCTGTAATGGCTGCTTGCACAGTGTTGTCATTATGTGGATGGAGAAATACCTCCTCGTTGCCAACTTTGATTACCTTATTCTTAAAATCCAATTGGAATCCATGCATATTCATTACGTCCATTCCTAATATAACATCCTCTTCGATGTCAGCAACTATAACAGTATGGACAAACTTTTCTGCCCCCCATTCCCAATTGTACCTGGATTTCTCCATGAATGTTGGCATTTTCACCTGTAGCGGTCCGAAGTCGTAACCTCGTTGGTAACAGTTTCTTTCGACTGTTTATAACTGTCGGGCGTATAATGGTTCTGGTCGCTCCGGTATCCACCAACAACGTATGCTTTTTACCATTTATGTCTCCATCAACATATACACTATCTTCACGACATTTCAAAGAAGCTATTAGTATAAGAGGGTCTTTGGAAAAGTTCCGGGTTGAAGCTGCTCCCCTAAAGCCGACTCGTTCTGGTTTTCCTGATGGTGAGTTTCTTGATTTTATGGTCTTCTTTTTCTTGCATGTAATACTTTTCATCATATTAACGAGCTGGTCAAGTTTATCTTCATCTCCTTCCTCTTTTACAGTCCTAACTTTACTGTACCCGCCAGAGGCCTGCGTAGCTGACTCGTATTCGAGGGCGGCGGATAAGACATCAACCAGCGTCTTGTGGCGAGCTAATCGTAGTGTTCTCTGCATTTCATGATCACGAAGACCATCAATAAACGTTTGAACGGCCAATTTTTCCATCATGTCTTCGGGAGCTGTTGGATAAGCATATCGTACTAATCTGGCAATATCTACCTCATATTCTTGAAGAGCCTCATCTGTCTTCTGTCTACGATTTTTAAGCTGTGACTGATATACATGCTCCAAATGTTCGTGGCCATATCGCATATTTAACCTCTTCTTCAGTTGTTCGAAATCATCGGTCTCCTCTACGGCTATGGTCTGAAGCACATCTAAGGCATCTCCTCGAAGAGCGATAGTCAGGTTTACAGCCTTTTCTTTTTCAGACCATCCATTTGCTCTTGCGGCTGATTCGAACTGTTTCATGTAGTTGTTCCATGATGATTTTCCGTCGAAAGTTGGGACTTTAACATGAATAGAACCTCCACTTCCTTCAAATTTCGGCCGTGTCTCCAACTTAAATTTCGTCTCGTCTTCTTTTATCTCCACTGTAATCGGATTGTTACCTCTCTCTGCTGTCCCTGTTTCTTCCATCTTCCTTTCCATCTCTTTAATCTTTTCTTCGAAGGCCAACTTATCGGCAGCAACTTGGTTTTTTAACGAAGATATTCTATCGTCCAGGGCAGACATCTCAGAAGTGACTTTAGAGATTTCTGAAGAGATGTTAGCAGAAACTTTGCTTTCCAGGGAAGAAATCTCGTTAGAAACTTTGCTTTCTAAAGAAGCGATGTCGCCGGAAACTTTCGAAATATCGCCAGAAACTTTGTTCTCTAATGATGCGATATCACCGGAAACTTTGTTCTCTAATGATGCGATGTCACCAGAAACTTTGGCTACATCACCAGAAACTTTCGAAATCGACGAGAGGACAGCATCTTCAAATATATAAGTCTCTGGATCTAGTCCTTCTTCTAGCAAAGCGTTCTTTAGTCGTTGGACTAACTCAGCCTTTTTTCCGGTAGAAGCTAATTCTCTGTCTTCAAGATGTCTTCTTAAATTAGTCACTGTCAGCTCATAAATCGTAGCCATTTTCACAATTTATTTTATATTCACTTCGGAACAATACTTGTTATGATTACTATAAGTCTAATTTACTTTTATTTCACTTCCGACACCATTGAAATGTTATTTATTTATGTCTATTTAATTTATAATGTCTTTATCAAAAGGTCCTTATTTTAATTTATTGAAAAGCACGATAATTTATATCAACAATTTATTTGATTAATAACTACATAATTTATGTATCCGAACGGTACAAGTAAATTCGCGACCGCGAGTCTTCAGACTTAACTGGCCCTCCATATAAAAATGTTGTATTTATATACGAAATCCTGATATACTAGAACATTCGAGAGTAACGTTGTCTTGCATCGAAAGATCGAGAAGCTTAGCCGGGCTCATTCACCATAATTTCTACTAACTTTCCTAATTCATATTATTTCTACAAGGACACTTAATTTCTACTGCGTATTTACATATTCCGATATGTATCATTCATTTATTAACTATTTTTATTTTCCTTTTCATGGCGCAAATCCGGCTTACGGAACACTTTATGGCTTATGGGAAAACCCATCGTTAACTTCTATTCATTGTTATATTTATACGAAAGATTATTTATGACTAAGATTACTTTTGGTTAATTCCAGGCAGCTAGTATTTTTTTATTTTCTATAATCTCTGAAAAATTGATTTCATCGTACATTTAATATTTTTACCCTTCAATTTTGAATACCACAACAATATATATATATATATATATATATATATATATATATATATATATATATATATATATATATATATATATCTGGGTCACGAAATTAAGATAAGTAAGGACAATCAAACAACCGAAGTATCCAGAAAAATAATACAAGGATGGGCAGCATACGGAGCTCTTAGGAACGTTTTTAAGGGTGACATTCCAACTAATATGAAGAAAAAAGTTTTCGACCAATGCGTGCTACCGGTGATGACCTATGGTGCAGAAACATTATCGCTCACAAAGAAAAACGCACAAAAACTAAGGGTAACGCAGAGAAGAATGGAGCGATCAATGATAGGGGCTACTCTGCGAGACAGGATTAGAAACGAAGATCTACGAGCTAAGACCAAAGTCATAGACGTCATTGAAAGAAGCTGTAACTTAAAATGGAAATGGGCTGGACACGTTGCCAGAATGAAGGATGAAAGATGGACTCGCAAACTAGTTGAATGGAGACCAAGAGCCGATAAACGTAGCAGACGAAGACCACCAACACTATGGCAAGATGACTTACGAAAGACAACAAAAAACTGGATACAGCAAGCACAAGATAGAACACTTTGGAGACAAACAGGGGAGGCCTATGTCCAGCAGTGGATTAAGAGAGGCTGATGATGATGATGATTTTCCACAATACGACGGGCACGACTAAGTCGATAAAAAAGACCAAGGGTAGTATCTTTTCACTATTTGGCAACAGATGGCATTCTAGGATTTTAAGTGAATTATCTGATAATGCTTTGCAAATGCAGTATAATTGAAAACACCTCTATTTGATATTCGTCCATTTATTCCTGCATCTACCATAATAAATTCATAATTGCTATTTACAACTGCCATCATTACAATATCTACTAAAAAACTTTTTGTTATTGTAATAATATGAGCCTGTATGTGGAGGTTTTTTGATTGCCACATGCTTTCCATCTACAGCTCCTAGGCAATTAGGAAAATTCCAATGAACATTGAATCCATTGGCAAGAGCTTTCAATTCAGTTTTTGTTGTTGGCAACTACAATTACAAGTTGTAGTAACAAAATGTTTTTTTCCTTTACAGCAGCGTTCAAAGAGAAGGGTAAAACAAAAGGCAAGAAAACTTGATGAGTCCAAACAATTAATAGCCTTAGCCCGTAAAGACCTTGAACAACCACAAACTGATTATAAAAAAATTGCTTCTTCTTGGGCAGTAGAACTTGAAAAAATGACTCCTCAGCAACAAATTTTTGCGAAAAAGGCCATTAACGACATACTATTTGAAGGTCAGTGGGAACACTGCATAGGAAATCTGTGCAAATTAATACTTTTTCTCCAACATCTGCTCCATATAGTAATTTGCAACCAAGTCCTGTCTATTTTGACAGTGCGCAACCTCAACTACTAATTGAATAACAGACTATAAACAAGTCAGAGTCCCCTACTGTTTGTAACTATTTTTCAACATTTCAATAAAAATATAAACTGTACAGTAAACGGAGATATTTAAAATAAATTTTGTTTTGTGTTTAAAATAATCTTATGTATTTACCTTTATGTAATCCTTCAGGCAGTTTATTACAGGACAAGTTTTCATTACAATTATTTCTATGGATTGTAGTGACACAGCACTTGTGAATTTTAAATCTTCAAAGGTATTTCCAGTAGCTAGGTAACGTAATGTTATAGATAAACGCCGACTTGGTCAGATAGCATCTCGCATAACAGTATCCCTTTTTTGAATTTCAAGTATAACCATTCTTAATAGTTCATCAAATAATGTACTATCTAGTGGTAGAAAGTTTTGAAAATCACTTGGTTCGCTAATTCTTAAATCATTTAATAAATTTTCATGAGTGTACTTATTTCTTTTTTTGGACCATTCTTTCATCCACCTGCGTTTATTTCGTCCCTTGTGAAGCTACAACTAATGCGATAGCCACACAACTCACCTTTTTTTATTCCACATGTTGATAGCACAAGTTTCAGGCGGGAACTAATTGATTGTGCAATAATATTAATTCGTGTGTGTTAACCTACTAATATTATTATACAATATATGGTACAATAATATCGACGCTAATATTGACTGTCTATAAATATAGGGGCCGCTTAAAATTACCAAGCTACAGCAGAAAATTGCATAAAATGTTATTTACGGTTCTCTCATATCATGTAATATTTTTCAGTTTTTCCAAATAAAACTTTTAGCTTATGTTAATTTTTTCATTGATATTATGTAATATTTCATTAGTAAACAACATTCTTGAGAAAAAATTATAACTTTTCTATATTACAATGTAAACTGCAGTAAAGTAGAAGTCGACGGCAGACATGACACTTTGGCAATGTGGAGAAAGTACTAATACGGGTTATCCCAATAGTCTGGGTGTTTTTAAGTTATTGTTGGATACCGGATTGTACAAATATAAGAGTTATTGATTATTTTATACTTATGTAGGTGCTAATAAAAAAATATTTTTTAACCCTAAAATACTTTTAATACCAGCTCAACGCCTCAAAAAATGAAGACGAAACAGGAATTCCACCAGCAAAAATGAAAAACCAGGTATTAGACACTAAAACCACGAATATTTAAAATATGGTATTATTTTTTGGCCCAAATCTACAGAAGATTTGGGCCAAAGAAAGTACGTCCGATGTGTATCATTTGCCCTGAAGTTTTAATAAATGATATAATGCTTTATGTATGCATTTGTCTGATGTAGAATGAGTTGAAAAACTAGCATATAAGTAAGATATATTCATATATCAACGATTTAAATTTAAGTGTAGAAGGAACTTCTATAAATGCGTTTCATTTATTTAATAAAATAGATGGATTTAAGAAAAAAATTATTTTTGGATGCATAAAGTAAATAAGAAGTATATTGATTTATTTAATAATTATTTTGATTTTTTTAATTTGCAACAAGATTTAAACTTAACTTTAAGATCAAAATTAAATATAATCATTGGACATCACTTACACTCTTTTAAAAATAGTTTCGAAAAATATTTCCTATCTGAAAAAACCACGTGTGAAAGAAATATGTGGATAACACACCCGTTCATACTATTTGACAGTATTAAGATAAAATTAAGTGACAGTTAATATGAGTACCTCTTTGAGATTAGTACAGATATTATGTTAAAAGCTAGGTTTTCAACAATCTCTATAGATAAGTTTTCGATCAAATTGAAAAATGAATATCCCATCTCTATATGAGAAAGCAACGAAAATTTTAGTCCCCTTCGCAACTACATATTTATGTAAAGCGGCACTTTAATCTATGATAGTAATAAAAAATTAATTAAGAAGTCGTCTTTCGGTTATTTCTCCACTCCGACTTAGCTTGACTAATTTAGAACCCACAATTGAAAAGCTGATTCAAGAAGAGTAGCCGCAATCTCCTCAATAACAATACATGCCAATATAAAAATGATAGATGTTCAATTATTAGTGTAGTATCACATGTTGGTTATATTGTCGTGTTCGTATGCAATGATTTTGTGATTTTTTTTATAACGTCTGAGATTTTTTGTTGTAACTTTTGGCGGGGGTTTATTATTTATTAATAATTATTATTACAAACAAACAACAAATTGTATTTGTTGTAAATGCTTTTGATCTTATTTTTAGCGATTTTAGCGATTTTAGTGATTTTTGTTAAAGCTTATATACGTAATTTTTATATGTATACATAATCACATATCTTTACATTTCAATTATTGTAAGTAAATGACCCTGAACATGTTACAATTAATTTATGTAGTAGTTCTTTAATTTCTAGTAGGAGTTTGTTGTTAAAAAAATATTACTGGCCCGCCTATTTTTTTGCAAATTTTAATGTTTCGCAGGCCAAAAAAGGTTGGGAAACACTGGGGTAGACTATACAAGAGTATAGTAGAATAGAAAGGAGTTAAGTGGAATATAAACTAGAGCATAGATAAGGAGAAACCAATTTTTAGTGAACTGTAGTGTTTTTCTTTGGGCACTACAAATCATTACTACCTATGTATAATTATAGGATCCAAACACATGTCAGAAGAGAGAACGTTTCCCTTTGATTCTAAAATTATCTGCTTTTATGTATAGTAGTACGAGTTCAACTATGAGGATATATCAAACCGAAGGTGTAAAACATCATTAGGTCTCCTAAATAATTCATTTCTTGTAGATATTATTTCAATACTTTCCGTTAAAAATGATATGTTAAGAATAAATATATACTGTGGTGTAACACAAAATTGATTTTTCTTACTCACATTATTTATGTCGATAAAAGTTTTTCTGGATATATTATTAAGCTTTAAATTAGATCCTTTTTTCTTCTTCTTACTAAGTAATAAGAGATAAGTAGCCGTATGATAATCATATTTCCATTTCTTGAGATAGTGCCACATGGTTCTACTTTCTAATTGATAATGACTAGCCATAACTTCGACGCATTCTCTCTGATAAATATTTTTGGAACTCTGGCACACTATTTGGACCGGCTCGAGAACACCAAGAGTTAGCCACTGATGGTTAAGGAGGTCGTTAACGGTGATTCGCTTTTTCGGATCGACTTGAAGCATAGATCTGATTAACTTTAGACTCTCTAGAGATAAAAATGAAGGTTCCTCGTATCGTCCCTCCTAAAATAAAAAAATTAAAAAAATATTTAGAATAGTAATAATTTATACTTCCAGTAAATGATTTTGTAAAAATAGTATCAAAATCTCTGGTCGTATATATATATATATATATATATATATATATATATATATATATATATATATATATATATATATGCAGTAGACTCCCTCTATAACGAGAACTGAAATGGCAGACTAATTACCTCGTTATAAGCGGATCTCGTTATACCAACAACAATAATATTGTGCATACATATGAATATGTAGTTTTCTAAAACATTAACTTTCTATAGTGAAGCCATTCGGAGCAATATAAGATGCTAATAAATATTGTTTGAATGGCGTTTTTAAAACAAAGTTGTTTACTTGTCAATGAAATGCATTAAAACAAAAAAGAGTTGTTTACTTTTACTGTCAATGATATAATGTTAAAACAAAAAATCTGTATTCTGTAAATATGTATAAAGCGTATAAAGTTATTTTGTCATTTTTGACTGCTTTAAATTGTCCAGTATTCTATCTATCATATTTTCTAAAGATGTGAAACAGTTTTATGCTTCTTCATTTGCGTTTTGTCCTTGGATAAAGTTTCTGACAACCTTTAAAACACTTTCCACATCTTGTCTATTAGGACCCATATTATTAGGTGTGAATGGTCAACCCAATACAATGACACTTGTGACTCATAAATTTTACATTTCCGACTAAGAATCATAAATTGTAAGAAGTTTATTGCGGGCGGCCCGCAGTTAAAAAGGGTATTTATTTATAGCTACGGCCGGGTCAAAACGTAAAAAACACGTTTTGCAATCTTATTTTCTCTCGTTATAAGCAAATTTACCTCGCTATAAAGGGTTATAGTTCAATAGAAATTTCACGGGACATCTAATGTACCTCGTTATAAGCGAAACCTCGTAATAACCGTGTTCGTTATAAAGGGAGTATACTGTATATATATATATATATATATATATATATATATATATATATTACAGATTTCAGCAAGAGCTTTACTACGGTTTTGATGAATTGAGATGCCGAATATAATAAATAAATAGCGAAAGGAGCACAATTCGTCAAAATTTCCGTGTATGAATTTGTATCAACAGACTGTCATAACGTTATTTCTGTATGCCCTACGTCTTTAGACAGCCGGGTAGATACAAACTCATATACGGAAAGCCAGCGAATGTGTCCTGTTATTTCCACTTCTTCGATGGTAGCTACAAAAAGCGTCACCTATTTCGGTAGCCTTAAACGAAAAGGACTGTCGTTTTCTGTCTTTTTGAACTGAACGAAATTTGTAAACGATTTACAGATTTCAGCAAGAACTTTGCTACGGCTATGATGAATTGAGACGTTGAATATATAAATAAACAGCGAAAGGAATAGACGGACAGTTTGACGAATTGTGCTCAAAAAGACAGAAGTAGGTGGCAGTTTGTACATATATATATATATATATATATATATATATATATATATATATATATATATATATATATATATATATATATATATATATATATAGTATTTTTCATATAAAAATGCGTGCACGTCACAATTTATATAAAGTGACGTCACTTATATTTAAAAGTCTTTCATAGGCGTCAACATGGTATAATAATCAGAAAAATGTAATCATCATTATTTTGGGAATTTTAGGATTATATTGATTAAATAACCAAAAACCTTTGTTATTATTAATAATATAAATTTTATGAAATAACTCTGTAAGTCTAATATTCCACAAAATAATAATTTTAATTAAACAGTAAACATGTACATCCCTTTCTTTCTCGCTTTCATTTCTAATCTTTTTATTACTTCTTTTAATTCTTGCTTACTTCTGGCTATCAGTACAATGTCGTCAGCGAATGCTAAGCATTGGTGTTTTCTTTGATATATTAAGTCCTGACCTGTTGATTCCAGCTTCTCTGATGGTAACTTCGAGGACGATACTGAACAACAGCGATGACAGTGGGTCTCCTTGTCGCACCCCCTCACTGACCTCAAACTTATCTGTTTCTTCGCCATTTATTTTAACCCTATTCTCTGTTTTTCGGATTATCACTTTTACCATTCTTATCAGTTTTTCACTAATTCCCATTTCACGTAGTGCTTTGTATATTTCTTTGCGTTTTATCCTATCGAACGCTTGTTTAAAGTCGATGAATAGGGCCATTGTAGGTTTCCCATATTCGTAGCTTTCTGCTTGTATTTCGCGCAGTAGGAAAATTTTATCCACTGTGCTGCGCCCTCTTCTGAATCCACATTATATTCCCCTATGTCATTATCTATATTTTGAGATAGCTTACCTTTTATATATACTGCAAGTATTTTATATGCAACATTTAGTAGGGCTATTCCCCTGTAATTGTGGCATAAACTTTTGTCGCCTTTTTTGTGAAAAGAGCACAGTGTCGCTTCGGTCCATTCCTTCGGTAATTTTTCTTGTCCCCATATGTCTTTTAGCAACTTTTCCAAATGCTTAATTAGTACTGGTCCTCCATATTTAAACATTTCAGCTGTTACTTCATCTCTTCCTGGGCTCTTATTATTCTTTAGTTTCTCTATTATTTCTTTTATTTCTTTTTCGTTAGGCGGTCTTTCCTCTACTCGTTCTTGATCGACATATTCCTTCACTTCTTCTTCCTCTTCATATTCTGTTGTGGGAATTTCATTTAAAAGTTCTTCAAAGTATTCTTTCCATCTGCTCAATATTTCTTCGTCACTTACTAAATTTCCTCTACTTTTGTTTTTGTAGTGTACAGGTTTTCCTTGGTACCCCTTTTTCTCATTTTTCACCCCTTGATATAAGTTTCTAATTTCTCTATCTTTATTGCTCTGTTCTATACATTTTAATTTATCTTCATTGTATTTTCTTTTCTTAGATCTTATTATTCTTTTGACTCTTTTCCTTTGTTCATTGTATTTTCTCTCTATCTCTGTTGTTTTTTCTTGCATCATTTTCATTCTTAATTTATTTCGTTCATCTAGTTCCATTTTACATTCATCGTCGAATCATTCTTTGTATTCGTGTTTTATATTTCTATTACTGGCCTGAGCTGCTTTGGTCATACATACTTTTATTTGCATCCATGTTTGTTCAATATCCCCACTTTCTGCAATATTATCTAATCCTCTACTGACTATTCTTTCATATTTATTTTGTTCCTCTTCTGTCAGTAGTCTCACAGGTTTAGTTGCTTTATACTTTTTCTTCCGCTGGTTTCTAAGCACTGGAATAAGTTGTTTCATTTGTATTCCAACTATAAAGTGATCTGAATCTGCATCTGGACCTCTGTATGTTCTTATGTTCTTTATACATTTTTGCATATCTTTTTCGACAAGCACATGATCAATTTGGTTTATGGTTTTCCCATCCGGTGATCTCCACGTTCCTTGATGTATTCTTTTGTGTTGAAAGTACGTGCTCATAATGATCATATTTCTTTCTTTCGCGAAATCAATTAGGAAGTGACCATTTTCGTTCGTTGTTTCATGCAAGCTGTATTTTCCTATGGTGGGTACATATATTTCTTCTTTTCCTATTTTTGCATTACTATCACCTAGCACTATTTTTACATCGTATTTGGGGATATTTTCGAATACTGTATCTATTTGATTATAAATGTCTTCCTTTATTTCTATACTTTTGTCTTCAGTCGGTGTATGTATATTTATAAATGTTATTTTTTGGTATTTTCCTCTTATTCTTAATACACATATTCTCTCTGAAATTGGTTTGAAGTCAACGATTAGATCTTTCAGCTTTTTATTTACCACAAAGCCTGTGCCTAACATTCTATTTTCTCCCCCGCTGTTGAAAAATAAATAGTCGTTTAATTCCATTGAGTTTTGCCCTAATTGTTTTGTTTCTTGTAGTGCTACTATTTCGAACTTGTATTTTTTGCATTCGTCGATTATGTGTTTTAGTTTTCCTTCCTCGTACGTTCCTCTTACATTCCATGTCCCTACTAATATGCATTCGTTTATTACTTTGTTTCCAGTAATGATCTTTACATTTTGTTCATCTCTTGTACCTTTATCTTGCCAAGTCGTCTTCGTTATTTTAGCCTGTTTAAATTTTGCTGTTAGTTTTTTGGTTTTACATTTTTATCTTTTACTAATTGTCGTTGGCTGTTATTCCATGTCCATATTTCTTCATCAATGATTAGCTTCTGGAATCCTATTTTTACATTTTTTCCATTATATCTCTCTGCCATAGCCTTACTTCTAATTTCTTTCTGGATAATTCTTTCCTCCTTTGACATATCATCATTTATGTAGATTCGCTAGTCTGTTTTGTTTTTTAGTTTATTCTAATTTTTCATTACTTCAATTTTGTTCTTCACGCTGTTAAGTTCTACTAAGGTAGTATTTTCTCCTATTTTTCTCGCTCCATTTACATCTACTGACACTTGTAGTTCTTTTTCTAGAAAGTTCTCTACGGCCTCTCGCAATAGTTTTTGATCATTTGTGTCAATGTTTAGTCCTTGTATTACTACATTTTTCCTCTTTTTTCCTTTTTCCAGTTTCTCTATTTTTTCGTTTGCTGCGGTAATTTCCTTCTCTAATTGGCCTATTTGTTTAATAGCTTTTTCGTTTGTTTCTCGCGTCTTTCTTATTTCATCTTTGTAGTCGCTTTGTTGATCTTTTAGTTCTGTAATTTCCCTCTTTAGTTGCGTAATTTCGTCTCGTGATCTATATTGTTCTTTTTTTATGTCTTTTACATCTATTGCTAATTCTTTCATCATTTTCATCATTTGGTCGATTCCACTTGTGTTTTCATCTTCTCTTTTTTGTGGGGTTCTTGGTGTTTTTTTTTGATCTCCTGGAGTAATATTCAACATCTTCTCTCCTCCTTTTTCCTTCATCAGTTAACTCCTCATCTGAATTCATTGTTCTTTATTTATAATAATTTTCTGTGCTAGGGTTATTAGTCACTGCGTCACGGGTGCAGTTGTGCGAAAACTCTACTCAATTCAAATTTCCGCCCACACGCGCGCTGGCTGCGTCCAATACTCCAACACTTTTATTCCTAAAACTCAGAAGCCAGCCCTGACTATATGTTTATATTGTTTGTATCAAAGCTACTATTATTACTATTAAAACTAAAATTCTGCTTACTTACGATTTCCTGTTGTATTGTTTACTTAATTATCTGACTAATGATCTTAAAAACCAACCGATAAATATTTCTTATCTTTTTGTCACTTTGCCGAAATCTAATTTCTTTATCAATGCTACTTTCACCATTTTAATTAAATTACGTTTTTTTTTTCAAAGTAGACGAATCGAAAGTTCTTTTTTATAAACACTTATTATCTATAGTTTACTTTAATCACTTGTATTTATTATTTGACTTCCGACACCGTGAAAAGGTCCGATATGCGAATTTATTTTCGTCGATGTCGTTGTCTGCAGGTGTGTTCGCTTTGGCTGCTAAACCCAAACTCCGATCTTAACTTTAAGTAACATTATTAAAAATTGAATTATAGATATTTAAAAAAATATATAATGAAGTTACCACTCTTAAACTTCTCAGTCGCTGTCAGTGAAATGCGACATGAATCTAGGTACCACGCCGAACGAGAAAAGACAGTAACCTTGAGGTCTTGATACCGCCTTTAGCAAAAATCCATGTTTTCGTCTAAATAAACGAAGGAAGAACATTCTTTTTTAAATTTGTTATAATTTCTTAAAAATTCTATTCTTTTGTGAACGACACTAGCTCTTTCACAAAAAGCCTTTCTATTGTCTTCCCTTTTGATCTTAAGGACAATCTGTCTTAAAACTCTCCAGAGACTTGTTCTGGAAATTTCAAATATATTTCTGTCTTTTAATTTTTGTAGCACTGAATCTAAAGAAACATGTTCTTTCTTTTCGCGCATTTTATATATTGTCTCACGGATTTCAAATTTGCAACCTTCGGGAAGATCTATAGTCTTTGGTTGTCGGCGAGATTTATATTGTGCGACATTTTGTTCACTTTGTCCACTTTTTTTGCTTTTTGCAAAACCGACTTTAGTTTTGTTTCACTAATACAGAGTGCATCACACACATTTATATACGGACTGAACAGGTCGCAAAGGGCCCCCGTTTGTTTTCTCAGCAGTAAAATAAGAAAGTACATTAAATATAAAGTTGTCTACATCTAAAACACGTCTCAGCATTTTTGGCTTCAATAAACAAATACACTACACTAAACTCTCTCTTAACGGGAACCTCTCTTCACCGGAAACCTCTATACGGACGGTTTTTAAAACTAAAATCAGTCGGCGATATATGAAACTGTATGTAATTTTTCGTTACTTTTTAATATCTGTAACGACTCGGTACTTTAACTATCAATAGCCGGTATGTTATAACCGTTACTTTCTGAATTTTAAGAGTACATCCACTCAAAGCAAACAAATATTTAATTAAAACTAACAAAGTAAAATTGTAACAGCCACACCGCTCCATGGCTGAATACCACCGAAGTTACCATGACAGTGTCCACCGTGAGTGAACGGTGACAAGAGACAGATATATATGTTTTGTTGTTGTAAGATGTAGGTTAAATTGTAACACATGGTTTTCCTTTTAATAAAATCGTGTAAATCAATATTCACAGTCATTACCTAACTATTTTAACTAATACCCACATCACAACTGGCACCCAACTTGGGCAAAATAGTTTAAAGTGTAGTTCGTACTGTGAAAATCGTAAAGTTTCATTGTGAACAGGAAAAAGTGTTTTTGCTCCCGCCATTGTAAGGTGATTAGTGGACATTTTCACTTAGTTTAGTGCTTCACAACAATAAATCTACTGTGTATGTGACTGCTGTGGAAACTCCGCACAGACCATCCAAAAACATTCTGTGGGAATATCAATCTTCCACTACAGACCATTCAAAACATCCTGTGGGAATATCAATCTTCCACTAGGCCATTCAGAAACATCCTGTGGGAATATCAAGCTTCCATTCAAGGGTATTTACAAGAAATAAGCAACAGAAACTGTAAGCCTTTAATTTTTATTACTATTTTTGTGTTAAACTTGCAATCACGGCAACAAACGATAAACACAGTTATTCGCTTAGGTCGACGACGGTTTTTAGTTCAAGCGAATCAACATCAGCAGAAATGTCTTCGGTAAATTTAACAAGCGAACAGTTTCAAGCCTTATTAAATACAATAGCAAGGCCTATTTCGGACTCAGGTAGTTTAGCAAAATGCGCTTCTCGCTTCGATGGATCAAAGGGGGCTGATGTAAAAGCTTTTATAGATGCGGTCGAGATCTATAAAGAGTGCACCCACGTATCTGACGCGAACACATTAAAGGGTATACCCATGCTGCTAGACGGTTTCGCCGCCACGTGGTTTCAAGGTGTTAAAAATACGGTAAACACGTGGGCCAGCGCCATTAATTTATTACGATCGACTTTTGGACCTCAAAAACCAGCCTACAGAGTGTATCGGGAACTGTTTTCGACGGAACAAGATGCTAAAACTCCGTGTGACATTTTTGTATGCAAAGCGCGCGCGATAATAGCTCAGTTACCGGCAGATACATTAACCGAAGCCACTCAATTAGATATGGTATACGGTTTGTTGCATAGGAGAATACGTGAAAAAGTAGCACGTGATAAGATCAATACATTTAGCGAACTCTTAAAAGAAGCGAGGCAAACTGAAGAATCGTATGAAAATCCGGAAATAAACATTAAAAACGAAAACGAATCAAAACGGGTACGGTGTAGCTTTTGCAAAAATCCAGGTCACGTGAAGGATGAATGTCGAAAATTGGCCGCAGCCAGAACCAGGGAAGCAGATTCTCGAAAATCTTCGGTTGAGCCCAAACCTAATCCTCCTTTAGTAACTTCTCGTACTAGCACTAAACCAAACTTTTCCACTTCGAATCAGATTTCGTGTTATGGATGTAAGACTCCTGGATTCATTAAGAGTAATTGTCCAAAATGCAAATCATCCAGTAAATCCTCAGCAGTATCTGAATTTATGCTTGCTGAAACAGTTAATGTCGACCAACATTTTGCCACAAACCTATCAACTAAACCCATTGTTCAGGTCACTATTGAAGGTCATGTAGGTCATTGTTATCTTGATTCGGGAGCACAGTGCAGTATTGCTGGCTCTCAGCTAAGAGATATCCTCTTGAAGGATGAGGTACCCTTTTCCACAAAAAGTGTAGACATGACCCTAGCGGATGGTAGGACTACTTCTACTACTGTTTTGGTCTTTGATTTAGTTGTTATCTTACAAAACCGCTCTCATAGCATTTCCTTAATTTCTGTGCCCACACACACAAATAGTCGTACCTTACTGGGGGCAGACTTCTTAAGAAAGGCTAACATCATTCTAGACATTCCTAATGACTCATGGTTTTATGGTGATTTCCCTAATATCCCCTACTCATTTGCTCCAGATCCAGCTCAGGTCAGCTCTCCTTGCCAGGTCAATAGCGTTACTCTTGCTCATTTAGAACTACGAGTAGATGAAGGAATTTCTCTATCCTTAGAAGAAAGATCCAATCTTAACAACATTGTTAAGGAAAATTCTGATTTATTCGTATATAATATAGACCCTACTCCATATGCTGAACACTCCATTGTATTGGTTGATGATGTACCAATATCTGTTCCACCTTACCCTATGTCAGAGCCCAAAAGGCAATTACTGCGTCAGGAGTTAGATAAACTTTTGGCTCAAGGCATAATCGAAGAGTGTGAGTCCCCATATGCTTCACCCGTGGTACTTGTGCCTAAGAGAGATGGAGGTATCAGATTAACAGTAGACTATCGACGCTTAAACGCAATAACACGTGCAGATAAGTACCCTCTGCCACGTATTGAAGATATTTTGCATGCAGCAAAGGAAACCCGATTTATGACTACCCTCGACTTAAAATATGGTTATCATCAAATCTCTGTACGAACAGCTGATCGTGACAAAACAGCCTTCGTGTGTCCATTTGGCACCTTTCGTTACACACGCATGCCCTTTGGTATGTGTAACAGTCCCGCTAGTTTCCAAAGGATGATTGATAAATTTCGTGCTGGTCTTCAAAATCTGAATATCCTAGCTTATTTAGATGATCTGATAATATTATCCCCATCCTTCTCTGATCACATAGACGATTTGAAACAAGTATTCAACCGGATGCGCCTATTTAAATTATGTCTAAATAGAGCGAAATGTTCATTCGCCTGTGAGGAAGTCCTATATCTCGGACACATCCTTTCACCTTTGGGTATCCGGCCAAGTGAAGATAAAGTATCTGCCATATTAAACATGACACCACCCCTAAATGTTACTCAACTGCTAAAATTCCTGCAAACATGCTCATGGTTCCGTAGATTCATCGAAAATTTCTCCCATGTTGCTAAACCTTTGTCGAATTTAACCAAGAAAAATGTGAAATGGACCTGGGGAGCAGAACAACAAGAGGCCTTTGAATGTCTGAAACAATTATTGTGTTCCGCCCCAATCCTACGACAAGCTGACTGCAATTTACCTTATATACTTCGTACAGATGCTAGCAATTATGCTTTGGGGGCATGTCTTCTCCAGGGGGAGAAAGAGAACGAACGACCTGTAGAGTATGCTTCGAGACTTCTGACTCCTGCTGAACAAAACTATAGCACTACAGAACGAGAAGCTCTCGCTGTGGTTTGGGCAGTGAAGAAATTTCGAGGATACTTAGAAGGCGCTACTACAATAGTGCAAAGTGATCACCAAGCCTTAAAATGGCTAATGACCTTAAAGTCCCCTACTGGACGGTTAGCTCGATGGGCTTTAGAGCTCATGCCATATGGCCTAAAAATAGAATATATCACAGGAAGAAAAAATGTAATCGCAGATACTCTATCAAGGCCTCCCATGACAGAAGTTCCCATCATAGCTGAAGTTCATCTAGTAAGAGTAGATTTTCCAACTCTTAGTGTTGCTGATGTTCGAGAAGAGCAGCTTAATGATCCAGATGTTGCCAAGATTATTAGATGTTTAGAAGATCCCTCTTCTGACACAAGTGTAGATTTCAAGAGGTGGGCAGAAAGAGGATATATCATGAACAATGGGATATTATACCGTTATACTCCTGAAGTAGATGAAGAAGAGCCCCAATTGGTAGCGTCTAGTACACGTATTCCTCACATACTGCATGAGTACCATGATTCCGCTACTGCTGGTCATTATGGAGTGGAGAAGACTTATCAAAGAATAATAAAACGCTACTATTGGCCTGGAATGAAGAAAATATCTCTGACCATGTAAGTAAATGTCTTGAGTGCCAACGCTATAAAGTCTCTAACCTCAAACCCGCTGGTCTCCTACAAACCCCTGTTCAGTCCCAGAGGTTTGAAGTGCTATCTATTGATTTATTTGGGCCTTTGCCCCTCTCTCCACAAGGTTATACATGGATTCTGGTAGTGGAAGACACTGCTAGTCGTTGGGTAGAATTATTCCCGTTAGAATCTGCTACTGCCGCTGCCTGCGCCAAGTGTTTCATAGACAACATAATCTTACGATACGGAATCCCTCGTCGAGTCGTCAGTGACAACGGTACTCAGTTCGTGAGTGCGGTAATGCAGCAAGTGGCGCATTGTTTCGGGTACCAACAGAACCTTATACCTGTATACCACCCGGAAGCTAACCCCGTCGAACGAAAAAATAGAGACATTAAAACTCAGTTAGCTATTCTAACAAATAATGACCATTCGTCTTGGTCTGAAAAGTTACCCGCTATACGGTTCGCGATGAACACTGTGAAGTGCGACTCAACCGGTTTCACTCCCGCGTACCTCACGTTCGGTCGCGAGTTACGAACTCCTGATGATGCAAATCGTGATTTTCGAAGCATCATAGCCAAGGACAACTTCGTGCCACAAATTACGCCCTATCTAATAACTTTGAGTAAAGCTCTTAGTGAAGCCCGCGAGACACATGAACAATCCCAAGATAGACGTAAGAAGTATAAAGACTGCCACCGCCGCTCGGTTTCGTTCGAAGTAGGTGATATTGTGCTAGTCGATTCGCATACACTAAGTGACGCGTCTAAGTCCATAACTTCGAAGTTCGCGCCGCGTCGTGACGGACCCTACAAGATGACCAAAATGCTGTCCCCTACAACCTATGAAGTTTCACACATCGACACTCCGGATGTTCCTGCTGGAAAATATCATGTCTCAGCCTTGACGCCTTTCCATGCCGATCCAGAAGATCCGTGCCCTGCTCCAGTTCAACCTCTCCGTAGAAGAGGTCGTCCAGTGAAATCCTCAGAAGCCGACCCTCCTGCTCCACTGGTCTCCTGCCCAGAGTCTTTGACCCTTGGGTTAGACGATAGCGAAATGGGCCCTCCTGTTGGAGATGACCTTGCTCAAATTGAAGCTGAACCTGAACCTGACCCTATTGCCAGACGTAGACAACCCCGACCAAAACGTTGTCATTGCTGTCCTGTAGAGCTCTATTCCTGCTTAGACTCTGTTGCCCCACCCGCGAGTCGCCAGGGTGGTGCAAAGGGGGAGGATGTAACAGCCACACCGCTCCATGGCTGAATACCACCGAAGTTACCATGACAGTGTCCACCGTGAGTGAACGGTGACAAGAGACATATATATATGTTTTGTTGTTGTAAGATGTAGGTTAAATTGTAACACATGGTTTTCCTTTTAATAAAATCGTGTAAATCAATATTCACAGTCATTACCTAACTATTTTAACTAATACCCACATCACAAAATACTATATAGATTCTTTTTCTGGTTTCTGAACCATCGTTCTGCTAAATTCTTTTCATTTATATTAAAAATAGTACATTTATTTTTATTACAGTTGTAGTACCTAATAAAGTTATAAAATATTCGTTGCCGTAATAATCCCAAACAGTCGTATATTTGTGGAATAACATATATATATATATATATATATATATATATATATATATATATATATATATATATATATATATATATATATATATATATATATATATATATATATTGAATGAAAAAGACAGAAAATATTTGATTTCACGTTCAAATCGTCTATGTATCTATTGATACGTATTTCGACGTAATAAGTCTCATCAGAATAGTTATTCATAGCCGTTCTTAACGTGAAAAATAATCTTCTCTGTCTTATAAGGAAGCAACAATAACATGGCTTCGTTATGGACGCAATAGCGACATCTGATAGAAAAATCGGTAAGATAGTTTCGAAACAAATTCAGATTTCTGCTTTAATCTGGAGCCTTCTAAAAATTGCAAGGCATGGCCAGACGATGATAAAGATGTTAATAGAGACATGGGGAATCTAAAATTTGCATTTCACGACATGTCTATTCATCTAAGCAGAAATCATTAACGAATTTGTTTCTCGTACTCGTACAGAGTAGATCCGAATAAAATGAAATATATATATATATATATATATATATATATATATATATATATATATGCATAATTTTTAATAAATCTGCTGGTTATACATGTCTACACAAATGTAATAAAGTTATAAATATTAGATTCATTAAAGAGATACTTTTTTAACCAACATTTTATCTCAGCAGTAAATTTTTAGCTTTTGTATTATTTTATCAGGCATGATCTATGTTTCACATACACTGATATAACTAGGACTCACATTGTTTGTAGTTTCCTAGGGTCTTATTTGTTCTTCCGAACCTTCCCTTGATTTAATTACTGTTCCGTCAACCACATTCAAATCATTATCTACACAACATTTCGTATAGCGTCTTGTCACGAACATTAAAATAAATATAAATAAACATTTTATGAAACGAAAAAAATATCTAATCTAGATATTCCTAGATGAGTCCAAAAGTATAGACCAACACAGGGTCGTTAAAAAGTAATTTTGGAGAAATGTTTTGTTATATAAAATAGTAGTTTCGAAAATATCAAATGCAATATAAATTTTAGGCCAATGACCTTATCTACGTAAGATCAGTAATATTTTTTTTTTCGGTGAACAAATTGACATTTGTGATTTATAATCTGTATTTGAATAATCGAGATAGAATCTATGGAGAGGGCATCACGTGACTAAAAACGACCTCACTTCGCCCACATTGTTATGATCGTTTTGACAAATAGTGTATGATTGTTAACGTTTGTTGTTTTTCGAATATTTTTAGTTT
Organism: Diabrotica undecimpunctata; assembly: GCF_040954645.1. Lineage (NCBI taxonomy): Eukaryota > Metazoa > Arthropoda > Insecta > Coleoptera > Chrysomelidae > Diabrotica > Diabrotica undecimpunctata. The sequence goes on from NC_092808.1 coordinate 66,832,547, forward strand.
TATAATACTTTTATAAAAACTGTAATATTATATTGTGATAGTGCATAATAATGGTTTCTTCTTCTCAACGTAGTTGTAGTAGCAGAAGCAATGTTAATAAAAAAACTTCAGGAATAACGTTCCACATGTTAGTATACAAATATGTAAACAAAGTAATGGCCCGTAATTCAGAAAATAAATTAATAGTATTCATAAAAAAAATCTTATAAGTAAGGTATATCGTGCTATTCTTGAGAATACTCAAATATCTTCATCCTAAATATCTTAAAACTTCTTATTAACTACTGCACCATAATTATTTTTATTTCTACACAGTATTTCCATTGTGATATTCGGCAGATATTCAATTTTGTTTTTTTAATAATAACTCTTCTAAGTTAGATAATATTACAAGTTGCAAAACGAACGTATTTCTTTAATTTCATACCGTATATTGATTTTACCCTTTAAAATATTATTTATATTATGATCTCTCTCAGATCCAACTTGTTATTTGACTGTATTAATTAGAATATAAATCATAGTTTATTACAAATGTATTGCACTTTTTTAGATTATGATTAAATCTTCTGAATAACTAGTCACATTTGTATAGTAGTTTTAATATTATTGAGTCAGGCCCTGATCCCACCGCCATATTGGTATGATCGTTAGCCACACCTACTGACGCCGTTTTTAATACATACGTTAATATGCTCATAGCTTCTTCATAGATTCTAACTCGATGATGTGAATATAAACTCCATTCGCTTAGCTCGGGCATATTTTGACAGATTCATTGTCGGAAACCTACAACACAACAATTCCTACTTCTCAGTATGAATAGCTCAAGTATCCTACTATTGCAGACTTCTTTCTTTAAAAAAAGAAGAATTATTCTAAATAGTGGAAGTGTATACTAAACCCATCGGGGTTGAGGCAAATGAGGCAAAAAGAACGGGAGATATCGAAAAAAACTAATAACTGGCTAAACTGGCATGTCAGCCATTTATTGCAGTTTAGATAATGGCATGTATGATATCACCATGCTGCCAAAACCGTGTGTCAAATAAAATTAAGAAGAAGAATGAGAAATAAATACTGTCAGTGTCAATCCCTAAAAACAATTAAAAAAAATACCATTTAAATGAACTCCTCTAACTGTAATGTCTAATAGTACTCGAAAGGAACCTATCATAATACGATCCGATGGAAATATCACAATTTTTGGATTATGTAATCATTTTCCAGTAGAAATGCCCAATAGATTAATTTCATTGGCTTCCGCTGACGAATATAAATTTACTATTAGAAAAATAAATAGAGTTTTAAGAAGAAATTTCTCAATAAACTGGAAAATTGTCCTTGTAAGCTGTCTGTGTTTGTGCTGTACTTTGGGATTTTCTATTTATCCGACAGTTTTATTGCACAAAAGAACCAAACATCGATTAAAGAACGTTTTAAATGATGAAAATGATAGACTGTATCACCATTTGGGTTTACACTGGAGCTTGACGAAGAGGTCGTTCGGAGCAATGCCTACAATTGAGTATGTTTTACTAATAGAATATTTTGATAAACCTTGCATATATTCTCCAGACTAATTAAATATGTACGAAACTAAATGATTATAATTTTTTAATCCACATTGCCTTTAAATGTAAAAATGTTTTCTAATGTGTGTAACAAAAGTTGAAGTCTTTATTGCATTTCTATTCTTCTTTAAGTGATGATTTACGCAATAATGAATAAAAATCCGTGTCCTATTTATCTAGATTATTGTCAACCAGGCATATTTATGCAACTTTTATGAATATGTAACCAATTTCGCTTCCTGCCATATCACACTGTATCGGGAATGTTGTTTCCATCGTTCTGTTTTTCTTTGTTGACTTTTAGAGTAGGTATTTTGTTTCTTGGAATCAGAATCTTGGAAGATACTTTACTACCCAAATTCACATTACTTAAGATTATTATTCTACAAGTATCTTCCTATAGATAAGAAGCAATACGAACCCATACGAGTTTAGTAAAATAAAAGAAAGATTAATATAATTAAGGATATAAGGCGAAATTGAGGACGAAAATGGTTGAAAATGTTGGTGATTATGTAGTAGACATGGTTGGCGATAACGTAGTAGAAAACATTTTCGTAAAATTTATCAAAGAAAAAGTCTTAGTACCAAGATCACATCAGTATAACCAACACATTGGTTAGACACCTAATACCATGGGCATATAATACAAATAGACTGAGCTCTGTAATTCATGCGTTACCCCAGTATGACAGAGAAAACTGACGCAAAGCAGTCCCTGCATCTAATCCTAATGAGTTGATCAACCACGTGACCTTTCCACTGGCCATTTAGGTCATGTGTTCGATAAACCCAGCTCATTAAAAAGAGATGGAGGGACTGCTTTGCGTCAGTTTTCTCTATCGCACTGGGGGAACGGACATGTATTGCAGAGCTGAGTCTAGTTGTATTATATGTCTGTGCCTAATAGCCTAATAGACTATTTTATTAGAAAACTAACATTATTTTGGTTAACAGATGATTTATAACTTAGTCAAAACGTATCAGTTTGCTGATAAAGTAAGGAGTTATAATATAGTAGTTAAACTTAAAAATTGAAAAGTCATGACAGAGTCAAGAAAAATACTAAAAAAGAGAAAAGCTTAAATCATCATGTTTGATGCTCAAATAGAAAAAATAACCGATAATAACATCGTAAATTTTAGAGAAAATTAAAGAATTGACATAGAGCTCATAGAAATAACTATATCAAGACACAATAATAAAGGAAAAAATAAACTGCATATCAATATATGTCATATTTTTTCTAAAGCAAGTTGTTTTTTAATTTCTAATTTTAAACGGTATATTAATGAATACAGAAAGAGAATGAAATAAACAGCGTATTACCAATGTGTGTCATTTTACTTACATAATATATGTCTAAACACATTATGTATAAGACGTTTTTTTAAATTTCTAGCGTCATAATTCGGGGGTAAAAAATGCAACATGTTAAAATATACACCACCGGGTAGTTAATTACGTACTCTTTATTATAATCCTTATCATAGTTAACACGTAATTTATGTCCACCGCTTGACATAAGCGACCCGTAGAGACAATGAACTATTACAATACTTACTCCAAGAACTGCAATGTATGTTGACACCACAAATGTACAAAAAGTAGTTACATATTAGGAAAATAAACAAGACAAATATAACAAATATAATCACAGAATCATAAGACAAATATAACATAACAGAGTTTCTAGATTGTCAGCCCCACACTAATCGTCGTTCATGTAAAACTGTTTGAAAATTGTTGAAATTGTTTGAGAAGACAATGGAAATTTATCTTTATTTATGTGAGAAACTTCTTGCAACCCCCTTGTAGCAAGAAAACGAGCACTATTTGTGCCATAGGTCATTTACTTGACTAAACTAAAAGAATCTCTAAGCCCTCTATTATTTAATATCTTTTGAAAATATCAGTTTTAAAATAATAGAATATGATGACTTTCATATGTATTAATCTACCAAAAAATCCCATAATTGTATTCGAACTTGTTAGTAAAAATACATGTTTGGTCCAAAAATTGGTTTAAACATAATGAGTTTGAAATTTTGTCAAGTAAATAAAATATTAGTATTTTAACTCGACAAAATATCAAAAAATTGAATAGAATATCAAACAAAATTGAATGGGTACAATTTGAATTTCAGTTCTTCAATTAAATATTTGAGAAGGATTCTCGATCGCAAATTAACTGGGAAACTTCAGGTTCAGTTTATGTTGGGTCTAAGAAGGGTCTAAATTTCCTCAAATCAATTACAAAAACATGGTGGGGTGCAGATGTGGAAACCTCGTTACTTTTCTTTCGGTTGTATATTATATCAATTATCGATTATGGCTCCATATTACACTGCTCCGCAAGCAAACATATATTCAAAACAATATATGTGTTTCAAAATGCAATATATTCTTTTTAATTGCCGTATTGCCGCATTTGCCACATCTGTAGCAGGAATCCGTCCTGTTTTCTCCATTGCAGTCACTTTTACTATGCCCGAATTGCAGACATCAAAAGCTCCGCTGGACATGCAGTCTCTCGCGTATCTTGCGCGAGTTCCAGCCGATAGGTATATGCTCCATTTCCACTGCCTTCTTGGCTGCGATCCGCGTCAGTCTGACCGTGATGTTTGTGTTCCCGTCTCTATTTTCTCTTATAGAGACCAGTTTGATGTCATTAGGGTCCCTGCTGCCGGTATATCACCGGACCTGCCTCAGGATTTCTTCCTCTGTGACGTCTCCGTCTATGTCAAATATGTCCACCTGGACGTCCTCTACCGTGTTTCCCTCCGTACGCCTGAAGAAGGCACTCGGCCCGTTCTTTCCTTCCCTCCTTCCTCGTCTCTACGCTACCATTGATTTGTTTGAGCAATTCGGCGTAAGCCTCCCTTCAAGATCACCTTCTGCGTTCCCATCCTCCTTGAAGCGTTCATGCTCTTCTAGCACGAGGTGGAGGTCCATACCTATAAATGTGACTTCAAGGAGCTTCCTGAGGTTCCTACATCTGTATGCCTCTCTGGTCCCTATAATATTTAGGTCTTCCCTCAATTTAGACAGAACTGCCAGTAGTCTCTTGTCCCCGTACATCTCCGTCTCCCGTTTTCCACAGGGACCATGAAAATGGTTTGTCGGCTTCCCCTGTTCTTCGCCTCCTGGCTTTTCTTTGTAATTATGGTCATAGTATTGAATTGCAGGTACTCCACTTGTCCTAGTCTATATGTACCTCCTGTACATATTCCCAGTTCCGGTGTTTTCTTTATCAGATCGTGGAACCTTTTAATTTTTCAAACGTTTCAATGCAACAATGCTCTACAGGTGGACGCTCTAGAAAATCCCTTGGATTATAGAAGAGAATACCTCAACCAAAAGTTTCTTACTAATATACATCGCAACTCTGCTCTCTACTCAGATATCATCAAACTGGATGAAGAAGATTTAACTAATGATATTGGAGACTCAAGAACTCACCTCGAGTATGTGAGACTTTTAGAAGCCTGTTCAATTTTGATTATGACTTTCAATCAGAGGGTAATATAAACATCGAACATGTTTATTCATGCTTGTAACCCATTACTGTGATACAACCAAAGTACCATGTAAATTCTTCTATTAGTTCCAATATTTTGAGGTCCTGTTTAGCTATATATATATATATATATATATATATATATATATATATATATATATATATATATATAGCTCTCTGTCAGACTCCAATTATTTATACTGATATTTTAAAGTCGATTGTTGGTACTGGATGTGCTTTTTAACTTCTAAATAACTAACACAGAAAAAATTGTCAACTAAATCCTAGTTTTTCAATTTTTAGTGCTGAAGATATAGCAGTGACGTTTTGACTTCCACTCCGGAAATCGTCCTCAAAAAAGATTATTGTAAAAAATTTTACAAAAACTAGGTTATAACAAATAACTTTGGTTATAGATTTTCGCAGAATTTTTTACAATAATCTTTTTTGAGAACGATTTCCGGAGTGGAAGTAGAAATGTTAAACACATTTAGTTAAAAATGTGACTTTCATTACAACCAATAATTATTGTGGCTTAATCTCATATAAACAAACTATTTAAATTAGACATGCCACAATAAAGTAGAATCAGAACCTTGCTAAACTAAAGAATTGTTTATTTTTGGTGGGTTAAGGCTTACATAGGTCTTAAATACAACGAATATGTTGACCTATTAGCTAAAAAAGCCATACTGGAACACAATAATTACAAATAATATCAATAGTAAATGGAAACAATTATGCCATATAAACAGTACATATTCCTTCTCGGTATATGTGTTTATACAGCCTTCAATCCCAAGTGAGTATTGGTTTAAAAACTACTTTGTTCCACGAAGGAATATAACATCAATAATTACAATAAAATTGGGAAACCCCTTTTATTCTAGTCATCAGGAAAACCTAAAAAATCGAAAATTTAAACTTATGTCAAAAGTGTCAAAAAGAAGATTTGAATTACATTTTCTTCGAATGTAAAAAATACATAAAACTGAAGATCTAATAAAAAATGTAATAAATATTAAAATTTTTCCTCCACACAATATGTGCTATCTACTACCTCTAAATATGTAAATTGTAAATTATTGTTTAATGAAATTTATCTGCAAAAGCAAGTTTAAGATTTAAGTTTAGTTGTCGCTACCTCCTGTCCGTGACCTAGTCTAATTTGTCTTAAAAAAAATGTCTTGATGAGTCCCTAGACGAGAAACGTGTGAGCATGTTTAATCCCTGCCTTAGACTTAACAGTTATTTTAGTGCTTAAAATTTGTAATTTTATTAATCTAATAATATAATGTAACAACGCTAATAATATTTGTAACAATAATCTTCAGGTTTTTCCCTCCGGAGGATATTTTGTAAGAATCTGAAATTTTCATTTACTGAAATTTGCCGAAATATTTTGTTATATCCGTGGTAAACAATATTTATATTGATGGAACCTGATTAATATGTCAAATAGATCAGGCTGTACTTGGTACTTTTTTAAAAGAAATGTCACTAAGTATAAAAATAATGACCTAATGCTTGATATTCTTGAGAACTTTTTTAATTTATATCTACTTGAAACCGTCCATCTTCAAGGACTTTGGCTGTGGATTTAAATATTTTTTCAGCCAGCTCATCCTCTTCAGAAAGGATTTTCTTTAAAGGTACTTCTTGCACAGTCTTGCCCAAAATTAACTCTTATACATTAGTAGTAAAAAAGATTAAATAAGTTTATTTTGATGTTTCGATTTCCATTTCGGAATTCTGTCTCAAAATACAACACATTAATAAATTAAACAAATTTTGTTTTTTGTTCCTTGGTGAAAAATTCTTCTAATAATGTTCTTCAATAATCGATATATTCATCATCATCAACCTGTATGCGTCCACTGCTGGACATCAGTCTTCCTCAGCTCTTTCCATCTCTCTCTGTCTTGTGCGGCTTGCATCCAGTTACTGCTAATACGCTTCAGGTCGTCAGTCCATCTGGTTGATGGGCGTTCTCTGCTCCGTAGTGCTTCTGGTCTTGGTCTCCACTCGACAATACGTTTTGTCCATCGGTTGTCTAATAATCTGGCGACGTGTCCTACCCAATTCCATTTTAGCAACGCGATTTTTTCGATGGCGTCTGTTGTTTTTGTTCTACGACGTATTTCTTCGTTTGGGATTCAGTCTCTGAGAGAGACACCCAACATCTGGCGCTCCATAGCCCTCTGAGTCACGCGAATCTTATTCATTACCTTTTTTGTGAGTGATAATGTTTCCGCACCATAAATGAGTACAGGCAACACACATTGGTCAAAGATTTTCCTTCTGAGGCATATGGGTAGATCCGATTTAAATACACAGTTTAATTTACCAAACACTGCCCAAGCTAATCCTATGCTACGTGGGAGCTCACATGTATGGTTATCTCTGCTCAACCGAATTTCATATCCTAAGTACTTCTACAATGCAGTCTGCATCTCTTCCATCCACAGCAATATTATTATTTAGCACCAGATTAGTCATTATTTGCGTCTTGTTCATATTAATCTTTAGTCCGGCCTCCAAGGAAGCGTGATATAGTTTTTCAAACATTATTATTGCATCATCCATACGATCGGCTATAACGACGATGTCATCTGCAAAATCTCAAATGACTGAGCTTCTCTCCATTTATGGTATGTTCTAAAAGCGCCGTGAATAACTTTGGAGAGACGGTGTCTCCTTGTAGTACTCCTCGCTGTATACAGAATTTATTTGTTTCTTGTTCAGATAGTCTTACGCTAGCTGTGGCATTTTGGTAGATGTATTTGATTATGTTAGTGTAACGATGATCTATTCGGCATTCTGACAAGGCTTTTAACATTTATGATGGCTTATGGTATGGAACGCTTTCTCGTAGTCCAGGAATATCAGTGCAAATTGTTTGTTGTATTCTGCAGACTTCTTTATCAGGTTCTTTATCACTAGTAAGTGGTCGTTAGTGTTGTAACCCGTTCTAAACCAGCTTGTTCTCTAGTCTGATAGAAGTCTAACTTAGAGTCCAGTCTTTTTTTGTGAAAAGTTTATATATGTGTGAGAGCAAACTGATAGGACTGTCGTTTTTTAAATCTGTTATGTCTTCTTGCTTGTGTAATAAAACAATGACTACATTGTTCCATTGAGAAGGAGGTTTTCTCCATCTCGATATGTTACTGACTTACTAATAATGTTATTTTCTTTTTATTGATTTTCAAAGGAATTACAAAGGAATATGCGACGTAATTGGTCTCATTTAGCATAATTAGAGCTGCTTCTTTGATTTTTCTCTTTTTACCATCTGTTTCTTTTAGGACTATACTTGAATCTTCCCATTGAACTATTTGTTCCTTTTCCCAAGCGTGTTCACATATTTGAGATCTATCAAATTCTCTATTTTTACTTAATATAAGGTTGATGTTCACTTATTCTAACATTTATTGGTCTTGTGTTTCACCTAAATAAAAATGATCGCATTCACAAGGTATTTTATAAATACAATTCTTTGTTCTTTATTGTTCATTGTTAGGTTTAGTTTTAGATAAAATAGATGTGTTTGCTGTTTTCATCATCATTCTGGCTTTACAACCCTGCGTGGTTCTTAGCTTCCTCAAAAATTTCTCTCCAGTCGTCCCTATCCATCGCCTTCCTCCGCCAAGCACGTATTCCCATATTTCTCATGTCTTCATCGATGTTACCAAGGAACCTTGTTCTGGGTCTTCTTCTTCTTCTCTGATCAATGGATCTATCAATTAGCGTTTTTCTAGCTGGGTTATTTTGTTCCATCCGTATTACATGCCCTATCCACCTCAGACGTCCTATCTTAATATGTTGTACGATATCAGGTTCCTGGTATATTCTATAAAGTTCGAAGTTGTATCGTCTCCACACTCCATTATCATTCACTGCTCCATAGATTCGCCTTAGTACTTTTCTTTCGAAACAAACATGTTTTCATTATTTTTTGTTAGAGTTCAGGTCTATGAACCATATGTTCAGAACGTTATGACTGGGCGTATTATTGTTTATTTCTTTATATAGTTCAGCTGGGAGATAATAGATAATCATCTATTCCGTGTGATTTGTTTCTGGCTAATTTTTTAACTGCATCTTTAACTTCAAGAATCGTTGGTGGTTCCTCTCCAATCTCGTATGTTCCCCTTACCTCATTTCTTTCGTCTTCCAGGTTTTCTTCTTCCCCTTCTGTATTAAGTGCCTGGTTAAAGTATTTCTAACATTCCTTTTGTCCTCTCTGTGTCAGGTCGTGTTTCTGTCGCGTATATCATTATTGGTCTGATGACTGTTTTGTAAATTCTGCCTTTCATGTCTTTCCCGATATTTTTATTTCTACATATTGTTTCATGCATGCAGCTTGCGGCTCTATTTGCTCGATTCACTTGATCTTCTACTTAAGTTTCGAGCTTTCCGTAACTAAATAATGTGATGCCTAGATATTTAAACTCCATCACTTGTTCTATTATCTGACCTTCCAGCTCCAATTTACATCTTGGTAAATTTGCTGTTGTAACCACGTATTTTGTCTTTTTTTGGGTAAATTATCATGTTAAATTTTCTGGCGGTTATATTAAATTGGTGCAGCATACATTGTAAATCGTCTGCACTTTGAGAAAGTAGTATTGCGTCGTCTGCATATCAGAATATTTTAAGTTGTTTTTCTCCCATTTGGTATCCTTTTTTAGTTCTTACTTTTTTTATTATTTCATCCATAATCAGGTTGAACAATAGAGAAGGAAATTCAGGAAATTTTCCGGTCTTATCCTATTGCCAGCTTTAATGGAGTCGGTTAGTTCTTCTTCTACTTTTACTTTTATTGTGTTGTTTTGGTAGATATTTTCGATCGTTTTAATTATTCCTAGAGGTATCTCTCTCGAATACAATAAGTGGTTAACGTGCTTTAATTTGACCCAGTCTAATGCCTTCTTAAGGTCCACGAAACATAGATATGTCGGTTTATTGCATTATAATGATTTCTCTTGCACTTGCCTCAATATAAATACAGCGCCGGTGCATGATCTTCTCGACCTAAAACCTTGTTCGTCTGCTAGTGTTACAGTTTCATTCAGTTTATTTGTTATCACTTTGGTTGTTAATTTTAGTGTTGTGTTTAATAAATTAATTCCTCTGTAATTTTCCGGGTCCGATTTGTCTCCCTTTTTGACGAGAGGTATTAGAATGCTTGATCTCCATTCTTAAGGAATTCTGTTTTATTTTATATACTTCTTAATTTATAAATGACAAAAGATAATCATTTTTTAATAACACAGATGTTAACAAATGATTCCCTCTAAGAAATTTTTATTAGAACATGTAATTTTGGCTCTATTTTATAAGGATTTAATGATTTCCTTTTTAATATTGACGTTATGATTTGTAATTTAGATATATGTTAGGGTCTGTTGGTTTTCTATACACCTGAGTCTCATAGTTAGTATTTTTCTTTGAGATTAAATTGTATAGAGCGTTCCACGTTAAGAAAATAACATTATCCTTATGGAGATCAGTGTTGCCAAAACTCTCAGGCAAGTGTTGCTATTAGATTGTCCATATATGATTCATTCTAATCAGAGCCGTATTCAGCACTGTGTAGTTGTAGTTAATTAATTTCACTAATAAAAGGATATGTATAGTTAAATACAAAATAATGCATTATAAATACTTGTTTCTTTAATTGAAGGATATAGGTACGTAATTATTATAGGACTAATAAAAATAGTTAAATTTTACTATTGTTTAACATTACATATTTTTAAACGCTTTAGACAAGATGTAACTAAAAAACACAAGTGCAGCTTTAATTTTATTTTCATGTAAGTAATAACAACAATTACATACATAAAAATTTTTCCTTGTATACAAGGTGAATCACTACTAACAGAACGGAAGATTACAGCGAAAGAGTTAAAAAATTTTAAATTATTAGTTTGTAAGTTGATAAAAGCTATATTTTAAAATTATTTTGAAATATACATGGTGTCCCAATAAATTTCGGCGTATCAAAGTTATATTTTTTTATCTTCTTATTCTTCTTCCTCTTTATAAGCAATCATGCTTGTTCATTGGCGGATTGATACCACTATGGAAGGTTGTCACTCCATCTTTTTGCGCGGTCGACCGATACTTCTTCTACCAATTAATGATTTATCTCTTGCTATTTTGACCACACATGTCTCCCCCATTCTGCTTATGTGGTTATTTCATTCTTTTTTCTATTTAGTGTCAATTCATTTATATATATATATATATATATATATATATATATATATATATATATATATATATATATATATATATATATATATAATGCATCGTAAGTGAACTTTCTGCTGTTCAGTCTACTTTTGGTACGTTTTCTATGTGCCTTAGTCCTCCTTCCGCAGTTTCTATGCGTATTTTAGAAATAGTACTAAAACTTAATCCCGTCATAGCACTTACTTTATCGGTTAAACTTCTAACACTTTCACCACTTCTTAAATTTAGAATATAATTAAATACATTTAAAACAATTTGTTTTGCACGGATGTCCAAGATATTCCCTTGGCTTAATTTTTAAATTAACATTTTCAATTAACATTTAACTGTAAAGTCACAATAACTACTAAAGAACCGCAAAGCCTTATTATCATTATGTAGTCATAGAACGACATAAAATCGCTGACATACGCACACCGTATTATTTTAAGTTGCAATTAGTAATTAGATATATGCAAAGCAGTCCGTTTAATTGCTTATCTTTCAATAGCCGGCAAAATGCATGATTTAGTTAAGAAATATTTTCTACTGATTTCCATGATTAATGGCATATGGTATTCTCACCGAAAAATAAATAAACTGTCGTTACTATAATTAAAATAATATAAAATAAAATTATCCTTTGTAAATACTATTTATTTAATTAAAATCATTTTCTATACTTTTCATCTCATTTTTCGAATGGGTATTTTTGGTCAATTACGTTAAAAAACATTAATTTTAATTCATGTCTGTGGAAACGAAAACACAAATAATTAATACAACCCTGAATCGTGCTTGTGTTCTTCCTGGCATCGCTGCGCTTCTATCGTCAATAATAAATACATGGTCCTATCTCCGCAATGTTATTTTCTTAACGTGGAACGCTCTCTATAGGAAAGGTAGTGTGTTAGGTAGATTATACTCCTTTTTCATGGTAAATGTTATTGTCTCTTCTTTATCGTTTATATCATTCAGGAATGTGTCCAACAATTCTGATCTATGAGGCCACATTGAGAATCTGTTATCTACATATCTCCACTACACTGTGGGTATTACATTTTGTTTAGAAACAATATTTGTTTCAAAATCTTCCATAAATATATTGGCTAATAATGTAGATCAACTAGAGCCCATTGCTGGGCCAAAATTTTGTTTATAGAATTCATTATTTAGTTGAAAATAGGTATTATCATTACATAATGTCAAAAACTCCTTTTTAGCTGATACATTTAATCTTGTTCTAGTTGTCAATGTATCATCATTCTCTAATTTTGTTTTAATTATTTTTAAAGTTTTATCTAATGTTACATTTGTAAATAAACTATTTGTCAAAACTTATTAAAATATTATTTGAATTAAATTCAATATTCGATAATTTATTTTTTATAAATGTGTCATTTTTATTTACAAATGGTTGTATATTTAATACAAATTTTGACAGTTCACTACAAGAATTTATGGTAAACTTATTTTAAACTTAAATTGTGGGTTATTCCCAATAAAAATAGTAATTTCAATATACCACAAGAAAATAGCTTCAGAAAATATTAGTAAAAAAGAACAGCAACCTCATGAGACAGATTATTGCATAATTTAGATGCTTTTAAATGGGATGGAACACAACCAGCTACCACATAGCCTAAATGTGTTTCTTGAAGGCCTTTGCCGGGGGAGTATTATATTTGGCAAAACTAGATCATAGTATAGATCTGAGACAACTAGAGTATCAATCTGACCTGGTTTATAATACTCTTCGGCAGCTAAGAAAGTTTCCCTTGAAATTGGAATTTTTTTAGTAAGAATACGGAACTGTGAAAGTTTGAATGTAATATTTTGTAAGATGGCACAAACTTTGAATGGTTTTATTATATAGTAATTAGAATGCATAAAAATGTTAATAATTTTTTTTAATTAATATTTTTTTGACCTATATCGGCAATTTCTAAAGAAATATCCTACGATGCTTAGCAGCTAAGTCCTGGGTCACGAAACTTTTTTGACTACCCGTATCTAGCAATAGTATTGCAAATAAAGGTATACCATTTTTACAGAAATGTATTGCTTTTGCAGTAGCAAAAAGAATGTAGGCGTTTTTTACATCTAACACAGAGAAAGTTGAAAGAGAAGTTATTAATGGGTCTTGCACTATAGAATTGTTCGAAGGACTGTTTTTATTGGAACTATTATTAACAGAAAATTGTTTCGAAGAACAAGATAGATATCGCACATGACTTGGCCTAGAATTATTTTAAGACTTACTATGGTGCGCCAATAGTTTTCTTTTGAAGTATGTACCACGTTTATGCAGTAAATATTGTTACCACAAAAAGACCATATTTGCTCAGAATGGAATCATCAAATTCATGTTTTCCGAAACAATTTTTACAGAGACCTTACGAAACGAAACTTCATTTTGTCATTATGAAGGATATTTTTAAGAATACAACATTTATACTTTACTATTTTTATTGGGAATAAACTACAAATTGTGGCTTATTCCCAATAAAAATAGTAAATTGTATTAAGATGCCACAAGAAAATGGTTTCATAACAATGTTAAGAAGCATTTGTAATTTTTGTGCCCTTGTTTTATAGTAGACACAATTCACGTTATTATTTTTAGAAAAAGGATTTTCACTTGGAAAACTACTTTTATTTTTGGAAGAAATATCATAACTATGAAGTTTCTTCAATTTTTTTTGCCTTTTGAACTTACAAAATCAAGGCATCTTCTCTAAATAAACTTTGGGAAAGAATCTCATTTTTGGTTCATCATTATGGGAATGCTCTGTTTCAAAGGATCTTGTAGCAAAATCTAATTTTCTCTCTAATATGTCAACTAATATTATGTCAATAAGGTCTTCACTCGAAAACTGCAAATTTTTTAAGAATTTTAAAATTTTCGAAATATTTAGGTACTATAAAATCTGTTAATAAATGAGAACGAGTTTTTTAATTGAGTTATATCCGACAATTCATTTAGATAAGAATTAATTATATTTACTTTATTTTGGTAAATATATTTTTTTAAATATTTAAAGTTATTTTAAAATTATCATTAGTGATTTTTAAGGTCCATTCGCTTAACTCGGGCATATTTTGACAGATTCATAGTCGGAAACCTACAACACAAAAATTCCTACTTCTCAGTATTAATAACTCAAATATACTACTATTGCAGACTTCTTCCTTTGAAAAAAGAAGAATTATTCTAAATAGTGGAAGTGTATACCAAACCCACAAAAATTTTCCTGTATATTTAAAATATAATATTTGAGTTGTTACAATTTTACATATTGTAGTAAATATTTGTATTATTCGTGTTGTTTGTTTTATTTAATATAGTTTCATTGTTTTATTATCTTTGTTTAATTCTTTTGTTAGTTCTATTTAGTTAATTAGTTATAATAGTTCTATTTTGAATTTTATTATTATGGATAGTCAAAGTTTTCCATTTGTTCCATCAGCTAATGCGTTGGTAAGTTTTTCTTTAATAAATATGATAAAATGTTCTTAAAAAGGTAATATTTTTAGATGAGTAAGACTGCTGTTCTTAAATTACAAGGTAATGAAACTGCACAAAGGTTTATTCAAAATGCCTACCATTTTTTTTTTAATTATTTGCTGAATGAAAACCCTGTTGAGGTAAATTGATCATTAAAATGTATTTATCGAATTATGTAAATGTTACAAATATTCTTAATATCAAAAACATTTCAGTTAACATCCAAATGTCTGAAAGTCTCAGAAAAAAGTGTGCGGAAATATAAAGATGATCCTAATACAACCCTCTCTTTAAAGAAGAGAAGTCGCAAAAGAAAAGTAACGACTGACTTAAATCATAGTATCAAAAATCAAATTCGCTTAGAAATTTATCGCATGTATGGAGAAAGTAAGTTTCTATTATATATAAAAAAATATCTTAATATATATAAATCTCGTGTCACAATGTTTGTCTTCAATGGACTCCTAAACCAATTAACCGATTATAATAAAATTCGCACACCATGTGCAGTTCGATCCAACTTGAGAGATAGGATAGTTTAAATCTCAAATTATAGTCGCAATTTTAATTTATTTTAATTATTTGTCTGTTATTATTTGACAGTCACAATTATCTGTTAACTCCAAATGATTCTAACAGATGTCGATACCTTTCGACTGGGTTGAGTAAGTAATCAATAGATGGCGCTGCTATGGTAAATCTACGAACGTGTCATATAAGACACATTTTAATAGCATAATTACCACGTGTTGTTGACGCTATAAAATTAATTAAATTTATTTTGTAGTGAACGAAATACTGTATAATTCAATTATTTCCACTTTTTAAATTGTTGGTGTTAGCATAGCCGGCCACGTGTTACTTAGACTGAAGTGTAAATTGAATTCATATTATAATGAAGATAATACAGTGAAATTAATCCTGTTTTTTACTTATTTGTGCTTCATTGATCAAAACTTTATAATTTAATTTGAATATATGTATGTAAGTATTATCACATAATTATAAAATTTAATTAAAATGTCAATGCAAAAATGATACACAATTTCCTACACTTTTTCAATAGTTGTACAAATATTTTTTTTTATTGTTTTTATTTAACCTCTATTAAAAAATATTTAGCACTTATTATTTCAATGTGTTATGATAACAAGTTTTTCAGATTTTTTTTCTTATATTTAAACGATTAAATTTCAATAAGAATTGAAATTATTATTTAAAATCTATAATTTAAATATGTACATGTCAGTATTATCACATAATTATAAAAGTTAATTAGAATCATTTTCAATTTTTCTTTTCTCATATTTAAACGATTAAATTATTATTTTCAGTCAAATGCCACCGAAAAAATCTAACCTCAACAACGAGAGCAGCAAAGGGTCACGACGCAAACGTGTTGAAAGAGCTCAGCAATTACCAGAACAAATCGAAACAAGAAATGCAGCTCAAAGAATCAGGACTCATCAGCGGCACGAGAACGAAACATAGCTACAGTACGAGTACTAGATCGACAAAGGCAACGGATCAGCCGCTCATTAACACGTGCATCATTCGTTCGGCTTGCCTTTGAATATGCACCAGATATTAACTACTCAGCGCATTCAAAAATTGCTATCGGTGGAATGGATAAAGTATGTCAATATTGTCAGGCATTGAAATTTCGGAATGGAGCAGCCGGCATGTGCTGCGCATCAGGAAAAGTTGTGCTGTTACCTCTACCCGCTCCGCCGGAGCCTTTATTATCCCTTCTTACTGGCAATTCAGATGATTCCAAATTATTTTTGCGTAAGATACGCAAATTTAATTCTTGCTTCCAAATGACGTCATTTGGGGCAACTAAAATTTGCGATCGTGCATCCGATGGACGTAATTTTGAAACTACATTCAAAATTCAAGGCCAGATGTACCATAAAATCGGATCACTGATGCCAATGCCTGATAACAATCCGAAATGTCTTCAAATTTATTTTATGGGCGATTGTGAAGAGCGCGTGACGACTCGGTGCCTGTATAATTTTATTGAACAAGCAGAGGAAAGAGCAATTGTGATATTATTGGAAAATTTTTTAGAAGATCACAATCAACTAATTCAATTGATCAAAAGAGTTTCGCCACGACTGCAAAATGACAATTATCAAATTGTCATAAAAGCCGACAAAGTACCATTAGGTGAACATGCTGGTAGATTCAACGCTCCAACTGTTGATGAGGTTGCTGTTATCATGGTTGGTGATCCAGTTGACAAAAGATCTATAAAAATTACACGGCGAGACAACACTGTCAGTACGATTTCGGATCTACACCGTTCATATGACGCACTACAATATCCATTGATATTTTGGCAAGGACAAGATGAATATCACCTTAATATCAAACAGTATGATCCAAATACCGGTAAATTTGACAATTATCTATTTACTTTCTTACTGTATGTATAGATTTTAATTTCGTATTGCATTTTATTTTTTATTTTTTTAGGTGATTACAGAAATAATAAAATTAGCTCAATGAAATACTACGCACACCGAATAATGGTTAGGCAACATCAAAACAATTATATCCTTCGATATCGTCAGCTGTTCCATCAATACATTGTTGATATGTATGCTAAGGTCGAAAGCGAACGCTTGCGATTCCTTCGATTCAACCAGGCAAAACTACGATCGGAAGAATATATTCACTTACGAGATGCTGTTGCTGGAAACATCGATGGAAATTTAAATCCCAATGACATCGGTAATGCTTTCATTTTACCTTCAAGCTACATCGGCAGTCCACGGAACATGCAGGAATACATACAAGATGCGATGACTTACGTACGTCATTACGGCCGACCGGATTTATTTATTACATTCACATGTAATCCGAATTGGGAAGAGATACAAACTTTACTATTGCCAGGACAACAAGCCATTCATCGTCATGATTTAACTGCACGTGTGTTTAAACAAAAATTGAAATCCTTAATTGATTTTATTGTTAAATATTCAATTTTTGGTATCACACGTTGTTGGCTGTATACGATAGAGTGGCAAAAGCGAGGTTTGCCTCATGCCCACATTTTGGTTTGTCTTAAAGATAGAATCCGTCCTGAAGAAATCGATCAAATAATTTCAGCCGAAATTCCAGACCCATTAATTGATCATGAATTATTTGATATTGTCACCAAACACATGATCCATGGGCCATGCGGAGCTTTCAACATGACATCACCGTGCATGGAAAATGGAAAATGTAAAAAAAAAACTTCCCAAAGCCGCATACGAATGACACGATCACGGATATTGATGGTTATCCAATGTATCGCCGCAGAAGTACTGAGAATGGTGGCCACACATTTACAATGCGACTGCCGAACTTTCCAAATCAAGTTGAGTTTGATAATCAGTGGGTGGTACCATACTCACCACTACTTTCAAAAACTTACAAAGCTCATATCAATGTTGAGCTTTGCAGTTCTGTTAAATCAATTAAGTATATTTGTAAATATGTAAACAAAGGCAGTGATTTGGCCATATTTGAAGTACAAAACATAAATAAAAATGACGAAATAGCACGATACCAAATGGGCAGATACATTAGCAGCAATGAAGCTATTTGGCATATTCTCAGCTTTCCCATCCACGAAAGAGATCCTGCTGTCCAACATCTGGCAATACGTCTTGAAAACGGTCAACGTGTATACTTCACTGAAGAAAATGTTCTCCAAAGAGCGTTCGAAGCTCCGAAAACGACTCTAACTGAATTTTTTACATTGTGTCAAAAACCTCATGTTTTTGGCCAATTCGCGAAGACATTGGTGTTTGGTGATGTTCCACGTTATTTCACATGGAACAAATCCAGTAAAAAATGGGAGCCACGGAAACAAGGAAAACCACATCCTTCCATTACAGGCATATTCAAAGCTAAGACATTGGGGAGACTTTACACGGTACATCCAAAGCAACGTGAGTGCTTCTATTTACGTTTGTTATTGGTGAATGTTCCCGGACCAACGTCTTTTGAATTTTTACGAACAGTTAATGGTCGAGTATTCAATACATACCAGGATGCATGTCGTGAACTGCAATTGCTAGAAGACAATAACCATTGGGACTTAACGCTTGCTGATGCTGCGTTGACATCAACACCGAATAACATTCGTCAGTTGTTTGCAATTATTTTGAAGACATGTTATCCCTCGCAAGCACAAACTTTGTGGGAAAAATATAAAAATTGTATGACAGAAGACATCTTGCACCGAATTAGACAAACAAATCAATGCCAAAACATAGATTATACACCAGAGATGTACAATGAAGCATTGGTCTTGATCGAGGATTTATGTGTTCTTATTTCAAATTTACCACATAATCATTATGGTATGCCATCACCTAATCGTCCAGCCACCGACTTAGTCAATACCGATTTACAACGAGAAAATCAATATGACCATGGAAGTTTAGCAACAATTATCATGAACAGTGAACCATTACTGACAGCAGAACAAAAAATTATTTATGATCGGATTATGCTGGCTGTTGCTGCTGAACAAGGCGGTTTTTTTTTCTTGGATGCACTAGGTGGAACCGGTAAGACATTTTTAATATCGTTGATTCTTGCCAAAATACGGTCGCAACAAAAAATCACGTTAGCAGTAGCATCGTCAGGCATTGCGGCTACTTTACTGGATGGTGGGCGAACAGCACATTCAACATTCAAGCTGCCATTGGACGTTCGTAATAAACCAGATGCAATGTGTAACATCAAAAAGAATAATGGAATAGCTGCAGTGTTGCGGAAGAGTTCTATAATAATTTGGGATGAGTGCACAATGGCACACAAATATTCACTTGAAGCATTAAACAGAACTATGCAAGATTTAAACAGCAATAATAAACTTTTCGGTGGTGCTATCTTACTTTTGTCTGGTGACTTCCGGCAGACCTTACCGGTTATACCTCGCTCTACTTTCGCGGATGAGATTAATGCATGTTTGAAACAATCATTCTTATGGCGAAGTGTTGAAACACTTCGATTGACCATAAATATGCGAGTACAATTGCAAAATGATCCATCAGCACAAATATTTTCCGAACAGCTACTAGATATTGGGAACGGTAAAATAGAACTGCAACCAAATACGCAATGCATTAAACTACCAGACAATTTTTGCACTTTGTTCAGGATAAAAATGAATTGATTCAGAGTATTTTCCCGGATATACAGAATAATTATTTGAATCATGAATGGCTTAGTCAACGGGCGATTTTGGCAGCCAAAAACGTTGATGTTGACGAAATTAACTTCCAGATACAACAGTTGTTACCAGGTGATCTGATGTTTTTTAAATCAATCGATACTGTTGTTGATGAAAATGAAAGTGTAAATTTTCCGATTGAATTTTTAAATTCATTAGATATCCCTGGAATGCCACCACATAATCTTCGATTAAAGATTGGTTCCCCTATTATTCTCCTCCGTAATTTGAATCCACCTCAATTATGTAACGGTACGCGTTTGGTCATCAAAAAGATCACCGGAAACATTCTTGAAGCAACCATTTTGGCTGGGAAGTTTAAAGGAAAAGTGGTCCTGCTGCCACGTATTCCGATGATACCATCAGATTCTACCATATCCTTTAAAAGGCTACAGTTTTCAATTCGTTTAGCTTTCGCCATGTCTATAAATAAATCTCAAGGTCAAACAATGTCCATTTGTGGTTTTTCCATGTTTTTCTCATGGGCAACTATATGTTGCGTGTTCACGTGTTGGGAAACCGTCGAATCTATTTGTGTTAGCTAAAGACAGGTTAACCAAAAACATTGTACACCGATTGGTGTTAAATTAAATTGAAATTGAAAGTATTTATAATTCAAAAAAATAGATATTAATGTTTAAAAGTTTAAGACTGTCTGCCTTGCCTACCTCATTCATGAGTTTAAGCGTCACATGTTATTTACTGTATTATACTATAATATACTTATATTTGTTATAAAATTAAATGGAAATAATAAATCTGATAAATTTTTATTTTGTACCTATTGATTTCTGCTTAATATCAAGTGTAAGAACATTTTAATTAATTGTGTTCAACGTACTTCCCCTTCAAATCTCGATCCAGTGAATTTGTATACCAACATCAACATTTTCGTCTTTGTTCGTAAATAATTTCATTGTACTAAAGAGTTATAGTAGTAGAAAGTCAAATAAGGAGATCACCATATTTTTTTACAAATACCATCTGTGTGAAAAAGCATAGTGGACTCCGTGACTGATGTTCTCTTATTGTTCCTCTTAGATTGTTGACTATAATGTAATATAACAAAAACTTTAGCCACAGCAACGCGTGGCCGGGTCAGCTAGTATTTTATAAAAAAGTTAGGCTAATTTAGTTTATATCGTTAAGTTGCGCCAAATGTTAGGCAACCAACTTAAAGTTTTTAAACACTTTATGATTAATTAATTCTGTTAGAGTAAGTTTATTTTGTTTTGTGTTGCTGATTGAACCTATATTATTAGTAATCAACTAATTACATAAATTGTCAACTATCTGAATTTTGCATGTATTTTAGTTTGTTCGATTATTTAGTTGTTAGGGCTTTCTATATTGACACTCTTTCCGGAAAAAACTTACAACTCGGCAATATAAACTACCTAAAAATTAATAACTGTTTTAGAGTTGCCTCTTACAATATCTAGTCTGCTGAAGATTTTAAGAGACAAATTTATTTATGAGGGAGGAAAAACAAGCCTCTTTCTGATCTTGAAAGAAATAGGATTCATATACAAAATAGACAGTCAACAAAAACATTTTATGGAAGTTCCTCACGTAGTTCAGATGAGGCATAATTTTTTAAGGATTTACCATGGAAATGACCAAAAAGGCGTTTACAAAAAGCCCTTAATTTTTTTAGACGAAACATGGATATCTTCTGGATCAGTTAGAAGGTCTTGGCAGGATGGGACAAATAAAGGAATAAGAAAAATAACTGGTGATGGTATGAGGTAAATAAATAAATATGTTTTCTTATATAATTTATTAATTCCCTTAACTGACTAAAATAAGTTTTTTTCTGTTCCAGGACTTTAGTTAACTAATAACGTATATTTTTTACAGAAAGCATATTTCCATTACATGTAAATAATTTTTTTTTTATTTTTGTGTTGTAGGTACATAATTTTACATGCAGGCTCAGAGCATGGGTTTATAAACGGAGCAAGTTTAATTTTTAAATCGAGCTCCAAAACGGAAGACTATCATGGAGAAATGGATGCTGATATTTTCGAGGGTTGGTTGGAGAAGGATCTTTTACCAAGATTGGAAGAACCATCAATGCTCATCTTTGAAAATGCTAGTTATCACAGTCGGCAAGTAAATAAATGGCTTACTCAATCTTGGAAAAAGAAGAATTGGAAGGATGGCTTACAAGTAAAGGCATTCTATTTCTACTGCATAGTTCTAAGACAAATTCATTAAATATTATTAAAGCTCTTCTCAGATCTCCAAAACATTATGCTGTTGATGAGATAATTAACAAAGCTGGTCATGAAGTACTTCGTTTGGCTCTCTATCACTGTCACTTTAATACTATTGAAATGGTGTGGAGTCAAACGAAACTGTTTTATGATCAACACATATTGGGGAATAAAAATGTGTTAGAAGTTTGGGAAACAGCTATCAATAATGTAACTAGGGAGCAGTGGAAAAATTATGTTCGCCACGCCCATAAAATAATTATAGAGAGTTACGAGAAAGAAAAGGTTGTTTTTCTTTCTCGTTACAGCCCTTGTAACTTTCCTCATCTATGTATATTACCAAAAGTACAGCCTTTGGTAATAGACATAGATGAGAAAACCTCATCTGATGAAGACGAGGAAAATGTTGGAGATTAGATTCATATGCTCTTCGAATGAAATCATTGACTTTGTTTTATTTTTGAACAATCATGTTTTGATTAGAATTTTCTAATCTAATCTAATCTTTACAATTATTACAAAAATATGATTAAACCGGAGATAAATTATTTAACCTTACAACTAACAATATATAATAAAGCAAACAAACATAACTAATCCTTTTCATTAGATTGGTTTCAAACTTTTTTTCTAACTTTCCTCTTAAATCTAAACGTCCAAATTCTAAATACCATTAATATTTATAATTTTGAATGTTCTTTAAATGTATGTAGGCATGTAAATCCATATTAATTAGTATTATGGATTCGACTAAATCTCAGGTTACTAGAGGGAACATTTAAGTAAATTATCTTAAGCAGTTCAGGACAATGTCTAACCACTTAAAAGTTTATATAAAATACCAAACCTGCATAAACTCACCTTTGCTTAAAACTTTTTATATGCGTTGATTCTAAATTGCTATTGTATGTATGTATCGTCGTAAGTCTGAGAGACGTATTTAAAATAAATATACCGATCCATTTAAAAAGAAAAGCTTTTAACCAGTGCGTTCTACCAGTCCTCACATACGGATCAGAAACCTTAACTCTCACAAAAACATCAGCCGAAAAATTAAGAAGGACACAACAAAAGATGGAGAGATCAATGCTTGGAATAAGCTTAAGAAATAGAATAAGAAACGAGGAAGTTCGTAGACGAACCGGAATGGAAGACATTATCGAACATATTACAAGGCAAAAATGGAGATGGGCAGGACATGTTGCAAGAATGAAAGACGACAGTTGGACAAAAAAATTGCTTGAGTGGAGACCACGGGCTGACAAGCGAAGCCGAGGAAGACCCCCAACGCGATGGACCGACGACCTCAAAAGAATCGTGACCAATTGGATAGCAGAGGCGCAGAACAGAAGCAGATGGAAAAGTCTAGAGGGGGCCTATGTTCAACAATGGACAACTGAGGGCTGATTGATGATGATGATGATGATCGTATTTAATTACATCAAAATATTTAAGAGCATTACTGTCAATAGTGAACTCTGATTTGTTTGATTGTTGGGTTGGACATCCAGTAGGTGAAGAATCTTTTGTAAATTTGAATTTATTTTATTTTGAGTTTATTTTTAGTTTTGATAAGAAAAAAACTGTAAAGTAACTCATAAAACTGTCAAGTAACTCAAGTCCTCAAAGTTCTACCTGTTCTTGGACCGAATTGAACTCAACGAAGAGCTCCTGAACTCTCTATTTGGAATGAAAAAATATCTTTTTTGGATTCTTTATTAGGCTCTACTCTATTCTTAATAGAACAGCTAGTATTGTATTGCTTGCAATATTTCGAGAGAAGAATGAAAGAAATTTAAGTAAATGCTTGATAAAAAAATAGTATATAATATGCTGTGAAAAAATAATAAATGTAAAAAAGACAAATTAATACCATTGAAGAAAAAAAAATAAATGAGAGAAATAAGTATTAAAATTATTAATATTTATGTTTTAATATTAAAATGTTTTTAATATAAATTTGAAAATTTGCACCACTCGGATGTCTTCATAGAGTGTCTTGAAAAATAGGCTTTCCTATTAGTAAATAGGCGCCAACTCAACAGAAGTTAAACAAACACCTTCAGTTTTTATTTCGAATGTTCTCCTGTATCCACAGATGCAGCACCAAGTCTACAGAAGTTAAACAAACACCTTCTGTTTTTATGTGGAATGTCCTTTTTAGCGATAATAAGCGAACGGCAATAAATGTCTATTAACGACGAGAATTTTCGAATTATCGCAGGTAGAAAAGGAATTTTTTTTATTTTTTACTGAGTGCCTTTTATTTATGCCAGATAATAGCAGAATTAGCAGAAAAATGACCGCAAAACGAGGGGGCCGTAAACTAAATACGGCTCGTTAACGTGGTTTCAGTCTTTACTTACTAAATGTAAGTAAATATATTTGAATTCGGCGCTGGCAGGATTTAGACACTCGGTTAGAATGGAAACACGTTAACTTTGACACAAATGTATTTATTATTGTATTAAATCTGCCTTAACGTGTATCCTTGTCTAATGCCTGCTCTCTCTCCACACACACAACTTGTATCCTTAAAATACTAAAACTAATTAATATAAATACACTTATTATCTAAACGTAGTACCACTGCTTAGAAACCAGAATAAAACCAGCAAAGATTACTGCATGGGTTTTAAGAAAACAATTTGTATTTTCGAGATGAATTATGCTTTATATAAACTTTCTTAAAATGTTTCTTTGCCAGGAAACGTTATACCAAACATTTTTATCAGTTAAGCACTTTATATAACTCTTTTGCACTTTACCTTACTTTTTGGCACTTTGGCCCAAAATGAGAACCATCAACATACACTGTTAAATGCGATCTGAGGGAATTCTGACAAGAACTTGTTAAACTGCAGCCGGTTTGGGGGTAAGAGCATGCTACGCTGATTGCATCTTTTATCTAGGGTATTAATTATTTTATCATACCGCAACCCCTGATAGACTTATGTAATGTTAGGAGCCGGTGTAAGTTGGTGGAACTCCTATTTTTACATTTCTCGGAGACAAATTTAACACATTTTTTTACAAAGAAAATATTAAACAACAGTCACCAGTTCTCCATGTGGGACACGGGTCACTTAGAAGAATATCCCCAAAGTTTCTCCTGCTTATCGTGGAAGTTGACTAAATGGAGAAACAATCCCGCTCTTGTCCGGTCGCGGCCGCTAATTCTTGTAAGG
Source organism: Diabrotica undecimpunctata (assembly GCF_040954645.1). Taxonomy (NCBI): domain Eukaryota; kingdom Metazoa; phylum Arthropoda; class Insecta; order Coleoptera; family Chrysomelidae; genus Diabrotica; species Diabrotica undecimpunctata. The sequence continues at coordinate 66,858,038 of NC_092808.1, forward strand.
CGAGCGCGACGGGGCAAGCTAGGGACTGCTGATCAGGGTGCGCTTGGGACCCAGCCTGGGAGATAAGCACTCACTACGAATCTTAAGCGTTTTCAAATACCCTTTTCCGTCACGGTCACTCACAACTGTCACGTACAAATCCCCTCCTTCTCCCCTTCTTAATAATCCCAGGAATTTCGTAATGTCAAACACTATATTGAAGAATGCATGACCACACGATACGTGGTCTTGAACGGTTCCCACTGGATACCAGGGTACTACTCAGTGGGCTACTCGTGGGAACAGTATGGAACCAACAGTAAAAATAAAAGAAAAAATAGAAGTTCAGGAGGCCGGTAGAAGTAACCCTGAAAAGGTCTAAAGCAGGAGAAGAACAGATCCCTGATTGCCCTCAAGATATATTAAAGGGAAAAGGAATAGACTAAGTAGGGCGGCATGGAAGCAGTTACATCGGCATCTGAAATGGGGAACACTCTATGAGACAGGTCTAGAAGAGGTACTATAAACAACAAAATCTCCGAAAGAGAAAGAAGGGGATAAATCCTCTTCTACCAAAACTCCTGGGAAAAGAATCAGGTCAGATGCAATCACCCCTGAGAGTGTGCAGATGGAACGATCCCGACCGAGGAGATAAATTACAAAGCTGCAACTAGTGGAATCAAGGTAGGAATAATCCACCCTGGTACCCAGTATAACTAATAGATAATGATAATCTTAGGAGGCTGAAGAAAGCCATCCTACAAGCCGTCGAGAATTTACCCGAAGAGAGGCCAGAAATTAAATTCTACGGCTGCTCACATCGGCCAGGATGGCTTCAGGTAACATGTGTGGATAACACAAGCTTTAAGTGGCTAATTGAGGCGACTGAAAAACTTAACACATGAGAAGGAACAAAACTTAGGCGATCGAAGGAACTGACCTGCCCAAAACTAAGATATGTACTGCATACATACCTAATGAAGAAAAAGATATCTAAATACTGACAAAATTCTCAACAGACTAACGAAGACGGGTACTGAGGACACAGGACTGGAAAGTACTCCACTTCGAGAAATCTGGTCCAGGAAATACCTGGACTTTCTCAATAGACGATCCATCTATAAGGGCCTTGGAAAAATTAAACTTCAGGCCCTTCTTTGGATTTGGTAAGATCATTATCAGACCAAAGAATTCCAGGAGAAAGAAGACATCTTCTTCCTCTGAACAATAAAGGCCGAAGAAAACGGAAGCAAGAGGAGAACGGCCAAACTCTCTGGAAAGCTTAAGCGGACAGGCCAAAGACAAAGGGGAAATGTTCTCTTCCCCACAATGCCACCAACCGCGAAAACGAAAGAAGAAGCAAATGATAACGTCTCCATAGGTCAAACCTCCTAGAGACAAAGGTAAAAGTGGAGCCAATGAAGATGACTCTACCAAAGGGTCTAGGGGGAAAGACTCTTCAAGGGGAGACAATGCCTAAGTTCATACAGGTGAATTTTCAACATCCCACGGCTGCTGCATATACCATTGGCAGAAGATTCTCAAATGAAGCTACAGATGTAGCACTAATCCAGGAGCCTTGGGTTACTGGTACAGGCAGAATTGGCGGATTAGGATCCATCTCAACTTAGGTACTGTATTGTCCAAATGGAATAAAACCCAGAGCATTTATTGTACTTAGGAAAGATATTAATTACATCTTACTTTCAAGTTTCTGCACGGAAGGTGTGATTGCAGTTCAAATCACTATATGGGAGAAAGTGGGCAGACGGGATATACTCGTATACTCGGCATACTTCCCAGGTGATATAGCAGCAACAGATCCCCTTCCTATATGGGGGATCAAGTCATCATCGGTTGTGATGCCAACTCACATCATACGGTATGGGCAAGCAAAAGCAGCTATGAACGAGGTGAGTACTTTTTGGCTATATTCTAGGAGAAGGGCTTATATAATAAAGATAATCAACCTGCCTTTATCAACAAGAAAAAAACAGGACGTTATTGATATAACTATTCGTTCCGTGCGTGACCATGGTAGGGGTACTTTGAAACGATGCCAGCGTGCGTAGCGACGAAATATGACAAAATTGGCCCTACCTTTTTACGCATAAATTTTATCAAAAATGTGTGCAAATACATATTGCGTATTTAATTGTGCTAATAATAGCAAAAATAGTAAGTATAGTTTTTATAGGTTCCCAAAGATTACATATAAATTAGAGAAAAGAAAAAGATGGATCGTGCTATTAATATGAAAAAGTAAATATCACATAACTTCATTTTTATGCAATTGAAATAGGAAAAATTTAAATAATTTACCTTAAATGATATTTTATAAGGCTTCAAGCTAACTGCAGAGTGCCTGATGACTTTAGCTTTTATATTATAACTTTTACTATTACTGTTTTTAAATATATGCTCTTTCACCTGAAAAACTTGATTTGCCAGTACTAGATTTTTCCCTTTCTTTTCCGTTTGTGGTTGAAAAGATATATTTTGATGAATTTTGAGAAACCCAGTTTTTAATACTACATTTATTTTGTACATAAACTAAAAAAATATAATTAAAAAGTTAATTATTAATAATTGTCAATTTCGCATGTATTTAACAATGTCAAACATATGTCATATGTTTAACCTGAAAATTGGTACATAGGTCCAAAACTGTCAGATGAAGGCGGTAGGTGTCGTGTCAGTCACGCACGGAGCGAATAAGTATTGGACAAATAAGTAACACATGTGTCGAAAGGGCCGTCAAGCTCGGATCACCGACACATTGACTTTACCTTATATACAGGTAAACCACCTTTAATTAGCTACAGGGATACGAAATGAACAAATTGGGAAGGATATTAAACCAATTTGGAAGCAAAGACAGGAAATACAATTAGTAATATCAAAACATGTTTAGATATTGAAGAGGCGAATTGTCGAATCAGCGAAGCAATTCTCACATCATACCAGGAGAACGGTCCAATCAAAAGCAAGTCGAATAACAGACAAACGCCTTAGTGGAGCAGAAAACTTGAAAACTAAGAAAAAAATATAGCAGGCTATCGAATAGAGCCAAATAATTGAGGAACTGGGAAACATACAGGAAAACTCTTACTGAATACAACAAAGAGAAAGGAAATCTTGGAGGAGGTTCTATCAGAGTATGTCAGATATATTCTACCTGCCAGCATTCGAATCCACAAGATTCCTTCCAAAGATCCGACACAAGAAACAGGCCTACTTAAATGACCTGATGGCACCTTTGCCGAATATAAAAAGAAAACGCTACAGCTCTTACTACATAACCATTTCCCAGCTTCAGTAATTATTGATGAGTAGACTCTAGATGATAGAAGAAGATTGAAAATTCTTTGCAATAAACATCAAGAGTGTAAAGTAGGCCATAAACCACTTTGTACCATTTAAATCCCCAGGGGAGGATGGCATATTTCCTGCACTACTGCAAAAAGGATTGGAGATCTATTAGCTAAATTATAATTATTATCTAAATATAGCCTATTTTAACGAAGATGTTTGGGGCTAGTATACTAATAGATTACACACCAAGGACTTGGACAACTGTAAAGGTGCAGTCTCCCTTATGCGTTTGTCGCATGCGTTCGACGCAAGCAGCAGTCGCAGGCGACGCGCTGTGCACTCCTCAAATGGTAACTTTATACAAATGGTCTGATTTATGCGTCCGACGCAAGGAATCGCATGCGTCTGCTGCATCGACTGCATATGATACCAGTGGTCTGCAGCGACTGCATGCGTCTATTTCATAAAACACTAAAAAATTAGAATTGAAAATTTGTAGGTTATCAACACCTGATTGTGTTTACAATAGGAAGGTATTGTTTTTGTTTAGATTTAAACTTGAGACATTAGTACATTATTTAATCTCTTACAAATTGCTGATAGCACATTAGAGATAATCACACTTATATAATTGTGGGATATTCTAAATGCAAATATTAAAGAACGGAAGATTCTCCTGTTGCCAAGAATCTGAAATGAAATACGTGCATCAATTAATATTTTAATAATAATATTTAATTTGTAGATATCATTAATAATAATGTTTAACATAAACAATGCTATTGTTTTCATAATTGCACAGAAGAAACATTTTCTACGAACTAACCTTAATGTGACAGAAAGTTTTTCTTGTGGTGTTATAACTCAACTCTTTTTACCATTTTTGAAGGAGATTTCGTTATATCTTCCTTAATAGAACATAATACAAAATTATTACTATGAAATTTGGTTTCATCATCAACCAGATATTTACTTATTAAATTGGATTGGTATCCTTCTTCAACCCTCCTCACATACATTTCATGAGTTTTACTCTTTTTAAGTTATTTAGCATCATTTTTAAAATGTTCTCTTCCAATTCTTGCCCTTTTAATATATGAAGATAAACTTGTCTCTCTAGATGCTCCACTATTATAAAAATTCCCGCCGTTTAGTTAAATATCAGCTGATCTATCGCATGCGTCTAAATGCTCTAGAGAGACCACCCCAACCAGTGCGTTAATCGCTTGCGACTGCTGCTTACGTCGAACGCATGCGACAATCGCATAAGAGATACTGCACCTTAAGGATGGTGTACATACACAAAATAGTACAAGACAACGCCTTACCTAATTTTAAATCAAAGGTAGAAAAACTAAATAAGTTGAATATTTTTCAGTGTGCTCAAAGATTTCTAAATATAATAAACCCAACATCTATAACGGTAGGGAAAAGAAGAGCAATAGGGATTCATTTTATATATATGTAGATTATTTTTTATGTAAGAGGTAACATGAGTGGCTAATGATTCACCACAATAAATAATCTTTTACAAAAATTATTTGGTTTTAATGTTTGCACATCTGGTTGCTGTAAGCAGTGTATTTGATTGGTGTTACATTATATTATATTTATTATGACAGACAAATAATAAAATAAACAAACAAACAACAAACAATTCATTCCATATGTTAATTCATAAATTGTAATAATTATTAAGGTCTAAATTTTTATATTATTTTGAATTCCTGCATTTTACAAAGAGTATATAAATGATAGTAAATCATGAATGTGTTGCTTGTGTGAGTCCATTTCAAAAGGTAAAAGAAATAATAAATTAGGCTTACAATCAATTTAATTTAACTATCAGACGACCGGTTTCGCTTTCTACAATATGCAAAGCATCTTCAGGTCACGATACAAAGTTAAATAAATGCTAAAAATAATAAACCCATATTAGGGTGTTGTCTAATAAAGGTAAAACAAAGATAGGTGATATAAATTATATAAATTACAGAAATTATGCCAATATTACATGTCTGTGGTTTTTCAAAATGAATAAAATGTTTAAGCAGACAAGGTAAAACCCACAAATTGGTAAAATAATCTATTAAACTGTAATGAATTAATAAATAAACAAATAAATAAAACATTACTTACATGCCGGTACTCTATTAATTGATGGTTGAAAGAACATGGTTCAAACTATCTTGTATTGTTGATTGGAGAACTCAAGTCAACTATTGTAATTGTTTAACAGTAAACGGGGAAGTTCTTGAGGAGACAGATTTTATCTGACAGCTACAGCATAAAATCTGTCTCCTCAAGAACTTCCCCGTTTACTGTTAAACAATTACAATAGTTGACTTGAGTTCTCCAATCAACAATACAAGATAGTTTGAACCATGTTCTTTCAACTATCAATTAATAGAGTACCGGCATGTAAGTAATGTTTTATTTATTTGTTTATTTATTAATTCATTACAGTTTAATAGACTATTTTACCAATTTGTGGGTTTTACCTTGTCTGCTTAAACATTTTATTCATTTTGAAAAACCACAGACATGTAATATTGGCATAATTACTGTAATTTATATAATTTATATCACCTATCTTTGTTTTACCTTTATTAGACAACACCCTAATATGGGTTTATTATTTTCAGCATTTATTTAACTTTGTATCGTGACCTGAAGATGCTTTGCATATTGTAGAAAGCGAAACCGGTCGTCTGATAGTTAAATTAAATTGATTGTGAGTAAGTCTAATTTATTATTTCTTTTACCTTTTATAAATGATAGTTTTTACATAAAATAGGGTTGTTATTATTTTTATTATTATTAAGGAATAAAATAAAAGCCTTACTCAACAATATATTAAAACAAGAATTGTAACCAAATTAAAAGATAACTGGGCACTATTAGAGGCAGCAAAACATTTAAACATAAGCAGAACCACAGTTTTTCTATTAGTAAAAAATGGAGGAAACAAGAAACTGTCGATAAAAGCGAGGGTCTGGAAGACCAAAACTATACTAAATTTAGGTATGTAAAAATAAAATTAATATTTTGTAATATCTCTATCAGCATTGATAATAGCTTGTAGTCTTCAGTCCATCTGCGTGAAAGGAACTATGAAATTGTCTTCTTCATAGAGCTCTTCCCAAACCTGTTGTATACCGCGCCGCAGCTCTGAAGCATTGTGAGATATAAAATTACGCCGATACAACAGTTTTATAATAAAACTCCACATATTCTCAATTGGGTTTAAATCTGGCCACAGTAAGATTTCGATGTTGTTATTCTGGAGGCACTGGTTTAATATATTTGCAGTGTGAACAGGACAATCTTGTTGGATTATAAAATTATTTTCTGGATACAACTGTTCTACACTGGGAAACATAATGTTTTCTAGAATATTCAGATAAGTCTGATCAACAAACCTGCCATCAATACGCCATAACATTCCCATTCGTCTAGATGAAATCCATCCCCATACATTGACACTAAAATGACCAGCTGCTCGATATCTATTAACATATTGAGGATTAAATATATTCTATCTGGTCTATACACCCCAATTTTGCCCTTTTTAGAAGATTGAAAAATTTTCTCATCTGTAAATATTACCCTCCCCCAGAAATCTTGATTTTGTAGCTGAAGGTTTAAAGCAAATAAAAGTCTTGATTGCTTCTGTTGTGGCGTAAGAGCTTGTTTTTTGCTGCAGTTCGGTACCTAAGACGCGATGCTTTAATTCTGCGCCAAGTTGTTGTTGAATAAGTATTTATCCTTCAAAATACACTGCTCAATTTTCTACAAAATACGCTTTAAGAGTCATCAGTTTTTTTATGAACCAGCTGTACATTAACATTAGACTACACATCAATTGGCACAGAGTAATGAGTTTAATGTAATAATATATCCGCAGAAGAACGGTAATCAATCAATCAATCAATTTTTCACTTAATTATGTCCTTATGTACTGGTATGGCACTGCTGCTACTTTTGATAAGATAGAAGCAATGATAGGAATATATGAGATATATTTTTCTTTGGTGCTTTTTAAAACCACACAGCAAAATTCCTTGTTTACAAGCATTTCAAGCAGTACTACAGTTTATATTAGTTTTTTTATCTGTAAGTATCTTGCAGTGCATTTGTTTCCTTAAATGGAGTCAATAAGGTATACTTAAGAGAAATTATTCATTTTCTAATTTTTTTAGTTCTTTTGCAGCAAGAAGTTAAGTTACATATATTTACTGAAAAATTGACCTGTTCATTTTACTGTTTTTTTTCCTACTTTGCCTTAGTTTCGTTTTTTCTTTGTTTTATCTTAAAATTACAGGAACATATTTTTTCCTTTATCTCGATAAATTTATTTTTTTTATATTTTTACTTTATAAGACAAAGGAGACAAAATAAGAGAAACAGATTCAAAAAGTGAAGACTGACTCAGAAATTAAGAAAAGTCGAAAACTTACCAATATTTTTTTATACAAACTATCAATGTTTGTATCATCAAAGGGCAAAGCACCTGCGAGCAAAGTATATAACAATACTCCCATCGCCCACACATCAACTTCTGTACCTAAATACTGTTTACCTTGTACTAATTCTGGTGCAGCATAAGTTGGGGAGCCACATGACGTGTACAAAGGATTCTGCATACCTCCATCAGGTTTGGCACACAAACCAAAATCTATTAACTTCAGATTTTGATGTTTATCTAATAAGATATTTTCCTAAAAAAGAAATGATCTAATAGTTCATGATAAAAAAATAACAACATCATCAACAAAAACAACAAATAGTAAGACTTAAAAATAGAGGATCCCGTCTGAAATAATTATTGTATGCTAGTGCTCCATTCTGCTAAAAGTTTACATTATTTATGTAATTCTGTTCAGTTTTTCGTCTTGTAATATACCTACTAGCTTATACATAAACAGCTAAGTTTGGTCCACCACATTTTGTGTTGTTTCCTTATGTTTATATAATAATTTTTCTTTGTCTTATGTTTTCTGTTTTCCTTATGTTTCCTTATATTATCTTTCTATCATATTCATTTGTCGATATCTAACGCCAGGCTCTGCCCAGAAATAATACTGTATGTACAATGAACTACTATTTATTCAGTAGAGAGCTATATATTAGCATGAAATGCATTTATGTGTTGGCAACTATTTTAAGGCTCCATTTGATGTACGAGTGTAATTTTTAATTCTCTTTAACATCTTTAACTTCTCTAAATAAATAAATAATAATTATCTTTTACATGCAACAATTCCAACATTTTTTTTTCTAATTTCTTTGTTTCTTTTAATACTATCAGGTGCTAATTATATCTTATCTATATCTAAGTTATCCTAATAATGTGTTCCTATAAGTTTAGTTTTATTTTATAATCAGTGATCAATTGATTTCAGTATTGCTTTTGTCTAATGTATTAACTTTTGATTGGTCATTTTTTTTCTGTTATCTATTTTAACTGCTTGATCTGTACTAAATTTACTAAAGTATTTTTTTTATTAAATATATCCCAAACTTTCACTTACATACAACTGCGCTGAAATAGAGTCATATATTTTACATTTAACTTGCTTGGTTATTTTATTTTTAGTTTTCATGCTCTTCTCAGCTAATATTTTTTGATAAACTTTCTTAATTTTTTTGGCTAGTAACGAATTATTTCACAATATGATATAACTATTCATTGATACTTCTATGTTGGAATCCTGATGAAAAACTAAATTTTGATACTTTTTCTAAATTTTGATTTAGTTTTTCTCCCTTGTTGCATAACACCTTCTCCTAAGGTTTTACTCTATTCATATATTTATTAATCATTTCCATTTTAAGTTGTTTTTTAATTTATTGTATGATGCCACAATTATAAAATATAAAATTTTTATTTCATAATTTGGTTTGAAGATCAGAATGTTTTTTAAATTATAAAAATTTATGTAGGTATATCTAATTAGTCCTACATCATTATCTTATTATAATCACTTAATAATTTTCCTAATCTTACTGGCATAATGACTTGAGTAGGTATATTATGGTAGGTGGCACATACTTTATGTATCTTTTATGTATTTCCCAGTTTTTTTGCATATCTATTTTATCTTTATTTCTATTAACATACAGACATCATAAATGTATTTTCCTGTAAGTTTAAACTATAATAATACAGTATATGAAAAACAAAAATATTTTTAATGGTTATGCTAACACCCAAGTATAGAAGAGATTCAAAAATAAATAAATAATCAAGCAAGGGTTTTCGTATAGAAATATATTTTGTTCATTTAAATTTTTAAAGAAATGGAAAATTCATGGTTCAATGTCTAAACCAAAAGCAGTATTGGGATTTTAAATATACAAATGAGTGTCTGACAAATTAAATCAATAACATTGCTAAAACAAATGAAGACAAAATTATTTAAAAATAGCACAAATCTTCCCTTATATTTATCTCAAGAATCTAGTCTAAAACCATTATTATTATTTATCAAAATAAATTTCACTTACTGGCTTAAGATCTCTATGAGCATATCCTAAACTATGCAAATATGCTACAGCTGAGACAATTTGCCGAAAGAACATTCTGCTCTCTGATTCTGTTAGACGATTTTTCTCTACAATATGATCAAACAGTTCTCCTCCTGAGCAATATTCCATAACAATAAACATATGTGTCTCTGTTTCAATTACCTAAAACATAGTGTAGTAGAAGTAAAAAAAATGTAAAATAAGAAGCCTAATGAATAAACTGGTAGATTTACTAGTACTAAAATATTTAAAAAGAACAGATGAAAAACAAAAACTTCTCTTTCTCCAAATTATATTGGCAGCCTATCATTTTCTGGCTAAGTTTTTTAACTATTTTTACCCTAAACAAACTTTACTCTGTTTTTTCTCATCTTTTAACATCCACCATTTAATTTTTTTTAAACAAATCTTCAAAATTATAAGGTACTTAAGTAGTCAAAAGTAGTGAGAGAAGAAGCAAAAGTTAAAGCAGAGGTGTATAAAAATAATAAATGTCAATGAACTTATTACTATTACTAACTATTAACCAGAATTTAGGAAGTAATGTATATCAAATAGCCAAACCTAGAGCTAATAAAGCAAAACTTTTAATCAGACTAGATCTGTCTAAGAAGAAAATCATGAAATACTAGTACAAAAAAGTATTAAAAAAGCAAAGATAACAATACTCTTAAAGGTTTAGTAAATGAAAAATTTGACAGAAAACCTGTTAAAACCAATGAAAATATTAACAGCTATGGTCAACAACATAACAATGAATAAAGTCAAATACTTGAAAAAATACAAAAAAGTAAAGTTGATAGATCATATAGTATCTCTAGGGAAGAGTACATGACATGAGGGCAGATATGAGAAAAGTTGGCTACGAGGTTTGTTTAATAAAATTATGGAAGTGGGACAGATACAAGGCCATTTAAGAATCATTATCTTAATAACAATGTACAAAAACAAATGAGTTCAGTAATACAGTAATGCACTATGAAGGCAGTGTGACTCACTGAAAATATGGGAGAGTAATTGATAGATGGGTACTTGAAGAAACCAAAATATCTAAAAATCAGTTTGGATGTATGCAAGGCAGATCAGTAACAGATGCAATGTTCATTATAAGGAACTGAATGAAAAAATATATGAATAAAGAAAAAAAAATCATATGGTATTCATGGATCTTGAGAAAGTATGTGATAGTTGCCTTCTAGAAGTTCTGTAGTAAGCACTCAATAAGAAATATAGTTTCCAGTAAGTATGTGAATATTGTAAGATATGTACGACGAAGTAATACTAGTGGTTAAGGTATGTGTAAGGGAGACTGATAAACCTTAGGTGAAAGTAGGATTTATGACAAAAAATGAGAATGTGTGCAGTAAAGTTAGATCAGCAGGAATTAAAGCTGGTGAGAGGCGGTAGAGTAGCATGGACTTATCTAGACATGGTGAAGTAGCACATTTTTTTGTAAGTCATTTTTTTTTCAGTAAGTACCTTTTCCCAAAATTTACCCATTAGATCAATGCTACTATTAAATCAAACCTATATAACTCTTGATAATAAAAGGAATATATGTGTGTGGGAATATAATTTTACTTTATAACTTGCATTACCTAAAGTTTTACGAAAATTTTTACATCCTTCCTCAGTTTACTTTAGTTTTTCTATTGAGTCATACCTGTTTCTCAAATTTTTTTAATCTAGTCACAAAAATTTAAATAATCGAAATGTTTCTTGTAAATAATTTGTTTTACTTATAATAATTTAATTTTTTCTGCCTATCTCAAAATGAAAATTCAAATATATAATCATACAATTTGAAGTAGAGCATTTCAAAATCATATTGTCAGTATTTTTGAGATGCTTTCCTGGGATGACTTTATTGGAAGATAGTTCATTTGATTTTGATACCAAATAAATTCAAGACTACTGGCTTTAGTATGGAATCAACTTACTTCATACAATTTGCAAATATTTTCATGGGACACAGTTTTTAAAGCACTTATTTCCAACTTAACTCTAGCCAAATCTGCTCCAAGTAAAGCTTTATCCATGATCTTTATAGCAACTTTTTCTCCTGTAGCTAAATGTGTGGCTAATTTTACTTTGGCAAAACCTCCACATCCTATCGTCCTTTCAACTTCATAGAAGCCTTTCAATGCTAAAAACCTAACCATTCTTCTACATGTAATTGAACTGAAGCCAGTATTTACGGTATAGATGCTAAAAATTATTATTTATATGAGGATCTCGTAAACCATTATATTTGTATAATTTAATGATAAAGTTTATAAACACTTCGAATAACGAGCATTCTATATTATTTGAATTCAAAGGAAATTGACAATTGACACTGACAACTAGTGAGAAAGTTAGAAGAAATGTGACGTTTGACAGATGTCTTTTGGTTGTTTTTTTAGAGAGTCTGGTCTAGTATGGTATTGTTTTCTAATTTGCACAGAACGGGTAAAAATTTACATTTTTTACCTTTGTGTATGTATAGATATTTTGGCACATTAAAATGTTAATTAATAAGGAGATGAAAAACTAGCACTATACAAATAAAAATAAAATATTTTGTAAAAAAGAGATGGGCAAGAATTTCTAGTTATAGGTAACCGTTTCTTTCTAACAGTCCTTTAGCGATACGGGATACTATTGAATTTCGAGTATAGGGATATATTTAGCCTAGCTTGAAAATCGATGTTAATTGAAAACGTGTCAATAATAAAGCCATTATCAAAAAAAAATATATTTCTGATCAGTTTCAATAAATGACAACAGTTTTTATTCAGTCAAGATTACTCGTAGCTTGCAAAAATATCTATCTACTAAATTTTTAAGTCCACAACAATAAATCAGCAATTCATAAGCACTATTAAACATCACTAAATTATTCAAAAATACCTGCATTGAAAAAACATGACAACTCAATTTTAACGCCAAGATCGGCCGATGTAGGCGGATCCATAATCGGAGCACATGGACCTTATATAAATTATGTAAAAGATGCCTCTATACATAGAAGTCACCACTGAAAAAGGATAGCAACATATCTAGTTAGAAATCAAATCTACTATATTTTAATATAACATAGATGCCGAAATGCAATGCAGGCAATAAAAGCGTACCCATGTGCTGATATAGGTTCTGATCAAAACCTCCTTACCGCTAGATTCAAGAAAGATAGAAATAATGAACAGAAATGAAAAACCAAATATAAATAAATTAAAGTCTGAAGAAACGACAGAATAATTGATATAAGACATCAATTACCATCTAGAAAGGTGTCAAAGTTTACCTAGATCAAAACATAACAACGAACAACGTAGAACATTAGTGGCAGTTTTTGAAAACAGCGGTTACGGAACAAAGTAAAAATTGCTTATAAGATATAAAGAGCAAGACTGGATGACTGATGAAATTTTGAAGATAATGAATGAAATAATAGAATTTAAAAACAGCATGATCCGATACCATCAGTTACAAAGTATCATCATCTTGACTGGCTCGACAACCCTTTTTGATCCAGGCTTCTTCTCCATTCTGATCTATTTTGTGCTTGATTTCTCCAGTTTCTTATTTTTAAGGGTGTTATCTATATAATTTTCTATTTGTACTATGTCTGTCTGATTGGATAGTCCTCTTGTTCTTTTTCCTACTAGCACTTGTTTGAATATTTTGTTTGGTATTTGACATTCTGCAAGATTTTTTATTATTGCAAATTTCAGTTTTTATTATTGTAATATATAATACAAATAATAAATATCCAAATGCAACAATCAACAATTCTTTTTTTTTTATTTATTTACTAAATTGTAAAATGAATTTTAAAAATGCTTCTTGATGAAATCTTAGCACATTGAAATAATGCTGTTGTGGTCTATCTGTGTAATGACAAAGTTTTTGTCATTGCTGGGTTTTGAATTCAGGTCTCAATCACGTATGTGAAAAATGAAAGAATAGATCGATGGATGTACTAATCATCGCTTGTTAATGTAATTACATATGTAGATAAGCAGGTATATATGCAGTAATTATTTAAATAAAAACTTTAAGTTAACAAAGAAAATAAAAAAAATCCTAAAACGCATTTATCCCATCTAGACCTAAGTGTAATATTAAACCCGCAGAATAGATCTTTTTGTAATTGTTTTGGCATAAAACAATCGTTTTGCTTGCTTACAAGTTCAAATTGATTAAGATCAAGAAAGGTGTGCAAACTTTATTATTTCATAATGAAAATCATAAATAAAGTTATCATAAGCGAGATATTTAAAATTTTCTCATATTTAGTAAAGTTTAATTGCCACATTCTTCCCTCTTTTTTTTCCGCCGAAAAATTGTGCCATTTAGACGGATTCAATTCTGTCTTAATAATAATATTATAGAGATTTCGACCTCTAGATTGTTTAATAGACCTCTGTGGAATACATAGAGAAGTTATTTCAAGCCCGGAGACAAGAAAATCCCTATATGAATAATATAAGCGGAAATAAATGGAGCCCAGATTACTAAAGCAACGGTTATTTATGCAATAAGATCAAAGAAAATTAATAAATCAGTTAATGGTAGTCGAGTTATTAAAGTTATTCAATAACTAAAATTTAGATACCTATATTAGTGGGATTAGTAAAAAATTGACAAGTTGACACAGCACTCTGAAAGTGTTGGACTCAGAATACAGAGAAAACCAAACTCTTAAAAAATAGAAATGATAAAATAATGATAAACGGTAACGAAGTAGAAGAGGTAGACAAGTTCACATATTTGGGATCAGTCATGGAAAGGAACGGGGGGTGTAAAAAGGATATACGACGAGAATAAAGGCTCAGCATGCATTCAACGCTTTAAATAAAATTTGGCAAACACCTGAAATATCAGAAACAACAAAAATTAAAATCTTTAATAATTGCATCAAAAGTATACTACTTTACTGAGCAGAAACATGGAAACAGGGCGAATCCACAACTTAAAAACTACAAACTTTTGTAAACAAATATTTAAAAAAATCCTGAAAATATACTGGCCCAACAGAATAACTAATAAAAGGTGTTTTTTTTAGAGGTATAGAAATGTAAGTTGGTAACACTTTTTTAACTGTTGGCCATTTTGACAGCTGTCAAGTGATTTATATTAAGTTTGGTTTAGCATTTCAGCATAAATAGACTTGATGCTTGAACAGCGCTTCCAAATTGTACATTTTATTTTGAAAATAGTGGTTCTGTTCGAAATACGTCTAGCGCGCTACGTCCAGTTTATGGTCAATAGAATAGTCCATCGGAGCAAGTAATTCGATTAACCATGAAACGTTTATGCACCACGGTTACTCTTAATGATAATATGCATCCACAGACCGGTCGCACAGTGCGTATAGAAGAAGTCGTTGCTGCTGTAGGGCTTAGCATATAGAAAGACCAGAATCCGTCTATCTGCCATCGTGCGCAGTGGTGAGATACGTGTCTATCGACTTTATGGAAGATTTTGCGAAAAGATCTTTCTGTCCATGCTTACTAAATCCAGCTCATGCAAGAATTAAAGGTACATCATCACCTAGCAAGGCGTAGATTCGTAGATTTGGTGAGTGGGTCCAAAACGAGATTGCCGTTGATTCCGATTTTCATAAGAGAATTTTGTGTAGCGATGAAGCTCACTTTTGGTTGAATAGCTATGTCAACAAACAAAACTGCCCTACTTGAAGTTAAGATAATCCTCAAATGTATGTTGAAAAACCGTTACATTCAGAAAAACTGACCGTTTGGTGTACTTTATGGTCAGGTGGAATCATTGGACTGTATTCTTTAAAAACGATGCTGACCAAAACGTTATAGTCAATGGTGACTGCTATAGAGCCATGATTACTGCCTTTTTTAATCCCTAATTGAACAACCATAATGTGCAGAAGCTGTCGTTTTAATAAGACGGCGCAACATGTCACACAGCTCGTACGACAATTGATTTGTTGAAGAAAATGTTTGGTAACCACATAATTTCACGTTTCGGACAGTGAATTGGCCTTTAAGATCGATTTAACACTGCTAGACTATTTTATGTGGGGATATGTGAAGGTGCCAGTCTACGACGATAAGCTTGAATCGATTAACTACTTGAAGGGCAACATTTGCCGCGTTATTGCCGACATGCAGCAACAAATATTGGAAAAAGTGATCGAAAATTGGACCTCCAGATTAGACTACGTCAGAGCTAGCCATGGCATTCATATGCCAAAAATCATATTTAAGTTATAATGCCAAAAGATTATCTTTTGAATAAAGTAAATTTCATGAAAATTTATAAAAATCATCTTTGTTTTATTCCATTTCAAACTTCTATGCCTCTAAAAAAAAACACCCTTTACGAAACTATGGGAAAGAACAAAGTAAACCAACATATCTAGTACAGTAAAGAAAAAAATGGAAATGGAGTGGCCATATTTTGAGAAAAAATGAAAGCAACATAACCAGGCAAGCACTTGAATACCAACCAGAGGAGAAAAGAAAGAGAGAAAGACCAGACAACAGCTAGCAAAGAAGTATAACGATAGAAAACGAAAAAATTGGAATAAGATGTGGTGAAATTAAAAACAGAGCAAGAAATAAAAGAAAATCGAAGGAACTAGTACACATTTTATCCAAAGAATAAATAAAAAAGAACGCATAAGCACCCAATACTCTTTAAGAAGGGATGGAACTAGAAAGAGAGATTCATTAAAATTAACATAACAGAAATCATCCACACAGAATTCTTAAAATCGACATTTAGGTCCATGTCTACCAAAGAGGACAAATTTAAAAGAATGCAAAAACTAATCTTACGAACCATACACAACAAACTAGCATTAGACATATGTGACATGCAATTGAACTTCCGTAAAGCAGTAGACACAAGAGAAGCACTTTTTACTGTCAACATTCTTATTCAAAGATGCTTAGGCATTAATCAAAACCTTTCCGTCTGCTTCGTAGATTACAACAAAGACTTCGATAGAGTTTAACAAGATAAACTAACGGAAATTTTCAGAAATAAAATCTGAAGGAACGACATATAAGATTAGTTTTAAACATCTACTACAATGAGCGAGTAGCAGTAGAAATATCCGCATAAGTCGAAGTTATGAGAGGAGTCAGACAAGGATGTATGTATGTTGTCAACTCTATTATTTAACGCTTACTCTGAGGAAATCCTTCGAATAGTTATTAAATTAAACACAGGAGGGATAAAAATAAATGGATTTTTATTTAACAACGAGTATTTACCCTAATTTTTCTTATTCCAATGTAGACTGAACCATCATCATCATTAGCCATTTTAAGTCTACTGCAGAACATAGGTCTTCCGTAAAATCAATTGCATCCGATCTTGAGCACCTTGAATCTAATTGGGCTGGATGCGCTTGATGTCGTCCGACCAGCTTGTTGAAAGACGTCCTCGATTACGATAAGCATCGTATCTAGGTCTCAATTCTAAAATTTTCTTGATCCATCTTCCATCTCTGAATCTGGCAACACGTCCTGCGCAGTTCCATTTCAGATTTGTAGTTCTTTTAATGGCGTCCACCAGTTTTTCTCCTAACTATTGCTACAGGGAATACAGTAAATATCTGAAATGGACAACAATCGTGTTGTCTCTTGTCGATTTTTATTTGCGTGTGTGTATGAGAGTGGAAATCTTCTAAAGATCGTATTCGGTGAACTGTACCTGGCGTGAATTGTACCCAAAGTTTGTATTATGTCCACAAACTAAAACTAGTCTCAGCCTACGCGCGTGGCACGGCTTTTCAGATCGTTCTTTTGCCCGCGCAGCCATACTTTCCCTTCTTTTTTCTTCTTTTCTCTCTGTTACTTATGTTACCCCTGTTGTCTCTCTATTTTTAATTTTTTTTTTATTAACAATTTTTGTCACAGCCTCTAGTACTTCTTTAAAATCATTTTTCTCCTTTCCACTACGGTCATACAATTGTGTGCAAAGATGCCTAGCCTTAGACGGTACTAAAATGGTTTAGAGACAATAACACTAAAGTGCTTTCACAGACCTTAATTTTATTAAGACATTGTGGCATGAGATGAAACAGAAATTGCGTAATGATCCCTAGAGAACCGTCGTCGATTTGAAGAGTAAATTAGGTGAATTATGGGATAGTTTCGACCCTGACGTGTGTAAATCCTTAGTACGAACAATGCCAGACAGAATTGAAGCGGTTGTAAAGGCGCGTGGCGATGTAACCCCATATTAAAGTAGTAATTCCTTGAATTGTCGGAACATTTAGTTGTGACGATGTTATACAACATTTTCGTTTGCTGCAATTCAAAGTTTATAGAAACCGAACCATTTCATTCATCATTCAATCTTCGCTTATCCACTGCTGGACATAGATCTCCCTCATAATTTTCCATCTATTTCGATCTTGTGCCTCTTGCATCCAATTCCTATGACAACGTTTTAGATCGTCAGTCCAACGTGTTGGTGGACGACCTCTGCTTCGGTAGGCATCATCTCTTGGTCTCCATTCCAGTATCCGCTTTGTCCATCTATTATCTGTCATTCGAGCCACGTGACCTGCCCAGTTCCATTTCAGTGTTGCTACTCTCTCTACTGCATCAGCCACTCCTGTTCTTTGTCGTAGCTGGCGATTTGGGATCTTGTCTCGTAGTGAAACGCCCAACATAGCACGCTCCATCGCCCTTTGACACACACGGATCTTTTGAACTGTTCTCCTTGTCATGGTCAACGTTTCGGCACCGTAAGTTAACACTGGCAAAACACACTGATTAAACGTTTTTCTTTTAAGGCATATTGGTATATCAGACGATTTGAAAATATGGTTCAGCTTGCCGAAGGCTGCCCAAGTCAGTCTTATACGACGGAGAAGCTCAACGGTTTGGTTATCTTTTCCTATGCGAATCTCATGACCTAGGTATTTATAGGCCATTACCTGGTCTATGGATCTTGTTCCTACGCATATATCTTCGCTGACTACAAGATTTGTCATCATCTGGGTTTTAGATATATTTATTTTCAATCCCCCTTCTAGCGAGGAAAGGTAGAGCTGATTTAAAAGTTCTTTGGCCTCATCTATCCTATCAGCTATTAGTACAATATCATCTGCAAACCTTAGATGGCTAAGCTTTTCTCCGTTTATGTTTATGCCCTTGTCGGTCAGTTTTGCCCTTTTACATATATATTCCAAAAGCGTAGTGAACAGTTTCGGCGATATGGTGTCCCCCTGGCGTACTCCACGTTGTATCGGGAATTTCTGGGTTTGACGATCACCCACTCTAACACTGGCTGTTGCGTTTTGGTATATATGTTTAATTATATTTATATACCGATAGTCAATTCGGCATTCTGTCAAGGCTTCCAACATTTTTTGTTGATTTACGGTGTCGAATGCCTTTTCATAGTCGACAAATATTAAAGCTAGTGGTTTATTATATTCAGTGCATTTTTCTATAAGATTTTTTATTACCAGTAGGTGATCGTTTGTTCCATAGCCTTTTCTAAAACCCGCCTGTTCTATGGGCTGATAAAATTCCAATTTATTTTCTAGTCGTTTCGTAATTATTTTTGTAAATAGTTTATAAATATGTGAAAGTAGACTTATGGGCCTGTAATTCCTGAGGTCGGTAGCATCCCCTTTTTTATGAAGTATGATAATTTCTGCGTTATACCACTGAGTTGGTGTTATTGCTTCCTGCAAACATCTAGTGAATAGTTTGGCAAGGACCTGCCATAATCTTTTTCCAGCCACCTTCAAGGCATCTGCCACTATTTCATCGCCTCCGGGGGACTTATTGTTTTTCATTTCTTGCACTGACCTTCGAACTTCATTGGGTGTTACGTCCGGTAAAATTTCAGATCCCTGATTGATTATCTTTGGTAATGATCCACTCCGGTTACATTGCTGTTCTTTGTATAGTTGTCTATAAAAACTCTCTATCGTATTCATAATTTGAATTCTATCCTCAATGATTTGCCCCTGTTCATTTCTTAATTTGTGGACGTTTTTTCTTCCAATGGACATGCTCTGTCTGAGTACTTTCAAGCTTTTGTTTTCTTCTATTACTCTAGTTATTTCCATCGTATTGTATCGTCTCAGATCTTTTCTAACTTCCTTTTTAATTGTCTTATTCAAAATTCTTAGTTCATTTTGGTTATGATCCTGATTTTCCCTAAGTTTTCTTCTTTCCTCTAGAAGATGTTTTGTGTTGTGGCTTAATTTTTTGTTATTATTTTCAGGACGAGGACAGTATTTCTTTTCAGCTTCTTTCAATATTTGAGTAATATTATTGTTCATTTCATTGATGCTGATATTCTCTAAGTCGTGTGTATCCAAACTAGTCTTAATATTTTCTTCGTAAAGTGTTATATCTTCTGGGAACAGCCACCTTCCACTTTTCTTTTTGAGGATCATTTTTGTTCTTTCAACTTCAGTGTTAAAAGTGGTTTTTGCTCTTTCAACCATTTCATTATTTTAATATTAATGATAAAGTTTAATGTATTGTTGATCTCGTTCTTTGGTTTAATAAGCAAAGTTGTGAAGATGAACATTTTCAATAAATTTTCGTTTGTCCGAACATTTAGTTGTTAGGGCTCATATACCTCGTCTTATAAACCCCTAATATATTGTACCTACCATTGTAAACATTTCTTTTATAGGTATTTAGAAATTAGTCATTTTTGTTTTTTCTCAACTTTAGTATTCGTGTTATCGTAGGAACTGAAAATTTCTGTGAAAAAGAATTATCATATTCGGACTCAACACTGCATTTGTTTCGAAATTTTTAATATAATTTGAACATAGTTAGTGGCAGAGTTGTCCATCTCTAGCCAATATATAAAAAACAGTTAAAACAATAATTTTAAGGAACACACAATAATTTAAAATATAGATTTTAATTAGTCGTTCAACCACATACAAAGCTAAGCAAAAATGCCAGGTAAAACTACTCAAAGCTCAAGCTCCCGAAAATCAGGTAAAATTTGTACAGCTTGTAATCGTGAGGAGCCTGATACATGTGGAGCAACTAAACAATTTATTACGAAAAGAAAATCAGCAGCATGTAGTAAACCCACAAAACCAACTGTTTCGAAGAAAACATCGACTAAAAAACCTGCATCTCCAAAGAAAACTAGCAAAAAGTCTACAACCGTAGCTAAAACCGTTCCTAAACAAAAAAAAACTGTTGCAAGAAAGAAAACTCCTTGTGACATGGGAAAATGTGGGGACTACAGTTCGGATTGCTCTTCACATTCCTCAGATTGCAGCTGCAGTAGTTGCTGTTCTTCAGATGGGAGCACCAGCGAATATGAATGCTACAACGGTAAATGCAAAAAGTGTTAATAACCTAATGATTTGTTAGATGTATTTAATTAATATTTTGTGATTAGTTCAATTTATTCCATGTATTTGATTTCATTTTTTGTTTGAAATTCATCAAGTTAATGTTGTAGTATTGACATTTATTACTTTTTATTGAGCCGATATTAACAATTAGAACAAGGGGGTCATTAAAAAACACTTAATACAAATTAATCTTTTGGAACTGGCTAGGTCGTTTAGAAATCATTTAACAACTTGTATGTGTATCTGTTTTATAGCTATACCTATTTTATAAGTTTTTTATTAGATTGTTTTATGTTCTTTTATATGTTGATGAATTTTAGCTATTTGTGACTTTAATAATTTAAAAATATATTTGATACTTAAATGTTTTTTATTATTATTTAACCAAGACCTATTTGTGCAAGATAAGATACTAAACCATTGTAAGAACTAAGGTACAAATGTTCAGGTTTTCTAATTTGTAAATTGGGAACGTGTCAGTATTATGTTCTGACTTTGTACTACCTTTTATTCAAGATGGGATAATTTTTGTTAAGTTTCTGTATGTCCAATATACAGGGTGTTTCACGATGAGCTTATGCTATTTATATATCGGAAACTACTTTCACAATATTTATGAAAATTGGTTTATGGGGATTATAAGTTATGACGAACTTAAAGAAATCATAAACTTTGACAGACTTGTCGCTTCCGGTTATACCGGAAGTGAGTGGCAAATTTGGTGTTTTGAATGGAATACCCTATATGGGCGACTACGAACTCCCTCGCGCTACCTAGATTTTAATGGGTTCCGTTTTATAACATTATAACATAAACCATTTTTGTAGCCATGTATAGTAAACATCTGACACAAATATTTAAAACAGTATTGAAAAGTTCCATCTACATACAAAGAATCTACATTACATACACAAAAATAAAGATTTGTGAAACAACTAAAAATTGCGGCATTATTTTTCGTAGATAATAAAAAGTTTTCACCTGTATTTGTTTTTAAATTTAAGTTCACAACAAGTGTATAACTTATAGAACTTCTTCCTGTGACTTGGGCAATGATGGAGTTAATTTTCGTCTGGCACCACAGATATTTCTTCGAATGCAAGAAATGTCTTTCGTCGTCAGCGGTAAATTGCTGAAATTTTCCTTCCTCAATTCCTTGTGGACAATCTGTAAAGGTCTTTCACATATATCTTCTACAGCTTTTCTCTTTGTAGAATTACTAAATTTTCATCACCTTCCTTTGTGTATACTTTTTGTTGACACCCTTTTTTGATGCATCGCCATGTAACTTTTCCATCTTTGGAGATATGGGCCTTTGAATATTTATATTTATTAATTATTAATAAAAGTTCTCCCCTTTGACTAAACATAATCGTTGGATTCGCCATTTAAAAGTTAAACACTAACGGACAAAACTATTCCGTAATACTTGCAACTGAAGTAAATAACTGAAAATATTTATATTCTAACTTTCAACTATAATCAAATTTGGAATTTCCGGTCATTAAGACTTAATCCCAACCTTCTCGATGATGGAGCAGCAGGTAGGTACTTGGGATTAATGGGCCCAGGTAGTTCGTGGGACAGTTAGGTAAAGCCGCCCTATATATTATTGTAGTTTTAGATTCTGAGTAAGATTTTAGACAAAATTTACTATGGGTCATGAGGTACCATGGGTCAAAACTTCATATTTTTTGAGTTATTCATCTTTTTTCAAACATTTTGACAGATAGGCAAAATGTTGACAAACTTTTCAAAGTTAATATCTACTCCATTTACGATTATAATGCCTTGAAAACCTTTGCACACAAAGAGTAGGTACCTAACGTTCTTCCAGGAATTTATATCGAAATCAAATTTCTAAATACAGGGTGTTCACAAATGATACGCCATTTCTTTAAACTTCAAACTACAATTAGTCAATAATTTTGTACGAAATTCAAAAGTCAATTGTCTTTTAAATAGTATTAGGGTTTCCTATTCCTAAAGTTAATATTTCTAAAGATAATTGTGGTTTAATAATAAAGGTATGATATTTATTGTTTTATTTTAGCAGACCGTGTATGAAGATTGCGTAAATTTACTTTAAATATATTTAGACATTTTTCATCTATACTAAATAGTTTATATAGTCAGAGAGCCCGTCGGAAAAATTTTATGATAGATACTCTCTCCAAACTTTGAGTATCGCTTCATTTGGCCGAGTCTGTCACGGTTTTCCTCTGCGACTTTTTTTGATTCAGGGGCGTTTTCCTCTAATTTTCACCCGTACGGCAGAAAAATCGGAAAAGAAATTCTTTCAGATAATACGAAAACTAGTCTTTGCTGCTATTAATGAAAGTATCATGAAAAATTAGATGGTTATCTATGAATTTCGTCACAATAGTTTTTCCGACATATCCGAGTCGTCAAACGCGTTGAATGACCCATATTTATCATCAGACAATTTTATTTTCATGTTTTTCTTATAATTTTAAAGCTATTTAATTAAAAGAATATATTGTCTGACGGAACATGTTTTCCGATTTTCATGTCTGACGGGTAAAATGTTTGGGGAAAACTAGAGGAAAAACGCGACAGAACCAAAAAAATTAGCAGAGCGAAACCAGACTCGGCCTAATGAAGCGATACTCTAAGTTTGGAGAGAATATCTTTTTGAAACTTTTTTGCCGACGGGCTGTGTTATAAAAGGTCTTAAGTGGTATTTAAGGGATGAGTGAGGGCACATTAACTATTTGTTACTAATTTCGTTTAACTACACTATTTATTGACTATATTTATTTCTGTACAAATAGGTTAACGACCTGTTTACATTAACCATTAACCAGAACATGTAAACAATGCTCTGCCTGGATTGGTATGGGGTGAATTGAGTAGCTTTATAACCGATGCAGCTGGTCCCAAGCCCGGATAAAAGAGGAGGGATAGAGGAGTAACACCTCTAAAAAAAACAGGGTTCAGCTGACCCGGCTGATAGCACCCTGTGAGGGTCCCTGCCTGGGGTACAGGTGAAAACCGGTCAACGGTTTCGAGAGCAGAGGATGGCTGGAAAAGTCACAATGGTCGAGAGGGCGGAAGAACCAAGAGCGTCTGATCCAGAATGGGCGGCTAAAGAATAGGTCCTCCAAACGGGGGTTGTGGCGTTAGGAATTAGTAATCTAACACACAGAAAAACATAAGGGTAAGAAGAACGAAAATCGCAAGATGAAAAAGCCAAATACGGAAACACATCCCCGGGTGGAAATCCACACTTCTGATAGAGGGAGCTCCATCGGATACGGGGGAGGGCAATGTTGCGAAGAGTTCGGAAGACCCAGTCTTTTCAAAGCTCAACCAAAACGAAGAAAAGATAGAACATTCATATGTGCAACATGTAATATACAAGGATCGAACAAAAAGGCGACGGAAGTGATCAAGGAGTTTAGAGAAAGCAACATCGACATACTAGTAACAACAGAAACCAAAAAGAAAGAAAATGGAACGGAAACAATAGAAGACCATATCCACTGCTGGAGCGGAGTTAATAAAGAATGTAGAGCAAAGGCAGGAGTGGGAATACTAATCAAAAATAAGTGGAAGAACAGGGTTAGAACATGGCAACCAATCAACGAGAGAATAATTAAAATGCATATAGACATATACGGTAAAGAGACAGTGATGCTCGGAGTATATGCACCAACAGACGATTCCTCGAGAGTAGAAAAAGAACATTTCACGAAACAACTTCAACATCAAATTGAGCTAATTAAGAAGAACGTGGAGATAATTATAACAGGAGACCTTAACGGCAGAACCGGAAGGAAAGAAAACGATAAAGTAGTGTTGAGATTTGGAGAGGATGAACAAAACGATAACGGAGAACTTCTGATTGAATTATGCGAACTAAACAACCTAAAAATCACCAACGGATTCTTCAGACATAAAAATATTCATAAATATACATGAGCGCAAGAAACACGAAAACTGAAATCAATAATAGACTACATAATAATCAAACAAGATACCACAATAAAGATCAAAGATGTGCGAGTCAGAAGAGGAGCAGAATGTGAAACGGACCATGAACTACTGACAGCAAAAATGGGCATTAATTGGAAACATAACAAGACCCTCTCTACAGAAGAACCGTTGAACACTATAAGAGAAAAACAATACAATATAGAACTACTCCAAGAACAATCAATAAGAGAACTATATCAAAAACGTCTAGACCAAAAATTAATAGAATTAAGATACGGCAACATCGAAGAAATATACGAGCATATAAAGGCGAGTATAAAACAAGCAGCATTCGAATCCCTTGGAGAAAAAGAACATATAACAAATAAACAGCACTATTATGAAATAAATGAATCAACAAAAAGAATAATTGAAGAAAAAAAGCAACTATACAGAAAATGGAAAATGCAGACGACAAACAACGATGAAGTTTATAAAGAATACAGAGAAAAAGATAGAGAAGTGAAAAAACAAATAATACAACAAAAGAATGAAGAATGGGAAAGAACCTGCTTAAATATTGTAACATACATATAGAACAAAAAAAATAGAGTGGTATGGACATGTAAGAAGGACTAGCGACAGCAGATGGATAAAGAGAATAACTGAATGGAGCCCCATAGGAAGGAGGAAAAGAGGACGACCCCGAAAATCCTGGAGGAACGAAGTAGACGACGCCATGAGTAAGAGAAGTCTAAACGATGGAGAATGGGACAACAGAGAGAGATGGAAACGGTTGAGCGAGGGAAGGCAGTGAATACTGTAGAATCCCTGAATATATATACATATAAACAATAACTCGATACGTCGACCTACATAAACTTGCGAAAAACTATCTTAGGCCAGGGAAATAAGCAAAAAAAGTACCCTGTTTGTGACACTGAACCGGCCAGGCAAACGACAGTTGTTTTGAGTAGTATGGATCGCTGTAACAAAACCTTTATGTTTCACGCAGTCGATTTTTTGGACTTAATTAATTATTAACAAATTAAGATTAAAAAACGGTAAATTTTTCGCTTTTTTCTTTTATCAGCAATGAAGTAGGTATTTGAAACAAATTTGAGAGCAATAAACTCATACTTCATATAAAAACCTTCAAAATGGTGTTTTTTAAATGTTCCTATTCTTATTTGTTGCTTAGAATGTTGTAAAATAATACGATGTTAGCTAAATAATTACATACGATGTTAGCTCTTCTGATGCTTAAATTATGATTAAAATTTTAAGTCGATTGGTCAAATCGTTTAAAAGTTATTTAATTTGTTTATCCAAATTAAATTTTTTGCAACAATATAAGTGAGGAAATTATGTAATTATAGTAATTATACGGGTAGCTTATGAAAAAAGAAGCTTTATTCTATTAATATTATTTAAAAAAATGTGGAAAAATAATTTTAATATTGAAAAATAATTTTGCAAAAATATGTCGATTTTTTGGCTTAGAAACAATTAGTATAACTTTTTAACCATTACCTGCAAGAAAATTATTTTTTCATATTTAGGAAGCCTGTATTTTTTACAAATTAAAAAATAATTGACCTATAATACTTTGGGACGAAGTTAGTGCTTGTTTTAATTGATTGAAGCTTTGTTTATAACAATTAAAAGATATAAGGGGCATCTGAAAGAACATGCTTTAAAGTTTTAATGTGCAAATTCGAAAAGGATTGGATAATAGAATCGTTCACAAAGCTTCACAAATGTGGTCCTCAAAATCGGCCGGCATTAAAACTAGTGAGAGCGGAGAGTCGAAAGAGCTGTTAATTGTATCTCTGTTTCCTGTTTATGGATTTTGACGTTTTTTCTTTTAATTTCTATGTACTTTTTACGTACATTACGAATATGTATTATTTAAACAATTTTTTTGAGTTTTAAATTTTTTTAGTAATGTTTGCGGTAATTTTTATTGAAAAACATAAATATTTATGTTTAAATTTATACTTCTTCAATAAACTTAGTAAATAATTTATTTATAATAGATTTTACTTTTAGGTACCTACGTATAGGTTATATTTCTTGTTAAACATGCTAGGTGGGTGGCTTTTGTCGAAAAAGGTTGATTTCATGCCCACATGCTGAAACTTGTTTTAATCGATATTATTATGATACCAATGTGATTTCTCACTTTAAAATCACTTTTTTTTTTTAATAATTTGAAAGTTATTTCAAGAAGAAAGTTATTTTTATTATTTTTATGTAAAACGATTACTTAAACGTAAATTGCAAATAAACTACTAAAATAGCTGAAAAAAGACAATTTTAGCGTTTTTAGACGCTTTAATAGGTTAAACATCAGAGAAAAAAAAAAACAAAAATACAAGATGAAAGTTTATGTCAAGCCGTTTAAAAATGCTTAATTTTATTATGATTTTATATTGCAAAAGTCGGTTTAAAATTACATAAACAAATTAAACGTCCAAACTTTAACATTTGAAACACATTGTTTATTTCTTGCCCACAATCTGAATCTTATTTTAATCTAAAGAATATGATGCTGCAATATTATAGTAAAAATTTACCCAAAGTTTACCATGGGAACTTGCTTAATATAAAAAAAGAATAAATAGTTCAAATAAAAATAAAATTTTTTATTTGTTGAAACATTGTTATAAATAAATAGCTTCCCGTTGTAAACTTTGGGTAAACTTTTTACTGCAAGGTTATAACATCATACTTATTATTTCAATTAAAATAAGATTTAGCTTATGGGTAAAAAGTAAACAATATGTTTTGAACGTTAAAGTTTAGTGGTTCGTCAAGTCTATATATTGTTACGTAAAAATATGAGTCATAGTTTTAACCTGTAAACATGTTTTTATTCTAATATGTTTTAGA
Organism: Diabrotica undecimpunctata; assembly: GCF_040954645.1. Classification (NCBI taxonomy): domain Eukaryota; kingdom Metazoa; phylum Arthropoda; class Insecta; order Coleoptera; family Chrysomelidae; genus Diabrotica; species Diabrotica undecimpunctata. The sequence continues at coordinate 66,886,026 of NC_092808.1, forward strand.
ATTTACGAGAGACTTCGATTTACCTGAGCGACCTTCCAGAACCGATGCGAGGGAAATCCAGTTTGCCTTTACCGTTTCGCCATCGAAGGTTTTAGAGTTTTCGAGATAACGGCACTGGTATATAATAACGGAACTTTATTTGGAAGGGACAGTTAATTGTCAGATAAGTTAATATAAATAAAGAAATAAATTAAATCCGTAAGTGTTATAAATATTGAACCTTTTAATAAATTCACAACAAATGGTGGCAGAAGTGAGATCGAACATAAATTAGACTTATAATAATAATACAAGTGAATATTTGTAAATTGTGAAAATGACGACGATTTATGAGCTGACAGTGACTAATTTAAGAAGACATCTTGAAGACAGAGAATTAGCTTCTACCGGAAAAAAGGCTGAGTTAGTCCAACGACTAAAGAACGCTTTGCTAGAAGAAGGACTAGATCCAGAGACTTATATATTTGAAGATGCTGTCCTCTCGTCGATTTCGAAAGTTTCTGGTGATGTAGCCAAAGTTTCTGGTGATGTAGCCAAAGTTTCTGGTGATGTAGCCAAAGTTTTTGGTGACATCGCATCATTAGAGAACAAAGTTTCTGGCGATATTTCGAAAGTTTCCGGCGACATCGCTTCTTTAGAAAGCAAAGTTTCTAACGAGATTTCTTCCCTGGAAAGCAAAGTTTCTGCTAACATCTCTTCAGAAATCTCTAAAGTCACTTCTGAGATGTCTGCCCTGGACGATAGAATATCTTCGTTAAAAAACCAAGTTGCTGCCGATAAGTTGGCCTTCGAAGAAAAGATTAAAGAGATGGAAAGGAAGATGGAAGAAACAGGGACAGCAGAGAGAGGTAACAATCCGATTACAGTGGAGATAAAAGAAGACGAGACGAAATTTAAGTTGGAGACACGGCCGAAATTTGAAGGAAGTGGAGGTTCTATTCATGTTAAAGTCCCAACTTTCGACGGAAAATCATCATGGAACAACTACATGAAACAGTTCGAATCAGCCGCAAGAGCAAATGGATGGTCTGAAAAAGAAAAGGCTGTAAACCTGACTATCGCTCTTCGAGGAGATGCCTTAGATGTGCTTCAGACCATAGCCGTAGAGGAGACCGATGATTTCGAACAACTGAAGAAGAGGTTAAATATGCGATATGGCCACGAACATTTGGAGCATGTATATCAGTCACAGCTTAAAAATCGTAGACAGAAGAAAGATGAGGCTCTTCAAGAATATGAGGTAGATATTGCCAGATTAGTACGATATGCTTATCCAACAGCTCCCGAAGACATGATGGAAAAGTTGGCCGTTCAAACGTTTATTGATGGTCTTCGTGATCATGAAATGCAGAGAACACTGCGATTAGCTCGTCACAAGACGCTGGTTGATGTCCTATCCGCCGCCCTCGAATACGAGTCAGCTACGCAGGCCTCGGGCGGGTACAGTAAAGTTAGGACTGTAAAAGAGGAAGGAGATGAAGATAAACTTGACCAGCTCGTTAATATGATGAAAAGCATGACATACAAGAAAACGAAGACCATCAGATGCTGGAATTGTGGCGAAATAGGACACGTACGAAGCTCCTGTAAGCACCCTAGGTACGACGCAAATCAAGAAACTCACCATCAGGAAAACTAGAACGGGTCAGCCTTAGGGGGGCAGCTTCGACCCAAAACTTTTCCAAAGACCCTCTCATACTAATAGCTTCTTTGAAATGTCGTGAAGATAGTGTATATGTAGATGGAGACATAAATGGTAAAAAGCATACGTTGTTGGTGGATACCGGAGCGACCAGAACCATTATACGCCCGACAGTTATAAACAGCCGAAAGAAACTGTTACCAACGAGGTTACGACTTCGGACCGCTACAGGTGAAAATGCCAACATTCATGGAGAAATCCAGGTACAATTGGGAATTGGGGCAGAAAAGTTTGTCCATACTGTTATAGTTGCTGACATCGAAGAGGATGTTATATTAGGAATGGACGTAATGAATATGCATGGATTCCAATTGGATTTTAAGAATAAGGTAATCAAAGTTGGCAACGAGGAGGTATTTCTCCATCCACATAATGACAACACTGTGCAAGCAGCCATTACAGAAGATACAGTCGTGCCTGCGAGAAGCGAAACGATCATAGTAGCGCGACTACAGGGAATTGTAGACGAAGGGAGACCTGTTATGATGGAGCCTTGGAACCACGACGATGAGGTTGGCCGTGGAATCATAATTGGAAAGGAATTGGTGACTTCGGCTAAAGAAATTCCTGTGAGACTTATCAATGTCAACGACTACCCAGTGACCATAAAGAAAGAGACAAAAGTAGGAACTTGTGTACCTGTGACATCCATAATTCGTCAGGCGACAACATCTGATAATTCCAACGACAAATTCGACCAAATGGTTGCAGTTGCAGGACAGTCTCTAAATCAGATGGAGAAAAGGAAATTAAGGGAATTTCTGCGGCAGTATCGTGATATTTTCGTACCGAAAGGAGGAAAGACGGGAAGAACTACCGTTGTTAAGCATAAAATTGATACTGGTAATGCTAAGCCAATTCGTCAAACAGCTCGACGATTACCACAGGCAAAGAGAGAGGAAGCTGAAACGATTGTTCAGGAAATGAAGAAAGACGGGGTGATAGAACCTTCTACGAGCCCATGGGTCTCTCCGGTGGTCCTGGTTAAGAAGAAAGACGGAACGACGAGGTTCTGTGTGGATTACCGTTTGCTGAACAACGTTACCAAGAAAGATAGTTATCCTCTGCCTCGGATCGATGACACATTGGACACATTGGCTGGAAGTAAATTGTTTTCTACTTTAGATTTGAAGTCTGGATACTGGCAGGTAGAAATGGACCCAGTCGATAAAGAAAAGACAGCCTTCACCACAGGATCTGGATTGTGGCAATTCAACGTTATGCCATTTGGACTTTGTAATGCTCCTGCGACATTTGAGAGGCTTATGGAAAATGTGTTGAGAGGGTTATCTTGGAAAACATACCTGGTTTATTTAGATGACATAATCGTCTTGGGGGAGACATTCGAAGATCATTTGAGGAATTTAGAAAACGTTTTTAACCGACTTAAAGCTGCCCAATTGATGCTAAACCCCAAGAAGTGCCAGCTATTTCAAGGTAAAGTCAATTATCTGGGTCATATAGTCAGTAAAGAAGGAGTGGCCGTGGATAAGGGAAAAATCGATTCCATTAAGGAATGGCCAAAACCAACTGACAAACATCAAGTGAGAAGTTTTCTTGGACTATGTACTTACTACCGGAGGTTTATTAAGAAGTTTGCAGATATCGCTAAGCCATTAACGCGACTTACGGAGGAAGCAAGAGATTACCGCTGGGATACAGACTGCCAAAATGCCTTTGAGACCTTGAAAAAGCATTTAATAACAGCACCAATTTTAGGGTATCCACTGCCAGAAGGAGAGTTCATCTTAGATACGGATGCAAGTAATGTGGGAATTGGAGGAGTGCTGTCTCAGATTCAAGGAGGACAGGAACGAGTCCTCGGATATTTTAGTAAAGTTCTTTCAAAACCTGAGCGGAATTATTGCGTCACGAGAAGAGAACTTCTAGCAGTAGTTAAATCAGTAGAGCACTTCTATCAATACCTCTATGGCAGAAAGTTTCTAATCCGAACCGACCATGCCGCCCTTAAGTGGTTGATGCAGTTTAAGAATCCAGAGGGTCAGATAGCCAGGTGGATCGAACGACTCCAAGAATACGATTTTAAGATTGAGCACCGGGCCGGAGTTAGCCACAGAAACGCTGATTCTCTTTCCAGAAGGCCATGCCCAGCAGAGTGTTCCCACTGCAACAAAACGGAATCCAAGGAAGCAGCAGTGCTAAGAACGACGATTGTCAACGACGACTGGACGCCTACTAAGATCAGGGAAGAACAAGAGAGAGATCCAGTTATACAGAAAATCCGAAAATGGAAAGAGGAAAACCGTCGACCACCTTGGCAGGAAATATCAAACCTATGCTCAGTAGTTAAGACGTATTGGGCCCAGTGGGACTCATTTATCATCGAAGATGGCTTGCTTAAACGAGTCCTGGAAAATGATGACGGTTCAGAGAAGAGAAGACAGTTGGTGATCCCAAAGAGCAGAATAGCCGAAGTACTTCGTCAGTTACACGACAGTCCATCGGGAGGGCATTTTGGTGTAAGGAAAACCCTTCAGCGAATTCGGGAACGGTTTTATTGGATGAACAGTTCCGACGATGTAAAAGACTGGTGTAAGAAATGTACTATTTGTGCCACGAGTAACGGGCCTTACCGAAAAAGGAGAGCTCCTATGAGACAATATAATGTTGGAAGCCCGTTTGAAAGAATAGCTTTGGACATCGCTGGGCCATTTCCAGAAAGTGAAAATGGAGGCAAGTACATGCTGGTAGTAATGGATTACTTCACTAAGTGGGTCGAGATTTACGCACTTCCAGACCAGAAGGCCGCCACCGTTGCAGATAAGTTGATCCAAGAATATATCAGCCGATTTGGAGTGCCTTTGGAGATCCATAGTGACCAAGGCAGGAACTTCGAAAGCGATCTATTCCAAGGAATATGTGATAGACTAGGCATGAAGAAAACAAGAACTACCGCGTATCATCCGCAATCGGATGGTATGGTAGAACGAATGAATAGGACAGTTGGCAAGTATTTGACAAAGATGGTGTCCGATCATCAGCGAGACTGGGACCAATACCTTCCGTTCTTCACAATGGCCTACAGATCTGCTGTTAACGAATCAACAGGCCAGACACCAGCCAAAGTCCTATTCGGACGCGAAATGCGACTACCTTGTGATCTAGAGTTTGGGTGTCGACCTGGAGAAGATGTAGCAGGTGAAGATTATGTGATCGAATTACGAAGAAGAATGGACGATGTACATGAGTTGGTCCGTTCCCACCTTCAGATCGCTAGCGACCGAATGAAGAAACGGTACGATACACAAGCCGAAAAGGGTTGCTTTAAGAAGAACGACAAAGTCTGGCTGTATAATCCCAAGAAGCGAAAAGGTTGTTCTCCCAAATTGCAGCAGTTTTGGGAAGGTCCATACCTCATCATGGAGAAGATCAACGATGTCATCTACCGAATAAGCAAGATTCCGAGGGGAAAGCCGATGATAGTACACCATAACCGGCTGGCGTCTTTCGAAGGTGACCACGACGTAGATGAAGAAGTGGAAGTAAACCAAGCCCAAGACGTGTCTGACCTCACGTTTGAGGAATTCATGGGTGCCTATGGAGGTACCGGTAAAGCAAGACATGGTGTTACCACTGAAGAAAAGCAAGATCTACTCGCGCTCCCCGATGACTACTCGCTGGCCCTTACCATCCCGGCCAGTATCAAAGACGCACCAGGGTTGGCATCCGTCTTTCGAAGGAAGTTTGGTCGAGTTGCAGAACTTCAATGCCAGGTGCCAGCTCCCGGTAAAACCTTGAAACTCCAAGATGCATCACGTTACCTTTTCTACCTGGTAACAAAAGACACTACCCGTGATCAACCTACCTACCGAGATGTATGGGAAGCCTTACTTCAATTGAGAGAGCACGTACTAGAGTCCGAGGTGCAAAAGTTAGCCATGTCAAAGTTGGAGTGCCGCCAATTAGATTGGAGGGTTATCCGAAATATGGTGGAGGAGATCTTTAAAGACACCGAAGTCCAGGTGTTAGTCTGTTGCAATCCGCATAGTTACTGGTGCGGAGAGAAAACCGTCCCTTGTCATTTTTATACAACTGGAAGTTGTAAAAGAGGGTCCAGTTGCCGATACCAGCATACCGTTCCAGTTCTAGTCCCGACAAGGTTCCAGGAGGAACCATCTTTTGAGAGGGGGGCAATGTTACGTAAAAATATGAGTCATAGTTTTAACCTGTAAACATGTTTTTATTCTAATATGTTTTAGAATTTACGAGAGACTTCGATTTACCTGAGCGACCTTCCAGAACCGATGCGAGGGAAATCCAGTTTGCCTTTACCGTTTCGCCATCGAAGGTTTTAGAGTTTTCGAGATAACGGCACTGGTATATAATAACGGAACTTTATTTGGAAGGGACAGTTAATTCTCAAGACCCGCGCTCGCGAATTTGTTACGTACGGATATAATAAATTATTGTCAGATAAGTTAATATAAATAAAGAAATAAATTAAATCCGTAAGTGTTATAAATATTGAACCTTTTAATAAATTCACAACAATATCCTGAAACGCAACGGTATATCAATTTATTTATGAATATTTTAAACTGACTTATGCCATATAAAATTAAAATGGACTTGCGCATTTTGAACCTAATTGGTAAACTTTCGCCTCATATTTTTTTTTTAATTCGATGTCCAACCTATTGAAAAATAGCCTCGAAAAACGGTAAAATCGGCATTTTCGTCGTTTTTAATTGTTTATTTGTATTTTACGTTAAGTATTTTACGAAAAAAACACAAAAATGACTTATGTCTTAGACAAACTCAAATTATTAAAAAAAAAACATTTTTTTATAATCTGCTTAAAAAGTGTTAAATAAATAAATAATAATAAATAACTAAATAGGTTGCCATGAATAATTTTCCATTGAGATAATTTTTCCATTGGGAAAAAATTAAATTTTTATTTGAGATTTTTTATTTTTAAAGCAATGTGTAGAAAGAATTAAATAGGATAATTCGTTTTCCTCATAAAATCTATTATAAATAAATTACTTACGAAGTTTATTGAAAAAGTCTATATTAATCATAAATATTTATGTTTTACAATAAAAATTACCTCAAATATTAATAGAAAAAATTAAAAACTAAAAAAAATTGTTTAAACAAATTGGAACTTTTATTTAACAATCTAGTTATTTAAATAATACGTTACTGTAATGTACACAAAAAGTACATACAAATTGAAAAAAAGAAAAGTCGAAATTCATAAACAAGAATAAGAGATGCAGTTAACAGCTCCTTCCCCCTCCATCGCTCTCACGAGGTTCAAAGCCAAATGAATTTAAATAAAATTAAATAAAATTAAATAAAATTAAATAAAATTAAATAAAATTAAACAAAATTAAATAAAATTAAATAAAATTAAATAAAATTAAATAAAATTAAATAAAATTAAATAATATTAAATAAAATTATATAAAATTGATTCAAATTAAATAAAATTAAACAATATTAAATAGAATTGACTAACATTAAATAAAATTAAATAGAATTAAATAGAATTAAATAAAATTAAATAAAATTAAATAAAATTAAATAAAATTAAATTAAATTAAATAAAATTAAATAAAATTAAATAAAATAAATAAAATTAAATAAAATTAAATAAAATTAAATAAAATTAAAAAAAAATAAATCAAATTAAATAAAATTAATTAAAATTAAATAAAATTAAAAGAAAATAATTGAAATTAAATTAAATTACATTAAAATTAAATAAAATTAAATAAAAATAATTGAAATTAAATTAAATTACAATAAAATCAAATATTATTAAATAAAATTACAAATAAAATTAAATAAAAATAATTGAAATTAAATTAAATTACATTAAAATGTAATTAATTAAATTAATGTAACAATTAAGCATGGTAGTCGCCGACGTTCCGTAGGGATATGGCACTCTAAGAAGAAGATATTAAAATCAAATATTATTAAATAAAATTACAGATAAAATTAAGTAAAATCGAATCGAATCTAATGAAATAAAATTAAATAAATTAAATTAAAAACCATCGCTCCGTGCGTAGCGATAAGAACATATGCTTCCTCGGTCACTCCCAAAGTGCCACATCCTGTTTTTTGTTTTCTTATAAGTCCATTATCATGAAATATGAAAAATGAAGTATACTTTTTCCAATGTCAATTTGCCAAGCGTCGGCTTTTGAGATTCTTTGATGCCAATGCCGACCATTGGCGTGCAAATTAAGAAAAGGGAGCAGTTCATCAAACGCATATTTTAAGAAAAATTATATAATTTTTATTAATTTTTACATAATTATATTCAGGAAAATTTCTCAATTTTTGGGCAGAAATTGTTTAAACAATTTTTTAAACAAATTCAAAATATCACCTTTTGTGCTCCAAGAAATATTTTTTAGGTTTTTGGGTGACTCTAAATAAGATCTATGTCATTTTTCTCAAAAGTTAATAGTTTTAGAGATATAGGCGATTTAAAATCCGAAAAATGCGATACCTAATATGCATTTTCGAGGCTTGAAAAATATGTAAATGAGTATTTTTGAGATTCAAGAGTATCTAAACTAAAGTCTCAACATTGATTTTGGTGAGAAATCGGGGCAATATTTTCCGTAGCAGAAAAAGGTGATCTTTGGTCCGGCACCCTTCAACCTTCGATTTGTTTAAACGGGGCATTTTTGAATAGGACTCTTCAAAGGACAGAATCAGTTTTTTTTTTTAAATGGGAGCGGGCTCACAACATCGAATATCGAATAAATAACAAATTAATTCTTTCAAATTAAAGCTTGTCAATTTTAGTGATTTATAAGAATATTGGATTTATTATTTAGTTTTTACATAAACCAGAATAATTTTTTACAATTATCTGTAAATAATGGCTCATTCTGTCAGAAAATTTTAAAAGATTGTCTATCCAGCAAGGACAGAAAATCTCAAAATATTGTCTGTCCAGCAAGGACCACGAGGAGGTATGAGCCTTCCTTGCCAGGAAAGGAAAGGGTTGGGTATGTTAGTAAGAATATAAAGTTAGTTTTTTTTTTCATTTTGTTTTTATTATTTTTTTTTTTTTTGTTTTTTGTTTTTTTTTTTGTTCTGACTTTATACAGTGTGTCGCATTTAAGATGATTAATATATATATATATATATATATATATATGTTAAATCACTAATCACGTATTTGACTTTTTAAAAAAAGAACTTTATTTGTTACAAATTAAATATTAAATAATAGTACAAAATTAAATTAATTTAAAATGACTAAAAACTGGACTGGTCGAAGTTGCAGCTAAGAGTGGTTCCGGCATCTGAGAATGGTAATTTATATGTTTGGTATGAAGTGCTGAATTGCTGTTTCCATGAATATTGGCCAACGGTTCGTACAAAGTTCTAATGCGTGCTCAGCGGTTTCTATGGGAATGGGATGATGAAATCTGAAGTCGGCGAACTTAAGCTAGTTCAAGGTTAATATTTTCTCATATAACAGCTCCCCTTATTAGTGAAAAGTCAATGCCATTGCTTTGACTTTTACAGAGTAATTGGTGTTTCTGCTTCGCTTTCTTGTTGGACATTGGGTCTTCTTCTGAAGGAGGCTAAGCCCTGAAGTTTCTGTCTAATGGAATTTCTGCGTGGTAATGAAGTTGGACGCTGATCCTGGGACAAGGAGATTGCAATTTTTGGGAATATTTTGGTTCGGTATTTGCAGAAAAGGTATAAGATAACTAGGATAATAATCAGAGATAAGGTTGATATAGTGAATAAGGGTAGATGTTCCTCAATGAATGATTGGCTCATAATATGGTCCAGTTCTTCTGAATATTGGTCCAATTTGTGTTGTGCAATATTTAAGTCATCTACGTTGATCTTACTGAGTTTAAGTGGTTTCAATTTTGATAGGTGACTCTTTGTCTCAAAATGGTCACAGCATCTGTAGGGTACGTTAACTGGGTGACTTCTATACGTGATATTTGTATATTTCTCAATTTGGTCTCTAGCATGAATTCTGGTACTGCCGATGAATGCAATACATTCGGGAATTAATCTTAAGATTGAATTTGTTTTGATTATTTGTGTAGTGACGTCTTTTCTTGCACATTTGATTGTTACTGGTAATGGATCGGAAATGGTTAGTAACCATAAATTTCGGTCAATTTCTTGTACATTGTAACCTTGTGCCAAGAGCATGGACATCTGGCAAGTTTTTGGTAAGTTGCTAAGAGGTTTCAAAAGCTGGGCTTCACATATAGCATCTGTGTCTATGGGATACGGAAGAATGTCTGTACACATTCTTTGGTTTTGACTGATTTGTTTGCATTTTTCGGTGTCCATGGGTAAGACATATGAAATTGAATCATCATCTCGCGCTATGTATTTATGAACAGTTGAAAGTATATGATGAAAACCAGTTTGATTATCTAATATTGGTATTGAATATAATTGATACAAGGTGAATATTTCGGGATCAACTAACGGAATTTCGAGAACGAAAACAATTTTTGAATCAAGCTGATAAGCTTGCAGTTTTATTATGTCAATATACTGAGCTATATTTGACATATAAGTGGGTAGAGGCAATACGTTATTTTGTAATGACTGTGAGATTTCTTTTAATGCGTCCATTAAGTCTATGGGCGAAATAATAGAACTATGTAGAATTTGCAGGCGAGAGAATGTTATAGAATTTAGTATATCATTTAAATAATTTTCTAAAAATACGTAGCTTTCCATTAAGGACTCACATAAATCTAGTATTTGTAATTGTGCTTGGTAAAAGGATATGTCATTATTAATGTCCAGAAGTGTAGTCTCGATAGTTTTTAAGTCTTTGTTAAAAGTTTCTTCGTCTATTTGCAATTTTTGAATTGTAGTGTTGAAAGTTCTTATAACTGAAGTGGTAACAGATATTTGATTTTTTAGGAGATTTTCAATTTGAGTTTCATCGGAATTTATCTTATTTATACATTTATTAAAGTATTCGCCATCAGAGGCGTCTAAATTTCCAGTAATAGATTTCCAGATTGTTCCAATACCATTTACTAAACCGCGTTTTAGGCGTTTATTATAAGGTACTGTGTCAGAGGTTATTTCTTTATATTTTAAATTAACGGAGTTTGAGATTTGTTTTAGCAGACTCACATGTGTCTGTACTTCGGCTTGAAAGGCAAGTTTTCTCGGTGTATCCACGTTAATAAATTTTTCTAACAGGTTTTCCAAAATTCTGTCATTATTGGATATTGTAGTTTTGATAGGTAATAATTCTTTGTAAACAAGTAAAGTCCATTTGTCATTAGATATTCGTATAGTTCCTTTTTCATGAAAAAATATTCCAATTGTGTTATTAATTGGAGTGAGGAGAATTTGGGATTGGACGATAGGAAGGAGTCCATAGAATCTGTAAAGGAAAATTATTCAAAATAAGGTTTGAGTCTGTCAAAATTTACTTTAGAGGTTTGGTTAGTTTTGGGGTTAAGGATAATTGCGGAATTTGTAAAAACTTCTTGAATTTCGAAAGGTCCATTAAAAAGATTATCCGATTTTGATTTAATTTGTGATTCTTTTACGTAAACTTTGTCACCAATTTTAAAATCAGGTCTTCGTTCTGAAATATTCTCGTCAAATCTTACTTTCGCCTTTTCTTTCTGTCTTTCTGTTTTTGCTCTGGCTACTTTGTAAAAATATTCCATGCGGTTATTCAGGTCTCGAATATATTTACTCATTAGTGTTTTTTGATTGTATAGAGTTTCTGGTGGTCGGCCTGCAGTGTGCCCAAATATAAGTTCATATGGTGTGAAACCGTGGGTCTTATTCTTTGTGTTGTTATAGCATATTATTGCATAAGGAAGTATAGTAAAGGGATGATCGTTTGGGTTCTCGGCTTGATTTGCTCTAATCATTTCTGAGAGTGTGGCATGAAACCTTTCTATAGATCCATTAGATTGTGGATGGTTAACGCTAGAAAATGTTAGTTTAATGTCGTATAATTCGCATAGATCTTTGATTATAGCATTCTCGAATTCTCGACCGCAGTCACAATGAATTCTTAGTGGTGTTCCATAGTGTTGAAAAAAGAGTAGGAGTGTCTTGACTACTGTTACTGCCTTTTTGTCTTCCAAAGGATAGGCTTGCGTGAATTTTGTCAATTCGTCACGAATAGTTAAAGCGTAGTTCCTAGTAGGGTATTCGAATATATCCATATTTATTCTTTCGAATGGTGTTTTTGGAGTTTCTGTTATGACTAGTGGTCCACTTAAGTTTTTCCTGCAAATCTTAACTTTTTGGCAAATTTCACATGCTTTTACAAATTTCTCTACATCTTTTGTTAAATTCTTCCAATTGTATTTCTGCTTTATTCTTCTGACAGTTTCGTTTATTCCTCGATGTAAGTTGTTTTTACCGCAATGGTAATGATCTAAAATTTGAGGGATTTCGTCTTCGCTGGCTGTTTTAATTATATTTTGACAGATTCTTAATTTTAATTCTTTGTCAGCAAAAATATAAGAAAATATCTCTAGGATAGGTAGTTCGAGATTATTTTCGACGCAATATATTTTTGATTCATCGAATTGATCTTTATTTGCAAAAAGTACAAGAAACAAGTGTGATATTACTCGTTCGGGATCAAACGGTAATGGTATAATAAAATATTTTCGATCTTTTACAGTTTTGCTGTGTACAATATTAATTCTTCGGTTACTATATTCCATGTTTTCTTCGAATATGTCATTCATTATTTTCTCGTGAAGTTCTTCAAGTTTATTTTGCCAAAAAAATGTAACAATATTTTTGTTGGATTTGTCTAATAAGTCCGTATTCGATGTTTCAATTTTAGAATAATCGATTATTGACTTTGTTCTATACAGTTCGATAAACTTGTCAAGTTCTTCGGACATTTTTTCTATATTTTCTTCATCGTCGTCTTCGTTTTCTTGAGTTTCCGTGTCGTCTTCATTCGATGCATGTAATGAGATTTTTGATTGAAAGTTTGCACAATCCTTGAAATGGTTAATCTTTATCCTTGAGAGGGCATCTGCATTTCTGTTTATTTTTCCTGCGCGATGTTCTATTTTATAATTGTATTCTTCGAGTTTTAGGCGCCAACGCGCTAATCGGCTTCCGGGATCTTTTATCGAGAAAAGCCATGTAAGGGGTCGATGATCGGTAATCAGGGTGAATTTTCGGCCAAAAAGATATGGTCTAAAATGTTTGACTGCCCATACGATAGCTAATAGTTCTCTCTCTATAGTCGAATATTTTGTTTCGGCACCGCATAATGTTCTGGAGGCATAAGCTATGGGTAAATCTTTTCCAATAGGGCCTTGTGATAGAACAGCTCCAATCGCGAATGCACTAGCGTCAGTTGTTAGTAAAAATGGTTCCTCAAAATTGGGATATATAAGTATTGGATCCGAAGTTAAAATATTTTTGAGTTCGTTAAAGGCTTCTTTGCAATCAGAATTAAAAATAAAAGGTACGTCTTTCTGAAGTAGTTTCGTAAGTGGTTTAGAAATTTTGGCAAAATTTGGAATAAATCTTCTATAGTAACCGGCTAAGCCTAAGAATGATTTTATTTCTTTGGTGTTCTTTGGTTCCGGGAAGTTTTTGATGCAAGATATTTTAGCTGGATTTGTTTTTACACCATTTTCTGTTACAAGGTGGCCTAAATATGCTACTTCTTTTCTTAAAAATTCGCACTTGTCTGGCTGTATTTTTAAATTTGCTTTTCGTAACCTTTTAAAAACTTCTGTTAGTCGTGACATGTGATCATGAATAGTGGGTGAGTAGATAATTATGTCATCCATATACACTAAACATCTTTCGTTTTGTATTCCTAAGAGGATGTTGTCCATTACTCTCTGGAAAGTAGATGGAGCATTCATTAGTCCGAATGGCATGCGGACAAATTCGTAATGTCCATTTTCGACAGAAAAGGCCGTTTTCTGGATGTCTTGTGGCTCGATTTCAATCTGGTGAAATCCAGACGCTAAATCTAGTGTTGTGAAGTATTGGCATCTTCCTAGTTGGTCCAATAGTTCTGATATTTGTGGTAGAGGATAACGGTCTTGTACTGTGAGTTCGTTGAGTTTTCGATAATCAATAACAACTCGCCATTTTTGTTTTCCTGACGCATCTAATTTCTTCGGTACGACCCAGACTGGACTCGACCAGGGCGAGACACTTTTCTGGATTATTCCTTCTTCTAACATTTTATTAATTTGCGTCTTTACCTCTTCCTTATGTATTTGAGGATATCTATAGGATTTAGTGAAGATAGGTTTAGCGTTGTTTGTTTCGATTTTGTGCTTGATTTCGTTTGTGAAGGTCAGTTTGTCGCCTTCGACATAAAATATATCTGCGTATTCAGTACATATATCTAGAATTAGTTCTTGTTCTTCGCAATTTAGATGATCAATTCTTAGTTGTTCTTTAATTATTCGTGTTCTATCTACTACGGGTTCTTCAAAATCATTTCCGTTGTAGGATAGGATTGTCTCCGAATTTTTGAAAGGTTCGATTGAAATGTCTGAAAATTCGATTGTCTTCGGCATAGCATTAGCATTTAGTACGGAAGTTAAGAATTCTCCATTTTCATCTACATGGACTAATGCATGAGGTAATCTAACTTTTTCTATTTCTTGAGCTGATAATATGGCATCTGTATTTGATAAGTTGCATTTTAGTCTGCATATTTGTTCGGTCCGGCTGTCAATGGTAATTCTGTTTTTTCCTTTTATTCGTTTTCTCTCTGGTCTTTCAAGATTTTTGTCTTGATCTCGGTTTTTTACGATAGTATATTTTTCATTTATAGGGTTTTGATATTTTAAATTTGATTCCTGTTTAGAATCTGATTTAATTTTTATTTTAGGTTCGTTTTGTCTTATTTCTGTAGGGTGTGTCGGTGTTTTGTCTTTAGGAGGTGTGTTTGTCTCGTGTCCTACTTTGTGAAGGGTAACAGTTTTAAAATTTGTATGCAACTGTCGGGATTTAAGATCTATTACGCATTCATAATGATCTAGAAAGTCTAGGCCTATTATGCCATCGAAATCAATGTCTAGATTGAAAATAAAGACTTTGTGAGGATTATCGGCAGTGAAGGGAATCAGGACAGATTCTGTTATTAACAATTTTTGATCGGTTATACCTTGAATAGTAACGTTTTCAGGAAATCTATTATGATAATTGCGTGCTGTGTTTTCTTTGAAAACAGTGATTCCAGCACCTGTGTCGATTAAAAGTTTAAAAGTGTTGGTAGCATCGTTAATGTAATATAAATTTTTGGAACTCATTGTATGAAATGGAGTTACATGAATGTCTGTACGGGAAAATTGAGATCCGGATGAAAGTTGTCTAAGTTGAGTGCTTGGATTTGTTCTTGGATATTCGTAATATCCGTTGAGGGGTTCGTATGATTGGGAGGATGATTTTGATTCTGAAGTGAAAGAAAATCCTGATAATTTTGTGTGTTATTGGTTTCGTAAATGTTATCAGTTTGTGGATTATTTTCTGTATAATAATCTGTTTCATAGTTTTCATAATTATCGGTATTATAATAATTATCTGTATAGTATTCGTCTGTATAATAGTTAGTCGTCATTTCATCAGGGTATTCGATTAAAACATGTGCTCTTTGGAAGTTTGGGTTTCTTTGAATAACAGATGGACGATTTTGATTTTGATTTTGAGATGAAAAGGAAGGTCTCTGTTGGTTTAAATTTGGATTGTTGGAGGAATATTGATTCCTATTAGGATTCTGATTGTTTTGATAGTTGTTAGGTCCATTATTATATTGGTTTTGGTAACCGTGTGGTCTAGAAAAAGTTTTGTTTGGCTGTACGAAACGTGAAGAGCGGCATTCACTATTTAGATGACCAATGCGGCCACAATTTGTACATTTTGTAAACTGAGATGAGGGTCTTCTCATTGGTTGAGAGGGTTTAGGAATAGTTGATCTAGAATTAGATTTTTGTTCTTCAAAATATGACAATTGAAGTTCGCGTCTAATACGATTGCTTGCTTCAATGAGATCTTTTGGATTACTAGCCCTAATAATTTGTCCTAGACGGGGTTTTAACCGGTTAAAAGTGTGTTTAGGGCCATGGTATCGATTAAGTCACATTGGGCAGTTTTTTGATCTGGGGATAAATTTGCTACTTGGATCGAGGCGTGCATTTTTGCATTCAGAACTTGTAAACGGTTAAAGAAAGTTAGAGGAGATTCGTTAGATAGTTGTCTTAGTCTTTGTAAGTCTTGTATTAAGGAGGTCAGGTCTCTACTGTCTCCGAAATGTAGATTTAGTAATTGTTTTATTTCTGTATAAGAAATTGGTTTTCTAGAATTAATAAGCTGTGCAGCTTTACCTTTGAGTTTATTTTTTACGTGAATCGTTAATAGAACGCGCTGATCGCCTGTGGCCATTTTAAAAGCACAGTCGCACGCATCTAAAAATGTAGAAAGAGAAATCGGATCGCCTTCAAATTCTGGGATAATAGAAAATATTTCCGAAAGCTTATATGGTTCGATTTCTTGTTGAGTCTGGGAACGTGTCTCAGGCATTTTTCGAGATATTTTTAAACGAAAATGAAAAATAGAAGTATGGAGAAATATAAAATGTATCAGTATATAAGGGAGAAAAAAAAATGTGGTGGTGGTATATAAAGGGCAAAAATGTATCAATATAAAAATATCAAATAATATATCAACAAAAATGTATCAAATATACCAAATAAAAATATATCAAGAGAAAATATACCAAAAATATAGCAAGTAAAAAAATATGTCAATAAAATATCAGTATAAAATAGTATGTAAAGAAATATCAATAATTTCAAATATTAGATAATCAACTTGTATTTTCTTTTATGTATCTTGATTAATTGACTTGCAGTATAGTCAATTTCGTAAATTATAATAACAAAATTATTAACGAGATGATTCAAAATCCACTTACATAAAGAAGAACATCGGGACGCCTTGTTCTATCTGCTCAGCTACCAGGGGCTTCACTAGGTGTTCCTTCCGTAGATCGCAGGAGTGAGGTTGTTCGGAGATGTCTTCTTCTTTAAGGGTTGTCTTGTTCTCTCTGCTCGGCTACCAGGGGCTTCACTAGGTGTTCCTTCCGTAGGTCACAGGAGTGAGGACTTCCGTAGATTCTTTGTTCCGTTAAGGGATGAGAATCCGCCGCTGCCAGTGAGTATACACGTGTTCTAGCAACGTTAACCGGATCCTACTGACTGCGCCAATTGTTAAATCACTAATCACGTATTTGACTTTTTAAAAAAAGAACTTTATTTGTTACAAATTAAATATTAAATAATAGTACAAAATTAAATTAATTTAAAATGACTAAAAACTGGACTGGTCGAAGTTGCAGCTAAGAGTGGTTCCGGCATCTGAGAATGGTAATTTATATGTTTGGTATGAAGTGCTGAATTGCTGTTTCCATGAATATTGGCCAACGGTTCGTACAAAGTTCTAATGCGTGCTCAGCGGTTTCTATGGGAATGGGATGATGAAATCTGAAGTCGGCGAACTTAAGCTAGTTCAAGGTTAATATTTTCTCATATAACATATATATATATATATATATATATATATATATATATATATATAGATATATATATATATATATAGATATATATATTTAGATAAGATTTAATTTTCTTTTTTTAAACTTTATAGATTTCTTCAAGTCTAGAATAAAGTTATATGTACCAAAACAACTTCTTATTTACCATTTCAAAGTGCATATGAAAATTGTATAATTTGTATGTTAAATTTGTATGAAAATCTGTAATTTCATGGATTTCATTATATGGATTTAAGACACTTTGGAAATAAGATCTTCAATTGTAGTCAGGATTCTAAAACGGAAAGTTGGCTGTCCCGAGATGCATCAATTGTAGATTTATGATCGAGATTACAAATAATACTGAAAAACTAAAATTGCGAATTTTGTCATGAAATTTGGTATGTGCGGTTACAATAAGTGGAACAACTTTTCCAAATAAGTTTTTCCGATTTCTCTAACGCAAAGCAAAATATCGAAAATTTACCCTGTTTGTGGATTCGCAGTAAGCCGCGTTTAAAATTAAAATTTCAGATGAATATCTTAAAAAAATGTGCACTATCAACATGTTTGACTGTGCAAAATTTTAAATCTGTATGTATTTTGATAGCTGATATATAGAGGTGTCTTCATCTTAAATGTGACACACTGTATAATAATGAATACTAGTGTTCAAGATGCATCGCGATAGCTGTAAAGAAATTAATTAGAAGGACTAAAAAGAATCGTCAGAGTCTTCTGAAGTCGAATCGTTCCCAGGTTGGATAACTATTGGTGCTATTGCCGGTAAAACAGGATATTCGTTTTCTATTTTTAAAACATGAGCTTCGCAATTTTTCCACACATCGCTATTAATGCCACTAATTACTTCTCGAATATTCTCAATGGCCACTGCGCTTAATATTGGTGACTGATTATATGTTCGCAATCGTTTTTTTACGGTACCCCAAACCATTTCAATTGGATTAAAAATGCAATAGTATGGGGGTAATCGCAAAAGAGTATGGCCGTGCCTGCTGCAAATGGTGTCAATAACGTATTCGTTTTTAAAATTCTGACTTTTGATCATTCTAATTAATTCTTTCTTTACTGGAATCTTTTTAGGAACAGGGATGTTTTTAAGTTGCATAAATTTTAAAATTTCGTCCTTTTTCGTGTTATTATTAGGTATTTTATTTAATATGCGGGAATGATACGACGCATTATCCATAACAATCACTGAATTCGGCGGAATATTGGGCAAGAGTTGTTCAACAAACCACTTTTCAAATAAATCGGCTGTCATATCTTCGTGATAATCGGCAGAAGACTTTGTTATATTTTTGGCCGACAATAGCAATGCATTAGATACAAAACCATCTTTGCTTCCGGCATGAAGAATAATAACACGTTTTCCTCGTGAACACGGTGTATTTAACGCACACTTGTTTGTGTTGTCAACCCAGCCGTACTTGACAACATCATGCGTATCGAACCAGGTTTCGTCTAAATAGATTATGTTTCTGTTTGAATTACGATACTGTTTTATTTTACTCAAATATTCTCGTCGAAGTTCAACAATACGCCGAGATTCCATTATTACCATTCGATTATCTAATTTCTTATATTTAAATCCACAACTTATCAAAATCTCGCGCAGTGTTTCCAAAGATGTATAATTATATTCAGGGAAATCTCTAAATTTTTCACGAATCAGTTCTAAAGTAGGCACTCTATTTTCTTTGTAAAAATTGTAAACTGTTCGCTGAATAACGTCTTTTGAAGCTGTGTCATTCCTACCCAATTTTTTATTTGGTCGCTTTCGTTTTAAGGAATGATCTGTAACAGTGCCTAATTTAATAATTGTATATATCGTCTTATACCCGATTTTTGTTAATATATGAATTCTCGAAACAATTGCATTATCAGCCATCCCAATATTTTCTTTTTTCAAACACTCATACATATTTAAAACTATTCTTTGGGATTGTACGTGCAAATCTTTATTTTTTAATTCCGGGCTGTCATTAAAATAATTGTCATTATTTATTGATAACACAGAAGTTGATGCATCTTGATCATTCGTTTCAAATGGTCTCCAAAATGCCATTCTAGAAAAATATAATATTATAAATACCTTATAATAAGCCTCCGCCTGTGATATCTGGTTGCAAAAAGGAATATTTTAGGGTGTCACATAGCCAGACAAACAGGTGTTCATTACGATTTATCGCTTTGCGCTTCGCTGTTGCCATAATGCATAAGTTTAAAATTACTAAATGTAACTTTAATATAACATATTAATATATCTGCAATTTTTCATGTTTCCAGGTAAGGTATAAAATCAATGAAATTTGGAAAAAAATAATACAATTCTTGTAACCGTTTTTGAGAACTTGGATTCTTAAAAGTTGTCTGATTTCTTAAAAGTCGATCATTATATCTATAAGAGTATTACCGCTAAATTCACCAACATGGCAACGTCAAGATAGATCGAAGGTCCAAATTCTCTCCAGACTACAATGTTGCCGATATTCGAAAATTACTTAGAGCATAAGTAATATTTACAACGTTCACGGTTGCTTTAATTCATTAGTGAAGAGTCCATGGAAATATTAGTACCTAGTTAATTAATTTATAGATATATTTTTTGAGAATATGTTCATATCATTTTTTAAGAGTGTCGTTCGTTGACTAGCAATTGAATAATAACGAATAGAGAATAGAAAATATTTTTTAAATATAACCTTAGGAATTTTAGGAAATATGTCTGACAACCTTGATTTGAAAGGCGGTCTCTTTAATACCAGAATGAGGCATGTTTATGTTGGAAAATTATTAGTGGATGTACTATAATTAAATCGCTAAAATTACTAAACCAGATTCTTAAATAAAAAACTAAAATTTTTTACAGTTTTATTTTTTTATTGGGGGACATGGAAAAAAATCAAAAAGGAAAATTATACAGTATGGTATGCAGGCGAAGAAAAACGGATATATATTAACGGCTTTTATGGTGATAGGTTAAATGAGATGGGATTTAAACCCATAGGTAAAAGAATATCATACATAAGAGTAAACAGCATACTGAACGAGTTGTCCATAATAAATGTCGATCCACTCACAGAAAACAGTGATGACTTGACAAAACAACAGTTCTATGAAACACTAGAAGAAAACGCCAAGAAAACCATGGGGAAAGACATACCAATTATTACAGGAGATTTCAACGCCCAAATAAGCAAAGAAAATTGCTTCAGAGACGTTGCAGGTGAAAATTCAATACATAAAACAACAAACAATAATGGAGCACGACTATGTAATTTAGTAGCATCATTAAACATAAATACATACACAAAATAACATGGATGAGACTAGGAAGTCTCAGGAAGTCTGAAATTATCTAGACCATGTACTTATTAAAAAGATACACAAACAATCGATAAATGACATTAGATCTCACAGAGAGGCCAACATCGATTCGAACCATATGCTAGTCATTACAAAATGTAAATTAAAAATAACGAAGATTGAAAGGCGAAAAGCACAGAAAAAATAGGACGTAGATAAATTGAAAGAGAAAGAAGTAAAAAGAAGATTTGTTCAAAAAGTACATACAGAGATGCAGTTCAAAGAACAACAAATGGAGGAACAGTTGAAAAAATCAAACAAGGAATAAACAATGCAACAGAGAAAGAGAAAGTGGCTGGCAAAATGCAAAATAAAATTTTACCTTCAACCTACCTCGGCATTCCGCGACATATGCAGGAATATATACAAGATGCAATGACTTATGTACGTTATTATGGTCGTCCAAATTTGTTCATCACATTCACATGTACTCCAAAATATGTGGAAATACAAAGTTTGTTACTAGAAGGTCAAAGTCAATACATCGACATGATATCACTGCACTTGTGTTCAAACAAAAATTGAAATCATTGATTGACTGAATTGTAAAACATTCAATTTTCGGTAATATTCGTTGCTATATGTATTCAATTGAGTAGCAAAACGTGGTTTACCTCATGCTCATATTTTGATTTGTCTCGAAGTTAAAATCCGTCCTAAAGAAGTTATGAAATAATTTCTGTCGAAATTCCAAATCCATCAATTGATCGGGAATTATTTGGTATAGTCACCAATCATAATATCCATGGACCCTGTGGTTCTTTTAATATAACATTGTCATACATGTAAGATGCGAAATGTAAAAAAAAGATCTTCAAAGAAATGCATTACTGATATTACAGATATTGTCGGTTATCCATTATAATATGCCGCAAAAACACTGAGAATGGAGGTCGCACTTTCACAATACGAATGACAAATTTTACATACGAAGTTGAAATTAATAATCAATGGGTGGTACCCTACTCATTACTCCTTTCAAAAACATACAAAGCTCATATAATCGTAGTTTTTTAGTTCTGTGAAATTCATTAAGTACATTTGCAAATATGTTAATAAAGGTAGTGACATGGCAGTATTTGAAGTACAAAATGAAGGTAAAAACTACGAAATAACAAGGTATCAGACGAAATAACAAGGTATAAGATGGATACATCAGTATAATAGAAACGAAGCTATCTGGCGTATTTTTAGTTTTTCCGTACATGAAAGAGACCCGCCTGTCCTTGAAAATGGTCAACGATCACTTGAACCACCAAAAATAACACTTACTGTTGTTTTTCTTCATATTATGCCAAAAATCTGATGTTTGTGGCCAATTCGCAAAAACATTATTAGATACAAAAATTTCACGATACTTTATATGGGACAAATTAAGTAAAAAATGGAAGCAGCGTAAACACGTCCAACAATCGCAGGTGTATACAAAGCCAAAACATTGGGACGATTTTACACAGTACATCTAAAACAAAGTGAATGTTTTTTTTTGTTTTTATTGTTAGTTAATATTCCAGGACCCACATCTTTTCAATTTCTGCGAACCATTAAAAGTCGATTGTTCAATAAATATCAAGATGCATATCGCGAGTTAAAATTGCTGGAAGACGACAATCATTGAGATCTGACAGTTGCTGACGCAGTATTTTGACAGAATCACTTGGAAATAGGAAAGTAACAAACACTAACATATCAAAAAAGAAAACACCATGGTTTAAGAGAGGAAGTGAAGACGAAATGTGAAGAAAAGGAGAAAGCCTTTTTACAATACAGAACACAACAAACACAACAGGCATATAACCACTATAAACGAATCAGAAATGAAACGAATAATTTAGTTAGACAGATAAAAAGGGAACACTGGCAGAGCTTCAAAAAACAGATGGAACACGACTTCTACGGAACACAAAAAGAAATATGGAGAATGATCAGAGGACAATGAAAAGAGATGATTGAACTAATAAAAACGAAACACATTCAGAATGAAACATGGGTAAACTACTTTCGATTCCTATTTCTAAAGGTGACGATAATGAACCACCAACATCAGAGGTGGCGACAAACAAATAAATAAATATTGGGTAGGAAAAGGTAAAGGAAGCATTAAGGAAAATAAAAAATAGAAAAT
This sequence comes from Diabrotica undecimpunctata, assembly GCF_040954645.1. Classification (NCBI taxonomy): domain Eukaryota; kingdom Metazoa; phylum Arthropoda; class Insecta; order Coleoptera; family Chrysomelidae; genus Diabrotica; species Diabrotica undecimpunctata. Next base: position 66,908,799 of record NC_092808.1, read on the forward strand.
CACCAGGAGAGGACAGAATACCGAGTGAACTCCTAAAGTACGGAGGACCAGATCTGACCAAATAACTATTAAAACTAATCCAACAAATAATACAACAAAACAGAATTCCTCAAGAATGAAAATCAAGCATCCTAATACCTCTCTTTAAAAAGGGAGACAAATCGGATCCGGAAAATTACAGAGGAATTAATTTATTAAACACAACACTAAAATTAACAACCAAAGTAATAACAAATAAACTGAATGAAATTATAACACTAGCAGAAGAACAACAAGGTTATGCACCGATGCTATATTTATAATAAGGCAAGTGCAAGAGAAATCATTAGAATACCACAACCCGGCATATCTATGTTTCGTGGACCTTAAGAAGGCATTTGACTGGGTCAAATTAAAGGACATTATTCACTTATTGTACGCAAGAGAGATACCTCTAGGAATAATCAAAACGTTCGAAAGTATTTATCAAAACAACACATTAAAAGTAAAAGTGGACCATACTGAAGCTGGCAAGGGGATGAGACAGGGAGATTCCCTGAGTCCTCTATTGTTCAACCTGATTATGGATGAAATAATAAAAAAAATAAGAACTAAAAGAGGATACCAAATGGGAGGAAAGCAACTTAAAATAATCTGCTATGCAGACGACGCAATGCTGCACCAATTTAATATAACCGCCAGAAAATTTAACGTGTTAATTTCACCAAAAAAGAGAAAATTCAAGGTTACAACTGCAAATTTACTGAGATGTAAATTGAAGCTGGAAGGTCAGATGGAGTTTAAATATCTAGCATCACATTATCTAGCTATGGAAAGCTCGAAACTGAAGTGGAAGATTAAGTGAATAGAGCAAACAGAATGGCAGGCTGCCTGAATAAAACAATATGGAGAAATAAAAATATCAGGAAAGAAATGAAAGGCAGAATTTACAAAACAGTCATCAAACCAATAATGATATACGGAAACACGACCTGACATAGAGAGGACAAAAGGAATGTTAAAAACAACAGAGATGAAAACACTTAGAAAAATTGATGGTAAGATACTATGGAACAGAGCTAGATATACCCGACGTAGTTTTAACAAAGGCGTACAGAAATGAGCTCACCCGAGCAGATAGGAAGAGTTTATTGAGGGTGGCATGTGCATACAGAACAGTCTCTGCTGAGGCGTTAGGAGTTATCACCGTGTGTATTCCGATGCACGTCCTAGTGAAGGAAAGAGGAAGAATATACGAGAGAAGATATAGCAACAGAACGTTTAAAAAAAGAAGAATGGGAGAGGTCTATAATGGTGTGGCAAGAGGAAGGGGACGAGATGAGAAGGGTGGCGCAGTGGACGAAGTCGTTGATTCTTAATCTGAGAAGATGGATGGATTGCGGGCACCGGCGTTTGGATTACTTCCTGACGCAGATGCTCACAGTTGCTTCAGGGCATACCTTTACATATTTAGAAAGGCAGAAAATGACAAATGCCTTTATTGTGAAATATCGGACACTGTCTCACACACTCTATTGGTATGCGATAGATGGATAGGTGAGAGAAGCCTGCTTGAGAGAGAGAGAGCTAGGAAGTAGGGTGCAATCAGTCACGGAACTGGTGGAGGAGATGCTTAAGTCGTCAGATCGGTGGAGAACAGTTCAGAGATATGTGAGGAGAACATTGGAAAAAAAGGAACAAGAAGAAAGGCGACGCGAAGGGAGGCAGAGTGCCCAGGACCAAGCAAGAAATTAAGGCAGAATGAGAAGGGGTGAGATTGAACATAAACAGTGAGGAATAGAGGGAGAGAAGAATTCAGTCGTAGTGAGAAAGTGCTAGAATGCGTGAGAATTGTGCGTGAATGAAAGATCGGGTGAATGCCGTGCCGATGCTGCGTCCCAATCAGGGAGATCTGGCCGGTAATTTACCTCTGAGAAGGGTGTTTTTTTAAGTAGTAGGTCTCTGACATTGACGGCGATGGTGTCCGAACAACCCTAGCGCGCGACCTCGGATATCATCGTGGCCACGCTGAAGGAGTCCTGCATAACTGAGGCTGGAAGGCGGTTCTGCCCACCTCCTAGGACCGACGTATGTTTTGAATATTTGGACCACCCTCCCTCATAAAATAAGAAAAAAAAAACAAAAAAGATATACGACGTAGATGCAAAGTGAAGAACATCAAGAACAGGGTAAGAAAGATAGAATGGAGCGATCATATAACGATTCTCCAATAGAAAAAGACGATCAGTAGGAAGACGACGAAAACGATGGAACGACAACTTACTAGAGGCACATTTAAAAACAGAGTCATGTCTACATAAAAAGAAGAAGAACTATTTACAGTTATTTTAACATCGTGTTATCCAACACAGTTATCGACTTTATGGGAAAAATACAAAAAATACATGACAGAACATACGCTGTACCGAATCAGAAGACAAACCAAAGTCCAAACATAGAGTACACTAGAGAAATGTACAATGAAAGCATTGGTGTTGATCGAGGATTTGTGTATTCAAATATCAAATTTACCACTTACTCACTATGGTTTATCTTCACCAGATCGCCTGGCTACCGACTTACTTATCAGTGAGTTGAAGCGAGAAAAACAAGGACGTTGATTTAGCTACCTTTAATGCAAAGGACGCAAGAAGCAGAACAGAATGGAATCTCAGAAAACAAGAAACGTGCAATCAGAGAGGCAGAACGAATAATCTTAAGAGCAGAAGTAGAGAAGACTCTCAACCAACTAAGAAACAAAAAATACCCAGTGATCGATGACATACCAGCGGAGACTCTAAAATCAATGGACGAGATTGGCGTAGATGCATTACTGGATATGTGCTACATAATGTGGATCATAGGTGAATGGCCTGATTAGTGGTGCGAATCAACATTTATTCTTATCCATAAAATAGGACCACTAACCGTATGCAGCAATTACAGAATTACTGCAATTATTCCTCATGCAAGCAAAGTCCTGCTACATATAATTAATGAACGACCAAAGAACTTTCTACTTCCAATATAGCCGAAGAACAATACGAATTCGTACAAGGAAAAGGATCGCAGGAGCAGATACTGAACACCAGACAGATAATAGAAAAGGCGAAAGAACACAACATACCAATGCTGCTCTGTTTCGTAGATTACACAAAGCCTTCCGATTCAGTAAAATGGGATCCCTCTGGAGTATAATGAAAAATATGGGAGTACATAACCACCTAATAAGAAAACTAATAAGAAATCTGTATGATAAAAACTCAGCCAAAGTTGAAATACACGAAATATATTTAGTTGCGTTCAAAATAAAGAAGAATGGAATGGAGGAATCACTATAGGAGGCAGAAAAATACGCGGTATTTTTGCGATACGCAGATAATACACTTATACTAGCAGCGAATGAAGTCGAAATGATTACCATCACTGAACGACTAAGAAGCGAAAAATTCAGATTTCAGATCAATACCGGAAAAACAAAAACTGTTGATCGTAAACAGAGCAAATAATAATCTACCGCACATACCCCAAGCGGAGAATTTTGAAGTGGTACAGATTTGTACACTTGGGCTCCCTGATAACCAATAATGGCGATTGCTCCTCAGAAATCAAGCATAGACTAGCAATGGCCCGAACCGCAACAGATTAACTGATTAAAATCGAAGCCTTCGAAATATGGATCTATAGAAGAATTTTACGCATGTCCTGAACAGAACATAGAACCAACCTGCCAATTCTGGAAGAGCTTTGGAAAGTTTCGAACGTAGATTTGAGGTTCGAATCGGTTTGTAAATGCCTCTTTGTCCGCTTCTTGTCGATCGACGATGATAGGTATATTAAAAGGTTGAAGTTGTGGAGTAAAAGTGTTGATTTATTGACAGCTACTGGTAATTACACAATATGATGTTCGTTAGGTAACTACTTATGATTGACTGTAGTAGACTGCGCTCACATGAGCTCAAATCCCCAATTTATAATCTCACAAATATTTCATACCTAAGCACAGAGGTTATTGCTTCCTATCATACCATACCAACTTTGCACTATTAGCTTACATTACAATTTAATCTAGGCCATCATTGCAATACTTAGAAAGTTCAATTAGAAAAAATATATTATTCGACAATTCATTAATAGGTAAATGGACTTTAATTATTAAAATATTACTCGATATCATTTTCACAATGTCACTTATACACGGTGAAACTATAATAGATTAAGAAGTTAAGAATAATGTGAGATTACAAATTAACAGCTTCATATAAAAAAAACGAAGAATAATTTATCATCATCAACGTGTATGCGTTTACTGCTGGACATAGATCTCTCTCAGCTCTATCCATCTGTTTTTGTCTTGCACGGCTTGCATCCAGTTATTGCTAATACGCTTCAGGTCGTCAGTTCATCTAGTTAGTGAGCGTCCTCTGCTCCGTATTGCTTCTTGCCTTGGTCTCCACTCTAAAATACATTTTGTCCATCAGTTGTCTGATAATTTGGCAACGTATCCTGCCCAATTCCATTTTAACGACGCAATTTTTTCGATAGCGTTTATTGTTTTTGTTCTACGACGTATTTCTTCGTTTGGGATTCGGTCTCTCAGAGAAACACCCAACATCTGGCTGACATTAGCAGACATTACGGCTAGGAGAAGGACGCTACCAAATATTGAAGGACGTTATTGTCGCAGCATTGAAGTATGAAGCCGCGAAGAATTTATCCCGTCATCAACGCAAAGTCCATCAAGTAAGAGATATTGCTGGAGCGGAAAAAGGCGATCTAAATACGATGCTCCGGGTGTTGGCCACCCCATTTGAGAAATATCTCGATCCAATAGCTGATTATTTGAAAAAAAAGTCAAGGGCGCCCAAAGTGTTACAACTGTGTATTGGTAGGCCACCTTGAACGTAATTGTAGACGACATACAAGATCAGAAGACAGAAAATCAACCGGCAAGCAATCTCAGAACCACAGAAACGGAGTCCCAAGTTCTTAATGTCCACCATAAGACGAAGTAGCGACAGTTAGTTGCCGATTGACTTCTCAATGACCATAGATGCAGTTTTACCATCGATACTAGGGCAACTAGGTCAGTGATGAGTAAACGTTTTCTCGACCAGTCAACTATAAAGACAATATCGAAACCTCCCATACTAGAGACAGCGACAGGCGAAAGCATATCTAACTATGGGCTGAGATGTGTAAAAATCGAACTGGAACACATCGAGGTGGAAGAAGTGGTCCTAATAGTCGACATAGTAGATGAGTTTATCGTGGGCGTCGACATCATATCATATTCGAACATGGGTTTATTGTTTATGTCAGAAACATGACCTTAGTCGTCGGCAATGAATAAATTCTACTGCCCGCCTCTAGAAATTAGCAAAATTAGCTAAAGATGTTAGTGGCAGAAGACACGATGATCCCTTCTTACAGCAAAAAAATCGTGGTCATACCAATTTATGGAACTGGTGACTTGGAACTTGTAAGAATTATCAGAATAGAAGAAAACGTGCTAACAACCAGCAGTACACACCGACTTTCCATTTCTACTAAACTGTTGGAAAATCTAAAGACGTCATGGGACCATATATCCGAAGATGAATACCAAAAACCAGAAGAGTTCATCAAAAACTAAAGTGACATCTTCTTTAAAGGAAAAATAACACGCCGCAGTGACCTATTTCAACATCGGATAAACACTGACAACTCCTTCCTTTATAAGCTGCTATCCCAGCTTATTTGACCTTTATAATTACTATTGTTGCTTTATAAAAGATTTTGGAAAAATTGCCAAACCTCTCCATAATCTGACTGAAAGGAGTCTGTCATTTGACTGGACAACCGACTACCAGCTTGCCTTCACCACACTTAAGCCTAAATTGACAACGGCTCCAATCCTGGCGTATCTGAAAGAACAAGGTAACTTCGTGCTTGATACGGATGCTTCCTTAATATTTGCCCAAATATTAAATTTTTATATTATATTTAAATTATTTTTATTAAATAAAATTACTTTCCTAATTTTAAATTCTTTGCGAAGGACCATAAATAATTGTACAAAATAATTATGAGAATTTACAATTACCAAATGTTTTTTAAGCGGTGCTGGTAGTATTTTTTATGTCTTAATAAGTTATATGTATATTTTTCAATAACTTTCAATATTGTGTCTGTCCCTCTCCGGGGCTGTAATTTTCTTCTCAACGCTGGTGAGAGGGCCGAGTAATTGGTCTTGGTCCCTGAATTTTGTGAGGGGAGCACAGCCAGTGAAACCAAGACAGTCCCAGCGTCCAGCGACGGTGCACCGGGTGGGCGCCGGATACCGCCGCTGGACGCCAAAAGGCGCCGCAACTGAGGCGAGCATTTTGTGACGCCTTCTGCCTTCAGCAACAAAACTACCCTCCAATCTTCCTTCTTCTTCTTCAAGTTCCGCTCCTATCGGAGATTGGAAATCATTCTGGCAATTATAATTTTGTTGGTTACGCGCCTGAACAGTTCAATTGAACTGCATCCAAACCATTCACGGAGATTGCGTAGCCACGAGATTTTACGTCTTCCTACGCTTCTTCTGCCTTTGATTTTACCCTGCATTATATTCATCGAACAAAAAGACAAAAGAGGGAATCTAATAGTTATGAAAAGGAGACCAAAAAAGTGGCCTCTGATGGCGGACATATCCGGAAATGCGAATGCGCCAAATTTAAATTTCATGACACTTCACAATAATCATACAGTGGTGTAGGGGTTGTATATTACATAATCTTAATATTACATAATATTAATACATAATACACTTAAAATACTTTTTTTAACACTAGAACACAATAAAGTTTTAATCAAATAATAACAATAATAGTCTAAAATGTAAAACAATTGTTAAAAAACTTCAATACAAATACAAATAATCTTTCATGTGACAGTTGGGACAAACAATAACATCAGCAATAACATAACCCAACTAAATTTGATTTCTTAAACAAGGAAAGGGCCTCTCTTTCTTTGTTTAATGTGGCCTCTCAAGATGGCACTTCCTGTCTAACAATATTTTTACCCCCACTACCTTTACATTCCCTCTTTTGTCTTTTTGCTCGATGATTATATTCCTTAGTAGTTCGTATTTTTTACCTCTCATGATGTGCCCCAAGTATTGCAATTTCCTTATTTTTATGCAATTTAAAACTTCGCATTGTTTTCCTAGCTGTTCGAGAACTTGTTCGTTTGTTTTGCGATCCATCCATGATATTTTCAAAATACGTCGGTAACACCACATTTCGAATGCTTCTAGGTTTTTAATGTTGGATTTTTAAGTGTCCAAGCTTCAACCCCATACAAAAGGGTAGAGAAAATATAACATCGAAGCATTCTTATTCGGAGCGATATATTGATATCGCGATTACAAAAAAGTTTTCTCATTCTATTAAAAGTTGACCGTGCAATTTCAATGCGGCATCTTATTTATATTGTCTGATTAGTATCTTCTGTGATCCATGCTAAAAGGTATTTGTACGAAGATATTTGTTCAATTTCTTTATTATCTAGTACTAGCTTAACTTTGATGTTTTGTGCTTTTGTAAATATCATGAACTTGGTTTTCTTCAAATTTATTTTTAGTCCGTAATCGTTGTAATATATATTAAGTTGTTCAGCAAGGTGTTGCAGTTCTTCTAGTGTTCCTGCCAGAAGGACGGTGTCGTCAGCATATCTTATGTTATTAAGTGGCTCACCGTTTATTATAAGGCCCTCACTGACTTCGGCAAGCGCTAATTCTGAGATAGCTTTACTGTATAAATTGAATAACAAAGGTAATAAAATACACCCTTCGCGGACCCCACGGCGAATCTGGATATCCTCGGTTAGTTCATTTTCAACTTTCACTTTTGCCCTTTGGTTCCAATAGAGGTTACATATGATTCTAATGTCTCTACTGTCTATGTTTTTATTTAATAAAATTTCTTTAAGCCGATTATGCTGCACTCTGTCAAATGCCTTCTCAAAATCAATGAAACAGGCATATACTTCCTGATTTATATCTAAGCATCTCTGCGAAAGAACACTTACTGCAAACAGTGCATCTCGTGTTCCCAGTCCTTTCCTAAATCCCATTTGTGTATTACTTATGCCTTCATCTAATTTCTTATGTATTCTATTGTGAATTACTTTTAAAAACAATTTCAAGACATGACTCATTAAGGCTATGATGATGTTCATTGCACTCCTTTGCATTGGCTTTTTTTGGTAGCAGTATGAATGTTGATTGGAGCCATTCTTTAGGTATTATACCTGTTCTATATATGGTATTGAATAGATCCAAAAGAAGATCAATAGATTCAGACTTCACAATTTTGAGTAATTCGATAGGAACTTCATCAGGCCCGGGAGATTTATCACCTTTAGCTTGTTTCATTGCATATTCAATTTCTTCTCGTATAATGAAGCCAATCTTCCTACGGCTACCCAATCCCAATTATTCTAATATCGTCCACCCAAAAAAAAAACTTATAACTCAACACATCTCACATGGAGTAGCCGACATGTTTACCCTACTTATTACCCTTTCCCTCATACGTCCTGTTCCATTTCCCACGTAACAGTGGAGGCACCAGTTACGTGGAAACTCCGAGTAGCCTGTTCACACAGACTGCTACTGCGTCCGGAGGCAACCGTGACAAAAGCCTAGAGGAGTAAACCTCAATAAAAGATCCCCATTATCACGGTGGAAGGTATCGTGCTAAAGATATGAGAGATGTGAGGGTTAGAGCATCATAAACGATCCCTTAGGGATACCTGGCGACCTCCCGAAGTAATCCAGCCTTAACGCGGTAAGGGCGCACTGCCGCGTCGGACGAATAGCACGTCCCGACTCGTGGGAATTCATATGAATCTAAATCAAACAAAAAATGTGAAGATGAAAGACGAAGACGACCAAATGCAAACGAATAAGGACAACGCTACAGATAAAAACGTGAATGGGGAAGAACAGACGCAAGACGGCAAAGTAGACGAAGAAGAGCAGAGAAAATTTGAATTGGAACTATTGAATTGGCATAGCAAGCAGCCAAAAATGAACAGGTCGGGTGCCCAAAAACACTCGACACTGGTAGGGGAAGAGATTCTAGGAGCCACAAATAGGGAAGAAGAAGAAAAAGAGGAGGAAGACAAAGAAGATGAAGGTTCCTCCGCAGAAATAGTAGAGAATGCGAAGGCAGAATCCAAAAGAAAAAAAGAAAGCCAAGGGGAAGCAAGATGGCAGGACATAGGAGAGAGCATCCTGGCAACTTTCTTGTTCGATGAGGAGGAAAGAATTGAAATGCAACAAGTAAAAAAAAGGAAGGGGGATAGTTTGGAAATTAACGAGAAATTTAAGAAGGAGAAATTAGAGGAGAGTAAGAAATACTTCGAAGAAACGGAGAAAGAGAGGGTCCAGAGGAAGATAAGGGATATGCTCGATATCCTGAACATGGATGGATCCATAGAAGAAGAAAGGATTAGAATGAAGAAGCTATTGGGGGAAATAAACACGATCCAAAATAAAACCAGCCAAATCCAAGTGTAACAAGAGGAGGAAGAAGAGGAAAAATGCGAGCAATGCCAAATAAAGATAGAACAGGAACGGAAGTGGAAGGAGACAGAAAAAATAATTGGGGCCCTAAACAAAGAAGGAGACTCAAACGCCTTTAACCAAATCTATAAAAAGAAATGGGAAGAAAAAGTTTTTGAAAAAACGAAGTGGGAACAGGGGGGCCTACAAGAAACCGTAGAAAAGAAGGAATGTCTAATAATAACGAAAAAAGAAGTAAAAGAGGGGGGATAGAAAGTGTAATAAGAACATATAGGGAAGAAGTCTTTGAACCTATAGAGGGATGCAAAGAGGGGAGCATAGAGTACATCGAGAATGCTAAGAGAAGCTCTATGGCTAGGCAAAAAAACCAGTGGTACACATACGTCACAAAAATAAAGAGACACGGGATGTATGAGATGGCCGAGAAGGCCATCAAGCAGATAAAAGAAAGGGAGAAACAACCAGAAACGGTCAAAGTAATCGTCAACAACGAGATCAACAAAGACGACGTGCGGAAGTCACTCGAATTTGTGGGTCGGGAGGAGAATATTACTTGGGAAATTATAGTAAGAGGAAAGAAAATGGATAAAGGAGTGAGAAACGAACAAGAGGAATCCCTCCTAATTAAAACGGGAAGAAAAAAGTATACGGAAGTGTTAAAAGAAATGAATCAAAAGATAGATATCGGGAAGATAGGAATAAAAGTGGACAGACTAAAAAAAACCGAAGGGGGAGACATCCTCGTAAAATTAAAAGGGAAGGGAGCCGCGGAAAAATTGAAAAAAGAAATGGATACGAGGATGTCTGGTATGAACATGGCCATACGTAAAAAGGAAATTCATTTTACAATAATGGGGTTGGAACCTGGCGTAACAGAGGAGAGGCTACATAGCGCCATAAAGGCATACACAGGTATCCCCAAAGACGAAGTGGACATAAAAACGTTAAGGACCAGTAGGTACGGGGAACAGGTGGCTACTATAGCCGTACGCCCAACAAAAGCCGCAGAATTGAGGAAATATAGCTCAATAATTATAGGCTGGGTTCAATCATGTCCGATCATGGAAAAGTACACGCCCGTAAGATGTTACAAATGCCTCTTATACGGGCACAATACTTATGAGTGCAAGGGTGAAAGCAGGGTAGCATGCTGCTACAACTGCTTTAACAGCAGTCACACGGCGGTGCAGTGTAGCGGCACTGCTTACTGCCTTACATGTAAAGAAGAAGGGCATCGCATGGATCGCATGGCATGCCCAGCCTATAGGGCGTGGGTATACGGCAGGGGAGGGGAAAGGGAGCCCCTCTAAACATTCGTAAAAAAAAGAAAAAAGAAAACAAAGAGGCGAGGGGTGGTCTGCTGGAGAACGAGGGTGGGCCCATATACAGTCCACCAGTGAAACAGGAGACCATCCCTCACAGGGTTTCGTTTAAAACAGCTAAGAGCAAGAATAGATTTTATCCATTTTTATTTCTAAAACTATTTTATTTATACTTATATAAATTGTATTTATTTATTTTATTTATCTGTTTTATCTATATTTATTTATTTAGTTATTTTAGTTAGTAGGTATTTTAATTTATTGATGAGACGTGAATCCGACGCAGTAACGACCTCAGGGAACTGAGCCAAAACGGACCTCAAGGATCAACCTGATATACGGATATTGCAGGTGAACGTGGGCAGAGCGCACCGGGCGCACGACCTTGTGCACGCAAAAGCCTGCAAGCTAGAAACAGACCTGCTCATCGTCTCAGAACCAAACAATAAGATTACTTCAGGCGGTGGTTGGGTCCAGGATGACGGAAAAAACGTGGCGGTGCTCATTAGAAACAGGGATGTGGGAGTGCGCAGCATCGTCAGGGGGGGGGACTATATCCTCATTAGGTTGAGGGATTTCTGCCTCCTGGCATGTTACATATCCCCCAACATCCCTATGCTGAGGTACAAAGCCATCGTAGACGAAATAATGAGCGCCGCCACGAATGAAAATGAAATTCTGATCGCCGGCGGGACATAAACGCGAAATGCATGTTATGGGGTTCTCCCATAAACGACAAAAAGGGGGAATTCTGGAACGAATGGATAGGCCAGGCTGGCCTCCAAGTATTAAACAAATAAACGAACCTTCGTGAGAGGGGCCAGCCAAACACACATTGATGTCACGATCGCGAGTGAAGGGCTATCCAGAAGAGTACACGGGTGGGATGTCCTCGACGATCAATTATTCACCTACCACCGTTACATAAAATACGACATAAAGGTAAAAGAGGGAGTAAGGCGGCCGATAGGTCACACGGAAATCTATTTCAATAAAACCACGTACCTATCGGAGGTCAGAAATATCAATGAGGACGAGATTTCTGACATTGGTCAACTGAGAAGAGCACTAGAAAACGCTGCAAAGTTGGCCACCGTGAAGAGAAAGGAAAATAAAAAATCCCCCCACTGGTGGACGGATGAGATAAAAGGTCTACGGGAGAGATGCCTCAGAACTCGAAGGAATTACACGAGAAGCCAGGGCAACCTCGAGCTTAAAGAAATATACAAGGATCTAAAGAGAACCCTAAATAAAAAAATAAGAGAGGAAAAAAAAAGAAAATTGGCAGACCCTGATAAAAGCATTGGAAGAGAATATATGGGGCGACGCATATAAAATTACCATGAAGACGTTGAAGGTTATGGCCCCATATAAACTCGACGAGGACCAGCGGATGGAATCAGCTGAACTTCTCTTCCCCACCAAAGAAATCCAAAATTTTATAAAAATCTTTCCAACAATGGTAAAGGAGTTCACAGAAGAGGAACTACGAACCGCTGGTCAGGAAAGGAAGACGGGGAAAGATCCCGGCTCCGACGGGCTGCCACCAGACAATTAAAATTGTAGCAACTGAAAAACCAGGTTTGATCAGAAGAATATGTAACGACCTACTGCAGAAACAAGAGTTTCCCAGGGACTTAAAGGAAGCGAACCTAGTTCTACTCCTAAAGCCTGGGAAACCCTCCGATTCAGCATCCTCTTATCGGCGAATATGCCTCCTGGACTTCCTTGGTAAGTTCTATGAAAGACTTATCAAGAAGAGGCTGGAAGGCGTGTTGGAAGATATGAGAGTGTTATCAAATCAATAGTATGGGTTTCGTAAAGGTAGATCGACAATCGATGCCGCGTCCTGGATAATAGACCCGGCAAAAACAAGCAAGAAAAGATGGGTGGTCCTTGTTCTGTTGGACACAAAAAATGCATTTAATTCAGCAAATCGGGGCCTTATAGTAGACAAAATCGTCGAATGGGCCCCAGAATATATGTCTAATATAATAAAGGACTACCTATCTGACAGAACCGTATGCATATCGAAAAAAAGAAGAAAGAGATAACCGCGGGAGTACCCCAGGGGTCAGTCCTGGGACCCTTACTATGGAATATATTATATAACGGGATACTAGAAGTAAACAAGGAGAGTGGAGTGAGAGCGATTGCATACGCGGACGATCTAGCTTTACTAGTCGAAGACGATACGAATTGGGGAATAATAGGAAAAGTAAATAGAGCAATACGAAAGACCGCGGCCTGGATAGAAAGAAATGACCTAAAGCTAGCAGTAGAGAAGACGGAAGCCATAATCTTCAGGGAACCGAGAAAAAGAAATGATATTTTATTTGAATACAAAGGCTCCGCAATAAGACCGCAGAAGACAGTGAAATACTTACTTATAATATTCGACGACAGGATTACATTCGGACAACATGTACAAGAAGCACATCGGAAGGCAGAAAAAAGGACCTCCACACTAAATAAACTGATGCCAAATATAGGGGGTCCGGGATCCCAGAAAAGGACGGTGATGTTGCAATCAATCCTGTCCATAATGTTGTACGGGGCCCCAGTATGGCACGAGGTCCTTCGAATGACAAAGTACAGAGACATGCTTCTTAGGGCTCAGAGAAAACCTCTGATCAGGGTGTGCAGCGCGTACAGAACCGTATCAACCATAGCCTCACAGGTGGTGGCTGGTTCTGTACCGGTGCATATTCTGGCCGAAGAAAGAGTCCGAATGTACCGAAGGGGCAATGGGGCAATAGGTTCAGGACCACAGATCAGGACGAGATCCCTGATTCCGGATGTGGTGAGGTGGTACGAATGCCGGCATCGGCGCGTCAACTACTACTTCACACAGTTCTTGACGGGACATGGATCGTTTAGGAAATTTACCCACCGTATAGGGAAGACGGCGGACGATCTATGTCCTGAGTGTGGAGCGGTGGATGACGCGTAGCATGTTGTGTTTGAGTTGCCCTTCGTATCATGCAGGGCGTACCGAGCTACAGCTGGGTCTTGGACCCCCTCTAGGCGAGCCTCACGAGTAAATCGATAAAGCTGTCGATAGCAAGAGAGACTTCGACCTGGTCATTGCTTTTGTTACCAAGACAATCAAACACAAAGAGGAAAAAGAGAGGCGTCTGCAAGCGGGATGACCGATCGTCACTATTTATTTTTTAACATGTTTGTGTCATGTAAGGCAGTCAGCGGGGAGGACCCTTTACATCCAAACTACGTTGACTGCCCTTATTTTATTTTATTTTTTATTTATTCTGTTTTATCTATTTATTTATTTATTTACCAATTTTATTTATACATCATTTTACCGTTTTTACTCTAATTTTATTTAACTGTGGTGTATGTCTTAAGAGACATTCAGTAAGAAAAGGACTTTTACATCCGACTCAGATTGAGTGCCCCTTATGTTTCTTGTTTTGTTTCTGTTTTGATTTATGTTTTCCTTGTTCTACCCGTGTCCGTCCTGGGGCAGTTAGCAGGGGAGGACCTTTTACATCTAACTTATGCCGACTGCCTCCGTGTTTTAAATCTTGAGTTTTGAATGAATGTGTGTATTGAATGAATGAATTGATGAAAATCAGAATATTTGGCGTTACTCGTAATTACCAACTGGTTCTGTCTCGCTAGTTCCATCATGGAGGGAGGGCAGCCCGTTCGCCCGACCTGCGAATGAGTTGCGCCGGACGGTCACTTCACAGACCAGTCCAGACTACATTATAATGCACAGCCTAGGTTTGGCGTGATAGGTTGGTGGGTGGGTCCCAATTTAAAAATTGGCGGGTTTCATGTTTATTAAAATGACAATTGAGGTATCTCTCTTAGGTTATTAATTTAACTTAAAAAAATTATAGTAATTTTATATTTATTTTATCTTTTGGGACTCTGAAATATTTTCAGCCCGAAAATAACTTAGACGTATTTGGCTAACATTATTTTCTCTTTTAGGGACTTCGAAAATATTTCGAATATTTTATTTCTTTTTCAAGTTAAAAATAACTTAGATTATTTTTCTGATATTTATATGCTGTTTTGGGACTTTGAAACATTTTTACTATAAAAATAATTTATTTTTACTTTTCAGGTCTTTTTCGACTTTTTTCGAAATTTTTAATACGAAATTTGTGAATAACTTTTTATTTGTTTATATTTTGTTGCATGTCTTTGTTGATTAGTCCCGGAGGCACTACGACAGACCCAAATTTCGCATTTTCATGAAAATCTGACAATTTTAAATAACTTTTGTTTCCCGAAATTTTTGGGACTTTTAACTTTTTTTCAAATTTTCCTTTTTTTTGCTTTTTGCATTAATTAGTCTTAGGTGTCATAACTAACGACCCTCTTTTACAGATTCTTAGTTCTAAGACTAATTAACACTTTATTTTCAGATTCTTAGTATTAAGATATCTAACCCCTTTCTTTGCAGATTCTTAGTTATAATACTAATCAACTTCTGCAAACATTGCAGATTCTTACTTGTAATAAACATTTAATTGTATTTTAATAAAGGTATTTTTATAGGCTAGCTAGGGTTCATATATAACCTATATGTCCACGGACCGTGATCCCTATATGCTCCGGTCCAACATAGCTATGGATAGTGCGACTGGACCACCTTCCCTCATTCCCGAGGGTCAAATCCAGCGACAATTAGTTATGTAGTAAAATTTTATAAAATATATGTATAAATGCTTAGTTTAGGCCTGAATTTTAAAGCTGTGTTAAGTAATGATGTTATAATGATGTTATATTTGTAGGCTTTTATACTTATTAAAATTGTATTTTTAAATCGGGATGTACTGGGCCCGGAGGTTTAGAGGAGTTTTCCTTCGCCATTGCACCAATAACGGCCCCCCTCCTTTGATTTCCCAGATTTTTAATAAAGAATAAAGACATTTTAAACATAGCTGTTTAGTGTTTAATTTGGTTTGCAATAGATAGTTATTTCCAGTAAACCTCTGCTTCATTTTGTTGACAATGACAATTTTTCATAGTACTCGATTCACAATATATCTTTTTATTATCCTACATTTGTGGTGAAATCTAACATGATTCAGTGTTCTAAAAAATGAAAATGGATAAATGTCAATTTGGATTTATGCAAGGAGGCAAGTCTACATCAGCAATTTTTATTATAAAACAGCTAATTTAACAATTTAGAGTGAAAGACTTGCGCATAGTATTATTAATCTTGAGAAAGCACATGATGAAGTTATCAGAAACCTACTGTGGCAGAGATTTAGTAGGAAAGGAGTGCCGGCTGAATATGTGAGTGGAGTATGAGCAAGTAACAACTATATTAGTGTTAGAACTACTATTTCTATTATTTTACCTACACAATCTCAAAAGAAAAAATAATTACATTTCTAATAAAACTGTAATAGCCAGCTTAATCCTAAAATGTGAATATTATCCGCGTTGTACCAATACCACAGTATATTGCTAATGAATTCTTTAGCGATATACAGTGTCACAATACCTCAATTGTCATTTTAATAAACATGAAACCCGCCAATTTTTAAATTGGGGCCCACCCACCAACCAATCACGCCAAACCTAGGCTGTGCATTATAATGTAGTCTGACCAGTCCGCCGCGAGGCTTTTGCGGAGGGGGGGGATAGGTGACCGCCAAACCAATGGAATGCACGCGAAAAGTGCCGGAGGGAATTAGGAGTAAGGTCGGCGGGTCAGACATGCACGCTAAGTGCGGCTTCAGACTCGTCGGCTGGAGGAAGAAGGGGTGAGTTTAGTCGGTAGGCGGCCTCGCCACGCTGTGAAGCGTGCCGGAGTGAATCCGACACACCTGGGACACCTTCCCAGACGGTCTTTTTGAAGATTTTCACCTCCCAAAAAAAAAAATATATTGTGTCTGTATGCAAATCTTATGTGATATGAATTGTCGCTTATAATGTGACATTTTTTTAATACAAAGTTAAACGGGAATAGTTTTGCCATGGATTGATGCGTTATGCGCCCACCCACATACGAACTTTTGAATGTTTTTAAACGAACTTTCATTAAGATTTTCTCAAATAATAAATTTGTATATTATATGTATTTAGATTATTTTAATTGAATACAATTACTTACCAATTTCAAATTTGTTACAAAGGACCATGAATAATTATACTAAATAATTATGAGAATTTACAATTAAGTACCAAATGTTTTTTTTATTTAAGCGGTGCTGGTATTATTTTTTATGCCGAAAAAAGTTACAATGTAAATTTATTAATTAATTTGAATATTTTGTGTATGCGAATTAAAAGTACAGTGCTTGTGATAATAAATGAATCTTCTTTTTTCCAGAGCACCGGTCTTTGGAATGGACTGCTTACACAGCGTCTATTTACACTTGGGAGTGGATGGTTACACAAACGGAAGTGTTTTTGTCACAGCGGTTATATAATACTAAGCCACACGCCACAGTAATCACAGCACGATACACAGAGACACGGTATGCCACTATTGGCGCCTAATTTCGTCCGTTTCGCGCATGACCAGGTACGAGGACCAACACTTACCATTTGACTTGCATTTTTACAAGCAGTTGTAAAATTGTTTACATATTCTTACGGAGCGGAGAGAATATTTTGCTACGGTTAATCATTATTATTTAACGTGTTGCATTTCCAATTTATTTTTGGTATTGTATGGGTCTGAATTAAATTTACAATGCCGAATTGTGCTGTATGTAAATACAAAAACTGTAATCAAAGTATAAAAGGTACGAACATATAAATATTTCAGCTTTCCAAAGGAAGAAGCTTTGGCAAAAAAATGGATAATCGCTTGTCGGAGAGAAGACAAAATTAATTTAAAAAATGGTAAGTTTGGAATTATTAATAATAAAATACATATTTATAGGAAATATTCTAAAGAACTCTATTAAATAGGTAATATGATATAAGTAACTTTACTTTTTTTAGCAACGATTTGCTTAATACATTTTGAAGGGAAGTATTTTGAAATTCCTCTGAAACAAAGGCTTTTGAATTACTGCCTAAAGAATGCTCGTCATTTAAAAGCTGATGCAGTACCTACTTTAAACTTACTTGGAGGCTCATCAAATACCGAACAAAAGCGAAAATGTGAGGAGAGAACACTGAGGATCACAAAAAGAAGACGTAGAGAAGAGGTGGAAGATATTATAAAATCATCAGCCAGTATTTCAAGTTGTACATAAGCAAATAACAATAAAGTGATTACTGATGAGTCACAGACTCTAACATGTTATGAACAATTAATTTCAACATTACCAAATATTGAGTAAGTGTGGCAATTGTTATGTTTTTATTATTCTTCTAATTTATTGTTTTTATTTATTTATTAAAGGTTCTATTTATAACACTTACAAATTTATTAAAGTCTTTATTACTAATTTATCTTACACTAACAATTATACAATTTATTATGATACGTGCGTTACAATTTAAAACGCGGCGCGATCTTCAAAAACTAACTGTCCCTTTACAACAGAATTCCTTCATTAAATATAAAATGCCGTTGTTCTTCGAAGTTCTGGCGATGAATCGATGCGCCGAGAAAGTTACCCATGCTTGTTTTATTCGGCCTACCTGGAAATTTCGAGTCGCGGGTGACTCATCATAATTCAGGTGAACAAGTCTTTCAACTGAGCGCCGAAACAACTAGAACAGAAAAGAATTAGTCATAATATATTTACAGTTTTATACGCCATAATATTTATTATCGTAACACAATATTACAGAATGTTAATATTATTACTATTTCTTAATGATTTTATTAATGAATTTGAAGTAAGAAACTTATTTTATTTTCAGAAGAGACCAGGCTGAACTAATTAAACTCGGACAAAAAGTAGAGTCCTTGGAAGTACAGATCAAACATCTTTTGAAGAAAATCTAAGAAACAGTCATCTACTGCTCGAAAATATGATACTCTTTTAGCGAAAGTGTTTACGCCAGGGCAAATTAAAATGTTGTTAAACTCAGAAAAAAAATAAGGGTCCATTGGTCGACAGAAGATATTGCTTCAGCCATTTTATTGCGAAGTATAAGCCCGAAAGCGTGTAGATATTTAAGACAGAGCAAATAATTATCCATTGCCAGCTCTGTCGACATTGAGAAAATGGGCTAGCAATTTTGATGTGAACGAGGGGATTTTAAAAAGTGTTATAACACTAATGAAGAAAAAGTCACCCGATTTTAATATTCTCGATCGGCTGTGATTTGGCATTCAATTCATCATCATCATCACGTAGCGCTACAACCCTGGGTGGGTTTTGGCTGACTGTACAACTTTTTTCCAATTTGTTCGGTCGTCCATCAACCTAGGGTCAAATGGAATGTTCATTTTCCGGAGATCTGCTTGGATGTTATCTCTCCATCGCATTCTGGGACTTCCGAGTGGTCTTTTGCCTGTGGGAATCTCTTCCCATACCAGTTTTACAAGTCTATCGTTATGCAGTCTGTGCACGTGGCCTGCCCATCTTAGTCGCTGTGATTTGATTTCTTGGACAATATCGGCGTCATTGTAGAGTGCTTTTATTTCGATATTGGTTCTGATCTTATACTGGTTTGTGGTGATGTCATGTCGAGGTCCGAAAATTTTTCTAAGTATTTTTCGTTCAAAGCGTCTGAGCTTTTCTTCGTTTGCTTTGGTCATGGTCCACGTTTCGCATCCGTATGTTATTACAGGTCTGACGATGGATTTATAGATTTTGAACTTCTTGTAAGATTTTTTGATTTTATGTGCTTATCCAGTGCGAATAGACAGCGGTTTACAGATTGGATTCTGTCTTTTATTTCTTCAGTGACATCGTTGTCAGCTGTGATTACGGCCTCCAGATACTTAAAACGTTGTACCCTTTCAAAATTGAAGGTGTTGATCGTCACATTTTGTCCTATTCTATCTCTTCGTGTCGTTCTATTTATACACATATATCTCCTCTTCATTAATCTTCAGCCCTACTTCACTTGTTGCTCCTTTCACCTTGTTGAAGATGTCTTTCGTGGATAGGATGGAGTCTCCAACGAGATTTGGCATTCGATGAAGTTTATGTCTCAAATAAAATGGATATAGAGAAAAAAAAAGAGCAGGCTGTTGGACCACACAACGCTTGTCAGACAGTTATAGTGCGCGGACTAATTTCAAAGAGGAAACAACCCTTGTACTATAAATTTGATCAACCAATATCTAAATATATTCTTGAAGACATTATTTCTGAACTTTACCAAACGAATTTCATTGTGGTTTCCATTACAAGTGATATGGGTTCTGGAAATATTTCGTTGTGGAGTAAAATGAAGGTCGGACACGATAAAAGTTGCTTTTTCGTTCATCCATGTGATGAAACTTTAAAGATTTTTGTTTTTGCAGATATTCCTCATTTGATAAAACTCGTAAGAAATCACTTAATGGACCATGGATTCATTATGGATGATAAACTAATAATCATTGATTATTTTGAAACGCTCCTTAACATATCTACCTCAGAATTAACCTACGCCCATAAATTGACCCAGCAACATTTGAATGTAAGAGGATCCGTGCGACAACGGTTACGTCCAGCAGTGCAAGTTCTATCAAACTCAGTGGCAAAAACCATAAAATATTGTGTAGAGAGAGTGGCCGAAAAATTCGGCAGCAATTTTCACAGAAAACCGAAATACAACAGATTCTAATGAGGATTGTTTGTTGGGTATTCTAAAGGACCTCAGGGTGTAACATCTGATCTAGAAGTAGAAGAAGTTTGCTTGACGGAGAAATTGTTGTACAACCTTGCAAAAATTGACGAGCTGCTTGAAACAAAAGAATATCCAGAAAGAGAAATTATGATAATTTCTTTTGTAGAACCACATTATTTGCAAGACGAATTTATCAATGACGAAATAGGGCAGCTAATGCAAAATTTTGGGGTGAAAGAGAAAGTGAGTCAGGAATCACTGAAATATATAGTACAATTTGTAACATACAAATATAAAAATAAATACTCATTGGAAAACCTCACTGCAGATATGGACATAAATAGGGCCCCTGACTGGATACAAGCTCTCTCTAGAGGTTCTCTTTTACATCCAAATGATGATTTGTCGAAAGTAGCTCGAAAACAATTGAGACTAAGTTTTTTAAAATGCATGGTAACTCTTTATCTAAAGAGGAGAATATTTTTCATAAATTAGCTGATAAATCCCTGTCACAAATTAAAACCACATCAGTGCCTTACGAAGTTGTCCTGTACTTTGCTAAAACTCGAACATATATTAGGCTAAGAGAGTTGAATAGAAAAATTTGTTTTAAGAATGCTCAAAGAAGCATAGAGAAGAAAATGTTGAAATTTACAAATTTTATAAATGAGAAGTATCTTTTTACTTTGTTCTCTAGTAATAAATTATTCTGGGATTTTAATGAGGTAGTGAAGCATCTCAAGCAGCCTCTCCTACTCAAATGTTAACCTCACCTTCAAGTTGGTGAATCCATCACAAACGAGACGAGATATAAAACGCATCACCACAAATTGGATGCAAGAATCTCAAGACAGAGATAGGTGGAAAGTTTTACGGGAGGCTTACGTTCAACAACGGACAAATATTGGATAATTGATGATGATGAATAAATTATTCTATAAAATGTCTTCATTTTTTTTTCCTTTTTTGGTAGGACGGTAGGACTATTCTAGGATACATATATCTATTATTCTTGAATTAATAGTAAAGGCTATAATAATAATAAATAAATAATTTTTTGACATGTTTCCTCGCCAATAATGTTCAAAAACATTTATGGACTTATGGACAAAGTACAACTCCGTAGGAATAATATTACATAATAGAACTATTTTATCTTACAATTAGCTTTAATCAAAAATCAGGCGCCATAATTTTAAATTAGATAAAAATGGATTGTATCTCCTAAAATTATAAGAACATTTTCCTCGCGCGTGACGTCACACGCGGCGAGACAGACAGCTCTACAGTGCGCAATAGCATACCGTGTGTATGTGTGTGTGTATGTGTGTGTGTGTGTGTGTGTGTGTGTGTGTGTGTGTGTGTGTGTGTGTGTGTGTGTGTGTGTGTGTATGTGTGTGTGTGTGTGTGTGTGTGTGTGTGTGTGTGTGTGTGCGCGTGTGCGAAGGTGCGCGTATGCGCGTGTACTCGTGTGGGTGTGTGCGTGTCGTGTTATCACAGTATATTTCTTTATTACTCAGCACACCCCACCTGTGTCTTAATTAGCAATATATAGTATTTTTCATATAAAAATGCGTGCACGTCACATTTTATATAAATTGACGTCACTTATTTTTAAAATTTCCAGAACGTCAACCTTAGAGTTCAAATTTTCCTAACACAGCTAGTAATACGAAATCCATACGGAACTGCTCGATCTTTCATAGGCGTCAACATGGTATAATAATCAGAAAAATGTAATCAAGATTGTATTGTGAGTTTTAGAATTATATTGATTAAATAACCAAAAACATTTGTTGTTATTAATAATATAAATTTTATGAAATACCTCTTTAAGTCTAATATTCCACAAAATAATAATTTTAATTAAATATATTAGACAATTGTACGTAACTGATATGGGAATACTTCAAATTTTTCGACAGTCCAGCGTGTGGCAAAATTGTTTAAAGTGTTGCCGCTTTTTTAGAGTAAGAATTGTGTTTATGTTTTGATTTCTTACACAATTTGATCATAATATATTATATATTAATAAATTGTATTTATAAATAAATATTAAATTTTGATTTTAATTTTAAACCTCAAAACCAATTTAAATTAGTATTTTAAGGAAAGGTGAGATCTAAATTAGTAAATAAGAATGCTAAATATGCATAGTTATTTCAGTAATTGTATTATAATTAATAATTTCCGACATTTCACTCACACACCATGATGATTTGCCAGTGGCGGTGTGCGTTGAGGGTTAAAATTCCATAAAAAATAAAT
Organism: Diabrotica undecimpunctata; assembly: GCF_040954645.1. NCBI lineage: Eukaryota > Metazoa > Arthropoda > Insecta > Coleoptera > Chrysomelidae > Diabrotica > Diabrotica undecimpunctata. The sequence continues at coordinate 66,931,608 of NC_092808.1, forward strand.
TAAATTTCTGAGCATTCTTTTTTAGGCATTACCATTGTTTATATAGTAATATTACTACATAAACAATTATTTTATTATTACTATCTTAGTATTACCATGAGGTATTTTTCAGTCACATAACTCGTGACATTACAATGTGTAGGTATAAAAGCGGTCATTAAAAGTATTATTAAGTAATTAGTTTTGTTTATAAGTATCTAAATTAGTAGTTTAAACTGATGTTATGTTTTTACAGATTTCCTCTTAATAATACCGAGAGAACAAATGAATGGGTTCAACAAATGAATGCTGTTAATTGGATGCCCACAAAAACCAATAGACTCTGTTCGAAACATTTCGAAAAGAATGGTTCCACATACGTGGTGACAAAACCTATTTATTAGTTTTATTTATTATTTATTGGTTCCTACAATATTTGAAGGGATTAAAAAACGAAGAAAGGTAACCTTTTATAGCAACTAACACACTAAAGTGTTTTTTACCATTTTTGGTAGGTATACAATTTTGTTTCAAATAATTGAAAATATTTAGTTAAGTATTAGATAACAACCCTCTAAACATAAAATGTCTTTTATATTTTCAAATTATCCACAGTAAAGTTCAGAATCTCTTTTATACTTCCATTACACGCTATTGCTAGAAGTGTTTCTTTTAATACTTTTAATATTTTTTTCAATTCAATACATCTTTTTTAAAGTTTCAATTTTGAGAGCTTATTAGGTCGTGGTTAGGATATATGAACTATAGATATCCCCTTCACCTCTTTCAATCTTGGTTATTATGACTGATACAGCTCCCAAAACTATTTTCTGAATTTAATAAATTATTTCATTGTTTTAGCGCTCTTTATAAAGTAGACAATCTGAAATTTCAACCTCGTTGGTGGAGATCCCATCAACTTCAGCCCAGGCAGGCCATGAAACTCCACGCAAGAAAAAATTAAGAAGACTATTTGCGGTACAAATGAAGAGTAAAAAGAAAATCAGACAATTAAATCAAAGAGTTAAAAGACGGTTAAAAAAACGAGACGGCTAAAATACTGTGTTCAAGAATTAGCTGGGGATTCACAATTTTTTTAAAATTTTTTAATTACAAAAAAATCTCTTAGTGGTTTAACTTATCCATCAAAAGATGTAATACAAATTTGCAATGTTTCAGAACATTTTACATAGTACAGTACAGCACAGTACAGTAAAGTTAGGGCTGTAAAAGAGGAAGGAGATGAAGATAAACTTGACCAGCTCGTTAATATGATGAAAAGTATGACATACAAGAAAACGAAGATCATAAGATGCTGAAATTGTGGCAAAATAGGACACATACGAAGTTCATGTAAGCACCCTAGGTACGACGCAAATCAAGAAACTCACCATCAGGTAAACTAGAACGGGTAGGCCTTAGGGGGGTAGCTTCGACCCGTAACTTTTCCAAAGACCCTCTCATACTAATAGCTTCTTTGAAATGTCGTGAAGATAGTGTATATGTAGATGGAGAAATAAATGGTAAAAGGCATACGTTGTTGGTGGATACCGGAGCGACCAGAACCATTATACGCCCGACAGTTATAAACAGCAGTAAGAAACTGTTACCAACGAGGTTGCGACTTCGGACCGCTACAGGTGAAAATGCCAACATTCATGAAGAAATCCAGGTACAATTGGGAATTGGAGCAGAAAAGTTCGTCCATACTGTTATAGTTGCTGACATCGAAGATGATGTTATATTAGGAATGGACGTAATGAATATGCATGGATTCCAATTGGATTTTAAGAATATGGTAATCAAAGTTGGCAACGAGAAGGTATTTCTTTATCCACATGATGACAACACTGTGCAAGCAGCCATTAAAGAAGATACAGTCGTGCCTGCGGGAAGCGAAACGATCATAGTAGCGCGGCTACAGGGAATTGTAGACGAAGGGACACCTGTTATGATGGAGCCTAAAGAAATTCCTGTGAGACTTATCAATGTCAATGACTACTCAGTGACCATCATTATGACATCCATAATCCGTCAGGCGACAACATCTAATAATTCCAACGACAAATTCGACCAAATGGTTGCAGTTGCGGGAGAGTCTTTAAATCAGATGGAGAAAAAGAAATTAAGGGAATTTCTTCGGCAGTATCGTGATATTTTCGTACCGAAAGGAGGAAAGACGGGAAGAACAACCGTTGTTAAGCATAAAATTTAGCATTTGTTAGTTAAGCATATAATTAAATCCACACAGAACGACGAGGTTCTGTGTGGATTATCGTTTGCTAAACAACGTTACCAAGAAAGATAGTTATCCTCTGCCTCGGATCGACAATATATTGGCCACATTGGCTGGAAGTAAATTATTTTCTACTTTGGATTTGAAGTCTGGATACTGGCAGGTAGAAATGGACCCAGTAGATAAAGAGAAGACAGCCTTCACCACAGGATCTGGATTGTGGCAATTCAACGTTATGCCATTTGGGTTACAACGTTATAATGCTCCTGCGATATTTGAGAGGCTTATGGAAAATGTGTTGAGAGGATTATTTTGGAAAATATGCCTGGTTTATCTAGATGACATAATCGTCTTGAGGGAGACATTTGAAGATCATCTCAAGAATTTAGAAAACGTTTTTAATCGACTTAAAGCTGCATAATTGATGTTAAGCCCCAAGAAGTGCCAGCTATTTCAAGGTCTCTCCCGGTACTGTAATTTTACCTCGACGATGGTGGGAGGGCCGAGTAACCGGTCGTGGTCCCTGAGAATGTGAGGGGAGCACGACCAGTGAAACCAAAAACAGAACCAAGCGTCCAGCGCCAGTGCACCGGGTGATCACCGGACACCGCCGCTGGACTCTAAAAGGCGCCGCAATAGACCCAATTGTGACGCCTTCCATCTCTTACATCTGGCTGTTCCGCATCCCGACGAACTTGAAGGACTTAGCGCTTTCACTGCTACCCCCTTTAGTTTGTGGCGTCACCCCAGTCAAAACATAGTCTACGACCACATCTTCGACGGCCGTTTTTTCTTCCACATAAATACTCCGAGTATAGCCAGTATGATCCCCTCCTTCCCCGACCAACATCCTTAGGAGAAAACCTAGGCCAAAATCCGACAAAGTAAACCAGCGGGAATTATATAATTATTAGTGTAAAATAAATTAGTTATATTGTACAAATAAAGACTTTAAATAAACTTGTAAGTGTTATAAGTGTAGAACCTTTGATAATAAATAAAAACAATTAGATTAATAAAAATATTACAGGATTGCTGCTTAGTTGATGAGACATGTCGTGGAATGCAAATTTTAGATTCCCCATGTCTCTATTAACATCTTTATCAACGTTAAAATTTAAAGTTAACAAAAATTTTAACATGTATGACCTAGTGCGTTTTGCTTCTATAAAATGTTGTTTTCAGGACTTAATTAATAAAGCAGACTCCTGTTGCGTAACAACAATATTTAATATTTTTATTTTATTTTGTATCATATTAATTTATATCACACTGTATATTAGTTTAGATTTATAAAATTCCTTTGTACCATCTAATAATATGTACGGCGGCGATAACTTGCATTCAAATAACTTTTTATGCATAAGCTTTTAAAACCGTCAAAGAATTATAACAATGAAGGAATTAATGAATTCCAAATTATCGGTTTGAGTCATTTGAAATTTCCTAAAATTAACGAAAGTTACCCTTCTCAGGTAATTTTACCAATAAAATGAAAGTCGAAGGTATTTTAAATGTAAACATATCCTTTAGATACGTCGAGGGGGTCAGGGGGAGATTTCTGAATGTTAAGAAACGATTACGAGCCGAGTGATTGAAATCAGTTCGAATCCAGCATTGAATGAGCTATAGGCTCCTGTCCGCCCTAGCCGCACCTCAGAAGGTTTAGCACAATCGGTATAATAATAAGTTTTACTCAGTTCGTGTCAATATTGTATCACCGACAAGTTATCTAATTTTATAGTTTCATAAAGTTTAGTTTCATAAATCAGCTATCGTAAGCAAGTAATCGGCGTCCAAAATACGTTGTTGTAATTGTTTTAATAGACTTGTTAAAACGTTCTTTTCGAAACTTTCATTTGTCCCAGTTTTCTGGGTGATCCTTCAAAGAAGTATACAAAGTGAAATTATTTCCCTAAGGACAAATCTTGTTCCCCAAGGGAAAAAACCAGCGACCTATGACTGGTGCGCGAAACAAAGGCATCAGGACAAGGTGTAAGGACAAAAACACCTGCATCTTCGTTCAGACTCCCTCTATCAAGAGAACTGAAATGGCGGACTAATTACCCTGTTATAAGCGGATCTCGTTATCAGACAACAATGAATGAATGTTACAAATCTGAAAGTGATATAACAAATGCTTTTGCACGTTATTTTGAATCTATACATTCTATTCTAAGGTGCAAGGACAAAAAATACCTGCATCTTCGCTCATGTTCCTTCGAACCGGGTATCTTCACATTTCAACTTCGAATCAGAGATCTTCGCATGTCTCATCTTCAAGTTAGACATCATACGCAGCATCTTCAGGGTCTTCCAGTAGGACGCCTCCAGACTCCTTCATCCTGGTAACTGATTTAACGCTTAGCATCACACGCAAAACAAACTGTTAGTTTTTTTTAATTTTAGTAACATTTGTGAAGTGAATACTATAAACTTTTTGAACATTTATTGAACATTTTCGTTATTTTGCTATTTTTGTTATAATTATTGGACATTATCATATTTTCGATTTTTAGTGGAAATTCTCATAATTTCGCTATCTCTCTGTGTTTATTACTTTTCTTCTGTCTTTTAATTCAAAGATCAAATTGTTTCGCATATTTCTCGCTCATCATATTTTTATCTAATTCACTCAGCTAATCATGAATAAAAGGGTTGATGATCTTATTAAAGTAAAAGATGACCTTATTAAGGCAAGAGGTCGAAGTAAAGCTTCAATAACTAGATTGGAGAATTGGTTTAAAGAAAATGAAAAAATTAATGTTTCAAAAAATGAACTGATTTCTAGAAAAGACTATTTATCAAAAGTTTTTGACAAATATCTCGAGGTTCAAAATGAATTAGAAACAATAGATAATGCATTTGCTGTTGACATGGCAGATGTAGAAGACAGATTTTTAACCTTAGAATCAGCTCTAAAGGATAAAATTGATAAAATTTCAGTAAACTCTGTTGTGAGCACCTCAGCTCAACAAAATCCTACATATTCAAATAACTATCATATCCGCCTACCGAAAATAAAAATTTCACATTTCGATGGAAATATAGCAAATTGGCCTAGTTTCATCGAGATGTTTACAAAACTTATCGTAAATAATTCAAATCTTTCAGATATTGAAAAACTGATTTACTTGAAATCAATTCTCAAGAACGAGCCTCTACAACTAATTGAAAATTTGGAAGTTGTAGGCTCAAATTTTTCCGTTGCTCTCGATATACTTAAGAATAGATTTGAAAACAAATGTTTAATAATTAATACTTATTTAAAACAACTTTTGAACGTTCCTTCATTACCAAAAAATACTGCTCAAAACTTGAGAGAATTCTTAACTCATAAAAAAAAGAATCCAAGTGCGCTAAATAATTTAAATATCTCCAACAATCTTGCAGATTTAATTTTAATTCACATATTCACACAAAAATTAGATTTTAATATGAAACGATCCTTTGAATCCGAAAGAAATTTCAACGAACTTCCTACAATAGATGAGTTTTTGAATTTCTTTGAAAAGAAATGTAAGATATTGGAAAATTTGATCTTTGAAGAAAAAACAGTTTATAAATCAAAACCGTCTCTTCATACTTCTGTAAATAATAGAGATACATCTTTTAAATGTTTCGTATGCAATTCTAACTCACACAAAGTATACTCTTGCCAACAATTTTTAAATTTGTCTGCTCAAGAGCGTATACAAAAAGTAAAAAAACAAAGGTTTTTGTCTCAATAAAACCTGCAATAAAAAACATCACTCTTTGCTTCACATTTGGCTTCCAGGTCCGAGCAATATTTCGTCCCACTCTGTATATTCGAACAATCTACAAATTTTACGCGCAACTTCTTTGGTAACTGTCTACGATGTTCAAAATAATCCCATCTTTGTTCGTTGTTTAACAGACTCCGGTAGCCAAGTTTCGTTCATAACAGACAGGTTAGCCAAAAGAATTTGTTATTCAACCTATAACAGAAATCTTCAAATATCAGGTATAGCTCAAACTTCTTCTGTTTCAAACATGATGGTAGACCTTAAAATCTATTCAAACACATCTCCTGGTAAAAACTTTAATCTGTCCTGTGCTGTCCTCGAAAGCATTACGTGTCAGCATCCACAAGTCGCTCTGGATTTAAATTTATTAAAAATACCAAAAAATGTAAAACTTGCGGATCCACATTTCTGTACCCCGTCGGAAGTAGACATCCTTTTAGAAGCTGATATTTATTTCGACCTAGTTACTTATGGCTTAATAAAATTAGACCCCAACCTTCCTATTCTTCAAAACACTCATTTGGGTTATATTGTAGGTGGAAATATCCCATACGTTCGTTATGCAATGTTAGGATTAAACGCGACTCCTTCAACGAATAATGCACACTCACATTATTCAAATATTTCATTACACGCACAAACTGCTAATCTTGATTCTCTTTTAAAGAAATTTTGGGAAATAGAAGAGACTAAACCACTCACTTCTATTCAATCAAAAACATTAACTCCCTCAGAACAGCGAGCTGACGACATACTCAAATCTTCGCTAACAATTCTTCCTAGTGGCAGATTTCAAGTAGACCTACCTCTGAAGACCCCTAATGAATATCAGAAATTAGGTGATGAATCATTTTATTTGGCAAAAAGACGTTTTTTCAATCTTGAAAAAAGGCTCAACAAATCAGACGAATTACGGCATCACTACACCTAATTCATATCAGAATATGTCTCTTTAGGTCATTGTAAATACGTTCCTCTTTCTAAGATTAATGAATCGTCCGAACATAAGTTTTTTCTTCCACATCATTGTGTTTTCAAGCATGATAGCTTAACTACTCGACTCAGGGTTGTATTTGATGGATCAATGAAATCAACCTCAAATGTGTCTCTCAACGATATTATGCTCAAAGGTTATACTGTACAACCTGATTTGTTCGAAATTCTAATTCGCTTTAGACTCTACAAATATACTCTTATCGCAGACATCGAAAAGATGTTTCTTCATGCGCAATTCCCCGCAAGAAGAATTAAAATGTCTAGAACTTCAGACCGTGACCTACGGCACAAATTCAGCTAGTTTTTTAAGTACTAGGAATGCCTTAAGCACTAATGAAAACGGAAGCATTTCGTGCAACTTAATCACTTCAAAGAGCCGTGTAGCTCCGCTAAAAACTATTTCCCTATCCAGGCTTGAATTATTAGGGGCTGTCTTGCTTTCTACCCTGATTTCAAATATCGTTCTCATTATTTCATCCAAGGTTTCTTCCATAGCTTCGGTTAGGCTGTGGATAGACTCCCAAATTGTACTCGCGTGGATAAATTCTCACCCTTCTCGTTGGTCAATCTACGTAGCAAACCATATAACTCAAATACAGGAGTTAACGCGAACTTATTTATGGAATCACGTAGGTTCTAAAGATAACCCACCAGATATTCTGTCTCGCGATACCACAGCGGTCCTGCTGGTAGACAATACATTATGGTGGCGTGGGCCCCATTTTCTAATGCACACAACCACTAAATTTAATGAATTTCTTCCAAATATTGATTTAACAGATGTCCCTGAAATAAACGGCACTCTACACGCAGTAAATAGTTCGAAACCTACTCTATATACAACCTTTTGTAAATTCTCATCTTTCACTTGCTACAAAGATTAATTACATATTGCAATAGCTATATTTACAACCTTAAAAATAATGAAAACATTATGTCAAATCAAGTCAAAGATCTTGTACTCCTAATCGATGACAACGCTCCTCCTCTAAAATGGCCACTGACAAGAGCAATCGAAACATCGCCAGGTAAAGACGGCAAGGTTAGAATTGTAAAACTAAGAACTAAAGACGAACATTTAAAAGATCTATTGTTAAAGTATGTCCTTTACCTCATACTCATTTAGATGTAGGTCACATCAACGGGGGACTATGTTGCGTAACAACCAACAATATTTAATATTTTTATTTTATTTTGTATCATATTATTTTATATCACACTGTATATTAGTTTAGATTTATAAAATTCCTTTGTATAGTTTGTCTCAAAATATATCGTTTTGACTTTCCCGTCCTTAAAGGATTAGTGGTATTATCGCCATTATTAATAGACAAATACGTTTTAAATTTCTACCTGACCGCTCAGGGTTGAATCAGGTACGGCTAATGTAATCAAATCAGTCATTAAAAATCTCTACTTGCTACTGTGTGTATAGTATATTAGTGAAGATTGTTCGTAACAAATATGTTTCGTCCACGGAAAAATAATCGCTCGAGATTTACTAATCATAATCAAAAGCATTTGTCATTGGACGCAAAAAAATAGTTAAAAATGTGTGTCATACTTTAATAGATAGGGGCCTAATCAAACAGAATGTTGTGAAAAGAACATATTTACTTACAAAAACGTCGATATCGTCGACAAAGGCTATTGTACGCGAAGAACCATTGACAAGACGAAAAAAAGTAGTAATTTTTAGTCTCATTATTTGGACAGTACTCAATAAGATATTATAAGAAGAACAATAAGTTGTTCTTTACGAAAATCAGATAGTTTCTACGTTAGATAAATTAAATTGAAGTTATAGGAAGAAGAAACAAATATAGATACCACTCTCCATACAGTCCTTTCTAAAATAAGTTTTAACACTTGAAGAACTGAGTATCTCTCTGAAATTATAGGTTAGAAAACAAATCTATCATATATCTGGATAAAACATGGTTTGATACTCATGATATAGTATGTAAAAGAAGGTCGATTTTAGTAAAAAATGTCATACGAAAGCATCTTTAAATAAAGGAAAACGCATAACAATAATTCACGCCAGTTCGAAAGATATGTGGGTTCGAAACTGTTTGTTCTTATCTGCAAAGAATATCAAAGACTTCAGCTTAGACTATCATGAAGATACCAGTGCAAAACTTTTTGAAAATTGGTTTCAAAATTCTCTTTTGAAAAATATTCCTGAAAGTAGTGTAATCGTCATGGATAACGCAAGCTACTACAGTCTACAGCTACAAAAAGCGCCAAACAAGTACTAAAACTGAAATTTATGAGTCTTTATTAAAAAATGTTAATTATTTTAAAGCCATATATATATATATATATATATATATATATATATATATATATATATATATATATATATATATATATATATATATATATATATTTATATATATATATATATATATATATATATATTTATATATATATATATATATATATATATATATATATATATATATATATATATATATATACATATATATACTAAAAATTACTACTTTTTTTCGTCTTGTCAATGATTCTTCGCTTACAATAGCCTTTGTCGACGATATCGACGTTTTTGTAAGTAAATATGTACTTTTCACAACATTCTGTTTGATTAGGCCCCTATCTATTAAAGTATAACACACATTTTTAAAAAATTTTTTTAAAGTTACCCTTCTCAGGTAATTTTACCAATAAAATGAAAGTCGAAGGTATTTTAAATGTAAACATATCCTTTAGATACGTCGAGGCGGTCAGGGGGAGATTTCTGAATGTTAAGAAACGATTACGAGCCGAGTGATTGAAATCAGTTCGAATCCAGCATTGGATGAGCTATAGGCTCCTGTCCGCGCTAGTCGCACCGCAGAAGGTTTAGCACAATCGGTATATTAATAAGTTTTACTCAGTTCGTGTCAATATTGTATCACCGACAAATTATCTAGTTTTATAGTTTCATAAAGTTTAGTTTCATAAATCAGCTATCGTAAGCAAGTTATCGGCGTCCAAAATACGTTGTTATAATTGTTTTAATAGACTTGTTAAAACGTTCTTTTCGAAACTTTCATTTGTCCCAGTTTTCTTGGAGGACAAATCTTGTTCCCCAAGGGAAAAAACCAGCGACCTATGACTGGTGCGCGAAACAAAGAACTCTAGAAGAAATCAATATTGCAATTAAGTCTTTAAAAGTAGTGCAGCTATATGTATGGATGGGATTCCTTCTTATCTGTTTAAGGCGTATTCAGAAGTCCTGTTACATCCCGTACAAATGATATTTAATAAATGTTTAGAGACAAGCACGTTTTCGGATGCACTTAAGGCAGGTAGAATAACTCCTATCCACAAATCTGGAAATACGAGTTTAATATTAAATCATCGTCTTATAACAGTATTGCCTTCTCTTTCAAAAATCTTGGAAAAAATTATGTACAATAGACTGTATACTCATGTTTCAAAAACTTTAATTGAAGAACAACATGGTTTCATAAACAAAAAATCAACGCAAACAAATCTGTGCATTCTCATTCACTATATTGCTTCATCCATAAATAATTCTCAAGTTGATGTTATCTTTACTGATTTAGCAAAAGCCTTTGATAGAGTAAATCATTCACTACTATTAAAAAAACTGAGGTCATATGTACTTTCTGACAAACTTATAAAATTCTTTGAATCTTACCTTACCAACCGTACTAATGTAGTCAAGTTTGGGAGCTGCTACTCGCACACTTTTATAACCAGGTCAGGTGTACCGCAAGGTACAGCTGACCTGGGGTCCTTGGGCCTTTACTTTTTGTTATGTTCATAAATGACATCACCGATTATATAAAATTTGCCAAGTTTCTTCTATTTGCAGACGATTTAAAATTATTTCTTGCAATAAAAAATGAACATGACTGTATTAATTTACATTAAGATATTCAAGGTATATCCACATTCTGTAAAAATAATGATTTGAACTTAAATGAATCAAAATGTAAACTATTGACTTTTTCTAGAAAACGAGAAATCATAAGAACAGATTATTTTATTAACGAAGTAAAACTTGAAAGGCTAACAAAAATCACAGATCTAGGGGTGTTATTAACCAGCACATTCTCCTTTAATGAGCACATTCTCAAACTAACTAATGATTGTTATAGACAGGCTTTATCCTAAGATCCAGTAAATAATTTTATTGTGACACTACAATTAAGCTTTTTAATGCATATGTGAGGTCCTAACTCGAATATCGTTGTACCATATGGAGTCCTTCCACCATATCACATAGTGATATAGGAGAGGATTCAGAGGAAATTTTTAAGGTCTTTATATCTGAAGAAATTTGGGATTTATCCTCTTAAGGTTTCCTATAACTTGCAGAGAATGCTGTTTGACACTGTGTTATTGAGTGAAAGATATAGAAATGCCCAAACCATTTTCATATTTAATATAGTTTATCAAATCATAGATTCTCCTACGATTCTTTCATTTATAAATTTTAATGTACCAGACCAAAGACTTAGATGCAGACACACTTCCAAAATAACTCCAGAATACGCAAACTCAACCATGGCATACTTCTTAATGGCAATGAACGATTTTATCGTGAGTGAAGACCTTGACCTATATAATATATATATATAAAAAAAGGGTACTATGTTACATAAACTGTGATACCCTTATTTATTGTTTGAAAGTGTATTTATTTTGTTGTATTATATAAATTGTATGTTCTTATTTTTTGTATTGACCAACTGTGTGTTTATAATTGACATCATTGCTGTAAATGTGCAGTATAAATAAATAAATAAATTTCGTTAATTTTGATTCCAAAATATTTGTATAAAATAATATAAATTAAATAAAACATTTAATGTACAAAAATGTTTCATTTTAAATATGAATTAATCAATCCTTAAAAATACCCCAAAGATACGCCGCTGGCCACTACTTCCTGGTGGCAGTTTGGCTTTACTTTGAGCGATACGGTTACGCGTCCTCTCTCTTTCCTTGTCTAAGGTAAACTCAACCCTAATTATTGTGTATTGTGATTGCGCTATGCCAAAACAACTAAAAAATAGTCTGTAGAAAGCTGATAAGCTTTCATATAAGCGTTAATTGATAAGATATATTATTTTGAACAAGATATAATGGCGGGACGTTTTTACTATTAATGCTCTAAATAGAGGTAAGTTTAAAATTTAGAATATATAATTTTGTATTAAAATGTTTTCTTATGTATTTTAGTGTGTTGCAGTAGTCTTAAAACTAAGTGTATTTACTGTTATATAATAGTTTGACAAATAGTTAACATTTTAAAAATTCCTCACTTACTAACTATTCTGATGTTTTGGCAACGCTGTGGGATTTTGACGTCGTAAATCTTGAGTGACGTGCACGCATTGTTATATGAAAAATGCTATATATTCTTTGGTTTTACGTGGTTTTACTTTTATCAATCAGAGAACTGTTCTCTGCTTTCCAACCGGAGGGAAATTTCCCTTTTTGCGGGAATTTTTGACACAAAAGGGAAAAAGGGAAAAAATTAACTCAAAAGAGAATATTTACTACAGTGCAAATTGTAAAATATTTAAAAAAAAATTCAGAAGAATATTTGAAAAGAATTAAACATATCTTCATTCCCTGGTAGTAATTGAAATGTTCCATAATGTTCTCCTATTTCCGTATTCTTAATTATAACAAAACATCATTCGGTAGTAATCATAACTCTCAAGAATCTCAAGCACTTAGTGTCAAAAATTAAAATAGATGATGGTTGGGTAATCATTTCACAACCAGATCACTATACTTTTATATAAATATTATGATCTTTAGGTACCTATTCCCCAAATCAAAATATAATAAAACTTAATGAATGCTGATGTAAGCAGTTGTCCCAATAATTTCGTCTTTATTTATTAGGTACTTTCTGCACAGTATATTCTTTTTAAGCAATATACTAGTGCTTTCTGTATAAAGTTCTTAATAATTATTGGAGTTTAGAGCAGAGTGTAAGTATAACAATAAAAATGAGTAACAATAATAACAGTAGTGTTTTAGTGATAGTGATAGTAGTCATCCAATAAAAAAAAACGGGTGTGGCAGTCCAGTGGGACTGCCGGTAGAAGTTACACTTCTATACACGCATTCGCCGTTACAAATTTATTTGGGAGTCAATCTGCACAATCATTACATATGTAATGCTATAGGTAAGACATAACAGAAAGAGAAACAGAATTAATAACAACTTACTAACAATTAATAAATAACATTTGACCTGTAATAGGAGTATAGTAAATGAAGGATTGAATCAATATTTTGATGAAAATGTATATTTTTATTTTCATATATGTATGAAAGGAGTTGAATGCAAAAATTTTTTTACACATACTCTGCAGTAACATTTATTGTTTATTTTGGTATTAATATAAAAATACAATACAATACACTGCAACATAATTCAATATAATAATACAATACAAATTAAAATGCAATATTCATAAGTATTTAAAAATGACAATAATATACATAACTTTTCTACTTACGCATGTGTTTAATTTACGATGTAATAATATTAATAAAAAAGTCCTCTCCGACTGGGAATCAAACCCCGGTCTCCCGCGTGACAGGCTGAAATGCTGACTACTATACTACCGAGGAGATGACACAAACGTATTTCAAAATTGACAGTTCTGGGTCATACAGTGATTTATTGAGATTATTATTTTGAAATACAAAAGACTAATATAATTATGAACATTTAATAAATAATACAAAACATATCACATAAATAATAATATTAATAAATATTTTATTATGTATATATATATATATATATATATATATATATATATATATATATATATATATATAATATATATATATATATTAAATATATATACAAAAGGAACATTTTTATATTCGAGAGAGGAAGAGAGAGAAAATATATATTCTGTCTCTCTCTTACTCATTATCTTACATATGTAATGATTTCACAGATTCACTCCCATAGAAATTTCCAATGTGGAGCGCGCGTATAGAACTCTCTTACATATCTCTGGTATAGAAGTATAACCACAGTATAGACAACAACTTGTTATTTATACTGTGGTATAACTTCAAAAAATAAAATAACCAAATCTAGAGAAAAAACATTTAATTTTAAGTGGTTAGAATAGAAGATCCTTCTTTTAAAATCTGGGTTAACTCTTTGCCACATAATAATAAAAAATGTATGTGGAAAGTGTGTAATGCAGAAATTTTATGCGGCAAAAGTGAAAACTGCAAAAACATGCTGCAGGTAAGAAATATATAAAAAAATGACTGCTATTAAATCTAGTTCAAGTATTTCCTCGATTTTGGCAACTGGTAATACTTCTTTAAAACACAAAAATGCCGTAAAAGGCGCCGAAATAATTTTTTTTGCTGAACATAACGTGGCTAAATATACACATTCTTATATTTCTGTTATAAGACCCATTTTGTAAACGGGAGGGAATTTTTTCATAAAAGTGGGAATTTTTAAGGCAAGTTGAGGGAAAAAGCTTGCAAGAAGGTTGGCAACACTAATGTCAGTCAGATCGTCAGGTCAGATGTCAGTATGTCAGATTGTTAGTATTTAAAAACAAATAGGTTATGTGAAAAGGGTGAACTCTCTTTTCTATTTCCATATCTAAGGTGAACGGGTGAAGAGGTATAAGTGTTACAAAATTAAAATTACAACATGATTAAATTTTCAAACTTTATAAAATCAACTCGTAACTTAAATTTATATTTAAGCAGTTGTAAGTTATCATCAAATCCGGAACAATCTTTATCCTCAAAACTGGAAGAAAAATCAAAAGAACTCCAGAAACCAAAGTATTCTCCCAAAGATGTTAAACCTGCCGATATGAAATGGAGAACACCTTGGCATCAAAAAGAGGGACAGTATTATAGTTTTTTGAGAAATTTTTACAAAGAAGAGACCAATACCAGCCTTCTTCAAAAAATTCAAGCTCCCATAGACTTATCTCCATCTGCAATAAAGAAATGGTGGGCTAAGAAAAAAGAACATGAATCAAAAGTTCTACAGTCTTATATACCTGAAAGACATCAGATATTAGGTAATGAACTAGCTGCTGCACATTTCATAGTTCATAGAGGTTAGTATTTATGTAACTAAATTAAAATGTATAGGAAGCAATAGTATTTTGTATCTCAGCCTGTGTGATACTTTCATTTGTGAATTGAGTATAATATGAACTGGCTTTATACAATGAATAAGTACATTCAAACACCCAAAATTATAAACATTTTAGTTAAATTTCTCTCTCCCCTCTCTCACTCTGCTGTCTTAGGATTAGGATTGGGCATATTTCTAAATTTCTTAGCCAATAATGGAAGGTGTTGATGGGCTAAATCAGCACATCCTATTTGTCATTCCCTCTATGTGTCCTCTCTATTTCTTGTTCTTTGTTTGAGTTCTCTCCAATTCATTCTAATTCTTTCATGTTCTCTTATTGTGATTCTTTACCAGGTATTATCCAGTCCTCCTCTTCAAGTCTCTGCATGATACAGGAGAATACTGGTAATGCATCTGTAGAATATTTATATCTTTGTTATTCAGATAACTTATATTTTCTTTGAAGAGTTATATAAATTTTGAGCTTTTACTGAGCTGGCTGTACTCCAACTGGTTGTATAGATTGTATCAAATGCCTGCACTTTTATTAGTTATTTTTTTCACAATTTGGAATAGATTTGGAGGAGTGATGCATACTCAATGTCTCTCTGTATAAATATTTCTTGGGTCATTTCTCCTGCATGTCCTAGTTTGGTTCTGTATTCCTCACGGAATAATCTAATCAGTACTTAATCAGCAGTTCATATTATCTCAGAATCTTGTACATTTATTCGTAATTGCTGTTAATCTAATCAATTAAATGGCAATGACCAAAAAACTGAAAATATATTTTTTTTGCTTTAAAAAATGAGTGGAGAGAGCAATGGTAACAAATATAATTTTCACTTTTTCATTCAGATTGCGCTTTGAACGATTAGTCTGGGGACACTCAGGTCATTCCATGACTTTTTCATTAATCTTAACATACTTACCCTGCCCACACAATAATGAGTTTTTTTTTTATTTTCATCAGAATTCCAATAATTACTTGAGAATAGAGGAAGGACACTCATCAGTATGACACAAGATAGAGAGAATGCTACTTGTCATAATGCACTAGAATTCTTTAATAATAAATAATCTATTATTAATAAATATTTTAGTCAGTTAATGAGTTTTTTCAATATCAAAGGACAAACTCTAAAGTAGCCTGCTCTTCTCTGTATACAAAAATGACCAGTGCAAAATGCAGCAACTATAACTAATCTGAAGATCTAAAAATAAGAATAAATGAAGATTGCAAAAAACAAATGTAATTCTAGAGTTATCAGAATTTTGAAAATAGTTAGGGTTGGGAAGTCCAATCCAAACTCTGTACAATGAAGATAATTTGTTATAAAAGTGCTCTGCAAAATATCTTAAAATCCAAGTATATGTTACATAATATGGCAAAAAGCACAGGAAGAACTTAATAATAAATTAGAACATGATCATGAAAATAACTATACTACTTATTCGCTTTATTAATGTATGTCCCAAAGTTGTCAAATGCTATAAAAAACTTAAATCGACTCCATTACAGTTATATTATCAGAATATTGGTGAGTTGTGAATTAAACTGGAACTTACTTAACAACAGGAACATTTATTTTGATTTTTTATTTACTAATGATGAAGTCATTTTATTTGTTAAATCCAATCATCCTCATTTTAATAATAATTTACATCACGTTTCTTACTGTTGCTGCTTAAGGTGTACCTGCATCCTCAATTAGTTTATTTCTGATCCTGGAGATGGCTCTACTGCGGCATGCTGCTGTGGTAAAATTGATCACATTCAAAAGATCAGCCTTAAGATTTTCTACAGGATTTCCTATTTTTGCAGATATGGAGATTAATTTTCTACAAAACTTTTCAATAAAATTTATAATTATATATAATATATTAAATTTTGTAACAAATATGAGGCAGTTTCATAGTTTGTTTTCGTTCATTAATTGCACATATACCATAATACTGATTGCGAATTCCTATAAAAAGTAGTTGTCTTTTATGAACTCCAATAATGCATGCTATGCCAGATTTTGACATGTATTTATGTCCATACAAAAGGTGACTCCATCCACCAACGATAACCACTGCATATTGACTGATTCCTCATGGTGTCACATTTTGGGTTTCTAAAGCTTTCTAGTATTCTTCCCTCTTCTGCTTGAATTGCATCAGTTAAACATTGCTGCCACATTTCTCCTTGTTCTTGTTGGTATTTATTAAATGTGTGAAAACACATTGGCGGAACATCCAACACTGATAAACATGCCTCTATTGAATGATGTCCTTTTCCAATAGCCAAAGTATTCCATGTCGCTAGAAGATTCACATATTGTTTATCACTGTTCGTATGAATTGATTTTTTCATTCCACATGCAGCACACTTGAAAACGAATTGAGAATTTTAACCCATGGTGACTTCTTTGTCAAATACCAGGTATCCAGTTTGGTCGGTATGTGCACTACTTCAATTTTCAAATCTTCTATTGGGATATAATGTTGGGATTGTCTGACCACTGAATGATGCAACGGGTTCTCAAAATTGTTTGAAGTGTTTCGAAGCCGAAAGTAATGATATCTATCGATGATAAATATTATCGATGTTTCAGATGAAGCCACCTCTCTACAACACAGTTTGATGGCGGCAGTTCAAGATATAATTCTTGTTTAACGAGATATTTCATATGTCTAGGAAAAAATATTCAACGCTTTACTGCAAACATTTTCCACTTTTACAGTTTTATATATGTTGTTATTAAAATTTTGACCAGTAGCTTTATTCTAAGTATAAAAATATTATTTTTCCTATTGTGGCAAAGCTGTACATTCACAAATTTTCAACAAATTCATAAGTATTTCTTAGGATTATATCTGTATGTTGTAAAAGAAAATTAACAAAATTCTATGTTTGGTTTTCCCGCTTTATACTTTGAAAAAAGTAGTTTTTTTGAGTTTTTTCAAAAACGAAAATATGAAGTTTGCTCAAAATTTGTCAAAATACTTAGTAATTTGTCTTTTGGAAGGTACAGATCAACGTTAAACTAAACTTAAAAAAACAGATGAGAATAATAGTCTTAAGTTGAAAGAATTTTATTATGATTATAAATTTGCTGATTATGATTTTGCTTCAGTTTGTATGATGAATAAATGTATTTGTTTCAAAATTATATGAGGTATTGTATTGTAAGTAATCTTTTTGTTCCATACAAGGAATACAAATCTTCTAATTTCTCCAGTTTTTTTAGCTCTGAACTGAAAAATATAGTTGTTCAAAAAAATATGCAACATAAAAGATATTTGGAATCGAATTTATTTTATTTATCGTATGGCACTTATATATATATATATATATATATATATATATATATATATATATATATAATATATATATATATATATATATATATATATATTAATATATATATATATATATATATATATATATATATATATACACATCCTACTATCATTACTGACTGACGAGAATGAGATAGGATTTAACAAATAGAATGACAGAAAACTAAACAAGACAGTGTGTCAAACGTGGAATGCGTCGTAGAACGTGAAATATTAGCGTACAATTATATGATGGCCATAGACAGTTCTTTAATACCCAGCAAACGACTCGCTTTGTAAAGTTACATAGGCGGGATCTGTGCGAGAAAAAGTCGATCATTCGTTTTATAACCCAAAGGGGACCATAAAATATTCAACGTTAAAATGGGATGTAATGTAACGGTATGACAAATCTTTTTTCTCCCGCACGGGTGCATGCCTGTATACCTATACAAGGGGAGTCGTGCATAACCCTTAAGTTGATCGTAATACATAACTGCAACAACAAGTATGTTGACGACTTGGGTTAGTATATACAGTGCATTTCGTACGTTTTTTAAACATGATTAGGAAATTGTTGACTGGAGGATATTAAAGAAGTTCTTAAAATTTTTGTGGGTCACCGTCTTTTCTGTAAATGGAGTGAATATTGTTATCCATTTAATTTTTTTCCTCATTTGAATAATTCCTGCTGGTATTTGGTCTAAGCTTACTTCTTTTCCCCATTCAAGCTGTTTCATAGCTAATTCTACTTCCTCTTTATAGTGCCCTGTTCACCTGTTTTGGTAATTTCGGACTATTTCATCTCTTATAACATAAAACATTGTTTCAGATATCTTTATCGCGTTTACTTTTTTTATAGGAGGGTCTGCTTTAGCAGGTAGGCGTTCGGCGTAGACTCGGCGACGAGAGGGCATTTTAAAGTATCTCGGGAACTATCGCCGGGAGTACGAAGAACGAATCCTGCACTAAAGTTAGTCAGGCGGCGTCCTGGACTGAGATGTCTTTTGAAGATTCCAGACCCCCCCTCTATAAAGACGAAAAAAAAATATACAACTAATAGTTGAAAAATGAAGAGCAAGAGGTAGATGACCAAGAAGCCGAAATCTAAATGGCGAACACAAATATAATCAGACAATTAAGATCAGCGCTACATGATGCACGCAATGCCACATTTGAACACTACATTAGTACATTGTCTAAAGAAGATCATTCAGTATGGATAGCAACAAAAACACTTAAAGAGACCTGAACAACACAACCCACCAATTAAGAAGATGATGTTAGTTGAGGAAGATCAGACCAGGAAAAAATGTCAACTTTTTCAGAATACCAGATAATAATAATCAAGCAATAGAACACTGAAAACTTTTGTTTTTAACTGTACGCCCGTGAATGACTTACCATTTTTTAAATAACACTTAATATTGCACTTTTTTATTGTATTTCTTTCATCTTTCAAGATAATTCTTATAGGAATATATTTATTTATAATATACGGTCTTATGGTCTTATTACGGCTTTAAGATTATACGACCTAAATGTATCTTGTACCGCACTGATAATTGAGAATTATGTTTGTAATGCGATAAGAGGTCCGGATATACGAGACACCAGTGACTCATGCCGCACTGATAAAAATCCGACAGGAATCTGTATTTCTATAAAAAAAATAGATTAATTTGTTTTGTGTATTAATTTAGTTTAGGTCGAACAAAAGTTGCAGTAAAAGATTTTTCTAAATATAGAATGTAAACCATATTCCCAATGCTTTGTGAAAGAGAACCAGTTTATAATATTCCGGACGACGTAATAATACCTTATTTTAGAATATTGGTCAATGAATTGAAATCATTGTTCAAGAAACGAATTATTTATGTGCAGATGTTTTACTATAAAAACATGTAAAACCAAAATCTCGATTAAAAAAAGTTGCAACCAGTTACTCACGATGAAACTTAACCCCAGTATTGATTTTACAAGTGATAAAATGGGTCGACAAAAGACCAGTTTTAATCCTTACAACATTTAAACATAATAGTTGTATCTTGGTTTAATCAAATGAAAAGAAAAATTATACACAAGTACTAAAACCACAAACTATTCTCGATTATAACTTGGTAAAAAAGAGTGTTGATTTTAGTGATTAAGTGGCTTCTTACCAAAGCCCAATACGCAAAATTCTGAAGTGGTACCGGAAAGTGGCAGTGGAATTAATATTTAATACCGCATTTAATACCGCAGTAGTCAATGCTTAGTTGCTAAATAATAGAAAACGTAAAAAAATCGACAACCTATCCTTGACTTCAGACTGGAGTTCGCGAAGGCATTTGCAAATAAAGAAATGTTGTAACCCTGACGACCAGTTACACCCAAAAATACCATCTCAGGCAAAGCGATGTAGATAATACAAAGATAAGAAAGTGTACAAGATGTTACAAAATTTTAAGAAGAAGCATGACTAGTAGAAAGGCCGATAGAAAAGTTAAAAAAGTTAAAACATACTCTGAATAATGTGATGGCAAAACTGTAATACGTCTAGTGTGCTTCAATGAAGCACATTAAAAAACAATTTTACTTATACAGGAACTATTATTGAGTAAAAACGTATTGTGCCTCAAGTGACCTTATAGTATTGGAAGTCGTAAGTTGATAGTTTCTAGTAGAACGTTTTTATTGTTACTCACCTCCGTAAAAGTGAGTTATCGTATTTATAAAAAAATGGATGTAAATAATATGCCTTACCGAACTGACCACTGCCGAATTACAATCATTGTTTGCAGCATCTGACGAGGACGATGTAGATTAAATGAATGGTAGAAGTGACTCTGATTGACTCTGACGAAATATTTGCACAAAGTCGTTCAGAAAAATCGAGGATTGCGTTTTGGAAAGAGACAACACAAACAGAATTTAAGACTTTTCTCGGCCTTATGTTCCGCATGGGGACATTTAAGATGAACCGTCTGAATGACTACTGGAAAAGTATGGGTAACTTCTATAATAGTGTTGACTTGACTAGACAATTGCTCATAGCCCATATTAAGAAATAACCGAATAAACAATTCTCACTTGTCAAAGAAACTAAAAAAACGTGAAGTTGTCTAAAAACTAAAAATTCCCCTATTCAAACTGGTTTTTAATAAAAAATTTAATAATATGTTAAAGTTGTTTTAATATACCCTAAAACTGAAAGCGCAAAGAATCGATTGCAAGTTACAAAATACTTGTAGAGTCATACTGTTTGGACAAGTACAGTTGTTTAAATAATCGCTTTCTGTAATAAACAAATTAAATAAATTGTAAAATATTTTTTTTTCTGCTTGATATTTAGCACACTTTAATCACTCATCAATTGACATAATTTCAAGTAGCTATATTACCTGTCGTTAGGCAAAAAACAAAGTTATTAACATTTATAAATTACTACAAACATAATATCTTAGAGTTTACGGTTTTTTGGAATTATCTCAATTATTTATGTATTTAAATTTGGTATTTCTCTACATAAAAAACTTTTTATGGTCTACAACTTTTATTTGAATTATTTTTCTTTAGAATGTATACAAAACGTTTTATAAGCAAAAAATTATTTTTTTTGCCGTTTAAGATTGTTTAAAAAAAACAAAGCAAAATCAACTGTAGGAATTTTTCGTCGGCTACCCCTCATATTATTTAGAATTTAAATTTCTGTATAAGCTTTTTTTTAAACTATTTAGCGAGGTTCCGAGAACTACTTTCTTATGGCATGGTCAAAGTAAAATATTTTTTTATGTGATTAAGCCACAATTATTGGTCGATATTGAAATGAAAATTACATTTTTAATTGACTAATATTTAACGATACGATTTCCAATATTTAACCTTGTTTATTGTACAAATTATGTAAAAATGTGTATACATATTTTGTACAAAAAACGTTTTTTGAGAACGATTTCCTGAATGAAAAACAAAATGTCAAACATTAAATAATTAAAAATGTGATTCTCATCACAATCACAACCAATATTTTTGACTTGATTCCATAAAAACCTAATATTTATCTTAAACTATTCACTGATAGCTTCGATTAAACAGCTTGGAAATTGAAATATGTAAAATATTCTCCTACACAACTCTCTGGGAAAAAATATCTAAAGTGAATAAATATAACTGAACGTTGATATAAAAAACTTGTTTGTTGACCCCACCCGACTGAAACCAGCCGGCCGGCAGGTAGTATCAATGTCTTTATTTGAACTTGACCCAAACCGATCGATATTTTTATGTTTTCAAATAATATTTTAAGTATTAAGACTGGCAACATCTATTGGCTTTAAAATGATACCAAATACAGTAATTTTACCTCCTGAGGTTAAAATGATGGTTTAATGTAAAAAATTTAATATATAAAAAAATCGGATTATTGAAAAACCGACAACGGTACCAAGCTTACAAAGGTGCACTAAACGAACATACACGACTTATAAATAGAAAATGATAGCATTTCTTGGTGATGCTAAATTACTGCAACGTGAAAAGAGCTAAAAATGATAGCGGGATGTATATATATATATATATATATATATATATATATATATATATATATATATATATATATATATATATATATATATATATATAAGCCCCTCCTTCTCATATCAGTTGGCCTAGATTTGCAGTTTAGGTCGATTACCATAAACAAATTATACTCTGCATTCCCATATTAGTTAATGTGGCATTTTTATTAATATTTATTAAAAACATTACCCTTATGGTTTTTTCTTTATTTTCATTAATAAAAAAAAATTCACTAAACCCTGGCTATGCATTCACTTATGTCAACATACATTGATTTTTTCATAATTACGTTAAATTTAGAGGTAGCTATGGAAAAATAAAAACAATAATATTGTCAGTTAATGTCAAATGTATTTTGTATAGTAGTTGCCGTTTGTGGACTGTACAATGGGTAGAGGTAAAGTTATCTGTAAAGATGAGAAATTTTTTTCGATCATTATTAGATTTTTTAATTCTGGAAAATGCAATTCGGAAATCGCGAATATGTTGCAATTGTCACGTTATAGTGTAAGAAATATAGTCAGAAGATACAAAACTACAGGTTCGGTCGCAACAAAACCTAGAAATGTACGAAAAAGTAAAATAACCGAAGCAGATCGAAGGGCATTAAGACGCATTATAGTGAAAAATCGACGAGCAAATTGTATGGAGTAAAGCGTTTTATGGAGTGACGTTATTGAAAGACACTTTTCTAGATCAACATGTCACCGAGAGGCCCATAAATTAGGATTTGGTACTTACAAATAAGTTTTATGTTGAAAAAATTAGTACAAATTGTTTTTAATAAATTTCATTTTATTTTAGGCTTAGGAAAAGCCACTTTTAACGTTACAACAAAGGAAAAATAGACTAAGCTAGTCAAAAGAGCATAAAGATTGGACTCAGTCGCAATGGGATTCAATACAATAGAGTAATGAGTCCAGATTTCAAGTTTGTGTTGGAGACAGTAGGAGTCGCGTCATTCACAGAAAAAATGAGGCTTTTCATCCCGACTGTCTGAAGAGAAGAGTCAAATTTCCTGCATCTGCCATGATCTGGGACAGCATGTCGTCTAAAGGTGTGGGAAAGTTTCATTTTATCGATGGGATTGTAAACACGGACAAATATTTGAATATATTAGAAGAATATCTTTTACCGATTATGGAACACCGTTTAGTTCAAGATTAGGACAAGGTTTTATCTTCCAACAGGACGGCGCAGTTTGTCATACCTCAAAAAAGAGTTTAAAACGAATTTAAGACCATGGCATACCACTTCTGGAATGGGTTTCTAACAGTCCCAACTCAGTGGTAAACTTTCACTTTTTTTTGATAATATTACATATTCTATGCGTTTTTTTTAAATTTATTATTATTCTGTTTAATCAATAGTTTTCATTACGTTATAAAATATTTTCTATAATTAGGAAATTCAAAAATGTCGTTCGATGCATTAAAACTTCTAAAAATTTACGTTGCACTTTTATTTTTGTTCTCTAAAATTTAATTGTCTTATCAATCTAACGTTGGGCCAACTGATATGGGAAGGGGCTCATATATATATATATATATATATATATATATATATATATATATATATATATATATATATATATATATTGTATTTGATGACAGTCTCAAATATTGATAAAATACATAAAACTTTAAAAAATAATAAAAAAATTCGCTTTTAGGTGGATCAGTAAAATTTTTCAATGAAGACAAGTGGATAAAAGCCGATGACGACAACAATTATTCACTTCCTAGACATTATGAAGAAGAAAAAATTCTTCAAGCCATTGACTGCACAGACATGGACTTATATTACGAAGGTTTAGTTAATATAAGAGATTTAGCAAAAGTGGAATGGTTAAGCTTTAATGGTTGCCCCCATATAGACGATTGGTGTTTAGACAGAATAAGTAACATATTCAGTCATAGTTTAATATATTTAGATTTACGAAATTGTCCAAACATTACAGCCAAGGGATTATCGGCATTATACAAATTAGAACACTTAAAAATATTGTATTTAGATGATTTTCTTAGATCAACTCAGTATGAATTGGCATGTTTATTGTTACAAGAAGTTAATCCAGATTTAGATGTAAGAAGTGATCAAATTACATTTGATATATCGAAATAGATAACAAATTTATTGTATTTATATTTATTTTTAAAAATAATAAAAAAATTTAAGCGTGAAAATGCGGTATGCGATAACCTGCCAAAATATTTAAATTTTAGAAGCAGATAAAATCGACAGCTAAAATCTATTTAACAGATATACAATACTATTATAACAATCGCCAAATAAGATATAAAACAAAATTATAGCAGATAAAAAAAATAAATTAGAATTACAATAATATGTATGAATCATTATTGTTGTAAAAACATAACTATTAAGTTGTCTCCAACTATTCAACAATCTATTAATCAATACGCATAATAATTAGTTATGTCATTAACCTTCTATTTCTAATTTTGTCATTGCATATTCGGTCTAGTCTAGAGATTGTAGCAGATCGTCGTCAATAATATTTTAAATAAGTATTAGATTAAGTACTCATGCGTAATTGTAGTGTGTCAAATTCTAAGAAGTGATATTAGTGCCTGGTTAAATCTGATTAATTAGACACTACGCTAAGGTTGTAACTATGAACTTTTCATGAACCAACACATCACAGGAAACAATTTATCCAAAAAACAAATGGAATATCAATAAGGCCAATTGGTCCCTGTATACACCCTTAATTGAAAACATGTTTTCCAACAACAGCAACTCTTAATACATATGAAAATTATAGTTTTCTAATAGATTGCACTATTGATGCTACTATTAAATCTATTGTAACGATTTTAATAATGTCTAATTTATTAAGTCTTTATTTAATTTAATTTGTATACACTAATATTTACTAATACTAAAAAAACTAAAACGCACATATTTAATTTATTATGACTTGCACGATACAATATTTATTTTCAGACTAAAGCTAACAATTAAGTTTGTGTCTTGTGTACATATCCAGTCGTTCTGTAACTTCATGGAAGCCGGCTCTGGATACCCGTAGAAATTTCGATTTATTTCATGGGCTTCTGGAAGCCAGACTCCGCGGCGTCATTGCTTTATTCGAAGGGGCTCGTCACGTTAGTAAACATCGGCTTCTGGTAGTAATTTCCCAAATTCTGGTCAGGGCCGGCATTACATTACGGCCCTTAAGAAATGGTTCCTGAATGCCTTTGTTTTAAATCTCGGATCCGAGAAACAAGCTTTAGGCAGTATAAGATTGTTTTCCGGATTTCCAAAACGGGCATTAATGGAGGTAAGCAGAAAATTTATTACAGTTATTCCTGCTTGACTAAATACTTTACCTTTAATTCGCTCTAAAGACGAAAGTAGTCCTTTTATAATGAGTATAACTTTGGAGAGGGTTACTTGCTTTTCTGCGCTCATTTTAACAGGAACTGCTTCAAAAGGCTTTAAAATATGGTAAATTTCTTTTAATATCGTCCATTCTCCTTCAGTTGTAAGACTAATAGGATTGTGCAAAAGACCAACTGTTGCAGCCAAAGGTTCCGATAATGTAACTAGTCTCTCAAACATATATTATGTTGAGTTCCACCTCGTTGTTACATCATTAATCAACTATAAGGGGGTTCCGTCGGGTTTCATTTGATTTTGAGTAGCTCTGAGTTTAGCAGTCTCGTTCGAAGTCGTTTTAATTCCCTAACTATATTTTCTGCAGTATGTCATTCGCTATAGTTGAAACACAAAAGTAAACATCCATAAAATTTCCAGTCCTTTGTTATGAAATGGACCGTCACTGCTATGTAGCCTTCCATGCTGATAAAGGTCTAGCCATCAGTACTTATTATGACATGTTCAGCAGCTTCCAGGAGTTGCTTCAGTTTTTGACATTTTTCGTCGTATTTTGCAGGCATCAGAGATTGGCTGAAAGTAGCCCTGCTAGGTAATACATAGGATGGTTCCAATTCATTTACAAGCTTTCGAAATCCACTATCAGATGCAATTGAAATTGGCTGTAAATCGGTTAACATCATATTCAATACAAGATCATTGATTTTTTTCTGTCGTGATAAAGGAATTGGCTATGAAATAAATCGCTGTAAACTTGACTGTTTTTTAGTACGCACTGATGGTCCTTTGTTTTAGAATAATGAAAAAATTTAGAATAATGAAAATTTGCTTACCGGATACTCCAAATAGCGCTTGATCTGGCTCATGAATATGATCAGTATTTTTATTTTCCGTTTGCTCAATTTTCCTCCTTTCTCGTCTTGTGTCAATTATGTCTATAGTGAGGTGTTTATTTTTCACATGCTTTCGTAAATTTGTAACACTTCCATTTTTGTAAGAATAAATGTTTTTAAAATATTACACTTAGCTTTTTCATTGGCAATTTTATCGAAATGTAACCAAACAGCACTTCTTTTTGGAAAATCCATTTTGATATTAGATAATTTAAAAAAATAAATCGAAACAATTTATATGACACCAATAATTAAATGCAAAACGAAGCCTCTCAGTTCTAGTTCTCAACTTCTATCCACTCAAAGCAAACATATTTCAAACAAAGTGAAATATTCGTTTTCTGGACCATCGTTCTGCCTATTTCTTTTCATTTATATTAAAAAAGAGTAAGTTTCTTTTTATTACAGTTGCAAGTAATAAATAGTGTAAATATCAAAGAAACCGCCACCCATTTCGGCCGGCGTATTATATTACACTTCGTCGCCGCCTCGGTTTATCTTTCTAAGTGCTGACTGATTACAGGCATGTCATTTGTGTTACCGATATCCGGTAGTTATAGTTTGGTACGTTTTATCCTGTACCAAAAGTAACGGGTATTTCTAACAACGAGGAATCGGTACTTTGGGTACTGGACAAATACCCGTTACTTTGTAACGAGTAGGTTCTTTTTTTACATCACTGAGATATAATATGCTTTATTGTCAATGAAAATTGTACAAATTTTATGGACAAAGCTTATAACAATAAGATAAGAGAGAAGAAAAAAAATCGGAATAAAAATCGTTTGTATTTTTAAATAAAAAAAAAACAAAAAAATTCTTCCAAACTTAAACTTAAAAAATACTACCTAATTAAGAACCTACAAACTTCGTAAAATGTACCTAAAAATAAAAATTAGGAAAGCAGATTAATGATTTAAGTGCTCAAATATTCCACCTCCTTGTGCTAAACAGTAACCAAATCTGTCATACAAATTTTTCCTCATATTTTGAAGTAGGGCTGGTGTGATTCTTGCAGAGAAATGAAGTATTTTTGCCCTTAATTCGACTAGGTTTGTGGCCCTTTCACACTGATTTCTTTGAGAAAACCCCAAAAATAGAAATCGTTAAGCGCTAAGTCACAGGATCTAGCGGGCCATTTAATTGTACCACGTGTACTTACAACTCGATCAGGAAACGTTTGATTGAGGAAGTCTAGAGTTGTGAGCCGAACACCCATTCTGTTGAAAATATACCTCCTGAAAATTAACGGGAAGGCGTCGAACTGCCGGAATGATCTCATTCTGTAAAAGTTGTAAATATTTGGGCCCGTTTAGGTTTCTATTAGCGGTGTGCTTATTAGTTCTTTTAGACGAACTAGTTCAAGAGAACTATTTCACAAAAATGAACTAGTTCAGTGAACTAGTTCGCGAAAGAACTATTTGCAGGACCGAAATCGAAATCCAACAATAACATAACTGGTTGCCAGATGTCTCGTCTTATCATCACACAAGCTCGGCGCCAGCCGCCCGTTTTCTTCGGTTTTCAGTCAGTCTTTCACTACCGTACAAGTAGTTCGGGTTCGGAACCATTTCTTTCGATCGTATGTTTAGGTTTAAATGTTTTAAATTTATTTCTCAAATGTTTTGCAAATAACTTTTTTTTTATTTGCAAAAAATGATTAAGATTTGTTTTTATTAACCGTTTTAAATATAAATATGGTTCACGTATTTTTATATTTACGTATATTTAAACTCATAGGCATCTATAATTAGGTTATTTCTAAAAGGACCTTTACAAAAAAAATCAGTGAATTTTCTAGGAACATTAAATAACACATTTTCATTCTCACTTTTACATAAAATTATATTTTATGTAAATGCATCAATCATTTTATATATAAATATATATATATATATTTAATACTCGCCCTTCCGGTAGGGATCTATGGAGGAGTATCACTGAGCCGCAAGCCCTTATCTCTTGCCGTACTGCTCCACCATAGGCCGATCAGACACCAGCATATTCTAGTCTAAGCCGCAGATTCATTTAGAATTTTAAACTGCTGCGTTAGCCTTTTTGTTTTCTGTACACCGAGAGCTGGGAATCGAACCACTGAACCACTCGCAGTGAAGCGAATGAGAACCGGCCGCCCAGCCCGCTTGGCTATCTGACCGACTATCAATCATTTTAACCACAACTAAAAATTTTTATTTCAAAATTACAATACGAGAAACAACACAGCATGGCAACGTCCAAGTTAATGCATGGGCATAAGATGCGAACCATATGACATTAGGATAAGACTATTTATGTTATTATCACATTCATAAGAATTATTATCTGTTATCTGAGACTAATCGGCATTTCTTTTTTTAAACTAGTCAGTCCATCCCATCACAAAATAATAAATATATGATCTCATTCATTCCTTATTTTCTTCTTTAAAAGTTGAGACACATTTTATAATGCAAATCGTTCGCAGTGAACTAGTTCTATGAAAATTAATGAACTAGTTCAATTTGAATTCGTTCATTTGAACTATTTTTTCGATGGTGAACTACACATCTCTAGTTTCCATTGATAAAAATGGACCGACAATATGGTCGCCTAACATCCCAGTCCAAACATTTAACTTTTGCGGATGCTGCGTTCGCACTGCAACACTGAGGTGCTTATTTTTCCGAGAATAATACCTTGCAACGGACGGATTGTGTTTTTTATGTATGAAAATGAAGATTCGTCAGAAAATAAAATACTTTTTAAAAAGTGTACATTTTCATTCTGTTTATCTAACATAAATTCACAAAACTCCATCCGCCTAAAGTTATTTTCCGGAAACAGTTCTTGTGTTGGTTGTATCTTAAAACAGTGATACCCATTCCTTTTGAGAACTCGCCGAGAAATTTTTAATGTCAATGTGACAATTACGATAATTCATACCTACTGTGAAATTAATATAGAGGTGGAAACGTGTAACATGTCACAGCGATTGCCATTGTGTTGTATGGTCAATAAAACAGTGATCTGTATATATATATATATATATATATATATATATATAAATATATATAAATATATATATATATATATATATATATATATATATATATATATTTATATATATTTATATATATATATATATATATATATATATATATTTATATATATATATATATATATAAATATATATATATATATATATATATATATATATATATATATATATATATATATAAACGATTAAGTGAACTCTGTAATAGGTTAAAACACTTTTGGGATCCGTATATATTCTTTCGCGTACACAAATAAACTCTTGCGATGTTGCCAATAATTTGATTAGTCGTAGACCTTCAAATTTTACAGCAGGTACGTTTTGGAACTTCAAATTTATTTAAATATCAATTAATTTAGTCATCGAGAAATTTCACAAATACTTGGTTAATGTAGTTAAATATTTTACGGTGGTAATTTATATTACTTGCTTTAATTATTTTTAAACTTAAGTAGTGTCTATTATAAACTTGGAAAAGGCAAGAGTTCATTTTTATTTATTAGAATTTTTTTTTAAATGCGTTGGCACAGAAATATTTATTATATAAATGTACGTTCCGATGTTCCGATTGCTATAGTTTATGACGTATAAAATATTTGTTTCATGAAGTAGTAAAATTTAAATTATAACAATTTATAAATCATTCTTAAAATTCCAATTTTTTACTGTCTAATTTCAATATTTCCATTTTTAAATGTAGGGAATTCAATATACTATATTTTAGATACACATAAACACATGGATACACTTATGACAGATACTAAAAGAAGAAATATTTCGGTACCTTAGGGTAACTTGATTCTCGGCAACATATCTACTACAATTACATATAATATGTTCGGTCTTATAGTTTTAAATGCTTTGTCGCTTGTACAAGCTATTGTTTTCAACTTTAAATAATTGTGTTTTTGTATCTTTCGTTGTCAGTCATATCAAAATTTAATTTTTAATTAGAAGAAAATGTATATATAATATTCTTTTTTCTGTCACTTGGTTTAAATATAGTTCACTTATATTCTTCTTGCTTATTTATTTTTATTCGTAATACTTATTAACGTACGTAATAACGTACCCGTTTTTGCAAAAAGCAACAACGGGTACGAAAGATATCGGGTATCAGGGGTGGTATTTGTCAATCTAAATGCCGCTTACCACATATTAAATTAGAGGACATTTCTCCAAAACCGGAGATATGTATATCTACAGAACAGAAGATTTTTCGTATCATTCAATGGTAAGATGAAGAACGCAGATGAATGGTCTCGCTTGGGGTAGTGTAATGGCACCTACACTGTATTACATTTACACAAATGATTAACCGATACCAGTAGATACTAGGACTTTCATGTAGACGATACATTGCACAACCAAAACTTTTGTTGCTGAAGTGAATAAAAATCTAAATGATGCCTTAAATATAATAAAAATAAACTACGAATTAATTTTAAGCCAAACCCCGAAAAATCTTAAGAGCGCTCCTTCAATTTGTCTAAGACAGGCGCTTTCACAAAGCTGAATATCTAATCCAATATAAATCTAATATAATCTATAATCTAATATAAATACCTTTTTTTAACGCATCTACCATGCAGAGGCATTAGCGTATTTAGATTAATGTTACAGTTGATACAAATAGTGTATATACATTAGTTTACAATTAATAATAATAATATGTATGTGTATTACAATGTATGTTTTAAATCTTATGAAGAAGTTGACAGTCTTTAAGATAAGCAATTATTCTTTGGGTATCTGTATTTTCGTCTAGGGCAGTTGGGTATGCTATATTTGAGTCGTTCGCTGTTATATTTACGACACTGTATTAAAAAATGTTTTACCGTTAGAACACGGTTGCACACTTCACAAACTGGTTTATTTTTGCGCTGTAGTAAATAGCCATGAGTAAGTCGTGTATGGCCGATACGAAGACGGGTAAGTATCACATGCTCTCTTCTGTCTTTTATTTTTGGTTTCCAAAGATGTGGATGTTTGTTGACTTCGTATAGCTTTTAGGGAGTGTTGTTCCAAGTTTGTTGCCATTTTTGAATTATTTTTTGTTTTAAGTATGGTTTTAAATCGTTTTGTACCAATATGTTACTTTCTTCGGACATCAGGTTAGTTGGTGCGTTTTTAGCTAGTTTATCTACAACTTAATTACCTTCAATTCTGACATGAGAAGGCACCCATAAAAAATGAACTTGGATGTTCTTATTTGAAATGTTTTTAAGTTCTTTTTTAATAAGAAGTAGAAGGGGGTTGTCACAGTACAATTGAGTCAGTAAGGATAATGAATTTAGAGAATCTGTGATTATTATACATCTTTCTTGGTTTTTGTTTTGTATTAACGATAGTGCTTTTAGAATTGCGAATAATTCAGCCGAAAAGATGGTTGTAATTGACGACAATTTGAAACTAACTGAGGTGTCTTCCAAATAAATTGCTGCCCCAACTCTGTCTTCATTTTTTAACGCATTGGTGTATACGTTGTAGGTATTGCCATATCTGTTTAATAGTGTATGAAACTTTTGTTTAATGACGGTTGATGATATCTCTGATTTTCTTAGGTTTATTAGACTGATGTCGATAGCCTGAATAGATATTGTCCATGGCGCAGGGTTGTGGATTGAGGAGGTATCATAAGTTTTTGGAAATTGAAAATTTAATTTGGATAAGTATGATCGTATACGAAAGTAAAAAGGATGATCAATTTGATGTGTTTGTTAAAATTTATTTGTAAATTGATCAGCAAAAACGTTATGCACAACTCGATTATTTCTGTTTGATGACACTGCTGCTGCATATTTTAGGCTTAGTGGAAAATATGAATTTTACTATAACAAAATATAAACAAACCATGAAAATTTGATGATTTGAAGGGAAAAAATGTCAAATTAGGCTAGAGCAATAACTGAAACAAAAGAATCAAGTGGGAATAATGTCAAATTAATTTGAAAAATTATAATACCAACATAAAAACAAAAATAAAAGAGGCTTTTTAAAAAAGAAAAATAAACACTTTATTAAAAGAGGTAAAAGTAAAATGTTAAGAAAAAAAATGCTTATATAAAATGAAGACCTGGGATTGAGAAGACGGGGTAGACCAAAGCTGAGGTGGATGGACGGGGTAACACAAGATGCCGAGAAGATCGGAGTCGGCAACTGGAAAATGCAAGCGAGGGACAGAATAGAATGGCGTAAAAAGCTTGAGAAGGTCGAGGTCTAAGGGCTGTAGCACCAAGATGATGATGATGATGATGATAAAATGAAGACAAGAGGGCAAAAACCAAATCAAAGAATTGATTGAGATTAAGTACATCCCTAGAGAAGAATGAATAACATATCTCAGATAAATAAACGAAATAACAGAAACTGAGTATAACCTTGTAACTCCAGAAATATAATTAAATTAATTAACGCAAATCGTACGAACTGAAATACAAGAATCCATCACACAGTTAAAAAATAGAACCCCCATGAAAAAAATACAGTAGAGTATAACTACTTTTGTACTCTAGCATTATGGTAAGAAGTTAAAAATCCAAATACCTACATAATTATATTACCGAAAAGTTAATAAAAACTTCTGTTCGTTAGCGGCAAGAGAAAGCGTATATCAGAATGTATTATGAAAAATTTTGTTAATAATACAGTATGCAATATAATATAATGACAAGAATACTTTTATATCTTTGCTTATGGCATATTTTTGAAGCGTAGCTTCTATACTGGCATTGTATTACTTTTTTCTCTCTACAGTAAAATGCTGAGGTGAGCGTCACGGAACTAGCGCCACAAGATGGCGTCGTGAAGGGTAGCTTCATAGAATAGCCGCTCTTGGCATCGATTCACTACTCTTGATCAATTCGTTTTTAGTCATCATAATATATTTACTTTAAAAATAACTAAACAAAATATAGGCAATAAATGAGAAGTAAAAATTAAAAGAATAATATGTCACTAAAAGACTTGATTTGTAACGATTATCAAAATTTAATAAAAGTCATAAATGTCAACCGATTAATAACAAAATTAAATCGTCTGTCAATAAAAAATGTGAAGAACAATTGGACAACACATAGTTTGGATTTAGAGGTGGATTGGGAACAAAAGAGGAATTGTGCGAAATAGTGGTACTATTACAAAAATGCAGAGATTATAATGAAAACGTATTCATATCTAATATAGATTTTCAAAAGTATTTGACATAGTTCAACCTGGTAAGCCCATACATGCATTAAAACACATACACCTAGATACCAAGATATTAATTTAATAAAAAATCTACTAAAATCAAACAGCGGTCATGTGGGTGTAAGATGGTGAGACAAATCAAGCAGAAATTCAAAAAGGAGTCAGCCAGAGATGTGTGTTGTCACCACAATTATTTAATGTGTACTCTCAACTAATATTTCAGGAGACACTATGGGAAAGCAGTAAGGAATGGAGTGAGCATCATTAATAACATAAAATTTGCAGACTAAACCCCAATTATGACAGAAAATATAGACGATTTACAAATTCTTATAGAAATCGTTAACAGATAAAGCAAAAAGATAGGACTAAACTAAACAGATAAAAGTCAATGTTTACAAATAAGAAATTGAGTATGATTATTAGATTGAGATCGTCGAATGTTATGTATGGTCGCAACTGCTATATGGGGTAGAAGCTTGGACCCTGAAAGCCAAATCTGTAAAAAAATGAAAGGCATTCGAAATGTGGCTATATAGGCGTATTCTTAAAATTCCTTGGACTGTAAAAGTCTCAAACGAAGAAGCGTTAAGACGAATTGTCTATCTGGACATCGTATCTGGGCCACATAGTTCGAAACGATAAATACTCTCTTCTACGCGTCATCATGCAAGGAAGAGTAGAGGGAAGAAAAGTCTTGGGAAGAAAGACAAAATCTGGCAGAGAAATATCAGAGATTGGACTAACTTCAGTGTTAGAGAAATATTATATCTAAAAGGATATCTAAAGTCAAATTTAACACGCTTCCATGCCTTGTAGTGAAATTTTGTTTCTTATTACGATACCGGATCCTGTAAAATTTTAAATACATTAAATTAAATCTCTCGTAAATTATAAAGCCTATCTCTTAGATTAAAATAACAAACTTCATAGTATTATGATATGTAGTATTGTGATAATGTGTAGGTGTCAGTATTCTTTTAAAAGAGATTTATAGGTTGGTATATAAATTTCACGGTTATGTGTCATACGGTTTCATCTTTCAAACAAACATTAAAAACCTTAAAAAGTTTCATTTTACATACAATTACCACGTTGGCTCTGAAAATGACCTATAAATATGCATTGTTAAAAATTGTATAGATTTATCAATTTAAAATGTTCTTTGTCGTCTTCCGATTATTTATCTCAATTCGTTCCTAATTAAGCACATGTTGTCCACAAGGTACCTCTCTCATTTTTTTAACACTACTTTTTTTTACCTTTTGCCATAGTTTTCCTCATTTTCTTTATTCATATCGATTTCACTCATAACGAATATTGGGTAGTTTATTGTTTCATGAAACTTTCTCCTTATATGTCCGTATCATACAAGTTGTCTAGTTATTATAGCGTATATAATGTCGTATGTTAATTCCATTTTATTTAGCAACAAAACACTAAAAACTTTGTTTTCAAAACTTACACCAAATTAATTGTATCTTATCACTACAGCTGTTTCGGCAGAGTGAATTTCTCAAGTCTCAAGTTTCTCGAATCCATCAATCATCTATTGTATTTCTTATCAAGATTTTGAAGCAGCTATGCTCCATTAGTCCATTTTTGTTGCTTTTTGTCACTGTTTCTCTTTTTTCTTTATTGTCATCATTACGTAGCGCTACGACACTGGGTGGGTCTTCGCTAACTACAACTTTTTTCCAAGTTGATCGATTTTCCACGAATCTTTAATGAAATGTTAATTTTCTAAGATTTTATTGGATGTTTTCTCTCCATTGTATACTGAGACACCCAAGTGGCATTCTTCTGTGCTAAGTTTCTTCCATACCAGTTTTACAAGTTTGACATCTTGGCGTCTATGCATGTGTCCGATCTACCTTAAGCAATTTATTTTCCTGAACAATATCGTTATAAGAGCTTTCTTTATTCAGTATATGTTCTTATTCTATACGGATTTGTAGTGATATAATAATGAGATTAAACAATTTTAGAAGAATTATGCTCTGTATTTCTTTATTGTCATTATTATTAACCGTGATTATTGATCTAAGATATTTAAAGTATTCCATACTTTCGAAATTGTAGTTGTTGACTTTATTATTTTATCTAGATGTATTGAATTGCTCTCTTCTCTTGATTCGCTTGTATTTGGTTTTCATTTTGTTGATTTTAAGTGAAACAATTTTCGTACTCTCTTCACTTTGTTAAAGATGTCGTTTGCGGACGAGAGAGAGTTTCTTATGAGATCAATATCATTAGAATATGCTAGGAGTGCTTTGTACCTTGGTCCATTAATAGATTACATCTTAAATATGCGTTTTTTCTATTTTAGTAAGCTGTTCATTAATTTTTTGAATATTTAAATCGAGAATCAGTATTTATTCGACTGTTTTATAACACAGTTTCTTGGCGCCTATTTTAATCTCTGTTTTTTGGTTCGGTTATCATTATTACAAAGATTTTGCGGGATATCGACATAGGGAACTCGGTGGTATGTCCTTAACGTTTCCATAACCAACGTTCGAAAATTTGTCTTACTGTAAAGTCATGACGATTTTACTAGGAAATATAGTGCTATTTAATAATAATAAAGTTCAAGCAACAATTCCTATATGCATTAACTTGGTACTGATATCTCTGCTCCCCGATCCCAGGTAGCAGTCAGGAAAACATTAAAATTGCTACACTCATGCTTCCTATTATCCAACGATCAGCCAGTCCAGTACTTTACGCCTTATTATAGTACTGATATTGCTTCTTCCCCTCATAAGTGACTATAATATTCAAGGAAGGTTTTGGAAATTTAATCGGAGTTTGTATGTTAGAATATTATTTCTCTGAGAATGTGAAGAATATCTATTTGCTATCCGGTTTAATCCATAGATTAAATATTAGAATGCTATAGAATAATGCTACAAGCAGCAAAAAAACGGTCTAATAGTCAGTAATCAGAAAACCAAATAGATGTTCTTTAACATACAAAAGAAAGGATGTAGAGTAGAGCATAACGTAACAATAAACCCATATAATTTTGAAAGATTGCAGCATTTTGGGTATCGTAGATAACGTTGTCACATAGAAAATAAAATGGAATATTCAGGTAACTAACTGATGTATATATAACCCTCATAACACTTTTAAATCCAGAAGTCTATTACGAATCCCTAAAATCAGGATATATACAATAGTGCTTAAACCAATGCTATTGCCTGCATATATGACGAGAACGCTGACAAAACAATGTAAGTAAAACTCATGTATTAATAAGAACAGTATTACTAGAAAAGCCATAAGAAGTATTACCAAGAAATGTAGAGCATATAGTGAAATCTAAATGTCGTAGAATAAGATGTATCGAGCGAGAACATTATTGATGAGGAAAGGGAGACCCATCGCTGAGAAAGTGAGAAACTAATTGCCAAAAGCAAAGGGTACTTTGTAATAAAGAACCCGTACTCTAAAGCATAAGCATGTCTTTTCCTACTCTTTAAGTAAGTGATGGATTCGACCGTTACTTGATGGAAATTTATTTTATCTGACAATAAAACAGGTATGCGTTTACATGTTATAGCCTGTAACTGAATAAGTTGAAGAGGGGACAACTGTTTGTCTCAAGTTGGTCATTCAGAATTATGGCTGTATTTTTTAATTTGCTGATTTCCGTAAATTCTAATTTCCATAGAATCTAAAAATACCTTAAGGCTTTTATTTTAAATATACTGTTTTAGTAATGAAAATACGTAAACAGAACCTTTAATATACATGTAACCTTTGATCTCTGGGATAAACCCATCTCCTGAACAATAGCGCCGATATATTTATTTGAAATTTTGTACACTTATTTTACCCATTTATGTCCTTATTATCCATATATGAGTTGTCACCGATATGTTAAACTCACTTACTTTTCACAAAGAGACTCTATATTAAGTACGGTGATTACTATACATATCTGATTCGAAATATCGTCGAAAAGTAACAGTATGTAAAATTTTAATTTTTAATGAAAAGTTTAAAGATTAGCTATTTCTTATGGGGTGCAAAAGAGAAGCCTTTACGAAAATTTAAGTACTAATAAGACCACCGCAATCGGACGTACCCTGGGTAATGAATAATTAATTAATCGGCTAATCACCCGTTCAATATGATTTTTGTCAAATCGGTCCTTTTTAGGACCAACTATTCTAATTATGTCTATAAATATTAAGGGCATATCTAGAGATAAAGACACTTTACTTTACTTAACTTTATCAGACATGTGCGCTTAGTACAAATGTGACGTATTTCTAGTGCAGGAAACATATAGAGGACCAAACCTAGGGTATTTGGTATTAAGCTGATCCATGAAAATCACATAATAAATGTAAAAGTGCTATCTCTGCCGGCAAAGAAGTAAAGAAAAACTTAAATGAGAGAGGACAAAACCAGTCAGCCGAGGGAACCTTTCAACTATGTTGAGCTTGGATCCACTATCTACGTATATAATGAACAATATTGCGGTTCCTGATTGAGGATCTGAGCACAAAGCTTATTATAAAATTTGTACCAAAAACACAACAATTGCTGATATCCAAAGTCTGCAGACAAGCAAAACAAAGACAAAGTTGTTACCTTGCTTAAACCTGGCAAAAACTCCAACGACCACAAAAGCTATCGGTCAATATATTTATTTTGTCAGCTATATAAAATACTTCTGCACATAATCCTTAATATAATTTTACCGATAATAGAACATTTACACAACCCATACCAGTAAATACTAGGACTTTTATAACGTAGACGATACATCTATTGTTGCACACCCAAAAACTTTTGTTGCTGAAGTAGAAAAAAATCTAAATCATATCTTAAACACAATAAAAAATAGATGCAAGGTTGAATGCTCGAATAAATGAACTTTGATAAAATAAAGGCAGATATCGAGCACAGTTTTATTAATTAAATCTTGCCCAAGTACCTTTGCTCCCTAGAGCATCTTCAGAGGTATCTGAAATAAGCCAAGAAACGTTTTTTTAAAGGAAGAAATTGATTAACCTCGATAAAGACTCGAAGTTATTGGATAATAAAAGTTTTTTGTGATTAACGTTTTAGACTTACTTCGTCAATTTTGGGCTATCCAACAATAATTGCAGAATGTCATAAACATAAAATTAAACATAAAGTTGAACATAACACTACACTAGACAAGGACAAACAGTTTAAAATTATTTAAAAAAGTCGAAGATACATTCTGGTCGACAACAGAAGAGAGAATGGCTCCCGGTATTAACGGAAATGTTAAGGTGACATATGACACCTTGGATAGGCAGTCACAATCATGTAAATGTAATCCGCACATTTTAAAATTCTATGTAACTAAGCATTGACCAAAGGTCCAACTGACACTACTATAGAAAATTAACTAGATTAATCTAGTTAAAATATTCTATGTCATATTTCATCAGTTAATTTCCTGTAGTAGTGGCCTTTGGTCAATGCGTAGTTAGATAGAATTTTGAAATGCTTAGATCAGATCTACATGACTGTGACTGCTCATCCAAGCTGTCATATGTCACATGTCACCTTAACATTTCCGTTAATACCGGGAGCCATTCTCTCTTCTGTTGTCGACCAGAATAGCTCCGACTTTTTTAAATAATTTTAAACTGTTTGTCCTTGTCTAGTGTAGTATTATGTTCAACTTTATGTTTAATTTTGTGTTTATGACATTCTGCAATTATTGTTGGATAGCCCAAAATTGACAAAGTAAGTCTAAAACGTTAATCACAAAAAACTTTTATCATCCATTAACTTCGAGTTTTTATCAAGGTTAATCAACTTCTTCATTAAAAAAAAAACATTTCTTGGCTTATTTTAGATGCCCCTGAAGATGCTCTAGGGAGCTAAAGTAC
Source organism: Diabrotica undecimpunctata (assembly GCF_040954645.1). Taxonomy (NCBI): domain Eukaryota; kingdom Metazoa; phylum Arthropoda; class Insecta; order Coleoptera; family Chrysomelidae; genus Diabrotica; species Diabrotica undecimpunctata. Next base: position 66,971,979 of record NC_092808.1, read on the forward strand.
TTGGGCAAGATTTAATTAATAAAACTGTGCTGGATACCTGCCTTTATTTTATCAAAGTACAATAAAAATAGACTATGAATCAATTTTAAGCCAAACCGCGGAAAGAGTCAGGTGTGCTCCTTCAATGTCCCTAACAGAGACGCTTTCACAAATCTGAACATCCAATAGTGTCATGAAATTCTTAAACTCTGGACTTGCTATAAATAGCTTGAAGATAATTTGTATCACACCTTGTCATTTACAGAACTTTGATTAAAAATAAATGGCAAACTACAACCAGAAAAATAATATTCTTCGCAAACTTTTCAGCTAAAAATGGGAAGCACATCCTTCAACCCTTAAAACGTAGACGTAGACGCTTGCACTCTACGCTTTTGCTGCCGAATATACCTTGCCAGTAAGGATGACACCAACACATACTTAATACGTAGATTTTGCTATAAATTAGTCAGCCAAATTCAGCGGATATTAAGACTCACATCCATACATAAGCTCTAGAATATCGTAGCTATCAATCCACCTAATATCCAAAGATAAGTAGCTAGAGAACGAAAGAAACCAAGTCTAGATTCGCAACATCCGCAAAAGAATAAGCTGCTCCTCGCCATCTGAACCCTCGAGAGGAATTTCCTTATGGTAGCTATCTTTCTAAAATCTTCCAGGACGGCTCTTGCCTGCAAACACCGTTTAACCTGTGTGAATGTGGGGTGGTACAAGATTCATCCCACCTTCTTAGATGACTTTGCCCTTCAAATCGCTCTTTTCTGAAGTGACAAGGTTTAATTATTTGAACTGAACATATAAAGTACAGTCAGTAAGCTATTGCTTTTAAAAATCATTGCAAATTTGACACTAACTCCACTTATATTGATTACATATTACCCCTAAATAGAAGATAAAACATTCAGAAGTATGTAATATTGGTGAAGTGGTATATTCTTGTTAGATAAATTAAGCATTCTTCCCTTTTTTGCGCATTACTACCAATTTTTACACAAAAATATCTATCTTAGCACTTAAATATTTATTCTAAGATAAACTATCTAGAATTATATATAGTAAACAGACAAAACCAGAAATAAAATAATAAAGAAGCTGTATACAAGATATCGTAAAACAATGGATGAAATAAAAGAAGTTCTTATTAATCGGATTCTTAAACGAAACGTATAAAGACATACTGACGTTAACAAAATACATTAGGATATTTCCGCATATGAAAAAATACATCCAATTTGGTAATGAAGTCCTTTTGTATCCATAAAGCTATTTTTAGAAAAGCACGTACCTACCAAAAACAGGTATTTGATAGTATACATATCTATTACATACTGTAATGCGTATGAATGATAACAAAAATAAAGAGTCCGTATGAACCGTTTAGAACATAAGCTGGAAATATACGGCTTAATCGCCTAGTTGCCAAAGTATCGGAGCTTACTTAGACCGATATACTAATGGTTCCAATATACAGTGAAAAAGATCTGAACGACCCCTATAATATATACACGTGAACTAAGCGATATACATTCATGATACAGGGCTACTTATGAGCTCCACAAAATTTTTAAAAATTATGAAACTATACATGTTAACGAATCGACAGAGTCAATATTATGGAATAGTCAACTGAGCTCCGTATATCGGTGTCCACTTACTCCGCCCATGTTAAAATTCAGGTTCAAGTGAGCTCCTTGGTCAAGTGGCCACCGATATACGGACCTCACTTGACCATTCCATAATATTGGCTCTGTCGATTCGTCAACATGTATAGTTTCACAATTTTTAAAAATTTTGTGGAGCCCCTAAGTACCCCTGTATCATGAATGTATATCGCTTAGTTCACGTGTATATATTATAGGGGTCGTTCAGATCTTGTTCCGTGTATATTGGAACCATACGTATATCGGTTTAAGTAAGCTCTGATAGTTTGGCAACTATGGGATTAAGCCGTTTATTTCCAGCGTATATTCTAAACGGTTCATATAGACTCCTTATTTTTGTTATCATTCATACGCATTACAGTATGTAACAGATATGTGTACTACCAAATACCTGTTTTTGGTAGGTACATGCTTTTCTAAAAATAGATTTATAGATACAAAAGGATTTCATTACCAAGTTGGATGTGTTTTTTCATATGCGAAAAATGTATTTTGTTAACGTGAGTATGTCTTTATATGGTTTATTTAAGAATCCGGTTAATAAGAACTTCTTTTATTTCATCCATTGTTTCATGATATCTTATATACAGCTTTTTTATTATTTTATTTCTTCTATTTTATTATTTTATTTTTTTCTGGATTCTATTTCTTATTATTCTATTTTTTAATTCTGGATAGAAGGTTATCTCAAAATAAATACTTAAGTGCTAAAATACGAGTAGATATTTTTTTGTTAAAATGGGTAGTAGTGCACAAAAAAGGGAAGAATGATTAATTTTTCTAACATGAATTATACCACTTAACCAATATTACATATTTCTGAATGTTTTATCTCGTATTTAGGGGTAATATGTAATCAATATAAGTGGAGTTAGTGTCAAATTTGCAATGATCTTTATAAGTAATAACTTACTGACTGTACTTTACGTGTTCAGTTCACATAAATAAACCTTGTCCCTTCAAAAAGAGCGATTTGAACGGTAAAGTTAACTAAGAAAGTGTGATAAGTCTTGTACCACCCCACATGCACACAAGTTAACCGGTGTTTGCAGGCAAGAGTCCTCCTAGCAGATTTAAGGAAGAAAACTACCATAAGGAAGTTCCGTTCGAGGGATCAGATGGCGAGGAGCAGCTTATTTTTGTTTGTATATCTTGCAGATGTGTTGATATAGCCAGTTTTTCCTTGATTCTAGTCATAAAATGGGTTGGTATTCGTGGAGTGGATGTCACGAATCTGGACTTTGTTTTTTTGCTTTCTAGCTACTTATCTTCGGATATTAGGTGGATTGATAGCTACGATATTGTAGAGCTTATGTATGGATGTGAGTCTTAATATTCCCTGAATTTGGCTGACTAATTTATACCTAAATATTTTATAAGTTATTTAAAGAACTATTTATAAGCGGCATTTAGATTAACAAATACCACTCCTCATACCTGATATTTTTCGTACTTCTCTTCGCTGTGTTGGGCAAGATTTAGTATTTGTGACATATATGATCTAACCTGTCATATATAGCCACTTTTGTCTTTTAATTTGAGTTTTTCTTCTATTATCGGTTTATATTAAGGATCATGTACAGAAGTATTCTGTATAGCTGACAAAATAAATAGATATATTGGCCGATAGCTTTTGTGGTCGTTGGAGTTTTTGCCAGGTTTAAGCAAGGCAACAACTTTGTCTTTGCTTTGCTTGTCTAAAGACTTTGCATATTAGCCATTGTTGTATTTTTAGTTCAAATTTTATAGTTAGTTTTGTGCTCAGATCCTCAGCCAGGAGCCGTAATATTGTTCATTATATACGTGGATAGCGGATCCAAGCTCAACATCGTTGAAAGGTTCTCTCAGCTGACTGGTTTTGTTTTCTCTCATTATAAGTTTTTCTTTGCTTCTTTGCCTGCATTTAATATGTAATTTTCAGCGATTAGCTTAATACCAAATACCATAGGATTGGCCATCTATGTGCTTCCTGCATTTTGTTAAGCGCATATGTAAAGTGGAGTGTCTTTATCTCTAGATATACTCTTAATATGTTTACACATAATTAGAATAGTTTGTCCTAAAAAGGACCGATTTGACAAAAAACATATTGAACGGGTGATTTAAGAATTAACGATTACTTAATTATTCATTACCCAGGGTACGCCCGATTGCGGTGGTCTTATTAGTACTTCAATTTTCGTGAACGCTTCTACTTTAAACTTCATAAAAAATGACTAATCTTTCACTTTTCTGTTACTGTTATTTTAAGACGATATTTCGAGTCAGATTTGTATAGTAATAACGATAGTCAATATATAGTCTCTATAAGTAAATGAGTTTGTGGTATCGGTTACAACTCATATATATTGATAATGAGGAAATAAACAGGTTAAAATAGGTGTAGAAAATTTTACCTACATATATCGGCACCATTGTTCAGGAGATGGGTTTATCCCAGAGATCAAAGGTTACATACTTTTACAGGCGTATTCTAGGTTCTATTTATATATTTTTATTACTAAAAAAGTGTATTTATAATAAAGGCCTTAAGCTATCTGTAGATTCCATGAATATTAGAATCTATGGAAATTAGCAAATTAAAAAATACAGACATAATTCTGAATGACCAACTTGAGACAAACAGTTATCCCCTCCTCAACTTATTCAGTTACAAAATATGACGTGTAAACGCATACCTGTTTAATTGTTAGATAAAATGAATTGCCATCAAGTAACGGTCGAATCTATCACTTACTAAAAGAGTACGAAAAGACCTGCTTATGCTTTAGAGTATGGGTACTTTAGTACAAAGTACCCTTTGCTTTTGCCAATTGCTTTGTCACTTTCTCAGCGATGGGTCTCCCTTTTGCTCATCAATAATGTTCCCGCTCGATATAGTTATTCTAAGATATTCAGATTTCACTATATGCTCTACATTGTTTTATCTCCTATTAATTTACAACTACGACGAAATCTTTATAATATATCTGATGCATTGATATTAAAGTGGAGTAGAATACTTGGTAGATAATATTTATTTGTTTTGAGTATACTTATTTTACGACCTAGTACATAAAAAAATAAATACTTGTGTGCTCAGTGCTTTCTAAGTCTGTAAAACATAAACATGCTTCCATATTAGATTATACATTTATTAAGAATGTCCACTCTATGAATTGAAGTTTTTATCTTAAAATATGACTGTGTCCCACAATCTTTCACAAAAGTTATTCTTTTCTGAAATTTTCTGAATAAGGTTCAATAGGTTTTTATATTTTGTTTTACGTTTTAATCTTTAAATCGGAGTTCATTTTTTGAAAAACTATAAACATGTGACAACAAATTGCTATATGAACGGCGTTATGCATCACTAGACCCAGCCCCAATTTCTTAAATTGTGGATTATTTCGCTTTCTGGTGGAAAAGAGGAACAACAGGATAACATCAGATGTAGACCAAACAAAAGAAATTAGGACACGCATTGAAATAGCACGTGCATTATTTTTTAAACTTAAAAGGTTTCTTTGTTTTCGGGATATAAAATTAGAGCCTGAGAATGCTTCGATGTTACGTGTTCTCTACTTTTCTTTATGGCTTGGAAGCGTGAACACTAAAACAAGTCCATCTGAATAAGTTGGCCGCCTTTGAATTTTGGTGTTACAGAAGAATCCTACGAATATCATGGATTCAAAGAATGCCAAACGTGAAAGTAACTAGAATGATAGGAAATGGGGCGGAAATATTATTAACTATCAAAAGACGAAAACTTGAGTACTTAGGACATGTGATGAGAGGGCAAAAATACGCATTATTACAACTTATTATGCAAGGCAAAATCCGAGGAAAGCGAAATGTGGGAAGACGAAGAATATTCTGGCTTAAAAACTTAAGGGAATGGTTTGAATGCAGTAGTGCAGAACTTTATAGAGCGGCAGTCAACAGAGTCCGTATAGCCATGATGATTTCCAACCTTCGATAGAAGATGGAACTTAAAGAAGATGATAGAAAAAAGCATAAACTATCTACGTAATAAATCCCATTAACCTTGGCAACTTGTTGAGGCGTTTAGGTTAAGAAGTAGTTTCAGTTATTGCTTAAATTTTTCTATAATAGTCACATTACAGAAGAGCTAACACAGAAACAGAATACTTAACAAAAGACATAACATTAAGTAGAATGTATGAATTGTATATTGAAGATGCAGACAATGACCTTGTTAAATTTTCGTTTTACAAAAAAATGTTTTTAACACGATTTAATATTCAAAGAAAAAAGTTGAAAAAAGATACTTGTAGTAGATGTGGTTGTTTCGAATTAGAAATTAAAAATTGCGCAGATAACGAACAATTAAGCGTTAAAAAAAGAAAAAATGTGCACTTAGAAGAAAGAAAGCTAGACATGAAGATAAGCAACGATCAACCAGAAGTGGAAACCTTTTGTTTTGATTTAAAGAAAAACTCTTCCCCTTTTGAGAATTCTAATAAATATTGTATATTATAAGCGTCAATTATATATTTACAACCTTGGTATCCATAGCGCCAAGGATAAAAAAGGTCATTGTTATATTTGGATAGAAGGTGAAGCTGGTCGGGGAGCTCAGGACGTAGGCATTTGTCTTAAGAAACACATTGAAGAAAATGTTACTTCTGCAAAACATGTAATTTTGTGGTCAGACTCTTGTGGCGGCCAAAACCGCAGCATTAAAATAGTTTTGATTCTGAAAATGATTTTGGAAACTCATCCTACCATTGAAAAAATTACATTACGCTATTTCTTTCCTAGTCATAGCTTTTACCCAATGGTAGTGATTTTGGAGATTTTGAAAATGCCCTAAAATTTCAACAACGTTTATATACCGTTGATGATTACCTAAACGTGATGAAAAAATTCCGTAAAAAGAACCCACTAGTAGTTCACAGAATGAAAAAAGAAGAATTCGTCAAGCTAAGAAGAAATACAAGCGAATCAACAGAAGAGACCAATTACATAGATCTTGATAAAATATTAAAGTTAACAACTACAATTTCGTAAATATGGAACACTTTAAATATCTTAAATAAATAATCACGGTTAATAATAATGCCACTAAAGAAATACAGATCATAATTTAAACTTTTTACCTATTTTAATACATAGATGCTAATCATGGACAATGACTAAAACGGATAAGGAAGAACTACGAATATTTGAAAGGAAAATTGTTTTAACCTCATTATCATATCGCTACAAATCCGTATAGAAGAAGAACTTATACTGAATAAAGAAAGCTCTTATAACGATATTGTTTAGGAAAATAAATTGCTTAAGGTAGATCGTACACATGCACAGACGCCAAGATGTCAAACTTATAAAACTGGTATGGAAGGAAGTTAGCACAGAAGAATACCACTTGGGCGTCTCAGTATGCAATGAAGAGAAAACATCCAATCATATCTCAAAAACTTAACATCGTGAAGGTTCTTCTCTGAACCCCATAACAAATGGCTAATCTTTTACTTTTCATTAAAAATTTAAATTTTAATAAGTCACGTAAATAACGTTTTAAAAGTTTTCCTGAGATAACTTTTTTTAAGCCTGGTTTGTTTGATTACATGTAATTGATTTGATAGTCCCCAACAGATGAGTATTGACTATAGGTAGGATAGCAGGTAGTTGAACAGCATGTGTTGATAAATATGATGGGTCGGTAGATAGTCTCATTATTCCTAAATCTGACCTCATGTTACCTTCCCCCTTCATTTGTGGAAGTCCTAAAGGCATTTTTTCTCTTGGTGCATCCTCCCAATTTAACTTGGCAATGTAGTTATTATAGAGCCTTTGGATATAGCCAGCGCAACTTTAGCATTGAGATTTAGCTTCTTACACGAAGTTGTTGTCTTTATATATGTGTTTGGCCTTGGCATTAGTTCCGTTCGGTATTGGTTAGTACGCGGACCTTTGTAAGTCGGAAAATACTTCTGATGGCTTTTCTAGCAATCCTGATCTAATTAATACCTGAGTTTTACGTACATTGTTTTGTAAGCGTTCTGGCCACATATCCACACATTCTTCTTCTTCAAGTGCCATCTTCGTTCCGAAGGTTGGCGATCATCAGGGCTATACGTATTTTCGAAACTGCTGACCGAAACAATTCGTTGCTGCTACAGCTATACCATTTCCGTAGATTCTAAATCCACACATTAGCCCTGGTTTAATCACTGTTTTATATATCCTGATTTAAGAAAGTCGTATTAGACCTCTGAATTTAAAAGTATTATAAGAGTTATATATACATCAGTTAGCTACCTGAATATTCCCTTTTATTTCTTATGTTACAACGTTATCTACGATATCTAAAATGTTGCAATCCTTTAAAATTATATGGGTCTATTGTTACGTTATGCCCTACTCTACGTCATCTCTTTTGTATGTTAAAGAACATTTATATGCTTTATTACTGACTATTAGACCGTTTTTTTTATGCTAATATCATCATTTTATAGCATTCTAATAATTTATGGATTAAATCCGGATAGCAAATTGATATTCTTCACTTTCTCGGAAAAATAATATTCTAACACACAAAATCCTATTAAATTGCCAAAACCTTCCTTGCATATTCTATTCACTCATGAGGGGCAGCAGCAATATCAGTACCATAATAAGGCGTATAGTACTGGACTGGCTAATCGTTGGATAATGGAAAGCATGAGTTTTAATGTTTTCGGGACTGCCATCTGTTAGCGGAGAGCAGAGATATCAGTACCAAGTTAATGCATATAGTAATTGTTGCTTGAACTTTATTATTATTAAACAACACTATATTTTCTAGTAAAATCATCATGACTTTACAGTAAGACAAATTTTCGAACGTTGGTTATGGAAACATCATGTACATACCACCAGGTTCCCTATGTCGATATCCAGCAAAATCGTTGTAATAAGGAGACGGCAAACAAAAATCCAGAGATAAAAATATGCACCAAGAAAGTCTGTTTTATTCAACAGTTGAATAAACTACAGATTCTTGATTCAAATAGTCAAAAAATCAATAAACAGCTTAGTAAAATAGAAATAACGCCTATTTAAGATGTAATCCATTATCGGGCCAAGGTACAAAGCAGTCCTAGCATATGCTAATGATATAGAACTCATAACTCTAATGAGAAACTCTTCCGTCCACAAACTTCAATAAAGTGAAGAGAGCACAAAAAATATTTGACTTAAAATCAACGAAATGAAAACCAAATACAAGCGAATCAACAGAAAACCAATCAACCAATTCGATAAATTTAGAAAAAACATTAAAGTCAACAACTACAATTTCGAAAGTATGGAACACTTTAAATATCTTAGATCACTAATCACGGTTAATAATAATGCCACTAAAGAAATACAGAGCATAATTCAAACTTCGGACCTATTTTAATACATGGATGTGAGTCATGGAGAATGACTAAAACAAATAAGGAAGCACTCCGAATATTTGAAAGGAAAATAAACAGAAATTTTTATTTAACCCCATTATCATAACTACTATTTAAATGGGAACAAGCAACAATTAGAGGTTAAAGTTATTTTATTGACGTTTCAATTTCCACTTCGGAAATCTATTCACTAATGTTTGTGTTTTGAGAACGATTTCCGAAGTGGAAATTGAAACATCAATAAACTAACTTTAAGCTTTAATTGTGGTTTATTCCCATTTAAATAGTAATTACTTTAAAATGCCACAAGAAAATAGCTTCAGAACTCATTATCATATCGCTACAAATCCGTATAGAATAAGAAAACATACTGAATAAAGAAAGCTCGAATAACGATATTGTTCAGGAAAATAAATCCCTTAAGGTATATCGGACACATGCATAGACGCCAAGATGTCAAACTTGTAGAACTGGTGTGAAAGGAAGTCTGCCACTTGGGCATGTCAGTATACAATGGAGAGAAAACATCCAATCATATCTCAAAAAATGAACATTTCATTTGATTGCAGATTCGTGGAAAATCGATCAACTTGGAGATAAGTTGTAATCAGCGAAGACCTACCCAGTGTTGTAGCGCTACGTTTTGATAATGATAAAGATAAAGGAGAAACAGTGACAAAAAGCAACAAAAGTGGACTATGGAGCAAAGCTGCTTCAAAATCTTTGATTGGAGAGGATTTAAATGAAAGTATAATAAATACAATGGATGATTGATGGATTCGAGAAACTTGAGACTTGAGATAGGCACTCTCCGAAACAGCTGTAGTGATAAGATAGAAATAATTTTGTAGAAGTTTTGCTGTTTTATTGTTAAACAAAATGGAATTAACATACATTATATACGCTAAAATAACTAGACAGCTTATATGATACGGACATATAAGGAGAAAGTTTAATGATACAATAATCTACCCAATATTTGTTATGAGTAAAAACGATATGAATGATTTAAAAATGAGAGAGGTATCCTGTGGATAACATGTGCTTAATTAGGAACGAATGGAGATGAAGATCAGAAGACGACAAAGAACGTTTTAAATTGATAAATGTATACAATTTTTAACAATGTATATTTATAGGTCATTATTAGGGCCAACGTGCTAATTTTATGTAAAATAACACTTTTCAAGTTGGATCGGTTACAGCACGGTGGAATCAAATACACCCAAAGTTAAAAACTATCGATGTTTATATGAAAGATGAAACCTTATGGCACATGACCGTGCAATCTTGACACCTACACATTATCACATAATTGTGAACGGTATATTGTACCTAATTACTAAGAAGTTTGTTATTTTATTTTAAGAATAAGTTTATTAATTTACGGGAGATTTAATGTATTTAAAATTTTACAGGATCCGGTATCGTAATAAGAAGTCAAATTTCACTACAACTCCGTTAAAACGTGTTAAATTTTACTTTGGATATTCTTTTTGTGAATATAATAAGTAAAAATACAGTAAGTTTCATCTTCTTATTGTGCCGTATTCTAATTAAGGTTAGCGATTACTTCTTTAAACGCTTCCCATAAATTATTATAGTTTAAATTTAACTACTTTATGAAACAAATATTGCACGTCATAAATTGCAGGAATTAAAAAATTACAAAGATCTCCTGTTTACAGAGTTTCTTTTAATTTTATGTAGTTTATTATAATCCTACCGAAGGGCTTCTACTTTCTTAAACTGTTACACGACTACTCTACTCGATGTTAGTACATTTAGAGACTAAATGTTTAAGTGCATATACATTTTAACAAAAAATAATAATAAATAAAACGAAAACAAGCTTATTACCAAGTTTATAATAAATACTTTTTTAAGTTTGAAAATAATTAAAGCAAGTAATATAAATAACCACCATAAAATATTTAACTACATTAACCAAGTACCTATTTGCGAAATTTCTCGATGACTAAATTGATTGATATTTAAATAAATTTGAAGTTCCAAAACGTACCTGCTGTAAAATTTAAAAATCTACGACTAATAAAATTATTGGCAACATCGGAGGAGTTTAGTTGTGTACGCAAAGAAATGTATACGGATCCCAAAAGTGTTTTAACCTATAACGGAGTCCACTTAATCCGACGTGTTGGTCGGAGTCCACATAAAGCGCTACCCAGATAATAATATACACGATGTATATTCGCCTGGAGTTAGTATAATACCGTTTTAGTACGGAGCCCCCATTAACCGCTAGATCTATATATATATATATATATATATATATATATATATATATATATATATATATATATATATATATATATATATATATATATATATTTATATATATATATATATATATATATATATATATATATATATATTTATATATATATATATATATATATATATATATATTTATATATATATATATATATATATATATATATATATATATATATATATATATATACAGGGTGTCCCATAATTAATTGGACATTAGCTAATGGGTGATAGCTGGCATCAAAATAAAGCGTTTGAGCTCAAATTGCTTAGGCAAAATGTTGCTAATTTTCGTTATACAGGGTGATTCATTAATATTTTTTTATATTATTTTTAGGGATATATTGAAAACTATTCAACCGATTTAAGTAAAATTTGGTATCTTGCTATTATTTAGTATGCTTAATATGAAAATGATATTAGTTTTTTCGATGACACTAGGTGGCGCCACCTACTATAACATTGGTTCATTAATGGGGCCATAATTTTTTTTCCCGCCCTGTATAAACATTCTAGGAAAAAAACATGAAATAACATTCAATTCTACACAAAAAAGGTATTCTTGTTTCATATCAAAAAAGTACACCGTTTTCGAAATAAACGTATTTTTTAGAGACGTGCATAAAATAAAAAAATTTTACAAAAACTTATGTAAATTCAAACATTATTCAAAAGGTCTTAAATAAAAGTGAATATTAAATGTATTAGTAGTAGATAATTTTTGCAAACAAAATGCATATGATTGAAACAATTATATTTATTAAACCTTTGACTCAGTAACAAATTTAAAAAAAATCAGAAATTAAATTAAACAATGAAGTGAATATAAAACAATTAACAAAGTGAATAATTCAAAACGAAACGAAAAAAAATTACAATAAGTGTTCAAAATGTGCACCATTAGATAAACTACATAATCTAAATCTTTTGTGTAAGTTTTGTCTTATTTTAAATAATGAGTTTCTTTGGGCCCTAATTACGTTAACTCCCTCTACAATATTTTGCCATAACTCTTGACGGTTATTTATTTTTTTTTTTATAAACAAGTGACTTTAGGTAGCCCCACAAGTGAAAGTCTAGGGGATTTAGTTCGGGACTGCGTGCTGGCCATGGGTATACACTACCTCTACCAATCCACCTTTGAAGATAAATTTCATCTAGATAATTTCTAACTTCTAGGCTATACTGTGGTGGTGCACCATCATGCATGCACCAAGAGTTCCGTCTCAAATTTAGAGGTATGTCTTCTAAAAGAGTTGGTAAATCTTTTCTCAAAAAATTTAGATACGTTACTCCGTCAAGCCTAGTTGGTAATTCGAATGGTCCTACAATACAATCCCCAAATATGCCACACTAGATATTTATGGAAAACTCGTGTTGAAAATGATGTTCTTGAAATGCATGAGGATTTTCTGTCGCGTAGGTATGGCTATTGCGCCAGTTAAATACATCCGTTCTAGTAAATGTGGCTTCATAGGTAAATAAAATTTTATTATAAAACATTGGATCGTCTAAATGCTGTCCCATCATAAACTGACTAAATCGGAGCCTTGCTGGAAAATCCTGTGGTAAAAGATTCTGTACTGGAGTAAAAAGATACGGATACAGATTTTCTGTCCGTATTATTCTTGACACCGTAGATTTGCTTATACCAGTGGTCGCAGAAACAAGCCTTGTACTGGTTTCTGGATCTTCTGCAACACGCACAACGATTTCATCCTCCATATCCGCATCAATTACTCTCGGTCTTCCAGGATTCCTGTTTTTGGGATGAAATGACCCTGTTTCGCCTAATCTGTCGAACAAGGATTTAATAGTTTTATGGTTTGGTTGCCTTCTATTGGGATAAAGTTCGAAATAGAGTTCAGCTGCTTTACGAGAACAAAAATTTTCCTGGGCATACAAACAGATCATATCGCGCATTTCTACATTAGAAAATTCACTATGACGTGGCATTTTTCCTTTATCTTAAGTGGTTTATAAAAAACTTAATAGCACTTTGACAAATAATGACTCGCACTGCACTTTGACAACTAATAATAAATAAATTCGTAGTTACCTTTGACAACTAATAATAAATAAATTCGTAGTTAGGTCTTGACGTTGTCATTAAGTTCAAAGCATACTTGTTTTGCAAAAAATTAAACAGAGACATGCATCATTAACAAAATACGTTTATTTCAAAAACGGTGTACTTTTTTATGTTAAAGAAGACTAGGTACCTTTTTTGTGTAGAATTGAATGTTAGTTCATGTTTTTGAAGTTATACTTCTTTAGGTGCAATTGGAAAAAATGTTGAGAGTGAATTTTTATAAAAATGTGCTAGTTGCTAAATTTTTGAATTTACGTATGTATCAGTGCAAATAAAATGTGAAAAAAATATATTTTATAATTTTTGTGTCTTTGAATTTGTCTTCGTCGGATATAGGATAATAGATATTAAAATATGATGATAAGAAGATTAAAAGGCAATCTTAATATTATTTGTAGATATAATCTGTCAAAATAATTCACTTTAGCAGTGTCTACCGGGGTCATACTTTGGATGGGTGACCGCTTAGGAACATAACATGTCATGTTATTGCCTTGCTTACTTTTTTTTTATTTTCAGTATTATTTAAGAAAATTTTTAGGAAACTTGTAAGTATTAAAATTAGTTTAATATTTAAATAAAACACAAATAAACTGTTTAAAATATATAATAGAAGTATAACTTCTTACCTGCGTACAAAGTACACACATATTCTTTTTTAATAATAGACTCGCACTGCACTTTGACAACAAATAGTAAACAAATTCGTACTTACGCCTTGACTTTGCCATTGCGAAAAACAAAATACGTTTATTTCGAAAACGGTGTACTTTTTTGATTTGAAACAAGAATACCTTTTTTGTGTAGAATTGAATGTTATTTCATGTTTTTTTTTCCTAGAATGTTTATACAGGGCGGACAAAAAAAATTATGGCCCCATTAATGAACCAATGTTACAGTAGGTGGCGCCACCTAGTGTCAATGGTAAAACTAATATCATTTTCTTATTAAGCATACTAAATAATAGCAAAATACCAAATTTCACTTAAATCGGTTGAATAGTTTTCAATATATCCATAAAGATAATATAAAAAAATATTAATGAATCTCCCTGTAGAACGAAAACTAGCAACATTTTTCCTAAGCAATTTGAGCTCAAACGCTTTATTTTGATGTCAGCTATCACCCATTAGCTAATGTCCAATTAATTATGGGACACCCTATATATATATATATATATATATATATATATATATATATATATATATATATATATATATATATATATATATATATATATATATATGTATGTATATAGTGAAAGCCAAATAAAGTTACGTTTACGTCATCATTGTGAACATTTGCAGCGTTGTCAGATGGTTCATGAAGTATGAAAATTAACTGAAAAGAACTGAAATAAACAAAAAAGGTGAAGGTAGCAAATGTCACACTATATTAAATGGAATATGAAAATGAGTGTTTTCTTTATTTGTTAAAAAAAAGTGGTAAGGTTATTATTGAGTTACCAAACAATAAATATAATCGAAATAAAACCACAAGCAATAAAATAAAATATTTTTTAATAATGAACGTATTTTCAAAGACACAAAAACATGACATTAAAAAAAACAACATCAACGAACTAAACATTTTCTGAATCTGATTCCACATTAGTGTCACTCTCTCCACTATTAACATTTATTACTATTGGACTAATAATAAATTAGACTTTCAGTATGATTAATAGAGTTTTTCCACATATTAACCCCATTTTAAGTTTTAAGCTCTCACGCAACGTATGTGGAACTGTTTGGAACTTGTAATTATATGCTTACGAGTCCTACCTAAAAGGTATGTGACGTTTTGTAGAAACTTGACCAATGCTGTCAAATACATGTATTTTGTAATCATCTGAACTTTTAAATTTATAGCTTACTAGTGAAACAACCCTTTTAACTACAGATAACTAAGCATTCCTTAAAACTTGAAATATCTTTTAATAATGGGGCCTAATTTTTTGTATCTATAACTACAAACGGTATATCTTTTTAGCATTTCTTATAAAACAGCTTAATATAACTTTCCCCAATAATTTTCATTTAGAATGCACATAATACCAGTGACATGTTAGATTTGGAGCATTTATTATATTTGGACTTTTCCACTTAGTGCTTCTTAGAGTACATTTAAAGATGAAATAGACTTATAATTTATATAAATCACTGCTGTCTACATTAGTTACTTTTTTCCTTTTGCTAACTTTGCTGTAACTTTTAAAGTTTTCTGAACTGACATAATACTTTATTCACTACACTCACTGACACTCTCACTTTCTAATTTGTGGATCACTTATTTTTACACTTTCTTCTTCAGGAGACTTGTTTCTTTTTTGGCTGTTGTGGTTTTATGGTTGTCAACTACCACTGGATTAAATATTTTGCTTGAAAACTTTTGCAAAATAGTTTTATTCTAGGCAATTAGCACATATTTCTTAGTTGATCTTGCGACAGTCTTCTATAATGACTATCACCATATCTACTACAAACCCACGGAGGTGTTACTTTTCGTTATTGGACTGCATTGACTAACGACTGATTTTGTATAAGACTGTTCTTTACTTATTTCGATAGATATCTTTCATGATTTTTAATTCTGACTCTGTATCATATGAATTTAATGTTAATATCTATTTATGCTTTGTCGATTACACTAAGGACATTTTATTGAGTGATCAAGTCACAAGAAAGGAGAACCATGCATACTGAGTTATACAATAGAAGAAAACACTAGCAACTGTTGAATCAAAAAGTCCACAAATAAAATAAATTAAACTTTGAGACTGAATAGCTTGAAAGAACGCCCTAACCGGTGGGTAGCTGGAAAATAAAAATACCAACCGCGAACCAAATCAGAATAAGGTGTGGCAACCCTAACAGAACAGTCTCTGACCCTCCAGGTTGGGGATTGGGCTAGAGGCCGACAACCTCTTCCTGTAAAAAAGCATATGTTACGGAACTTAAGGAACTATTAGCTGGACGGAACTCACGACGACGACTCTGCAAACGAAAAATAGAATTGTATTAGGAACATGGAATACCCGAACCCTGTACCGAACTGGAGCACTCTTATCTTTCCTAGACATAGTGAACACGTACAAACTAGATGTTTTAGCATTGCAGGAAATGCAGTTGACGGGAACTGTCCACCAACTGTAATATATTATAGCTGCAATGAAAGCCAACACATGGATGGGGTGGGATTTATTGTAAACCAAAGAACAAAAGGCCTTATTATTAACTTAAAAGCCCACAGTCAAAAAATGTGCTATTTGCGCTTAAAAAGGGAAATTCTTTAATTAAAATTTGTTCAATGCTCACGCCCCAATTGATGACACACCAGAGGAAATAAAAGAACAGTTCTTCGAAGACCTAGAGGAAGCCTACGGAAGATGTCCTAGAAATGACATTAAGATTGTATTAGGTGACACGACGGCAAGATTAGGACGAGAGCGAGTTTTCATGCCCACGATAGGAAAGCATAGCCTGCACAACATCAGTAGCGCTCTAGCGCTACTATTATGTGTTGATTGAGTCATCAAATGAAATTGAACATATATGGTTAAAATCTCTCTTCGATATGAAACATTAACTATTGGTGTTTTATATAATCCTTATGGAGCATCTTAGAAAACTTTCTTTGAAGTTTTGGAAACAATTTTATCATCAGTACTGCCAAGTGTAGATCATTTACTCTGTTTGCGCGACTTTAATGTTGATCTGTTAAATACCAATAATTATTCCACACAGTTTATTACAAATGTATTAGATGGTCTTGGACTAAAGCAGATGGTAAATCAAGCAACTAGAATCACCCAGTTCACATCGACTCTACTTGATTATGCAATCACATCTACTGAGGATAAAATTTTGTGTATTGAAGTAAAACATATCCCAGAAATAAGCGATCATGAAATTGTTGTTTTAAAATTTGGTTGTGATGTCAAAACTAATACAAATAAATTTATTACTACTCGGAATTTCAAAAATTTAAATTACAGTCAATTTAGTCAGATCTGGAATCCATACCATGGAGAATCATATATGAATTTCCAGATATAGACAGTAAAGCCGATTTTCTCTCTAATAATATCATTACTCTAATTGACATACATGTTCCATATCAGACTTTCAGAATCTCAAAGAAGTATGCTCCATGGTTAACTGATACCATCAGGCAATTAATGTTAGATAGGGATAAAGCACTTACTGCTTACAAGAGAAAAAATCATATTTTAAAAACATACATGCTCAATCTTCTAAAGATATGTGGAATAATTTAAAATATTTGGTAAATAATTGCAAAACCAAAAATAATTTCGAAATAAAAAACGTGTGGAATGCAAATGAGATTAATAAACACTTTATTGAAGTCATACCAAACATGAAAGCAGACATTAATACATAAATATTCTATGAAAATAACTTTAAGTATTCCCTCTGTTCTTTTCTTACCTTTAAACCAGTATCTGAAATTAATATTTTACATATTATTAATAATATAAAAAGTAAAGCTATTGGCGATGATGGTATTAACATATTAACGCTGCAACTGTGTATTCCATTTCTTCTACCGTATATCGCACATATCATTAACTTTTGCCTAACAAATTCACTTTTTCCCACTAAATGGAAACGAGCACATGTTATTCCTTTACCGAAGACTAAAATTACAGAAAGCATGAATGAATTAAGACCAGTAAGTGTAGTGCCTACATTATCTAAAATTTTGAAAAAGTTGATCGATATTCAGTTTACAAACGCATTTAAAAAATAATAACATAATCCCTATGATGCAGTCCGGTTTTAGATCCAGATATAGCTGTCTTTCTGCTTTATTAAATATTACAGATTATTTTTTAGAGCCTATGATCAAAACAAAGTATCAATTCTAATTCTTCTAGACTGCTCAAAAGCTTTTGATACAATTAACCATAATTTGTTATTCTCTATTTTAAAATATATTGGTCTAGAAGCGAGAGCAGTTGACCTAATGAAATCCCTACTTTCTAATAGGTGTCACGCAGTAAAACTTAATCAAAATATTTCTTCATTTCTAGATCTTAATACTGTTGTGCCTCAAGAATCTATATTAGGTCCAATTTTATTCTCTATATACACATCTAATTTTCCCTCTGTGTTTTTGTCCTGTTCACAGCATTATTACGTAGACGATACCCAACTCCATATGTCATTTTATCCAAATGAGTGTGATCAAGCGGTAAATGGAATAAATCATGACCTTCCTCATCTGCAGATTTTTTCTCAAAATCAATGTTTAAAATTGAATAGGTACATCAAAAACTCAGGGTATCATATTTGGGAGGAATCTCCATAGGAAAATATTTTTAGAGAATTATGCCAATCGAATTATCTTAGGAAATGAAAATTTAATTTTTAGCAAAAAGATTAAAAGCCTAGGGGTTTGGTTCAACGAAGATTTAAGGGTTACATATCACGTAAGTGTTTGTTTACAAAGAGCTTACGCCGTTTTAAAATTACTGTATCAAAGCCGTAATTTCTTAAGGTTGATCTGCACCCCCCAAAAGACAAACTCCAAATTCAAAAAATTTGAAAAAATTTGAGAAGGTATATGTGATGACTAGAAGTATTTTGACAACTTTTAAGCAAACTTCATGTTTTCGTTTTTGAAAAAACTCAAAAAAACTACTTTTTTCCAAGTATAAAGCGGGAAAACCAAACATAGGTTTTTGTTATTTTTTTTACAGCATCAAGATATAATTATAAAAAATACTTATGAATTTTTTGAAAATTTTTGAATTTACAGTTTTGTCCCAATAGGAAAAAATAATATGTTTCGGCTTATAATAAAGTTACCGGTAAGAAACCGAAAATTTTTTTAATAAAAACATATATAAAACTGTAAAAGTGGAAAATATTTGCAATAAAACGTTAAATATTTTTTCCTAAACATATGAAAAATCTCGTTAAACAAGAATTATGTCTTGAACTGCCGCCTTCAAATTGTAATGTAGGGAGATGGCTCCATCTGAAACAATGGTAGTATTTATCATCGATAGATAGCATTACGTTCGGCTTCGAAACGCTTCAAACGAAACGTCATACTAACAGGGTTGCCATATCAATTACTTTGTACAACAGTTTGGCAGATTATAACAAAATTTAATATAAATGTTATCGGTTTGAATTTTGAACCGGTCATGCTGAAACTTACAGAGTTACACAATAGTAGATACTGCAACTTTTATTTTGATTGTACGATATTATAAAATTTACACTCTATAAGTAATATATCTATAAAAAACCTAGGGCCAGCAAGTCATTATTATGCGATTTTTATCAAAATTAAATTATTGTGACGTGCTTTACAATGCGTGTCTCGCTGAATTTGATTCATGGAGAATACAGAAATTGCAAAATTCTTGTTTGCGTTTGATTTTTGGCATCAGGAAATTTCAAAGAATAAGACATGTCTTCATCCTAGTTAAGTGGCTAAATATGAAAAATCGTCGGAAACTTCATGCTTTATGTTTTTACCATAAAATCATTCGAGAGAGAGTTCCACCATACCTGTACAATCGAATAACTTATATGACTGACGTTCATAATATTAATCTTAGACACAAGAATACCCTCACTTTACCTAAACATTCAACGTTTTTTAGACGTTCATTTTTATATTGTCAAGTTCAAGAGAATAATTTATGAGCAGTTGTTAGCTGAACAGTAATTTAAAAATTTAAGAATTTAAAAAAATATATAGTTTATAATTTATAAATTTAATAAGTAATATTTTTATGTTCCATTGTAAAATACATATTTCATTATTTAGATATAGTCTATCTATCCTATCTTCGGTGGGTTAGATGGAAGAGAAGTTGTATGCTGCTGTTACACAGTGGTATACAAACTGAATCTCGCCCCACTGATATAATATTTTATTGTAATAAGAAAAATTAATTTGTTTGTTAATAAAGACATTTATCCAGATTTAGCCATACGGCTCATACTCCCTCTAAGGGGAAAATTCACTCATCCCAGATATCTACGGTATCAAAAGGATTGAGCTCTGGTGGGACTCTTTCCGTGGTATCGAGCCCTAGGTGACTTGGTTTGCTGGAGTATCTCCCAAAAATTTTCGTACACATCTGAACGTCGCGGAGAGTACAGCTTTCTGCATGGCCTTATAAAGTTGTTCATTTAGACCCACCTGTTTGATGTTTGTTAGGAGGTTTTTGGGAATAACACCAGTAGTAGATAGAATAATAGGTACTGTCTGGGTACTTTCCATTCTCCATTGTTTCCTGATTTGTATTTCTAGATCTCTATACTTGGCGTCTATACTAGACATTTATTATTATTATTGTTATTATTATAATGGATTACGACTGATAAACTTAGCAGCAGTACTAAATATGACAGTTGCGAGCGCCTATTTTGCACCTATATAATAAACCGCAGAAGTTATAGAGGCGCAAACAAGGACTCAGATCATTACCTAGTCACCTCAATATTGAGCGCTAGAATTTCAAACACCAGTACAGAAAATAAAATGGATAGAAAAAAATAGAATGTGCAAAAGCTGAGAGATGCGACAATTGCAGAACGGTACTCGAAAAACATCATCAACAGGCTAAGGAATCAAAATGTAAATGAAGAAGGCCAGACAGATACAGACTCCTACTGGACCAGAATAAAGGAAGACATTTAAGCAGCAGCGAAGATGAAATAGGAATAGGTTTGACGATGAATGCAAGAATGTAAGAAAAGAAAAAAAAACCGATGAACTAGAACAACTGTAGGGAATTACCAGACAAAGAGAAGAGAAGAAAAAAGGAT
Organism: Diabrotica undecimpunctata; assembly: GCF_040954645.1. Lineage (NCBI taxonomy): Eukaryota > Metazoa > Arthropoda > Insecta > Coleoptera > Chrysomelidae > Diabrotica > Diabrotica undecimpunctata. The sequence continues at coordinate 66,993,235 of NC_092808.1, forward strand.
ACGCAAAAAAACGAAACCACTTAAATAAGGAACTTAAATATATAGAAAACCTCAACAGAGAGAAAGAATTCAGATCATTCTATAAGAAAGTAATCAACAGAAAAGAATTCAAGGCAACCACAAAACAATGCAGAAGTCAGAATGGCGACCTTTTAACAACAAGGAAAGATGTATTGAATAGATGTGGAATACTTTAACCAGGCACTTAAGATAGAGGAAGAAGAAGAAAACCTGGAAGATGGAACTGATAATGTAAGGGGAATACACGAGAGGGAAGAGGAACTACCAACGATTCAAGTTAAAGATGCAGTTAAGAAACTAGCTAGAAACAAATCACCCAGCTGAACTATATAAAGAAGGTGGCCACGTTAGCATAAGGGCATTACAGCAGCTTATAAAAGAAATATGGACACAGAAATCCCTCACAAATGATTGGAATATTTAACACCATACACAAAAAAGGAGATATCTTTGAATGCTCTAACCACAAAAGAATTTCGTTTCTAAATGTAGCGTATAAAATATTTTCCACAGTATGGCACCATATGCAGAATGGATAGAAGAAAAAATACCAGGCTGATTTCAGAGGTGGTAAATCGACAATTCATCAGATTGCAACCCTGAAACAACTTTTAGAAAAAACACTGGAATATAACATAGATACTCATCACATATTTATAGACTAAAAAGCAGCCTACGACTCTGTGAATAGAAGAGAAATGTTCAAAGCAATAAAAGAACTAGGAATACCAAATCAGTTGGTAAATGTAACAAAACTCTTGAAACAGTTGAGTGTATCGTATGAATTCAGGGGAAACTGTCAAAACCTTTTAAAACAAATAACGGGCTGCGACAGGGGGACCCTCTCGCCTGTATACTGTTCATACTGGCTCTAGAAAAAGTAATACGTATGTCACAAATCGCAACCATTGGTTCAATATATAATAAATCAGTACAAATCCTTGTCTATGCTGATGATATCAATATTGTTGGGAGAACGGAAAAAGCTGTATGAGAGACGTATGTAGCATTAAAAGAATCAGCTACAAAAATGGGTTTAATAGTAAACACCAACAAAACGAAGTTTATAAAAATAAGCACGCAACCACAAATCTTACGACCAATTGTTATAGAAAACGACTTCATCGAAGCAGTGAACGAATTTGTATACCTTGGAGCGCTCCTTAACACTGAAAATAATACTACTGTAAAAATTTTTTTTAATAATTAATATTTGGTTTCATTCTTCAAACATCCATTCCTAATAGACCCGTGAATGGATGAATCGCGTAGTATGGATTAAGCAGGCATATACTAAGATGATCCTAAGACAGGAAACAATTAGTGAAAGCGAAGCAACATAAGAAAAGAAAATGGAAATACGACCTTTGTCAGATTTAATAAACTAATAATAGACAGCTCATAATAGCCCGTATAAAATAGCTTGCAAGCGTTTACAAGGAACTCAGGCTCCAAAGAAACCGCTAACAAAAATATTTTTCCAGAGGTCACCCGAGTAAGAGAGGCCAGATAGGAAAGTAGACAAAAATCAGGACCATTGCAAGTACTTACCACAGGCAAATATTGTTTTGTCTAACAGTATTGTCCGTGTCTGTTTGTAATACATATGACCTAGGCCCTTGACTCTGTATTACTTTAGCTGGAGACCACGTTTTATAAGGTCAGTTTTGTATTACCATATTCTCCCTCGCCTGAAAGTGAGCTCATTCATGAATCGTATTATGACAATAGTTTTCAACCTTTTCTTTATTTTTTAACAACTTATTCTACTATTCTAGGTTTAAACATTCTTGCTGCACACGGTATGATACTTCCTAGCATTCTACTCATATCTAATCCAGATCACTACTCACAACTAATCCAGACACATGTTACGGTAGTGGAGCAATGCTAAATGACAATCAGACTTGCTTTCTTTTGATATTTTTTCATTATATTGTTACGAACATGCATTCGGTGTGGCCCGTGTAACGGTTGCATCTCGAAAGCGACTAGAAGTTTCCCGCGATGTATCGAGCGCGAGAGAGATCAACCCGTCAAATAGGCGATTTAGAGGTGAGCTACTCCAGAATGTTCTAGTACATAGTGACTTTTATATATAAGCATACCTTGTAGGAGTGAAGTTTGGTTGATAAGGTATAGTCGGTTCGCTATTCCCAGTCCCAACTGTCTATTTTTTTTCTAAGTTAGTTACTTTTTGACAGACTAGAAGTGGCTGGTAATTAATATACAACCAAGCACACGTGTTCATAGCGAATATTGTAGTAAACAAACGTAAATAAAATAGAACTTTATTAATTACCGCCTAACTGGATAAACTTTAAATTCTGGATTAAACTTAATTAAACTTTATTCGTTTATTGAAACTATTCTTAAGAAACTCAAGCTAAATGTTACCAAAATTGTAAGTTAGTTGCCTACATTTGGCGCAACTTAACGATATAATTTATATTATCCCACTTTTTTATAAAATATATTTTTTATATATAATAGAAATTTACTTTCTTCATAAATGGGATAAATTTCTAAGCAAATTTGATTTTTGGCACTATTATTTGTCAGTCGTTAATTTCCTTTTGTGACTTTTCTTCTTTAATGTGGTGGTTGTATTAAGCCCATCTTTATATTTCCGCACACTTTTTCCTGAGACTTTCAGACATTTGGATCTTAACTGAAATGTTTCTGTTATTAAGAACATTTGTAACATTTACATAATTCGCTAATATAATTAATACATTTTAATGATCAACTTATCTTAACAGGGTTTTCATTCGGCAAATAATTAAAAAAAAACATGTTGGACATTTTGAATAAACCTTTGTGCAGTTTTATTACCTTGTAATTTAACAGCAATCTTATTCATCCAAAATAATAGCTTTTAAAGAACATTTTATAATATTTATTAAAAAAAAAACTTACCAACGCATTGGCCGATGGAACAAAGGAAAACTTTGACTATCCATAATGATAAAATTCAAAATAGAACTAACTAATTAACTAAATAGAACTAACAAAAAAGTAAACAAAAATTATAAAACAATAAAGCTATAATAAATAAAATAAACAACGCGAATAATACAAATATTTACTACAATATGTCAAATTGTAATACCTCAAATATTATATTTTAAATATACAGGGAACATTTTATGGGTTTAGTATACACTTCGACTATTTAGAATAATTCTTCTTTTTTCGAAGGAAGAAGTCTGCAATAGTAGTATATTTGAGCTATTAATACTGAGAAGTAGGAATTTTTGTGTTGTAGGTTTCCGACTATGAATCTGTCAAAATATGCCTGAGCTAAGCGAATGGACCTTATTACGTTGGTGTTGGTGTTGGTAAGTTGGTGTTCGGTGTGAGATTTAAAAAGAAATTTAGCAGTGATTGCTAAATAAAAAAAGACTTTTGAACTTTTGAAAAGTATTGTTCGTCGGGAACAGCAGCGTAGTTCGGTAGTGATCTTTGTAAAAAAAGAACATTTAAAAGAAGATGAATAGAAGAACGCGATGAATACTGTAACTGGTCCAAGAAAATCCTCCAAGAACGACTAAAGAATGTTCTCAACAAGAATGAAGATGACCCAGAGACATTCCATTTTCAATCAGCAGAAGAAGTAGTTTTAATGAAGATAGAAGAAACTTCTAGAAAATATGATAATAAATTCGAAAATGTGTCTAGAAGATTCGATGAGAAATTTGAAAATGTCTCGCAAATGATTGAACAAACTTCTAAAAAAATGATGAAAGATTCAACGAGACTTCACAAATTATTAACGTAGTAGCTAGACAAAACGACGAGAAACTCGAAAAGGTTTCTAGAAGATGCGACGAAGTATGTACTTAGAACAATGAGAAATTTGAAGAAGTCTCTAAAACATTCGATCAGATACAGAAAAATGTAAACAACGTAGAAGAGAAGATCAAACAATTAGAGACCATGATAACTAATACGAAAGTGCTACCACCAGTTAATGCAGTAGTTCTAGATCCGGTAGTGAAAGAAGAATCACCTAGAGACACATCATATGCGATTCAAATTGCCACAATTTGATGCAAAGTCTTCTTGGTCCATATACCTTAGATAATTTGAAGCTATTGCGACAGTCAATCATTGGACAGAACAAGAAAAGGCTGTTTCCTTGACTGTTCCTTTACGAGGTGATGCGGCGGATATCCTAAGATCGATTCCTAAGGGTCAAGAAAAATATTACCAGACCTTGTTCACTCGACTAGGCAAACGTTACGGAGATGCCCATCTACAACAAGTCTACAAGGCGCAACTAAGAAGTAGAATTCAACGAGCAAGTGAAAATTTGCAAGAGTTTGAGGTAGATGTTGCTCGTATAGTGCTGTTAGCTTATCCAGAGGCACCAGACAACATTTTGGAAGAAATTTCTGTAGATACCTTTGTCAATGGGTTGAGAGACAGTGAACTATAGAAAGCTTTACGACTAGCAAGACCGAAAGTTTTAGATGAAGCGCTCGCCATTGCCTTGGAAAAGAGACAGCTAGTCGAGCTTCACGGAGCTATCGAGTACGAACCTCTGAAGAGAGAGACGAACAAAACGATAAACGTCTAGAGGAAATCGTACGGAAAGTAGTTCGTAACATGAAGCCGAAGAGACTCGAAACGAGATGTTGGAATGGTGGCGACGTAGATCACATTCGCCGTAAATTGCAAGAAAATAATACAACAGTCAGAAAGCTAGAACAAATCGAACACAGGGCTGTAAAAAGTCATTCTAATGCTGATCCTTAGTCAAGACGGCCATACAGTGCAAATTGTAATCACTGTCTTAAATTAGAAGAACGACTTTGCATGGCGAATGATCAATGGCAGCCTCAATAGCTACAAGACGCTCAAGCAGATGATCCATGTATAAAAAGAGTATTGGATTGGATGCGTCGAAGTGAAAGACCTTATTGGCAAGACATTGCAGTGCAAGACAGTGCATGTAGTCCCACAGTCAAGTGTTACTGGAGCCAATGGAATTGCCTAGTGCTAAAAGGTGATCTTCTGTATAGAACCTTTGAGACAATGATGGAACAGAAACTAAGCTTCAGTTGATTGTACCTAAAAGTAAAGTGTCAGAAGTATTGCGTCAGTTGCATGACGGGGCATCAGGTGGACACTTTGGTATTACGAAGACAATGCAAAAGGTTCGAGAACGGTTCTATTGGGTGAACTGTAAATATGATGTAAGAAGATGGTGCCGGAAATGTGAACTCTGTGCAACCAGTAATGGTCCAGTTGGTAAAAAGAGGGCACCCATGAAACAGTACAATGTTGGTAGTCCTATGGAAAGAGTAGCAATCGACATTGCAGGTCCACTTCCAGAGACAAATGATGGAAATAAATATATCCTGGTAGCCATGGATTATTTTACGAAATGGACTGAGGCCTATGCGATACCAAATCAAGAAGCTGCTACCGTTGCAGAGGTACTTGTTAAAGAATTCTTTAGACGAATGAACCGAACGATAGGTAAACACCTGTCCAAAGTTGTATCAGAACATCGAAGAGATTGGGACCAGCACATTCATTTATTCCTAATGGCCTACCGCTCGGCCGTGAATGAAACTGCAGGCCAAACTCCAACCTGCCGGATTGTTTAGTTTCGTTTAAGTTCGTTTGCCCTGCGACCTAGAGTTTGGTATAGGTTTGGAAGTATTTTACTTTTTTTCTTTAGTGAAATGCTAAGGCGAGCATCACGGAACTAGCGCCACAAGATGCAGTCCTTACCAGTAGCGTCATGGAATAGCGGGTCTTCACATCCATTCACAACGCTGGATCAATTCGTTTCTAGTCATCATATATTTAATCTAAGCAGGTTTAAATCAAAAACTGCATGGAAAATAACTAACAAAATACATACGTTAAATTAAAAGTATATATGTCAATAAAAGATAGTAAAACAAACAGAAAAATAAAAGATCGATACTTATATTTGATTCGTTACGATTCTCGAACATCAAAATTCATCATAAATGTCAAAAGTCATAAATGTCATCCCATCCAATTAAAAATAATATAAAATCGTCTGTTTAATAACGCCTGATATCGTAACGTAACGGTAAAAGTTCAATTTAAGTGTAAATTTCGGTTTTCTTAATGTTCGAATTAATTCAAAAATGAATCTATATATGTACGCCACTCAAGAGTTTACAGGAGAAAAAATAAAAATTAATGGGAAAATCCTAGTAGTTGGCTGTATACCATCGTTTAAAAAACTTATACAGAAGTAAAACACTTCACATTTGTATTTAGGTAGGTATAAAACATAATTGAAACTTTTAAAAAGTGTCATCAAAATTTATACAGTAGCATAACGTGACGTTTTCGATCTAGATCAGATCATCCTCAGTGCCTTCTTTTGAAACACTAAAATTGTAGCTGTGACGTCAATATATGGTTTTACATTGTTCCAAATTTAAATTCTAATGCGACTCTAGGTCGATGACATTGGATAAAAATTTAATACTTAAAGAGCAACATATTTCTTTGCTCGACTTGAACACGTGGTTCTTGTCAGTTAAAACGACACAGACCAACTGGAGTTCCAAATACAAAAACAGTACTGAGAAATGAATTAAACGTAAAGAGACCTAGAGGTAGGCCCAGAAAGAGGTATGTTGATGGTATTAACCAGGATTTAAAAGTACTAGGACTACGAGAATGGACAAAACAAGCAAAGGAAAGAGTAACACAAGTCAAATAAGTCATTCAAACAAGTCACACAGGTCAAATTTAATATACATAAAGAAAGCAAAATATACATGACACTTAAAGGATGTTAAATGACAAAATAGAAAGTAACGATTTTAGATATAAAACGCTGGATTTCTTAAGGAGTTTTGAGGAGATGCGTGTGACTGGCCTCCATACCATGTAAAACTTTAGAGCCTAGAAACCTCAACAGGCGATCATGACCCTCCATGGGCTATCAGTGGTCACAGATGATAATAATATTAAGGCGGCGTCTACATGACATATTAGGGTACGTACGTAAAGACACAAACACACAATCACGTTAATTAATACTAAATATAAAGCAAATATTAATAAAAAATTCTTAGTAAGAAATAAGAAGAAAAAATATGTGTAGAGGGACGGAACATTTCCAGCCACCAAAATGAATAGTTCATTTTATTTAATATACGACAGAGGGTATAACTTCACTAAAGGTCACCTATGTTCATCTTAATTATGGTATTCTTCTTCTTCTTGATGTGCCTATCCGTTACGAATGTTGGCGATCATCATGGCTATCTTTATCTCTTGAAGAAGGCCCCCATCCGATTGAAGGTGGATCTAGCTTTTCCGATGCGTGCTCTAATCTCCTGGTTGTTGGTTCATTCTTCATTTATTATGGTGCCGAGGTAGTTGTAGTGCGTCACTCTTTCTACAGGTGATTGGTTGACGTAGAGTTGACCTTCTGTTATTCTTTTCTTGCTAATTATCATTAGCTTTGTCTTCTTAACGTTTATATTGAGTCCATATTGTTGACTGTAATACGTGATTTTTTTCATAAGAACTTGTATGTCTTTTAAGTTGTCCGCAAATACTATGGCGTCATCTGCATATCTGATGTTGTTTAGCGGGTAACCATTTAGTAGAATACATTTTTCAGTTTCGCGCAGAGCTTCGATAAATATTCTTTCAGGGTACAGATTGAAGATTAGAGGAGACAAAATACAGCCTTGTCTCACTCCACGCATGATTTTCACATAGTTAGTGTGTTCAACTTCAAGTCTGAGATTTGCTGTCTGATTCCAGTAGAGACTTCTAATTATTTTCAGATCTTGGTTGTTAATTGCTGTTTCTTTTAGTATTTGCATCATTTTGGCGTGCTGTACTCGAATTATGGTATAAGGTATACATATATATATATATATATATATATATATATATATATATATATATATATATATATATATATATATATATATATATATATATATATATATATATATATATATATATATATATATATATATATGTATGTATGGGGGCGAATGGGTTTCGGGCTGGATGAAAGAAACGTGGTAAATATAATGTTGAGAGGAGGGAAAAAATGGAGAGAAGTACACTGTCTGATTTCTGGGGCGATGAAGAAAAGGAACAGGGGGACAGAGGACAAAATTGAGCTAGAGATCTGAAAATTATGGTTAATATTATTTATTAGTTTATAGCCTAACGTCTGAAACAGTTTTGTTTTGTATTTTGTTCATTATTTTATATGTTATATTGTATATGTGTGTTATTAATGTTGAGTGTCATAGCTTTATATAAATAATCTCAACGACTAGTAAGTTGTACTGACAATTTGTGATATATTGTAAATATTTACACATTCTTCTAATTACAGTGTCTTGAAAAAAACAATTCCGAAAGCTAGACCAAAAGTCAAAAGAGTGTATATATATATATATATATATATATATATATATATATATATATATATATATATATATATATATATTATATATATCTAAAGTATTCAACTAGTGAATTCAGAGGTTTAATCGGTCATTCAGGTTGGCAAATAAAAAAAGAAGTCAACTACTTCATAAGTTTATCGAAGACGTTTCGCTTTATATTTCTAAAGCTTCATCAGTTATTATATACATATATATATATATATATATATATATATATTATATATATATATATATTATATATATATTATATATTATATATATATATATATATATATATATATATATATATATATTATATACATATATGAATAATTTAAATGAAAGTGATAAACTATGGAAGTTGCTCTAAGATGTGATTGGGCTTCAAGAAAGTATTAACATATACCTTCCATGGTATCTTGTAAAGCTGTATACCCTTTTTGCTGAAATGACAAGGAAAACAGGTATTAATTGAAATATTTAGTCTTCACAACAAATTTAATACCTATCCAAATATATACAGTAATTTATATGCTACCCACCATCATTTATGTACAGTTAACCTAGTTACTTATATACTAAAAAAATTATCTGGTTATACACAATTGATCCCTAATTATCTGAATTTACAAATAATAAAATATAAGAAAAATTTAATGACTCTACCTAAAAAGGTAATTTACTTGCCTACTAGAGATGTAACTCTGTAATTCGGCTTTCAATTAAATGTCCTAATAAATTAATAAGGACACTGTCCTGACGGGACAGATGTCCAAGGTTTAAATATATAATAAAGAAATATCAATAACGAACTCTATGATTAAATGTGTTCACATAAAACCGTACAACAGGGTTGATAGGGAGGATTTAAAACCTCAACCTGTAGTTGACAATTAGTTCTTAAATATTATTCAGTATTATTTTAGAAAAAATGACGGGTTTTTATTATTAAGGTAAAATAGTACGATTTAAAGTTAAAAAAAAAGATATGAAAGCATGAAGTATGAAATCAAAAAGCCTTCATGGTTTTGTAAATAATATGATCTTCGTATGGTTTGACAATATTTTATATAAAATGGATTGATTAAATAGATAATTTTAACGAAACGAATGCTCTGGATATATTTTAAAATATAAAAGAACGGTATAAAACAGAATATTTTTATAGATAGTCTTATTAGTTAGTAGATAGTTTTAAAGATAGATAATTATATGCTTTAAGGCCTGGAAGTAAAATAGAAAATTAACATATGATTTTATTTTATTACTATATTCAAATCTAGAATATTTCGTAATGAGATGAGGTGAAAAATGACAGATACATATATCAACTATCAAAGGAAAAATGACAATATTTTTAGAAATCAAAATGGCTAATGGTTTTTATACTTTTTATTGATAATTGGATCCACTTACCGGCTCAAAGTGGCTACAAACCAATATATACAGGGTGGTCCTTAAGTAATTGTACAAAAGGAAACAGCAGATTCTACACTTTAAAATATTACGATTTAAGCCAAATTGCTTTAATAAAATGTTGATATTAAGAAAGATACAGGGTATTAAAGTGCAAAATTAAAATTTTATTTTTCGCTATAACTTTCATGTTTGTGAACATTTACGTATAAAAATTAACAGCTGGGTACTTTTAAATATGAGAAATTATAATTTGATGCACACTTTGATGTAACTGATAGAGGGCGCCACTTATGCTACATATGTGGTATAAATTTGCACTTAACTTTTTTGCTCTTTAAGTTACCTGTATTTGGGATAAAAAATATTAAAGATACATTATTTTAACAAAAAAAATGTATACTTGTTAACAACTTCAAAACTCAACAGTTTTCGAGATCGCATTTTAAAAATCAGCTGCATAATTCTGATCTAAGGCAATTACTCCAGGCAACGAAGAAAAAATAGACAAAAACATTAATACTTCTGAATTTTGGTATAAAATACCTTTAACTAAAGTTAAAAGTAAACGAAATATTAAATAAAATAAATATATCAGCAGGATAATTAATAATAGGATTTGACAAAATAATAGGATTTTATATCAAACATTTTACGTTTTATTTTAAATTAAAGTCATAATCAAAACATTTTGTTTACAAACCAAATTAAGAAATAGTTTAAACTAAATAACATAACTTTTTGTCAAAGTAAGTGTTCGATATGTCCACCATTTTCTTTAATTCATTTGTCAATATATTCCATAAAAGATCGTCTCATATTAAATAGCATCCTTGCTTCTAAAGAAACTGCTGCAGTATTTATTTCTTCCCATAATTGGTTGCGAATGTTTATGGGATTCTTATAGATACGTTGTTATAATGCGCCCCATACACCAAAATCAAGCGGGTTAAATTCGGGGCTACGTGGGGGCTATAATGTATAATGGATGAATATATTATTTTGGATACATATTCAAATCTTATGCTATATTATGGAACTACATCTTATTTGTCGCAGAAGTTAAATAATGTATTAAACTGTGATGTATCTCGTTAATTGGTTACTTATATACACACACGGAATAATCTATCGATGACATAACTTATTTATATGATTACGTTACAGCTTACGAGTAAACATCTCGAACAAATGGACTATTATGATTTACTAACGAACTAATATCATGCTGAACTAAATTGCCTGTGTGTTTACTATATTTATAACAATATCGGTTATTAGGACAATGATGATTTTTTTGTAAAAATGCTGAGTCTTTCAGGTTAGATTTGTAGCAAAAGTATTATGAAACAGAACACATATGTGTTATTCAATAAGTGTGCTCTAGTTTCTATTTGTCCTAATAAAAATGGGTAAACAATTTACGTAATGAACAATAAGTATTCTTTTCGAATTTTTTATTAATTAAATAATTATATCAATATCTCACCACATTGCCAAGGAATATGACTACCACAACCAATCCAACGTTCAAAAAAGTTGCATTTAATTATGTTTTAACTGCCTTCTCTCTAGAATGTGGTGGTGTACCATCTTGCATAAACCACATATTTTGGGTTTTTAGCATTTTACAATATAGAAAAAGTACTACAACGCCATTATAGAAACTTAAGAAGCGATAGCAAAGGAAAATTGTAAACATGATGACGGCCAACGTCTGAATACGGACACGGCACCTAAAGAAGAAGTTGAAATATCTTTTCTCCAATAAGACATTTATCACCCATAACAAAGCATTTTGTGATGTTACATTATCATCTTTGAATTGTTTAAATAAGAATAAACCATGAATTATGCTTATCTACAGGTATTCAGTGTTTTACCGCACAAATATCAAACTGAGAATTATTGTGCAGCTGACTTATAAAATGCATTTATCTCGAAAACGGTTGAATTTTCAGGTTACTAACAAGTAAACCTTTTCTTTGTAGAAATAATGTATCTTTAATATTTTTTAACACAAATAGAACTTACTTAAAGAGCAAAAAAGTTAGGCGCAAATTTATGCCACACATGTGGCATATGTGGTGCCCTCTATTAGTTACATTAAAGGACGTATAAAATTATAATTTATCCTACTCAAAAGCATCCAACTGTAAATTTTTGTCCAAAAACATTTACCAACGTAAAAGTTATAGCGAAAAATAAAATTTTAAATTTCCACTTTAACACCCTGTATCTTTCTTAATATCAACATTTTATTAAAGCAATTTGGCTAAAATCCTAATATTTTAAAGTACAGAATCTACGGTTTCTGTTTGTACAATTACTTAAGGACCACCCTGTATATATATATATATATATATAAATATATAAATATATATAAATATATATATATATATATATATATATATATATATATATATATATAATATATATATATATATATATATATATATATATATATATATATATATAAATATATAAATATATATATATAAATATATATATATATATATAAATATATATATATAAATAAATATATATATATATATATATATAAATATATATATATATATATTGAAATGAATAGAATATAGGAGAAAGAAAATAGTGTTTAAAAGGTTAATTTACAAGTTATATACTAGATAATATTAGATATTAAAAGTATTTGGTTATTTTAATAAGTTATATACTAGGGAATATTATATAAATTATTTATGTGAGGGCATTTTTAAGAAATTAGCATATAATAAGTGTAGAAAGTTTTATTTTAATAATTATAATATTATTGTAAATATTTTAAATATATTTAAGTGAGCCATGTGCATAGGCAACCAACTATACATGTAAGTGACAGACAGATATACATACTCTTAAAGTGACATTTTAAATAATTATTAGGAATATAAAGTGGGGTTATAATATGTTGTTTAAAATGTGTAGTTTATTAAATTACAGTGTTTTAGTTACTGATTTAAGTGTATATTCTGATCTGAAAAGCCTAAATGTCGATAAAATTCTCGATAGAAAAGTAAGGAATTCTCTACATCACCGGAGATGGCTTTGTTTGCGAAATGGACTGTTCCAGAAAATTCAGACATGTAGGAGATTGAACATGATTTCTTGCTAGATGATTCTGGAACATGGAAAAAGATATAAATACCCGGTGATTTGGATTCAAGGCATCAGTTATCAGTGATCAGTGACAGTTCAGTCAGATGGCCAGTCAGTTAGTAAGAAAGTTAGTTAGAAGATAGACACATTTAGTTAGTGAAGTCAATTGTTCAGTAAGTTTAAGATAGTCAAGAAGGTCCAGATGTTCAATATAATAAGTTTCATGAAGATTAATAAACAGTATAAAGATAATATTATTGAAGATTAACAATTATGTTATGTAAAAATGGTAATTGGATAATGGAAGAAAGTATCAATTGAAAATTAAAATTATATAATATTTGGTGATTGGAGATTGGTGTATTAAAAAGAAGAATAAATATAAATACAGTTAAGCAGAAATATATTTTAAATTGGTGGAAGCTGATAATTGGAAAAAGTAATTTCACAAAAACAGGGATAACCGAGGCTGAGAACGAAGACATTGAGTGGTGATTAAAATTTTTATTTTGGAGAACACTTTCATTTAGGCATTCAGTGAAAGAAAGGTACAAAATTTTGTTAATATAATTTAGTTAGTGTCATAATTATTTCAATTTTAAAGATAGTTTGTTTAAACTTTACATTGTCTATATAATTTAATTAGTTTCATAAGAATTTCAATTTAAAGATAGTTTATTTTAAATTTTGCATTGGTTATGTTAGATATATATGTGTGTTTCATAATAGATATAATAAAGATAATCTAAAAAAGTGCTTACAAACTAATTCTTTGAGAACCGCGATAAAAACCCTATATATATATATATATATATATATATATATATATATATATATATATATATATATATATATATATATATATCATTAAAAAAACACTCATTGCTCATCATCATTCACAAATAATACATCATAACAATATATATATATATATATATATATATATATATATATATATATATATATATATATATATATATGAGATAAAAAATTACTTGTTCCCTAACAATAATTCTTTGAAAGTCTGCAAAGATATTTATATTGTTGAAAAAAGGGATCGTAGTTGAGTTCATGAAATGAAATAACGAGTGCAAATGTTTACATATATATATATATATATATATATATATATATATATATATATATATATATATATATACAGGGTGGTCCTTAAGTAATTGTACAAAAAGAAACAGGGTCCTGATTCTAATTGAGATTTCGACTCAAAACATGTCGAAATTAATATGGCGACGTCGAAATGCGACTTTGCGAACCTTGTGGATTTCAGCTGAACTAACCAAACGACGTCACTAGTTTTCGACTTATCGAAATTAATTTCAACCACAAGAAAGTGGTTGAAATTTCATTTCGAGTCGAAATTAATCTGACATGACTGACTGGACTGGGAGAAGTGAACTTAGGTTCAGTTTAAGTAGGCGGTGTTTTGATCCTTGCAAGGAAAACTGAGGCAAAAAGTATCAATATGGCTGTGTTTTACGGACATTTGCTAGTTTTGGAGGAATTAGAGAGGTTAGATATCCGACGTTCATAACGGAGGATAAGAAGAATGTTACGGGATACTCAAAATTCTTTTTCACTAAGTGATGCTCAATTTAGGCAGCAATTCCGGCTTAATAAACAAGCTGCAAATTATTTAATAAGGGTATTAGAACCATATTTGGAAGAAGGTGTTTATGCCTCTAGGATACCCAAAATGTTTAGGGTTAGTATTACTAAGCTGCAGTAAATTTAAAAATATATTAGAATATAACCACTAAGTCAAATCTTAGTGGTTATAACTTAAGGATCTCCCACATCGCCTTTTTTTTTCTTGTCATCTTTTCTTTCAATTCAAAATATAATTGAGAATGGCCAATATTTATGATTTAACAACTCAAACAAGAAAAAAAAGACGTTCACGTAACGTAAACAAAACAAACATTCAACAAGCGTAGTGCAGCCAATAAACAACAGGGCCAACCCAAATTTTCAGCAGTGTCAAAATGATAAAGTAAATATCCCCAGTTTTAACTACAATCGAAATGAATGAGAATCGCTAGCGATTGCGACTGTCATGGCGTAGTCGCTTTTAAATTTCGACATCGAAATGAAATAGAATCAGGGCCCTGTAGATTCTACACTTTAAAATATTACGATTTAAGCCAAATTGTTTTAATACAATGTTAATATTAAGAAAGATACAGGGTGTTAAAGTGCAAATCAAAAATTTTATTTTTTGCTATAACTTTTATGTTTGTAAACATTTATGCATAAAAATTTACAACTGGGTACTTTTAAATATGAGAAATTATAATTTGATGCACACTTTGATGTATCTGATAGAGGGCGCCACATATGCCACATATGTGGCATAAATTTACACTTAACTTTTTTGCTCTTTGACTTACCTGTATTTGTGATAAAAAATAATAAAGATATATTATTTTAACAAAAAAAATTACTCCAGGCAACGAAGAAAAAATAGACAAAAACATTAATAAATCTAAATGTTGGTATAAAATACCTTTAACTAAAGTTAATAGTTAACTAATTATTAAATAAAATAAATATATTAGTAGGATAATTAATAATAGGATTTGACAAAAAACAGAATAATAGAATTTTACATCAAACATTTTATGTTTTATGTTAAATTAAAGTCATAATCAAAACATTTTGTTTACAAACCAAATTAAGAAATGGTTAAACTAAATAACAAAACTTTTTGTTAAAGTAAGTGTTCGATATGTCCACCATTTTCATTAATTCATTTGTCAATATATTCCATAAAAATCATCTCATATTAAATAGCGTCATTGGTTCTAAAGAAACTGCTGCAGTATTTATTTTTTCCCATAGTTAGTTGCGAAGGTTTATGAGATTCTAATAGACACGTTGTTTTAATACGCCCCATACACCAAAATCAAGCGGATTAAATTCTGGGCTACGTGGTGGCTATAATGGTACATATTTTGGATATATATCCAAATCTTTTGGTATATTATGGAACTACATCTTATTTGTCGCAGAGGTTAAATAATGTATTAAACTGTGATGTATCTCATTCATTGGTTACTTATATAGACACGGAATAACCTATCGATGGCCTTACTTATTTATATGATTATGTTACAGCTTACAAGTAACTATAATTACATATCGAACAAATGGACTATTATGATTAACTAACGAACTAATATTATGCTGAACTAAATTGCCTGTGTGTTTACTATATTTATAACAATATCGGTTATTAGGCCAACGATGATGTTTTTGTAAAAATGCTGAGTCTTTAAGGTTAGATTTGTAGCAAAAGTATTATGAAATAAGACACATATGTGTTATTCAATACCTGTGCTTTAGTTTCTAATTGTCCTAATAAAAAAGGGTAAACAATTTACGTAATGAATAATAAATATTCCTTTGTAATTTTTTATATATTAAATAATTATATCAATATCTCATCACATTGCCAAGGAATATGACTGCCACGACCAATCCAACGTTCAGAAAAGGTATATTTAACTATGTTTTCACTACCTTCTCTCTAGAATGTGGTGGGGTACCATCTTACACACACCACATATTTTCGGTTTGGGTTTTTCTTCAGCATTTTACAATAGGGAAAAAGTAAAACAACGCCAGTAAGTATAGAAACTTAAGAAGCGATAGGAAAGGAAAATTGTATACATGATCACGGCCACCGTCCGAATACGGACACAGCACCTAAAGAAGAAGATGAAGAATATTTTCTCCAATAAGACATTTAGCAGCCACAACAAAAATTTTGTAATGTTACATTATCATCTTTGAGTTGTTTTAATAAGAATAAACTATGAATTATGCTTATCTACAGGTATCCAGTGCTTTACCGCACAAATATCACAACTAAGAATTATTATGCAGCTGACTTAAACGTTAAATGCAGCTGACGTTAAATTTTGAGGTTAGATTAGATTAGATTATGTGAGGTCGTTAAGGCCATGCGGCCTCACCGCACTTCGACCTATAGAGATCTTTTGTGCATACCTTAATCTAGTTAAACTCTAAAATGCCAATACTTCTGATGAAGTTGATTAGCTTCCTAGGTGACTTGTTTCCTATGTCAGAGGACGCCAGACTTACCTCTCCTAGGAATTTTAGTTGTTTGCAGAACAGTGCTACGCAGTTGCATAGTATATGTTCTGCCGTTTCTTTTTCATTGTGACACAAACGACAGTTCTCACTATCTGATTTGCCCATATTCTTGAGATAGAGGGCAGTGACCAGTGAGAAGGCCAGTGACCATTTTGATATCTTTTTTACTCATTTCGGGAAGGCGGTTTGTTGCAGTAGGCGACACTTTTATGAGCCTTTTTGCTTGCCTTTGTCCTGGTGTGTTAGACCAATATGATCTTAGTTGATTGAGTTCCCAGGTACGGAGTTCCTCTCTGATGTGGCTTTTCGATAGTCCACAGAAGGGTTCCGGACCCTGGAATGGGGTATTAGCTCCTTCTTTTGCGAGGCTGTCAGCTTCCTCATTTCCTGCAATTCCTTGTGACCTAGCACCCACATCACAGTTACATTGTTGCGTTCCGCCAGCTTCTTGAGAGATTGTTTACAGTCCCAAACCAACTTTGACTCACATGTAAATGACTTTAGAGCCTTTAAGGCGGCTTGGCTGTCTGATAAAATAAAGACTTTTGCCCTACGGGTGTCTCGGTTGAGACATGCTATAGACATAGACACTTATGTCTATAGCATGTATTTCTGCCTAGAAGATAGTTGGGGCGTTTCCAAGAGATTTAGATTGCCTGAAATTGGGCCCAGTAACTCCCACTCCTGCCCTTTCATCTATCTTAGATCCATCCGTATACCATACGAGTGAACCTTCTTCCACTTTTGGTTCAATTTCTTCACCCATTTGGTGGTTTTTTATAACCACTTTAAAGGGTGTTTCAAAGTCGAATTTGACTGGCATAGCACCTGTCGTCATGTCCTTAGAATCCAATGGAATTTCTTCTAAGATTTTCAGGTGGCCAACTAGACCTCCAGGTTCCATTATTTGTGTCTGTCGCAGTTTTAAGGCGGTATTTACTGCCTCCATCCTTATGCAGAACTGCAAGGGAGGAAGGTTCAGCATCGACTCTAGAGCTGCAGTGGGACATGTTGACATTGCCTCTGTGATTCCCAGACAAACTAGCCGCTGCACTTTTTGCAGCTTGGCGTTAACTGTTGTTTGTTGTGTTTTTGGCCACCATACGAATGATGCGTATGTGACCATGGGCCTAATTATTGTTTTATAAGACCAGAGAGTCATTTTCGGTTGTAGGCCCCAAGTCTTTCCAAACGTCTTGCGGCAGGTCCAACTTGCCAACAAAGCTCTGGATAAAATTTTTTCAATATGATTATTCCAGGTGAGTTTTTGATCTAGGGTTACCCTCAGATATTTTACTTTTTTGGAATAGTCTAATGTGATGCCATTCATAGTTGGAACCTGTAAATTGTATTTACGTCTCCTTGTGAAAGGTATCAAATTCGTTTTACTGGGTTTGACACTTAAGCCCTCTTTCGAGCACCAACTTTTAATTTCGTTAAGAGCAGTTTGCATGAGACTAGATATAGTCTGGTCATGCTTGCCCCTAATTGTAACAACTAGGTCATCTGCGTAACCTTGGGTTATAAAACCAGAATCATGCAACTTAGTGAGAAGGTCATCCACAACCAAAGACCACAGCAGAGACGATAATACTTCCCCTTGAGGGCACCCCTTTACCGCTATCACAGTCACAGATTCTCCTTCAATACTAGCAGTGATGATTCTCGTTTTTAGCATTGACTGAATTCATTGTATTAGTGAGACTTCAATGCTCCTCTTTACTAGTGCTCTTTTTATGGATTCAAATGAGGTATTATCGAATGCTCCCTCTATGTCAATGAAAGCTCAAAGAGCTATTTCTTTTGCCATTATTGTCTTTTAAATTCTTTCAACTAGCGAATTCAGAGCATTTATAGTGGATTTGCCAGTCTGGTAGGCAAACTGATGTTTGTGAAGTGGTTTCCTCGCTAATGTTTCGCTTCTTATGTAGTAATCTACTAGTTTCTCCATTGTTTTTAGGAGAAAGGAGGTCAGGCATATAGGGCGATAAGACTTCGGACTTCCTCCTACGGACGTTTCCCCGCCTTTGGTATAAATACCACCTTTGCGTCCCTCCAAGTTTTTGGAATGTGACCTAACACAAGGCTTGCTATGAAAAGCCTTGTAACGGCCCATTCGATTTTATTTTGTGTAAAGATTTTTTCCGCTAGTTGCCTACTGGATCTGTTGAGGCCCCTTGGAGTCTCTGCCAGCTGCATACTTTGCGGTTCAGCTTCTTGTATTTGTTGAGAGCCAGGAAAATGGGTCTTCAACAGCTCTCTAATAGTTTCCGTTAGACTCTCAGTATAGTCACCATTCGGCTTTTTGATCAGTCCGATTTCATTTGTGTGATCTTTTTAGATAACCTTTTGGAGTCGTTGTGCAGGGGCTAATTCTGTTATCCCTTCGCACATTTTTCTTCATGAGTTTCTCTTTGATTTTCTTAGTTTTTTGTTGTACTTAGTAAGGGCATTTCTGTAGGAGTCCCAACTACCTGTAGATTTTGCCCTATTGAAGAATTGTCTGACCTTTTTTCTAAGTTTAGTTAACTCTTTATTCCACCAGGGAACATCCCTGGTGGTTTTCTTGTGTTTTAGAGGACAACTTGATTCATAGGCCTGTATTATGGCATTTTGAAGTTGCCATGAGGCTCAGTCTAGATTTTCCTCTGTGTCGAGCGACGTATCGAGTTCCTCCATTTCGCTGTCGAGACACTCTTTATAAGTGTCCCAATCGGTCTGTTTTGGGACTCGATATTCCTCAAGGCCCTCCTCAGATGCACCCAAGTCGAACCTTATGTGTTGATGGTCCGACATTGAGGCTTCATTCGAGACATGCCAATTGTATATTTTATTTGCTATAAACGAACTAGTTAGGGTTATATCAAGAACCTCTTTCCTAATTGCGTTTATAAATGTGGGTTTGTTACCTCTGTTTGCAATATCTAAGTTATTAGCAGATATATAGTCCAGGAGGTGCTCACCCCTGCTATTGATTCCTGTGCTACCCCATACTGTGTGGTGTGAATTTGAATCGCAGCCAATAATTAATTGTCTGTTCTTGCTCTTGCACCATCCCATAAGTCTTTGAACTTCCTCTGGAGGTGGATGGTTTTCAGAGTCACCCGGAAGATAGGCCGAAGCAATAATAATTTGCCTCTTGCCTACTTCTGTTGGCATTTCCACTATTGCGGTTACCACATCTGCCGTGGTAAATTCTGGAACAGAAATATATTTAATATTATGTGAGAGCAGTAATGCTGCTCTTGGATTGTCAGTATTGATATTATAGAGTAACCTACCTGATTTTATGTTGAGTCCTTGTATTAGTCTTCCATTAATCCAAGGCTCCTGTAGGATGCCAATGGCTAGGCTGTCGTCAATAAACCTTTTTCTAAACACACTGGTAGCTGATTTTGAATGTTGAAGGTTTATCTGCAAGCATTTCAGCCTTTGAATCATTTTTATAGCTTGGTTTGGGGATTTTTTAATTTCCCCTTGTCTTTATTGTCTGGTTTCCCAGATTTTTTTTGGCCACTAGCTGATTCCTTGAAGTCAGGCCTTTGCTTGCCTGTCCTTCTGGATTCATCTTGAGCACTTTTTTGCTCATCCGGGGCCTTAGACAGAGTAGCAGGGTTTTGAGACCCGCTAGCTGATTCCTTGAAGTCAGGCTTTTGCTTGCCTGTTCTCCAGGATTCATCTTGAGCACTTTTTTGCTCATCCGGGGCCTTAGACACCGTAGCGGGTTTTTGAGACCCGCTTGTTGTGGGTTGATTTCTGCCACTTTTGTCTCTTAGGACCGTACGAACATATCTGTAGTTGATCGTATGCCCCGTTGATTTTAGCCTTTCGGCGGATTGGCTGTCCACTGAAAGGGTTAGAATTTCCACGGCTCCACTCGTAGACCTATTCAGTATTCCCCATGCGGAGGTATGGAGGCTAAAGTTTTGAGCCTCTATTAGACCTAGAATTTTCTCCGTGGAATAATCCTTACTTCCGGGAAGGTACGCCGTAAAGACTTCAGTGTGAGAAATTTCTGTTCCCTCTACAAGTCTCAATGTGGCACCCTCCCATGGCTGTATCTCTCCAACTTTAGCCACTGCAATGTGGCTTTGTCGGCGCATATCAAGGCTAGCCAGACCGGTCTGTTTTGAGCCCTCAGAAAGTTAGGCTTTTCGCTCTTTTGTTTCTGGAGCTCAAGAATTTTGTCTAAGATTTTCTCCTTAACGGCCTCTAATTGTTCCGTTGTAAGGAGATGGCGTGGGAATTCCGAGGGCAGGATTCCCACTTTAACACCTTCAGCCATTTGACTGAAGGAGGGTAATGACGTAATAGACACGGTTTATACCAGGCAGGTTTCCGTAGATGGCTGTCTCCTCCCGCAACGAAACAATCTGGAAATTTTGAGGTTACTAACAAGTATTTTCTTTGTAAAAATTATGTATGTTTAATATTTTTTAAAACAAATAGAGCTAACTTAAAGAGCAAAAAAGTTAAGCACAAATCTATGCCACACATGTGGCGCTCTCTATCAGTTACATTAATGTGTGTATAAAATTATAACTTATCCTACTTAAGAGCGTCCAATTATAAAAAAATGTCCAAAAATATTTACAAACGTAAAAGCTTTCTTAATATCAACATTTTATTAAAACAAGTTGGCTTAAATCGTAGTATTTTAACGTGCAGAGAATTTACGGTTTCTGTTTGTACAATTACTTAAGGACCACCCTGTATATATATATATATATATATATATATTTGAAACTGGGTTATGGCGTCGCAGATACAACTTAGAACTATATCAGTTATACACGATCCAGATATTGGAAAATTCGTTAAAGTGTAGAGACTTAGATGGGCTGGACACATTGCTAGGATGTCAGATCACGAATACACGAAGAGGTTAATATTTTCAAAACCAGAGGGCACAAGAAGCAGAGGACGACCACGAATGAGATGGATTGATGATGTGGAAGAAAACCTACATATTCTAAGGGTCAGAAGATGGAGGGAAGTTGCCAGGAATCGACAGGAGTGGCGACTTCTTTGTGAGCAGGCCAAGATCCATGATGATGATGATATATACATATATGTATATATAAGTAAAGAAAGAGTGAGTAAGATTGCACTATTATAATAAAAGTCGAGAGTTCATAAATTTGCGTTTTAGATACAGTGTTACCTCTATTTTCTGTGTGTGTGTGTGTGTGTGTGTGTGTGCTGCTTCTATGACGGCTCAGTCGTGGCTTAGGCTTGGATGACGAGTTCTGTCGGTGCAGCGTAGGTTGTTCGTAGACGAGCAGAGTCGTGGCTTGGACGACGAGTTCTGAGAGAGCAGCGTAGGCGAAGTGGTTCAGTTCGACTTCTTGTTTCTGGTGAATTCTTAGGACGTTTGCTGATGTCCTGACCAGAAGTACCAATATATGTTGTCCAACCAGGGGTACCAATTTATGTTGTAAATTGTCTCCTTTTTACAACACAAGAAGCTGGCCAGACGTTGGTACTGGCTAAATAGGTGGACTTTTTCGTAAACAAACAAACAAACAACGTCGAACTGGTAATAATAATGCTTTATTGTATATAATGGTAAAAGTATTTAACTAACACTGTTTATTTCTCTGCTATGTGTACGAAGGTAAGGTTTACGTAGAGCTGTAACGAGTCCGTCACTTTAATAATTCTTTAATCACGTTTAAATAAAAATTTTAAATCCATATTCCATTAATATTTCTCAATTTTTCATTTCTAAGTTGGTATTAAGCAACGACACCAAGCGGCAGTTTTGGCAGACATGCTTATCCGACTAGCAACGAATGGTCACCGCTCACTCTTATTCTGACTTCGGAGAAGGAAAGTTGGGTTTAAAAAACAGGTGGCCAGGGATGGCTTAGAAGTTGTTTTTTTAGAATATTAAAGTTTTTTTGGGGAAGAAGTTGCACAAAGTTTTGGTTTGTTTTTTTTTAGTGTCCCGTTTGGTTTGTAGCCACTCTGAGCCGATTAGTAGATAGAATTATCAATAAAAAGTATAAAAACCACCAGCCATTTTGATTTCTAAAATATTGTCATTTTTCCTTTGATATTCGATATATATATATATCTGTCATTTTTCACCTCATTTCTTTACGAAATATTCTAGATTTAAATATAGTAATAAAATAAATTCATATGTCAATTTTCTATTTTACTTCCGGGCCTTAAACATATAATTATCTATCTTTAAAACTATCTACTAACTATTAAGACTATCTATAAAAATATTCTGTCTCATACCGTTCTTTTATATTCTATAATATATCGAGAGCATGCTTTTCGTTAAAATTATCTATTTAATCAATCCATTTTATATAAAATATTGTCAAACCATACGAAGGTCACATTATTTATAAAAACATTAAATCTTTTTGCTTTCATACTTCATGCTTTCATAAGTAACTTTTTATATTACTTTTCAAGCTTAATAAATCTTGTGTTTTTCTCTACTTTTTATCAAGAGTAAGATAGAACTCTAACACAAATGTTCTTTTTAGGCTACTGAAGGAGTCAAGCAGGAGTCAAGGGAAGAATTTTTTATTTTGTTTTTTTTTTGATATTTTTTTAAAGAAGAAGGGTTAAGTTATTTCCTAGTCGGATTTACACCTAATTCCAGGGTTGATTCTCCTCTGCCTTAGCTGTTCCCTCAGAGGTCCAGATCTTACCATACTATTCCCGGACAACTTTAAGAAACCAGCCGAAAATACCTCCCTCATTTAGAGTTTGGAACATTGTCAATCTGTATTAAGTTTATTTATTAATTTTATTTTTTTTTAATATCTTTTTTTTTTAACCTTAACTCGTATTATTTTACCTTATTAATAAAAACCTGTCATTTTTTCTAAAATAATACTGAATAATATTTAAAAACTAATTGTCAACTACAGGTTGATGTTTTAAATCCTCCCTATCAACCCTGTTGTACGGTTTTATGTGTACACATTTAATCATAGAGTTAGTTATTGATATTTCATTATTATATATTTAAACCTTGGACATCTATCCCGTCAGGATAGTGTCCTTGTTACTTTATTAGGACATTTAATTGAAAGCCGAAGTACAGAGTTACATCTCTAGTAGGCAAGTAAATTACCTTTGTAGGTAGAGTCATCAAATTTTTCTTATATTTTATTATTTGTAAATTCAGATAATTAGGGATCAATTGTGTATAACCAGGTAATTTTTTTTAGTATATAAGTAACTAGGTGAACTGTACATAAATGGTGGTGGGTAGCATATAAATTACTGTATATATTTGGATAGGTATTAAATTTGTTGTGAAGACTAAATATTTCAATTAATACCTGTTTTCCTTTTCATTTCAGCAAAAAGGGTATACAGCTTTCCAAGATACCTTGAAAGGTATATGGTAATACTTTCCTGAAGCCCAATCACATCTTAGAGCAACTTCCATAGTTTATCACTTTCATTAACATTATTCATATATATATATATATATATATATATATATATATATATATATATATATATATATATATATATATATATATATATATATTGATTACCTTATCATTCATTTACGGTCTCTGTAGGGCATGAAAATTGGCCGAATCCTCTTGTAAGTGTCAAGTAGTAGTCGTAGTAGTAGTTTTGATTTTCAGAAAAAAATAGAATATTTTTAAAAGTTTTTGTAAAGTGCTATAAAAAAAATTAACCATAAATATATTACTATATTACATGCTATGCTAATAATATAAAAAAATTGAACAACTAACTGTATGTAAAGTTGGATTAATATAATTTATTTTGTGCACGCTTATGTGTTTCTGGGTAACAAATATTATAGTTTTGAGAATTTCTTATTTTTCAAATATATCTTGTACTGTAAAAGATTTTTCTATTGTAGTTTTTAAATTATCAGAAAAAAAAACGGGTGTGGCATTCCAGTGGGATTGCTGGTAAAAGTTATACTTCTATACTATACACGCGTTCGTCGTTACAAATTTATATGGGAGTCAATCTGCACAATTATTACATATACTTCATCTAATTTACTTACCGTTGCACGTCATCCGCGTCATAGCCCGTGAGGTCACATGATACTAACGCGAAATATTTAGGCGGTAGGTGTGTTCTTTTTTAGAATCACTTTGCCGCGTACATTGGCGTTACAGCCACTAGATATATTTTAATATATACGCGTAGCAATAGCGCACCTAGAATTTGCCTCTGGGGTGGGGGGGTTTGACTGGTCACCGAGTCACCGTTTTTTATGATGTTACCTCCATTTTGAGTCCTTAAAATGTGTGAGTAACAGTGTCGAAATAGGGTCCGGAGCGGGTTTAACCCCCAAAACCCCTCCTGTTTATGCCACTGACGCGTAGAAATAATATTTAAAGATTTATATTAATGTTAAAGAAATACACAATAATGTGTTTTCATTTAATTTGTATAAATGCATTATAAAGCGTTTTTGTGAAGAACATTTGTTCGGAACAAACTGTAACTGTAATCGAACGAAGGTGATATTTTGTCATAAATTGGTAACACTTATTTGACACTTGCGGTGGTGACACTTTTTATTTTACATTTTACATAAAATAAAATAAATATCTATGTATTCCATTTTACATCTTTATACGACGCATACAAGCGGCTCAAATTGTTTTTAACAAGATTATTTTTTAACTTTTGTTCTGTTTCTATTTATTTACATTAAATATTAATTTGTTTTGTAGTATAATCCACTTTTGCAATAATTATGTAACCTATTTGATTTAAAATGGATTCAGGATTTTTTTATACTTTGGTAACTATGTCAAATTCGATCTCTGTCAATGATAATTACGTGCAACGGTAAGCACATTAGATGGACTGTATGTAATGCTATATTTAAGAGAGAGCAGAAAGAGAAAAAGAATTAGGCATACAGGTATATGTTGCATCGTTTGCTGTATATAAAAATTTGACCTGTAATAGGAGTATAGTAAGTAAATGAAGAATTAAATCAATATTTTAATGACAATATAAATTTTTATTTTTATATATGTATAAAAGGAGTTGAATGCAAAAAAAATTTTGCATTCATGTATCGTAACATGTCAAAGATATTTCTATTGTAGTTTTTGGTTTTTTGAATGAAATGAAATGAAAAAAAATTTGAATGTTTTTAAAATTGTTAGATAAGTATTATCAAAAAAAAAAAATTGAAAATGTATTCCAGTATTACATCCTAATTATATACAAATTGATCAAATAAATATGTAAATTTGTGCTAATATAATTAATTTGTGCTCGCTTATTTGTTTCTGGGCAATGGCTTTACAGTTTTGAGAATTTCATATTTTTCAAATACACCATAAACGTAAAAGATTTTTCTATTGTAGTTTCTGATTTTTCAATAAAAAATATAATATTTTTAAAAGATTTTGTAAAGTGTTATCAAAAAAAGTTAAAAATATATTTTAAGACATTACATACTGATATGAAAAATTTAAAAACTGTGAATGTAAATTTCGCTTATTATAATGTATTTGTGTACGCTTATGTGTTTCTGGGTAACAGAGATTATTTTTTCGAATATACCTTGTTTACAGTTATGGTACCATAACTGTAAAATATTTTTCTATTGTAGTTTTTGGTTTTTCAGAAAAAAAAAATACAATGTTTTTAAAAGTTTTTGTAAAGTGCTATCAAAAAAAAAATAAAAATATATTACAATACACTCTAGCCTAATGTCTCTTCTTTATTACGAAAATTCCTACACATTTAAAGAAAATCGCACGTTAATAGTAGAGGATCCGATATAATATAGAACTGCACCGTTATTTTTTAAGGACCAAAAATTATTTACAAGGACACTAAGTTCCTGTATTTGGCTGTATACCATATATTAAAAAACTTTTTAAATAAAATCCTTTATAAAAAGGTATATAAAAACCCAGTTGGGCTATGTTAAATTGACATAACGTTTTCGGAATAAGTATTCCATCATCAGTGTCTAGTTAATACATGGATGTAGCCAATAAATATGTGGGTAAAAACCCTTTAAAAATTATTAAATGAAATTTAGTTTACATTATGTCTAATTTACAATTAAGATGCTAAAGTTACCGTTGGATTGGTAACATGGCGACATATGACTCTACATTAAGTTGCAAGTCCTGAGACGGTATGTCTACGAGGACTTTATTAAAGCAACTGAGTTGCCTTTAGTTAACTCTTTATTCCACCAGGGAAGATCCCTGGTGGTTTTCTTGTGTTTTAGAGGACAACTTGATTCATAGGCCTGTATTATGGCATTTTTGAAGTTGCCATGAGGCTCAGTCTAGATTTTCCTCTGTGTCGAGCGACGTATCGAGTTCCTCCATTTCGCTTTCGAGACACTGTTTATAAGTGTCCCAATCGGTCTGTTTTGGGACTCGATATTCCTCAAGGCCCTCCTCAGATGCACCCAAGTCGAACCTTATGCGTTGATGGCCGACATTGAGGCTTCATTCGAGACATGCCGATTGTATATTTTATTTGCTATAAACGAACTAGTTAGGGTTATATCAAGAACCTCTTTCCTAATTGCGTTTATAAATGTGGGTTTATTACCTCTGTTTGCAATATCTAAGTTATTAGCAGATATATAGTCCAGCAGATAATAATACCACTGAAGAAATTGAAATAAAGCGAGGTGTGAGACAAGGGTGTATACTGTCACCAACCCTGTTTAATCTCTATTCCGAAGACGTAATGAATAGAACACTCTCTGAGCAATCCGTAGGTATTAAAATAAATGGTGTTAGATCTGTTAGAAACAATCTGAGATTTGCCGACGACACCGTTCTGATCGCAGAAACACTTGAAGAGCTACAGACATTGGTGAATAAGATAGCAGACTGCAGCGAAGAATATGGACTATCTTTGAACATAAAGAAAACTAAATTTATGGTAATATCGAAATCAACACAAAATGTCCAAAATTTATATTTACACAATGAAATTATCGATCGAGTTAGCAAATACAAATATTTAGGCACTTTTATAAATGAAGACAACGATAGCTCAGCAGAAATCAAAATAAGAATAGAAAAAGCCAGATCCATATTCACTAAAATGAAGAGAGTGTTCTGCGGAAGAGATTTGAGCCTTTAAATGAAACTTCGCCTGATGAGATGTTACGTACTTTCTGTGCTGTTCTACGGAATGGAGTCATGGACGTTGAAAAAGATTGATACCAAAAAATTAGAGGCATTTGAACTGTGGATGTATCGCAGAATCCTGAGAATATCATGGACCGAGAGAGTCACAAATGTCGAGGTCTTGAGAAAAATGAATAAAGAAAAGGAAGTCATATTTACGATCAAAAAACGAAAACTGCAATACTTGGGACACATTACAAGAGGCGAAAGATATGAACTGCTTCGAATAATTATGCAAGGGAAAATAGCAGGAAAAAGGTCCATAGGAAGAAGACGAAACTCCTGGCTAAAGAATCTACGGGAATGGTATAGCTGTAGCAGCAACGAATTGTTTCGGTCAGCAGTTTCGAAAATACGTATAGCCCTGATGATCGCCAACCTTCGGAACGAAGATGGCACTTGAAGAAGAAGACTCACTCTTTCTTTACTTATATATACATATATGTATATATCATCATCATCATGGATCTTGGCCTGCTCACAAAGAAGTCGCCACTCCTGTCGATTCCTGGCAACTTCCCTCCATCTTCTGACCCTTAGAATATGTAGGTCTTCTTCCACATCATCAATCCATCTCATTCGTGGTCGTCCTCTGCTTCTTGTGCCCTCTGGTTTTGAAAATATTAACCTCTTCGTGTATTCGTGATCTGACATCCTAGCAATGTGTCCAGCCCATCTAAGTCTCTACACTTCAACGAATTTTCCAATATCTGGATCGTGTATAACTGATATAGTTCTAAGTTGTACCTTCGACGCCATAACCCAGTTTCAAATATATATATATATATATATATATATATATATATATATATATATATATATATATATATATATATATATATATATATATATATATATATATATATTGTTATGATGTATTGTTTGTTTGAATGATGAGCAATGAGTATTTTTAATAATAATAATATATAGGGTTTTTATCGCGGTTCTCAAAGAATTAATTTGTAAGTACTTTTTTAAATTATCTTTATTATATCTATTATGAAACACATATATATATATATATATATATATATATATATATATATATCTAACCTAGCCAATGTAAATTTAAAATAAACTATCTTTAATTTGAAATTCTTATGAAACTAATTTAATTCTATAGACAATGTAAAATTTAAACAAACTATCTACAAAATTGAAATTGTTATGACACTAACTAAATTATATTAACAAAATTTTGTACCTTTCTGTCACTGAATGCCTAAATGAACTGTTTTCCACTATATAGATTATAATCACCACTCAAATGTCTTCTTCTCAGCTTCGGTTATTCTTGTTTTTGTGAAATTACTTTTTCCAATTATTAGCTTCCAACAATTTAAGATATTTTTCTTCACCAGCATTTATAAACCACCAAGCAAACCAGCAAACAGCATTTATTTTTATTCTTCTTTTCAATATATCAATATCCAATCACCAAAATATCATTTAATTTTATTATTCAATTAATACTTCTTCCATTATCCAATTATCATTTATACATAATATAATTTTTAATCTTCAATATTATTTTCTTTATACTGTTTCTTAATATTGGTTTAACTCACTGTATTGAACAATTGTAACTGATTGACTGCCTCTAACTAATTTTCATACTAAAAACTTATAACTGATTGACTAACTGAATGGACTTTCTTACTAAACTTTCTGACTGACTGACTTTCTGAATCCAAATCACCGGGTATTTATATATTTTTGGATGTTCCGGAACCATCTGGTAAGAATCATGTTCCATTTGTTCTATTAAATACATGTCTGAATTTTCTGAAACAAACCATTTCGCAAACAAGGCCATCTCCGGTGATCTAGAGAATTCCATACTTTTCTATTAATAATTTTGTTGACATTTAGGCTTTTCAGATCAGAATATACACTTAAATCATTAAATATATATAAATTAAACATTTTAAACTAACATTATTATTATAACCCCACTTTATATTCCTCATTATTTAAAATGTCACTTGGAGAGTATGTATAGTTGGTTGCCTATGCACATGGCTCACTTAAATATATTTACAACATTAAAATACAACTTTTTACAATTATTATATGCTAATTTCTTAAAAATGCCCTCACATAAATAATTTTTATTAAATTCTCTAGTATATAACTTCTTAAAATAACCAAATACTTGTTATATCTAATATTATCTAGTATATAACTTATAAATCATCTTCTATAAACCCCAATCGTATCAATACCCCAAAATAATATTTAAAATAAATAATTTACTTATTATTTTTTTAAATATTAATTTTCTTGTCCACTAATTTAATTTCTTATTTAAAATTTGTTCTATTAAGTACACCTCTGTTCGCTGTCTATGTCAAACTGTCATGTCAAATATAACAATGGAGGCTATAATATAAGAAAATAAACATATATAATCTAATCATCTATTATTGTGTTATGTTTATTTATAGACAAAACCTAGGAATTATTTCCATTCAACAGGCTTTCATCCATATGAATTGGTAAGTTTTACACTTTATTATATTAGAAAGACATTTATAAAATCAATTTTGTATCTAACCCCAAATTATGATTTTTAGGGTACAAAATAATTTCCATATGTACAAGACAACAAGTATGATGTCAAATTGATTCACAATAATGAAATCTACCATTTATTTAACAAATCAAGTCTATTGAATAAAATGGATATATCAGTAACAGTTGTTATTATTAATGTTAAAAGTATAGAAAACATTATTCATTCTCTTCATAATACTTGAAAGATGTCGTTGATATGGAACATGCCTCTTAGTCTGTTCTCTGCATCTATTAACACATAACTATTTAGTCCATTCTGATTTTCAATTCTGTATGGACCTTCAAACATTGGTTGTAATTTCTTACAACGGTTTTCTTTAACATTACTTTTTCTAAGTGAACGGATTAACACTTTATCTCCCTTTTGAAATGTGATTGGTTTTTTTTATTCTTTGATTTTGTCTTCTGATATATTTTTCAGCTTTCCTCCTAATTCGGTTATTCACTTTCTGCATTACTTGTTCTAACACATCCTGATTATATTCACTAATTCATTTTCTGTTTCCTATATGGCCAAACATTAAATATTCTGGTACTTCCTCTGTATTTAAATTATGTGTATTATTTAAAAAATATTCTACTTGTGGTATATGTTGCTGCCACGTTTCATGTTGATCTTGGCACACTATTCTTAAATATTTTATAACTTCTTTAATATATCTTTCTGCAGGATTTGCCTGAGGATGTCTGATACTTGTAAAATGAATGTTGATTCCCTTTTTCTCACAAAATGCTCGAAATTTTTGGTTGTTAAAATATGTAGCATTATCTATTATGCAATTTCTAAATGGTCCTATTTCTTCGAAAAATTGATTAATATATAATTTCAATGTTTTAACATTTGTTCTTGAGCAGGGATATAGTTTAATAAATTTTGTATATAAATCAACTATCACTAGTATATGCTTTTTTCCTGTTGGACTTGGAACTAAATTTGAAATAAAATCCATGGACACTGTATTTAGTTTTTCATATACAACATTAGATCTATATGTGTTCTGATTTTTGAAATTCTTTTCTTTGTTTATTTGACATATTTGGCATTGGGTAGTAATTTCTTTTGCTATACTTATGTCATTCTTTGCAAAATAATTGTCCCTAAATAGCATCCATAGCTTTCTTAAACCAATATGCATGTAATTATTATGTAAATTTTTCAATATTTTCCTTGCTAAAGTTCTAGTTATTAGATATACTTCTATGCCATTTATTATTTTATAATAAACTCCATCTTTCTTAAGGACTTTTTGTTTTTCACTCAAATTGATCTGATCTCTTATAATTTCTTCTTTAGAATATAATCCAGTACTTTCTACTAATTGATTTAATCCAATTTTTATTGTTCGCTGCCCTTTTTGTGATGTATTTTCTAACCTTGATAAAGCAACTGCCACTATATTGGATTTTCCAGAAATGTATTTGATTTCAAATGAGTATTCACTCAATATTAGACTCCACCGATGTATTCTACTGTTTCCATATTTGTTATTTAATATAGATGTTAAAGCTTGGTGATCTGTTTCTATTGTAAATTCATTACCCAACAAATAAAATCTTAATTTTGTGACACAATGTATAATACTTGCTAGTTCTAATTCTGAAACTGAGTAACCCTTTTCATGTGGCTTTGTAATTCTTGAAATGAATTGTATTGGGTATTCGACCCCATCATGTATTTGTAATAATACCCCTGATAATCTCTCTATGGATGCATCTGTTCTTAATATGAATGGCTGTGTGTAGTCAGGATAATATATTTTTAAATTTGACAGAAAAATGTTTTTAATTTCTTGGAATGCTAGTTCTCTTCTCTGATCCCATCTCCATTTTACACCTTTTCTCAGTAGTTCAAGTAATGGAATTTCTTTTATACTTAGATCTGGTATCATCCTTTTATAATAATTAATTATTCCAATAAATCCTCTTAAAGTTCTTAAATTGTGTGGTGTTTTATATTCCTGAATGACTTGTGTCCGTTCTGGATTCATTTCGATTCCCTTAGTGTTAAGTTTATAACCTAGATATATTACTTCTTTTTGAAAAAATGTACATTTTTCTTGATTTATTTTTAGTCCAACTTTGTCTAATCTATTTATTATAATTTTTAGGTGTTTCTCATGATCTTCAGCCGTTTTAGAAAAAATTAATATATCATCAATGTAGTGAATTACAAAATGTTCATATTGATCCAAAATATCATGAAGACATCTACATAGAGCACTGCAAGATGATTGAAGTCCAAATGGTACTACTTTGAATTGATATACTACTCCATCTATCTGAAATCCTGTATACTGTCTACTTTTTCTTTCTAAAGGTATTAACCAAAAACTATGCTGTAAATCGATTTTAGTGAAAAATGACATTCCTGTAATTCTTCCTAGTATTCCATCTATACTCATTGGTGCTTCAAATTGCTTTTCAGTGATCTTGTTAATATTCCTTGCATCCAAACATAACCTGATTTCACCTGATCTTTTTCGTACTACTACTATGGGGTTAATAAAACGTGTATCTGCCTTCTCAATGATTCCATCTTCTAACATATTACTAATTGTTTTGTTTACTTCTTCTCTGTATTTATATGGTATAGGGTATGATTTTGTTTTAAAATCTTTTTCTTCTTTAACTTTTATACTATGGATATAATTTTGTGCAATTCTATTTTCTTTATTGACAAGTCCCTTGTGTTGCTGCAATATGGAAACGACTATTGATTTATATTCTTCAGGGCAATTTAAAACTTTTTTCATATCTTCTTCTTTACAAATAAAATTATTCTTCATTATGTACTCATTATTCCTTGCTTCCAATTTTACGCACTCCACCTCGTAGGCATCCATCTGCTTAAAATTTCCATTCCTTAAAAATTCACTACAAAAATTACTCTTACATTCTTTTGGGACATATCCCTATCATCAAAATACATTTCTTCTTCATAAACATCACTATTTTCTTTTAATAATATCCTATCAACTCTTATTCCTTTTTCCACCTCATCTTTCTGCATAAATTTAATTATTTGCCCTTCCAAAGTTACCATTTTTTCTTCAAAATCTATCTTTACTTTCTTCTTTTCCAATTCATCATTTCCCATTAATATATCAACACATAAATCCTTGACAATAAATCCTTGCATATTAATTTCTTTATTAAGAATATTAATTTTAAAATTGGCTAGTTTATCAATTTCACCCAACAATTTAAATTTTTGGAATCTTTATTATATCTGATAGTTTTAATGTATTAAAAATAAAATTCTCCGAGACTAAAGTACTTTCTGAACCAGTATCTATCATAATTTTAATCATTTTATTTTTGGCCAAAGCCTTTATATAAATTAAATTAATAGATTCAATAATTTTATCTTCATCTAGAGAAATAAATTCAGAAGGTTTTTCATAATATCAATGGCCTAACTTGTAATTCAGAAAGTTTACTGAACAAAATTTTGATTATTAGAATTGTCAGATTGTATCTGACCACTTGGATCTGATGTCCTATGTCTTTCCCTACTATGACTTCTACTCACATTTTCTTGCCTTGTACGATTTCGTTCCCTGTCTTCGCAGCTCCTATTCCTTCGAACACAATTTACCTGTCTGTTATAGTTAGGTCGCTCTGTATTTCTTCTATTGTTAAAATCTTGTCTATTATTATTAGTACTGTTATTAAAATTTAAAATTCTGTCTATTTTGATTACTGTTATTATTATTAAAATTTTGTAAACTATCACCATTTCTATTAATATTATATGATTGTCTATATTGTTGATTATCATTTTTATTATATTGAAAGTTATTATTGTTTTTTCTGTTGTTATTATTACTTGTCATATTGCCTCTTTGTATTCTTTGAATAAAATTAATAAAACTATCTATTGTTTGAATATTTTGTACAGTTACTGTTTGCACAACATCAGCATCAAAATGTCTAGATACATTTAAGATTGTTTCATCCTCTCTAAGTGGTGGTTCTAAATATTTTGCAACTGTTATCAGTTTTAATGCATAATCTACCATATTTGATTTTAAATTGTGATTATACTTTCCAAAATATAGAATTTCTCTAAACTTTGCTTGCTCTAATTCACCCCAATAATAATTTAAAAATTTATTTTCAAATGTTTGAAAATTATCTAAATCATTTTCAATACTAGCAAACCAAGTTGCTGCATTGTCATTTAATGTCATTCTAATATAATCTTTAATATCATTAATATTATTTACTAATCTTAATTTATGTTTTAAACTGTTTATGTATACTCTAGGATGCAAATTTTTTATATTACCAGTGAATTTAATCCCAGTCTCATTTGTTAAATTTAAGTAAGGTCTCCCTATGTCTCTCATTTGTGAAATATCATCTATTCTCTGTTCCACATTTCTTATTTGATTACTATTTATTTGGATATTTTGTTGTATATCGTCTAATTTTTCTTCTGTGTTTCTCCTGTCTTCGTTAATTTTTACTTCTAAGTTACATTTCTGCAACTCTATTTTCTGTTCTATATCTATCTTATTATCTTGAATAATCCTCTTTACTTCTGTCCTCTCATTTTTTATCCTTTTCTTGTAGTCATTCCGTATATTTTTTATTTCATTTGCTACTTTTTTCTCTGCAGTTTCAAGTTTTTTATCCATTTGTTTTTCTATTTGTTTTACAATTTTATTATTATTATCTTCTATTTTCTTTTCTAATTTTCTATAATTCTCTTCTAATTTCTGTTCCATTTTTTTCATGTCTTCTTTGACTTCTTTTGAATTCTCTTCCAATTTTTTCATATTCTCTTCCATTTTTTTGTTCATCTGCATCATTAATGACATCAAAGCTGCCATATTGACATTTTCCTCTCTTTCTGGATTCATTTCTGCAGTATCTTGTGGAACTTGAACTAAAATCTCCTCTTGTACAGGTTGTGTTTCTACTTCAACATCTTCTTCATTCTTTTTGCTTCTTGTACCTTTCTTTCCTTGAGACATTTTGAGACTTTACTTGTTCAAATATAATTAAAAATAAAATCTATAATTTTTTTTTACTGATAATTAATTTAACTATATGAGAGCACTTATCTTCCCAAACTAATTCTTTTAAATAGAGAGCCCCACGTTGGGCGCCAAATTGTTATGATGTATTGTTTGTTTGAATGATGAGCAATGAGTATTTTTAATAATAATATATAGGGTTTTTATCGCGGTTCTCAAAGAATTAGTTTGTAAGTACTTTTTTAAATTATCTTTATTATATCTATTATGAAACACATATATATATATATATATATATATATATATATATATATATATATCTAACCTAGCCAATGTAAATTTAAAATAAACTATCTTTAATTTGAAATTCTTATGAAACTAATTAAATTCTATAGACAATGTAAAATTTAAACAAACTATCTACAAAATTGAAATTGTTATGACACTAACTAAATTATATTAACAAAATTTTGTACCTTTCTTCCACTGAATGCCTAAATGAACTGTTTTCCACTATATAGATTATAATCACCACTCAAATGTCTTCTTCTCAGCTTCGGTTATCCTTGTTTTTGTGAAATTACTTTTTCCAATTATTAGCTTCCAACAATTTAAGATATTTTTCTTCACCAGCATTTATAAACCACCAAGCAAACAGCATTTATTTTTATTCTTCTTTTCAATATATCAATATTCAATCACCAAAATATCATTTAATTTTAATATTCAATTAATACTTCTTCCATTATTCAATTATCATTTATACATAATATAATTTTTAATCTTCAATATTATTTTCTTTAAACTGTTTCTTAATATTGGTTTAACTCACTATATTGAACAATTGTAACTGATTGACTGCCTCTAACTAATTTTCATACTAAAAACTTATAACTGATTGACTAACTGAATGGACTTTCTTACTAAACTTTCTGACTGACTGACTTTCTGAATCCAAATCACCGGGTATTTATATCTTTTTGGATGTTCCAGAACCATCTGGTAAGAATCATGTTGCATTTGTTCTATTAAATACATGTCTGAATTTTCTGGAACAAACCATTTCGCAAACAAGGCCATCTCCGGTGATCTAGAGAATTCCATACTTTTCTATTAATAATTTTGTTGACATTTAGGCTTTTCAGATCAGAATATACACTTAAATCATTAAATATATATAAATTAAACATTTTAAACTAACATTATTATTATAACCCCACTTTATATTCCTCATTATTTAAAATGTCACTTGGAGAGTATGTATAGTTGGTTGCCTATGCACATGGCTCACTTAAATATATTTACAACATTAAAATACAACTTTTTACAATTATTATATGCTAATTTCTTAAAAATGCCCTCACATAAATAATTTTTATTAAATTCTCTAGTATATAACTTCTTAAAATAACCAAATACTTGTTATATCTAATATTATCTAGTATATAACTTATAAATCATTTTCTATAAACCCCAATCGTATCAATATATATATATATATATATATATATATATATATATATATATATATATATATATTGATTTAGAGTATCAGCAATCGGTCAGGAAATAAAACTCTATTTGTTCAGTCTCTCAATATTTCGTCACGATTTTGTGACTTCTTCAGGAGAAAACTGTAAATTTATTAGAATAATTAATGATTATATGTAAACAAAATGAATATTTTAATACTTACAACTATAAGAAAGAAAATTTAAATTTTTCTGGCATATCTAAATAAATGAATCTGGCATATCTAAATTCTTATAGTAATTCTCTAGTAACTGTACCTATAATTTTATTACATTCCTAAATATCAGTATTGCAGTAACTGACTACATACCATCAATTACATTTTATAGATCAATTTATCGTGTTCCTGATTCTTTCTCAATTTTATTAATTCCATCTTTCTGAATGAATATATAATTCCATCTTTCTTTATAAAATGAATAATACTGTCATAGTAATTGTTTATTTTAACCTACTCGCTGAAAATTGTACAACGGGAATTCACTCTATAACATATTGCGGTTACCATAACTCCTTAATAAAATCAAACAAAAATATGTCATTTATTTAGATATGCCAGAAAAATTTAAATTTTCATTCTTATAGTTGTAAGTATTAAAATATTCATTTTGTTTACATATAATCATTAATTATTCTAATAAATTTACAGTTTTCTCCTGAAGAAGTCACAAAATCGTGACGAAATATTGAGAGACTGAACAAATAGAGTTTTATTTCCTGACCGATTGCTGATACTCTAAAATCAATATTTAAAACAGTACGGTCGAAAAAATAATTTGAAATATATATATATATATATATATATATATATATATATATATATATATACAGGGTGGTCCTTAAGTAATTGTACAAACAGAAACCGTAGATTCTCTGCACTTTAAAATACTACGATTTAAGCCAACTTGTTTTAATAATGTTGTTGATAATTAAGAAAGCTTTTGAAAATATTTTTTGGACATTTTTTTATAATTGGACGCTCTTAAGTAGGATAATTATAATTTTATACACACATTAATGTAACTGATAGAGGGCGCCACATATGCCACATGTGTGGCATAGATTTGTGCTTAACTTTTTTGCTCTTTAAGTTAGCTCTATTGTTTTAAAAATATTAAACATACATAATTTTTACAAAGAAAATACTTGTTAGTAACCTCAAAATTTACAGATTGACGTTTCGTTGCGGGAGGAGACAGCCATCTACGGAAACCTGCCTGGTATAAACCGTGTCTATTACGTCATTACCCTCCTTCAGTCAAATGGCTGA
Source organism: Diabrotica undecimpunctata (assembly GCF_040954645.1). Lineage (NCBI taxonomy): Eukaryota > Metazoa > Arthropoda > Insecta > Coleoptera > Chrysomelidae > Diabrotica > Diabrotica undecimpunctata. Next base: position 67,031,876 of record NC_092808.1, read on the forward strand.
AGGTGTTAAAGTGGGAATCCTACCCTCGGAATTCCCACGCCATCTCCTTACAACGGAACAATTAGAGACCGTTAAGGAGAAGATCTTAGACAAAATTCTTGAGCTCCAGAAACAAAAGAGCGAAAAGCCTAACTTTCTGAGGGCTCAAAACAGACCTGTCTGGCTAGCCTTGATGTGCGCCGACAAAGCCACATTGCAGTGGCTGAAGTTGGAGAGATACAGCCATGGGAGGGTGCCACATTGAGACTTGTAGAGGGAACAGAAATTTCTCACACTGAAGTCTTTACGGCGTACCTTCCCGGAAGTAAGGATTATTCCACGGAGAAAATTCTAGGTCTAATAGAGACTCAAAACTTTAGCCTCCATACCTTCGCATGGGGAATACTGAATAGGTCTACGAGTGGAGCCGTGGAAATTCTGACCCTTTGAGTGGACAGCCAATCCGCCGAAAGGCTAAAATCAACGGGCATACGATCACTACAGATATGTTCGTACGGTCCTAAGAGACAAAAGTGGCAGAAATCAACCCACAACAAGCGGGTCTCAAAAACCGCCTACGGTGTCTAAGGCCCCGGATGAGCAAAAAAGTGCTCAAGATGAATCCTGGAGAACAAGGCAAGCAAAAGCCTGACTTCAAGGAATCAGCTAGCCGGTCTCAAAACCCTGCTACTCTGTCCTAAGGCCCCGGATGAGCAAAAAAGTGCTCAAGATGAATCCAGAAGGACAGGCAAGCAAAGGCCTGACTTCAAGGGAATCAGCTAGTGGCCAAAAAAATCTGGGAAACCAGACAATAAAGGCAAGGGGAAATTAAAAAATCCCCAAACCAAGCTATAAAAATGATTCAAAGGCTGAAATGCTTGCAGATAAACCTTCAACATTCAAAATCAGCTACCAGTGTGCTTAGAAAAAGGTTTATTGACGACAGCCTAGCCATTGGCATCCTACTGGAGCCTTGGATTAATGGAAGACTAATACAAGGACTCAACATAAAATCAGGTAGGTTACTCTATAATATCAATACTGACAATCCAAGAGCAGCATTACTGCTCTCACATAATATTAAATATATTTCTGTTCCAGAATTTACCACGGCAGATGTGGTAACCGCAATAGTGGAAATGCAACAGAAGTAGGCAAGAGGCAAATTATTATTGCTTCGGCCTATCTTCCGGGTGACTCTGAAAACCATCCACCTCCAGAGGAAGTTCAAAGACTTATGGGATGGTGCAAGAGCAAGAACAGACAATTAATTATTGGCTGCGATTCAAATTCACACCACACAGTATGGGTAGCACAGGAATCAATAGCAGGGGTGAGCACCTCCTGGATGACGAGTTCTGGCGGTGCAGCGTAGGTTGTTCGTAGACGGACAGAGTCGTGGCTTGGACGACGAGTTCTGAGAGAGCAGCGTAGGCGAAGTGGTTCAGTTCGACTTCTTGTTTCTGGTGAATTCTGAGGACGTTTGCTGATGTCCTGACCCGAAGTACCAATATATGTTGTCCAATCAGGGGTACCAATTTATGTTGTAAATTGTGTCCTTTTTACAACACAAGAAGCTGTCCAGACGTTGGTACTGGCTAAATAGGTGGACTTTTTCGTAAACAAACAAACAAACAACGTCGAACTGGTAATAATAATGCTTTATTGTATATAATGGTAAAAGTATTTAACTAACACTGTTTATTTCTCTGCTATGTGTACGAAGGTAAGGTTTACGTAGAGCTGTAACGAGTCCGTCACTTTAATAATTCTTTAATCACGTTTAAATAAAAATTTTAAATCCATATTCCATTAATATTTCTCAATTTTTTATTTCTAAGTTGGTATTAAGCAACGACACCAAGCGGTAGTTTTGGCAGACATGCTTATCCGACTAGCAACGAATGGTCACCGCTCACTCTTATTCTGACTCCGGAGAAGGAAAGTTGGGTTTAAAAAACAGGTGGCCAGGGATAGCTTAGAAGTTGTTTTTTTAGAATATTAAAGTTTTTTTGGGGAAGAAGTTGCACAAAGTTTTGGTTTGTTTTTTTTTAGTGTCCCGTTTGGTTGTAGCCACTCTGAGCCGGTAAGTAGATAGAATTATCAATAAAAAGTATAAAAACCATCAGCCATTTTGATTTCTAAAATATTGTCATTTTTCCTTTGATAGTCGATATATATATATATATATATATATATATATATATATATATATATATATATATATATATATATGTATATATATATATATATAATATATACATATATATATAATATATATATATATATATATATATATATATATATATATATATATAATATATATATATATATATATATATATATATATATATATATATATATATATATATATATATATATATATATATATATTTCACCTCATTTCCTTACGAAATATTCTAGATTTAAATATAGTAATAAAATAAAATCATATGTCAATTTTCTATTTTACTTCCCGGCCTTAAAACATATAATTATTTGTCTTTAAAACTATCTACTAACTATTAAGACTATCTATAAAAATATTCTGTCTCATACCGTTCTTTTATATTCTTAAATATATCCAGAACATGCTTTTCGTTAAAATTATCTATTTAATCAATCCATTTTATATAAAATATTGTCAAACCATACGAAGGTCACATTATTTATAAAAACATTAAATCTTTTTGCTTTCATACTTCATGCTTTCATAAGTAACTTTTTATTCTACTTTTCAAGCTTAATAAATCTTGTGTTTTTCTCTACTTTTTATCAAGAGTAAGATAGAACTATAACACAAATGTTCTTTTTAGGCTACTGAAGGAGTCAAGCAGGAGTCAAGGGAAGAATTTTTTATTTTGTTTTTTTTTGGATATTTTTTTAAAGAAGAAGGGTTAAGTTATTTCCTAGTCGGATTTACACCTAATTCCAGGGTTGATTCTCCTCTGTCTTAGCTGTTCCCTCAGAGGTCCAGATCTTACCATACTATTCCCGGACATCTTCAAGAAACCAGCCGAAAATACCTCCCTCATTTAGAGTTTGGAACATTGTCAATCTGTATTAAGTTTATTTATTAATTTAATTTTTTATTTAATATCTTTTTTTTACTTTAAATCGTATTATTTTACCTTATTAATAAAAACCTGTCATTTTTTCTAAAATAATACTGAATAATATTTAAGAACTAATTGTCAACTACAGGTTGAGGTTTAAAATCCTCCCTATCAACCCTGTTGTACGGTTTTGTGTGTACACATTTAATCATAGTAGTTATTGATATTTCATTATTATATATTTAAACCTTGGACATCTATCCCGTCAGGATAGTGTCCTTGTTACTTTATTAGGACATTTAATTGAAAGCCGAAGTACAGAGTTACATCTCTAGTAGGCAAGTAAATTACCTTTGTAGGTAGAGTCATCAAATTTTCTTATATTTTAATATTTGTAAATTCAGATAATTAGGGATCGATTGTGTATAACCAGGAAATTTTTTTTAGTATATAAGTAACTAGGTTAACTGTACATAAATGGTGGTGGGTAGCATATAAATTACTGTATATATTTGGATAGGTATTAAATTTGTTGTGAAGACTAAATATTTTCAATTAATACCTATTTTCCTTTTCATTTCAGCAAAAAGGGTATACAGCTTTCCAAGATACCTTGGAAGGTATATGGTAATACTTTCCTGAATCCCAATCACATCTTAGAGCAACTTATATATATATATATATATATTGTGACGATTAGGGTTTATAGAAAATAATTTATAAGTTATATACTACATAATATTAGATATTTGTTGTTTTAAATAAGTTATATACTAGAGAATTTAATAAAAATATATTTATGTGAGGGCATTTTTAATAAATTAGCATAATAATTGTAAAAAGTTGTATTTTAATATTGTAAATATATATAAGTGAGCCATGTGCTTAGGCAACCAAAAATACTCTCGAGATTGACAGATATTTATACTCTGAAGTGACGTTTAAAAATATTTACGAATATAAAGTGGGTTATAATAATATATTGTTTGAAATGTGTGTTTTGTTAAATTAGAATGTTAAGTTACTAATTTAATTATATATTCTGATCTGAAAAGCCTAAATGTAAACAAATTATTAATAGAAAAGAATGGAATTCTCTGGATCTCCGGAGATGGCCATGTTTGCGAAATGGTTTGTTCCAGAAAATTCATACAAGTATGAAATAGAACAAATTGGAACAGGATCTCTTACGAGATGGTTCTAGAATGTCCAAAAGATATAAATACCCGTGATTTGGATTCAAGATGGAGTTTTTTGAAAGTTTTTAGTCAGAAAAAGTTTTAGATAGTGCAGTCAGAAGAGTTTTTGGCAGTTTTGAAAGTTTTTAGTCAGAAAAGTTTTAGATAGTGCAGTCAGAAGAGTTTTAAGAAGTTTTTGGAAGTTTTTAGTCAGAAGTCAAGCAGTTTATTATGAAAGTTAGTTGGAGTCAGTGAATCAAGTACAAATAGTCAAAATGTTTAATATAGTGAGTTAAATGAAGATTAAAAAATTATGCATATAATTTAATGCACATTTATAATTATACACAAATAATTATTGAAGATAAAAAAAGGTATATTGGAAGAATTAAATTATATTATGGTTGGAGATTAGTATAAATCAACTTATAATAATTGGATATTGGTATATTGAAAAGAAGATAAATATAAATGCTGTTTGCTGGTTTGGTTGGTGGTGTATACATGCTGGTGAAGAAAACTATATCTTAAATTGGTAGAAGCTGATAATTGGAAAAAGAAATTTCACAAAAACAAGGATAACCGAAGTACGAAGACTTCCAGTGGTGATTAGAATATATATAGTGGAAAACAGTTCATTTAGGCATTCAGTGAAAGAAAGGTACAAAATTTTGTTAATATAATTTAGTTAGAGTCATAACAATTTCAATTTTGAAGATAGTTTGTTTAAATTTAACATTGTCTATAGAATTTAATTAGTTTTATAAGAGTATCAATTTAAAGATAGTTTATTTTAAATTTACATTGACTAGGTTAGATATATATGTGTGTTTCATAATAGTTATAATAAAGATAATTTAAAAAAGTACTTACAAGCTAATTCTTTGAGAACCGCGATAAAAACCCTATATATTATATTATTAAAAATACTCATTGCTCATCATTCAAACAAAAAACACATCATAACAATTTGGCACCCAACGCGGTGGCTCTCTATTTAAAAGAATTAGTTTGGGAAGATAAGTGCTCTCATATAATTAAATTAATTATCAGTAGAAAGAAAAAAGTATAGATTTTAATTTTAATTATATTTGAACAAGTAAAGTCTCAAAATGTCTCAAGGAAAGAAAGGTACAAGAAGCAAAAAGAATGAAGAAGATGTGGAAGTAGAAACACAACCTATACAAGAGGAGAGTTTAGTTCAAGTTCCACAAGATACTGCAGAAATGAATCCAGAAAGAGGGGAAAATGTCAATATGGCAGCTTTGATGTCATTAATGATGCAGATGAATAAGACAATGGAAGAGAATTCAAAAGAAATCAAAGAAGACATGAAAAAAATGGAACAGAAAATGGAAGAGAATACGAAAAAAATGGAAGAGAATTCAAAAGAAATCAAAGAAGACATAAAAAAATGGAACAGAAATTGGAAGAGAATTATAGAAAATTAGAAAAGAAAATAGAAGATAATAATAATAAAATTGTAAAACAAATGGATAAAAAACTTGAAGCTGCAGAGAAAAAAGTAGCAAATGAAATAAAAAGTATACGGAATGACTACAAGAAAAGGATAGACAATGAGAGGACAGAAGTAAAGAGGATTATTCAAGATAATAAGATAGATATAGAACAGAAAATAGAGTTACAGAAATGTAACTTAGAAGTAAAAATTAACGAAGACAGGAGAAACACAGAAGAAAAATTAGACGATATACAACAAAATATTCAAATAAATTGTAATCAAATAAGAAATGTGGAACAGAGAATAGATGATATTTCACAAATGAGAGACATAGGGAGACCTTACTTAAATTTAACAAATGAGACTGGGATTAAATTCTCTGGTAATATAAAAAATTTGCATCCTAGAGTATACATAAATAGTTTAAAACATAAATTAAGATTTGTGAATAATATTAATGATATTAAAGATTATATTAGGGTGACATTAAATGACAATGCAGCAACTTGGTTTGCTAGTATTGAAAATGATTTAGATAACTTTCAAACATTTGAAAATAAATTTTTAAATTATTATTGGGGTGAATTAGAGCAAGCAAAGTTTAGAGAAATTCTATATTTTGGAAAGTATAATCACAATTTAAAATCAAATATGGTTGATTATGCATTGAAATTGATAACAGTTGCAAAATATTTAGAACCACCACTTAGGGAGGATGAAACAGTCTTAAATGTATCTAGACATTTTGATGCTGATGTTGTGCAAACCGTAACTGTACAAAATATTCAAACAATAGATAGTTTTATTAATTTTATTCAAAGAATACAAAGAGGCAATATGACAAGTAATAATAACAACAGAAAAAACAATAATAACTTTCAATATAATAAAAATGATAATCAACAATCATATAATAATTATAGATATGGTAATAGTTTACAAAATTTTAATAATAATAACAGTAATCCAAATAGACAGAACTTTAATAATAATACTAGTTATAATAGACAAAATTTTAATAATAATACTAATTATAATAGACAACATTTTAATAACAGTACTAATAATAATAGACAAGATTTTAATAATAGAAGAAATACAGAGCGACCTAACTATAACAGACAGGTAAATTGTGTTCGAAGGAATAGAAGCTGCGAAGACAGGGAACGAAGTAGTACAAGGCAGGAAAATGTGAGTAGAAGTCATAGTAGGGAAAGACATAGGACATCAGATCCAAGTGGTCAGATACAATCTGACAATTCTAATAATCAAAATTTTGTGCAGTAAACTTTCTGAATTACAAGTTAGGCCATTGCTATTATGAAAAACCTTCTGAATTTATTTCTTTAGATGAAGATAAAATTATTGAATCTATTAATTTAATTTATATAAATGCTTTGGCCAAAAATAAAATGATTAAAATTATGATAGATACTGGTTCAGAAAGTACTTTAGTCTCGGAGAATTTTATTTTTAATACATTAAAACTATCAGATATAATAAAGATTCAAAAATTAAAATTATTGGTGCAAATAATAAGAAGTTGGGTGAAATTGATAAACTAGCCAATTTTAAAATTAATATTCTTAATAAAGAAATTAATATGCAAGGATTTATTGTCAAGGATTTATGTGTTGATATATTAATGGGAAATGATGAATTGGAAAAGAAGAAAGTAAAGATAGATTTTGAAGAAAAAATGGTAACTTTGGAAGGGCAAATAATTAAATTTATGCAGAAAGATGAGGTGGAAGAAAGAATAAGAGTTGATAGGATATTATTAAAAGAAAATAATGATGTTTATGAAGAAGAAATGTATTTTGATGATAGGGAAATGTCCCAAAAGAATGTAAAGAATAATTATTGTAGTGAATATTTAAGGAATGGAAATTTTAAGCAGATGGATGCCTACGAGGCGGAGTGCGTAAAATTGGAAGCAAGGAATAATGAGTACATATTGAAGAATAATGTGATTTGTAAAGAAGAAGATATGATGAAAGTTTTAAATTGCCCTGAAGAATATAAATCAATAGTCATTTCCATATTGCAGCAACACAAGGGACTTGTCAATAAAGAAAATAGAATTGCACAAAATTATATCCATAGTATAAAAGTTAAAGAAGAAAAAGATTTTAAAACAAAATCATACCCAATACCATATAAATACAGAGAAGAAGTAAACAAAACAATTAATAATATGTTAGAAGATGGGATCATTGAGAAGGCAGACACATGTTTTATTAACCCCATAGTAGTAGTACGAAAAAGATCAGGTGAAATCAGGTTATGTTTGGATGCAAGGAATATTAACAAGATTACTGAAAAGCAATTTGAAGCACCAATGAGTATAGATGGAATACTAGGAAGAATTACAGGAATGTCATTTTTCACTAAAATCGATTTACAGCATAGTTTCTGGTTAATACCTCTAGAAAGAAAAAGTAGACAGTATACAGGATTTCAGATAGATGGAGTAGTATATCAATTCAAAGTAGTACCATTTGGACTTCAATCATCTTGCAGTGCTCTATGTAGATGTCTTCATGATATTTTGGATCAATATGAACATTTTGTAATTCACTACATTGATGATATATTAATTTTTTCTAAAACGGCTGAAGATCATGAGAAACACCTAAAAATTATAATAAATAGATTAGACAAAGTTGGACTAAAAATAAATCAAGAAAAATGTACATTTTTTCAAAAAGAAGTCATATATCTAGGTTATAAACTTAACACTAAGGGAATCGAAATGGATCCAGAACGGACACAAGTCATTCAGGAATATAAAACACCACACAATTTAAGAACTTTAAGAGGATTTATTGGAATAATTAATTATTATAAAAGGATGATACCAGATCTAAGTATAAAAGAAATTCCATTACTTGAACTACTGAGAAAAGGTGTAAAATGGAGATGGGATCAGAGAAGAGAACTAGCATTCCAAGAAATTAAAAACATTTTTCTGTCAAATTTGAAAATATACTATCCTGACTACACACAGCCATTCATATTAAGAACAGATGCATCAATAGAGAGATTATCAGGGGTATTATTACAAATACATGATGGGGTCGAATACCCAATACAATTCATTTCAAGAATTACAAAGCCACATGAAAAGGGTTACTCAGTTTCAGAATTAGAACTAGCAAGTATAATACACTGTGTCACAAAATTAAGATTTTATTTGTTGGGTAATGAATTTACAATAGAAACAGATCACCAAGCTTTAACATCTATATTAAATAACAAATATGGAAACAGTAGAATACATCGGTGGAGTCTAATATTGAGTGAATACTCATTTGAAATCAAATACATTTCTGGAAAATCCAATATAGTGGCAGATGCTTTATCAAGGTTAGAAAATACATCACAAAAAGGGCAGCGAACAATAAAAATTGGATTAAATCAATTAGTAGAAAGTACTGGATTATATTCTAAAGAAGAAATTATAAGAGATCAGATCAATTTGAGTGAAAAACAAAAAGTCCTTAGGAAAGATGGAGTATATTATAAAATAATAAATGGCATAGAAGTATATGTAATAACTAGAACTTTAGCAAAGAAAATATTGAAAAATTTACATAACGATTATATGCATATTGGTTCAAGAAAGCTATGGATGCTATTTAGGGACAATTATTTTGCAAAGAATGACATAAGTATAGCAAAAGAAATTACTACCCAATGCCCAATATGTCAACTAAACAAAGAAAAGAATTTCAAAAACCAGAACACATATAAATCTAATGTTGTATATGAAAAACTAAATACAGTTTCCATGGATTTTATTTCAAATTTAGTTCTCAGTCCAACAGGAAAAAAGCATATACTAGTGATAGTTGATTTATATACAAAATTTATTAAACTATATCCCTGCTCTAGAACAAATGTTAAAACATTAAATTTATATATTAATCAATTTTTCGAAGAAATAGGACCATTTAGAAATTGCATAATAGATAATGCTACATATTTTAACAACCAAAAATTTCGGACATTTTGTGAGAAAAAGGGAATCAACATTCATTTTACAAGTATCAGACATCCTCAGGCAAATCCTGCAGAAAGATATATTAAAGAAGTTATAAAATATTTAAGGATACTGTGCCAAAACCAACATGAAACTTGGCAGCAACATATACCACAAGTAGAATATTTTTTGAATAATACACATAATTTGAATACAGAGGAAGTACCAGAATATTTAATGTTTGGCCATATAGGAAACAGAAAGTGGATTAGTGAATATAATCAGGATATGTTAGAACAAGTAATGCAGAAAGTGAATAACCGAATTAGGAGGAAAGCTGAAAAATATATCAGAAGACAAAATCGAAATATAAAAAAACCAATCACATTTCAAAAAGGAGACCAAGTGTTAATTCGTTCACTTAGAAAAAGTAATGTTAAAGAAAACCGTTGTAAGAAATTACAACCAATGTTTGAAGGTCCATATACAATTGAAAATCAGAATGGACTAAATAGTTATGTGTTAATAGATGCAGAGAACAGACTAAGAGGCATATTTCATATCAACGACATTTTTCAATATCATGAAGAGATTGAATAATGATTTCTATACCTTTAACACAAATATAATAACACTAATAACTTACTGATATATCCATTTTATTCAATAGACTTGATTTGTTAAATAGATGGTAGATTTCATTATTTTGAATCAATTTGACATCATACTTGTTGAATTTTGTATATATGGAAATTAATTAGTACCCTAAAAATCATAATTTGGGGTTAGATACTATAATTGCTATAAAAATGTCTTTCTAATATAATAAAGTGGAAAAACTTACCAATTTATATTGATGAAGTTATTTTGAATGGAAATAATTCCTAGATATTGTCTATAAATAAACAGAACACAATATAGATTATATTTTTAATTAAGGTTATATTTTATTCTCTGATATCGCATCCATTGCTCCATTTGACATGACAGTTTGACCATAGAATAGCCGAACTGTACTCCGTTGTCCTCTGTTTTGACATAGACAGCGAACAGGGATGTATTTAACACATTTTAAATAATAAAAAAAAAATTGAATTATTAATTTATTAAATTTAATAAGGTATGAGAAAATTAATATTTAAAAAAATAATAAGTAAATTATTTATTTTAAATATTATTTTTGGGGTATTGTGACGATTAGGGTTTATAGAAAATAATTTATAAGTTATATACTACATAATATTAGATATTTGGTTGTTTTAAATAAGTTATATACTAGAGAATTTAATAAAAATATATTTATGTGAGGGCATTTTTAATAAATTAGCATAATAATTGTAAAAAGTTGTATTTTAATATTGTAAATATATATAAGTGAGCCATGTGCTTAGGCAACCAAAAATACTCTCGGAGATTGACAGATATTTATACTCTGAAGTGACGTTTAAAAATATTTACGAATATAAAGTGGGTTATAATAATATATTGTTTGAAATGTGTGTTTTGTTAAATTAGAATGTTAAGTTACTAATTTAATTATATATTCTGATCTGAAAAGCCTAAATGTAAACAAAATTATTAATAGAAAAGAATGGAATTCTCTGGATCTCCGGAGATGGCCATGTTTGCGAAATGGTTTGTTCCAGAAAATTCATACAAGTATGAAATAGAACAAATTGGAACAGGATCTCTTACGAGATGGTTCTAGAATGTCCAAAAGATATAAATACCCGTGATTTGGATTCAAGATGGAGTTTTTTTGAAAGTTTTTAGTCAGAAAAGTTTTAGATAGTGCAGTCAGAAGAGTTTTTGGCAGTTTTTGAAAGTTTTTAGTCAGAAAAGTTTTAGATAGTGCAGTCAGAAGAGTTTTAAGAAGTTTTTGGAAGTTTTTAGTCAGAAGTCAAGCAGTTTATTATGAAAGTTAGTTGGAGTCAGTGAATCAAGTACAAATAGTCAAAATGTTTAATATAGTGAGTTAAATGAAGATTAAAAATTATGCATATAATTTAATGCACATTTATAATTATACACAAATAATTATTGAAGATAAAAAAAGGTATATTGGAAGAAATTAAATTATATTATGGTTGGAGATTAGTATAAATCAACTTATAATAATTGGATATTGGTATATTGAAAAGAAGAATAAATATAAATGCTGTTTGCTGGTTTGGTTGGTGGTGTATACATGCTGGTGAAGAAAACTATATCTTAAATTGGTAGAAGCTGATAATTGGAAAAAGAAATTTCACAAAAACAAGGATAACCGAAGTACGAAGACTTCCAGTGGTGATTAGAATATATATAGTGGAAAACAGTTCATTTAGGCATTCAGTGAAAGAAAGGTACAAATTTTGTTAATATAATTTAGTTAGAGTCATAACAATTTCAATTTTGAAGATAGTTTGTTTAAATTTAACATTGTCTATAGAATTTAATTAGTTTTATAAGAGTATCAATTTAAAGATAGTTTATTTTAAATTTACATTGACTAGGTTAGATATATATGTGTGTTTCATAATAGTTATAATAAAGATAATTTAAAAAAGTACTTACAAGCTAATTCTTTGAGAACCGCGATAAAAACCCTATATATTATATTATTAAAAATACTCATTGCTCATCATTCAAACAAAAAACACATCATAACAATTTGGCACCCAACGCGGTGGCTCTCTATTTAAAAGAATTAGTTTGGGAAGATAAGTGCTCTCATATAATTAAATTAATTATCAGTAGAAAGAAAAAAGTATAGATTTTAATTTTAATTATATTTGAACAAGTAAAGTCTCAAAATGTCTCAAGGAAAGAAAGGTACAAGAAGCAAAAAGAATGAAGAAGATGTGGAAGTAGAAACACAACCTATACAAGAGGAGAGTTTAGTTCAAGTTCCACAAGATACTGCAGAAATGAATCCAGAAAGAGGGGAAAATGTCAATATGGCAGCTTTGATGTCATTAATGATGCAGATGAATAAGACAATGGAAGAGAATTCAAAAGAAATCAAAGAAGACATGAAAAAAATGGAACAGAAAATGGAAGAGAATACGAAAAAAATGGAAGAGAATTCAAAAGAAATCAAAGAAGACATAAAAAAAATGGAACAGAAATTGGAAGAGAATTATAGAAAATTAGAAAAGAAAATAGAAGATAATAATAATAAAATTGTAAAACAAATGGATAAAAAACTTGAAGCTGCAGAGAAAAAAGTAGCAAATGAAATAAAAAGTATACGGAATGACTACAAGAAAAGGATAGACAATGAGAGGACAGAAGTAAAGAGGATTATTCAAGATAATAAGATAGATATAGAACAGAAAATAGAGTTACAGAAATGTAACTTAGAAGTAAAAATTAACGAAGACAGGAGAAACACAGAAGAAAAATTAGACGATATACAACAAAATATTCAAATAAATTGTAATCAAATAAGAAATGTGGAACAGAGAATAGATGATATTTCACAAATGAGAGACATAGGGAGACCTTACTTAAATTTAACAAATGAGACTGGGATTAAATTCTCTGGTAATATAAAAAATTTGCATCCTAGAGTATACATAAATAGTTTAAAACATAAATTAAGATTTGTGAATAATATTAATGATATTAAAGATTATATTAGGGTGACATTAAATGACAATGCAGCAACTTGGTTTGCTAGTATTGAAAATGATTTAGATAACTTTCAAACATTTGAAAATAAATTTTTAAATTATTATTGGGGTGAATTAGAGCAAGCAAAGTTTAGAGAAATTCTATATTTTGGAAAGTATAATCACAATTTAAAATCAAATATGGTTGATTATGCATTGAAATTGATAACAGTTGCAAAATATTTAGAACCACCACTTAGGGAGGATGAAACAGTCTTAAATGTATCTAGACATTTTGATGCTGATGTTGTGCAAACCGTAACTGTACAAAATATTCAAACAATAGATAGTTTTATTAATTTTATTCAAAGAATACAAAGAGGCAATATGACAAGTAATAATAACAACAGAAAAAACAATAATAACTTTCAATATAATAAAAATGATAATCAACAATCATATAATAATTATAGATATGGTAATAGTTTACAAAATTTTAATAATAATAACAGTAATCCAAATAGACAGAACTTTAATAATAATACTAGTTATAATAGACAAAATTTTAATAATAATACTAATTATAATAGACAACATTTTAATAACAGTACTAATAATAATAGACAAGATTTTAATAATAGAAGAAATACAGAGCGACCTAACTATAACAGACAGGTAAATTGTGTTCGAAGGAATAGAAGCTGCGAAGACAGGGAACGAAGTAGTACAAGGCAGGAAAATGTGAGTAGAAGTCATAGTAGGGAAAGACATAGGACATCAGATCCAAGTGGTCAGATACAATCTGACAATTCTAATAATCAAAATTTTGTGCAGTAAACTTTCTGAATTACAAGTTAGGCCATTGCTATTATGAAAAACCTTCTGAATTTATTTCTTTAGATGAAGATAAAATTATTGAATCTATTAATTTAATTTATATAAATGCTTTGGCCAAAAATAAAATGATTAAAATTATGATAGATACTGGTTCAGAAAGTACTTTAGTCTCGGAGAATTTTATTTTTAATACATTAAAACTATCAGATATAATAAAGATTCCAAAAATTAAAATTATTGGTGCAAATAATAAGAAGTTGGGTGAAATTGATAAACTAGCCAATTTTAAAATTAATATTCTTAATAAAGAAATTAATATGCAAGGATTTATTGTCAAGGATTTATGTGTTGATATATTAATGGGAAATGATGAATTGGAAAAGAAGAAAGTAAAGATAGATTTTGAAGAAAAAATGGTAACTTTGGAAGGGCAAATAATTAAATTTATGCAGAAAGATGAGGTGGAAGAAAGAATAAGAGTTGATAGGATATTATTAAAAGAAAATAATGATGTTTATGAAGAAGAAATGTATTTTGATGATAGGGAAATGTCCCAAAAGAATGTAAAGAATAATTATTGTAGTGAATATTTAAGGAATGGAAATTTTAAGCAGATGGATGCCTACGAGGCGGAGTGCGTAAAATTGGAAGCAAGGAATAATGAGTACATATTGAAGAATAATGTGATTTGTAAAGAAGAAGATATGATGAAAGTTTTAAATTGCCCTGAAGAATATAAATCAATAGTCATTTCCATATTGCAGCAACACAAGGGACTTGTCAATAAAGAAAATAGAATTGCACAAAATTATATCCATAGTATAAAAGTTAAAGAAGAAAAAGATTTTAAAACAAAATCATACCCAATACCATATAAATACAGAGAAGAAGTAAACAAAACAATTAATAATATGTTAGAAGATGGGATCATTGAGAAGGCAGACACATGTTTTATTAACCCCATAGTAGTAGTACGAAAAAGATCAGGTGAAATCAGGTTATGTTTGGATGCAAGGAATATTAACAAGATTACTGAAAAGCAATTTGAAGCACCAATGAGTATAGATGGAATACTAGGAAGAATTACAGGAATGTCATTTTTCACTAAAATCGATTTACAGCATAGTTTCTGGTTAATACCTCTAGAAAGAAAAAGTAGACAGTATACAGGATTTCAGATAGATGGAGTAGTATATCAATTCAAAGTAGTACCATTTGGACTTCAATCATCTTGCAGTGCTCTATGTAGATGTCTTCATGATATTTTGGATCAATATGAACATTTTGTAATTCACTACATTGATGATATATTAATTTTTTCTAAAACGGCTGAAGATCATGAGAAACACCTAAAAATTATAATAAATAGATTAGACAAAGTTGGACTAAAAATAAATCAAGAAAAATGTACATTTTTTCAAAAAGAAGTCATATATCTAGGTTATAAACTTAACACTAAGGGAATCGAAATGGATCCAGAACGGACACAAGTCATTCAGGAATATAAAACACCACACAATTTAAGAACTTTAAGAGGATTTATTGGAATAATTAATTATTATAAAAGGATGATACCAGATCTAAGTATAAAAGAAATTCCATTACTTGAACTACTGAGAAAAGGTGTAAAATGGAGATGGGATCAGAGAAGAGAACTAGCATTCCAAGAAATTAAAAACATTTTTCTGTCAAATTTGAAAATATACTATCCTGACTACACACAGCCATTCATATTAAGAACAGATGCATCAATAGAGAGATTATCAGGGGTATTATTACAAATACATGATGGGGTCGAATACCCAATACAATTCATTTCAAGAATTACAAAGCCACATGAAAAGGGTTACTCAGTTTCAGAATTAGAACTAGCAAGTATAATACACTGTGTCACAAAATTAAGATTTTATTTGTTGGGTAATGAATTTACAATAGAAACAGATCACCAAGCTTTAACATCTATATTAAATAACAAATATGGAAACAGTAGAATACATCGGTGGAGTCTAATATTGAGTGAATACTCATTTGAAATCAAATACATTTCTGGAAAATCCAATATAGTGGCAGATGCTTTATCAAGGTTAGAAAATACATCACAAAAAGGGCAGCGAACAATAAAAATTGGATTAAATCAATTAGTAGAAAGTACTGGATTATATTCTAAAGAAGAAATTATAAGAGATCAGATCAATTTGAGTGAAAACAAAAAGTCCTTAGGAAAGATGGAGTATATTATAAAATAATAAATGGCATAGAAGTATATGTAATAACTAGAACTTTAGCAAAGAAAATATTGAAAAATTTACATAACGATTATATGCATATTGGTTCAAGAAAGCTATGGATGCTATTTAGGGACAATTATTTTGCAAAGAATGACATAAGTATAGCAAAAGAAATTACTACCCAATGCCCAATATGTCAACTAAACAAAGAAAAGAATTTCAAAAACCAGAACACATATAAATCTAATGTTGTATATGAAAAACTAAATACAGTTTCCATGGATTTTATTTCAAATTTAGTTCTCAGTCCAACAGGAAAAAAGCATATACTAGTGATAGTTGATTTATATACAAAATTTATTAAACTATATCCCTGCTCTAGAACAAATGTTAAAACATTAAATTTATATATTAATCAATTTTTCGAAGAAATAGGACCATTTAGAAATTGCATAATAGATAATGCTACATATTTTAACAACCAAAAATTTCGGACATTTTGTGAGAAAAAGGGAATCAACATTCATTTTACAAGTATCAGACATCCTCAGGCAAATCCTGCAGAAAGATATATTAAAGAAGTTATAAAATATTTAAGGATACTGTGCCAAAACCAACATGAAACTTGGCAGCAACATATACCACAAGTAGAATATTTTTTGAATAATACACATAATTTGAATACAGAGGAAGTACCAGAATATTTAATGTTTGGCCATATAGGAAACAGAAAGTGGATTAGTGAATATAATCAGGATATGTTAGAACAAGTAATGCAGAAAGTGAATAACCGAATTAGGAGGAAAGCTGAAAAATATATCAGAAGACAAAATCGAAATATAAAAAAACCAATCACATTTCAAAAAGGAGACCAAGTGTTAATTCGTTCACTTAGAAAAAGTAATGTTAAAGAAAACCGTTGTAAGAAATTACAACCAATGTTTGAAGGTCCATATACAATTGAAAATCAGAATGGACTAAATAGTTATGTGTTAATAGATGCAGAGAACAGACTAAGAGGCATATTTCATATCAACGACATTTTTCAATATCATGAAGAGATTGAATAATGATTTCTATACCTTTAACACAAATATAATAACACTAATAACTTACTGATATATCCATTTTATTCAATAGACTTGATTTGTTAAATAGATGGTAGATTTCATTATTTTGAATCAATTTGACATCATACTTGTTGAATTTTGTATATATGGAAATTAATTAGTACCCTAAAAATCATAATTTGGGGTTAGATACTATAATTGCTATAAAAATGTCTTTCTAATATAATAAAGTGGAAAAACTTACCAATTTATATTGATGAAGTTATTTTGAATGGAAATAATTCCTAGATATTGTCTATAAATAAACAGAACACAATATAGATTATATTTTTAATTAAGGTTATATTTTATTCTCTGATATCGCATCCATTGCTCCATTTGACATGACAGTTTGACCATAGAATAGCCGAACTGTACTCCGTTGTCCTCTGTTTTGACATAGACAGCGAACAGGGATGTATTTAACACATTTTAAATAATAAAAAAAAAATTGAATTATTAATTTATTAAATTTAATAAGGTATGAGAAAATTAATATTTAAAAAAATAATAAGTAAATTATTTATTTTAAATATTATTTTTGGGGTATTGTGACGATTAGGGTTTATAGAAAATAATTTATAAGTTATATACTACATAATATTAGATATTTGGTTGTTTTAAATAAGTTATATACTAGAGAATTTAATAAAAATATATTTATGTGAGGGCATTTTTAATAAATTAGCATAATAATTGTAAAAAGTTGTATTTTAATATTGTAAATATATATAAGTGAGCCATGTGCTTAGGCAACCAAAAATACTCTCGGAGATTGACAGATATTTATACTCTGAAGTGACGTTTAAAAATATTTACGAATATAAAGTGGGTTATAATAATATATTGTTTGAAATGTGTGTTTTGTTAAATTAGAATGTTAAGTTACTAATTTAATTATATATTCTGATCTGAAAAGCCTAAATGTAAACAAAATTATTAATAGAAAAGAATGGAATTCTCTGGATCTCCGGAGATGGCCATGTTTGCGAAATGGTTTGTTCCAGAAAATTCATACAAGTATGAAATAGAACAAATTGGAACAGGATCTCTTACGAGATGGTTCTAGAATGTCCAAAAGATATAAATACCCGTGATTTGGATTCAAGATGGAGTTTTTTTGAAAGTTTTTAGTCAGAAAAGTTTTAGATAGTGCAGTCAGAAGAGTTTTTGGCAGTTTTTGAAAGTTTTTAGTCAGAAAAGTTTTAGATAGTGCAGTCAGAAGAGTTTTAAGAAGTTTTTGGAAGTTTTTAGTCAGAAGTCAAGCAGTTTATTATGAAAGTTAGTTGGAGTCAGTGAATCAAGTACAAATAGTCAAAATGTTTAATATAGTGAGTTAAATGAAGATTAAAAATTATGCATATAATTTAATGCACATTTATAATTATACACAAATAATTATTGAAGATAAAAAAAGGTATATTGGAAGAAATTAAATTATATTATGGTTGGAGATTAGTATAAATCAACTTATAATAATTGGATATTGGTATATTGAAAAGAAGAATAAATATAAATGCTGTTTGCTGGTTTGGTTGGTGGTGTATACATGCTGGTGAAGAAAACTATATCTTAAATTGGTAGAAGCTGATAATTGGAAAAAGAAATTTCACAAAAACAAGGATAACCGAAGTACGAAGACTTCCAGTGGTGATTAGAATATATATAGTGGAAAACAGTTCATTTAGGCATTCAGTGAAAGAAAGGTACAAAATTTTGTTAATATAATTTAGTTAGAGTCATAACAATTTCAATTTTGAAGATAGTTTGTTTAAATTTAACATTGTCTATAGAATTTAATTAGTTTTATAAGAGTATCAATTTAAAGATAGTTTATTTTAAATTTACATTGACTAGGTTAGATATATATGTGTGTTTCATAATAGTTATAATAAAGATAATTTAAAAAAGTACTTACAAGCTAATTCTTTGAGAACCGCGATAAAAACCCTATATATTATATTATTAAAAATACTCATTGCTCATCATTCAAACAAAAAACACATCATAACAATATATATATATATATATATATATATATATATATATATATATATATATATATATATATATATATATATATATATATATATATATATATATATATATATATTTAAGTGTCAAGTAGTCAAGTAGTCGTAGTAGTAGTTTTGATTTTTCAGAAAAAAATAGAATAAAGTTTTTGTAAAGTGCTATAAAAAAAATTCACCATAAACATATTATTACATGCTATGCTAATAATATAAAAAATAAAACAACTAACTGTATGTAAAGTTGGGTTAATATAATTTATTTTGTGCACGCTTATGTGTTTCTGGGTAACAAATATTATAGTTTTGAGAATTTCTTATTTTTCAAATATATCATGTACTGTAAAAGATTTTTCTATTGTAGTTTTTAAATTATCAGAAAAAAAACGGGTGTGGCAGTCCAGTGGGACTGCTGGTAAAAGTTATACTTCTATACTATACACGCGTTCGTCGTTACACATTTATATGGGAGTCAATCTGCACAATTATTACATATACTTCATCAAATTTACTTACCGTTGCACGTCATCCGCGTCATAGCTCGTGAGGTCACATGATACTAACACGAAATATTTAGGCGGTAGGTGTGGTCTTTTTTAGAATCACTTTGCCGCGTACACTGGCGTTACAGCCACTAGATATATTTTATTATATACGCGTAGCAATAGCCAACACCTAGAATTTGACTCTGGGGGGGGGGGGGGGGTTTGGTTGGTCACCGAGTCACCGTTTTTTATGATGTTACCTCCATTTAGAGTCCTTAAAATGTGTGAGTAACAGTGTCGAAATAGGGTCCAGAGGGGGTTTAACCCCCAAAACCCCTCCTGTTTACGCCACTGACGCGTAGAAATAATATTTAAAGATTTATATTAATGTTAAAGAAATACACAATAATATGTTTTCATTTAATTTGTATAAATGCATTATAAAGCGTTTTTGTGAAGAACATTTGTTCGAAACAAACTGTAACTGTAATCGAACGAATGTGATATTTTGTCATAAATTGGTAACACTTATTTGACACTTGCGGTGGTGACACTTTTTATTTGACATTTTACATAAAATAAAATAAATATCTATGTATTCCATTTTACATCAATTACTATGTATTCCATCAATATTTTAATGACAATATAAATTTTTATTTTTATATATGTATAAAAGGAGTTGAATGCAAAAAACTTTTTGCATTCATGTATCATAACATGTAAAAGATATTTCTATTGTAGTTTTTGGTTTTTTGAATGAAATGAAATGAAAAAAAATTTGAATGTTTTTAAAATTGTTAGATAAGTGTTATCAAAAAAAAAATTTAAAATGTATTCCAGTATTACATCCTAATTATATACAAATTGATCAAATAAATATGTAAATTTGTGCTAATATAATTAATTTGTGCTCGCTTATTTGTTTCTGAGTAATGGCTTTACAGTTTTGAGAATTTCATATTTTTCAAATACACCATAAACGTCGAAGATTTTTCTATTGTAGTTTCTGATTTGTCAATAAAAAATATAATATTTTTAAAAGATTTTGTAAAGTGTTATCAAAAAAAATATATTAATAATATTAATATATTATAATATTAATATATAAAAAAATATATTTTTTATATTTTTAAAAATATATTTTAAGACATTACATACTGATATGAAAAATTTAAAAACTGTAAATGTAAATTTCGGTTATTATAATGTATTTGTGTACGCCTATGTGTTTCTGGGTACCAGAGATTATTTTTTCGAATATACCTCTTTTACAGTTATGGTACCATAACTGTAAAATATTTTTCTATTGTAGTTTTTGGTTTTTCAGAAAAAAAATACAATGTTTTTAAAAGTTTTTGTAAAGTGCTATCAAAAAAAAATTAAAAATATATTACAATACACTCTAGCCTAATGCCTCTTCTTTATTACGAAAATTCCTACACATTTAAAGAAAATCGCACGTTAATAGTAGAGGATCCGATATAATATAGAACTGCACCGTTATTTTTAATGACTAAAAATTATTTACAAGGAAACTAAGTTCCTGTATTTGGCTGTATACCATATATTAAAAAATTTTTTAAATAAAATCCTTTATAAAAAGGTGTTATAAACTGAGTTGCACTCAGTTGCTTTAATAAAGTCCTCGTAGACATACCGTCTCAGGACTTGCAACTTAATGTAGAGTCATATGTCGCCATGTTACCAATCCAACGGTAACTTTAGCATCTTAATTGTAAATTAGACATAATGTAAACTAAATTTCATTTAATAATTTTTAAAGGGTTTTTACCCACATATTTAGTGGCTATATCCATGTATTAACTAGACACTGATGATGGAATACTTATTCCGAAAACGTTATGTCAATTTAACATAGCCCAACTGGGTTTTTATATACCTTTTTATAAAGGATTTTATTTAAAATTTTTTTAAAAAATTATTTGATATATAATTCAGTATGTTAACAAAATTATGAGAAACGAGGTGTGCCTGAGATAATTTTGTTTTGAATATAATTAATTAAAAATTATTAAAAATAACTTTTTTTTATACGTATAATAAAAATCAGGCTTGGGCAGGTATTATGTTAGGTTTTTTTATCATTCGAAACAAAAAGGTCTTTTGTAATTGTTCTCTGAAGTTGATTGTTTTCGAGTTTTAAATAATTTAAAACTAAAAAGAAAACAACGAAAGATTTCGATTTTCAAGGCTCAAAAACACAAGCAAAAATATTAATTTTGTAATCATCAAGTAGAAACTTTCGAAATTTTTTCTATCAAGTCAAGATAAGAATGTTTGCCATGTTTTGCATTTTTGCAAATATTTTTTAATTGGTAATGAGGAAGGTTCCTTACTAGTCAACTACATGAAACAGTTCGAATCAGCCGCAAGAGCGAATGGATGGTCTGAAAAAGAAAAGGCTGTAAACCTGGCTATCGCTCTTCGAGGAGATGACTTAGATGTGCTTCAGACCATAGCCGTAGAGGAGACGGATGATTTCGAACTGAAGAAGAAGTTAAATATGCGATATGGCCACGAACATTTGGAGCATGTATATCAGTCGCAGCTTAAAAATCGAAGACATAAGAAAGATGAGGCTCTTTAAGAATATGAGCTAGATATTGCTAGATTAGTACGATATGCTTATCCAACAGCTCCCGAAGACATGATGGAAAAATTGACCGTTCAAACGTTTATTGATGGTCTTCGTGATCATGAAATGCAGAGAACACTGCGTTTAGCTCGTCACAAGACGCTGGTTGATGTCTTATCCGCCGCCCTCGAATACGAGTCAGCTACGCAGGCCTCTGGCGGTTACAGTAAAGTTGACTGTAAAAGAGGAAGGAGATGAAGATTAACTTGACCAGCTCGTTAATATGATGAAAAGTATGACATACAAGAAAACGAAGACATTAAGATGCTGGAATTGTGGCGAAATAGGACACGTACGAAGTTCATGTAAGCACCCTAGGTACGACGCAAATCAAGGAACTCACCATCAGGAAAACTAGATTGGGTCGGCCTTAGGGGGACAGCTTCGACCCGGAACTTTTCCAAAGACCCTCTCATACTAATAGCTTCTCATAATAATAGATGGAGAAATAAATGGTAAAAGGCATACGTTGTTGGTGGATACCGGAGCGACCAGAACCATTATAAGACCGACAGTTATAAACAGCCGTAAGAAACTGTTACCAACGAGGTTGCGACTTCGGACCGATACAGGTGAAAATGCCAACATTCATGGAGAAATCCAGATACAATTAGGAATTGGAGCAGAAAAGTTCGTCCATACTGTTATAGTTGCTGACATCGAAGAGTATGTTATATTAGGAATGGACGTAATGAATATGCATGGATTCTCCTTGGAACCATAACGACGGAGTTGGCCGAGAAATCATAATTGGAAAGGAATTGGTGACTTCGGCTAAAGAAATACCTGTGAGACTTATCAATGTCAGTGACTACCCAGTGACCATCGAGAAAGAGACAAAAGTAGGAACTTGTGTACCTGTGACATCCATAATCCGTCAGACGACAACATCCGATAATTCCAACGACAAATACGACTAAATGGTTGCAGTTGCTGGACAGTCCCTAAATCAGATGAAAAAAGGAAATTAAGGGAATTTCTTCGGCAGTATCGTGATATTTTTGTACCGAAAGGAGGAAAGTCGGGAAGAACTACCGTTGTTAAACATAAAATTGATACTGGTAATGCTAAGCCAATTCGTCAAACAGCTCGACGATTACCACAGGCGAAAAGAGAGGAAGCTGAAACGATTGTTCAGAAAATGAAGAAAGACGGGGTCATAGAACCTTCTACGAGCCCATGGGTCTCTCCGGTGGTCCTGTGTGTGTGTGTGGAAGGATAATGGCACGGAATCAAGTCCATTTGCCACAGAAAGTTGTATACAGAACTTTTCTTATAATATGAATACAAAGTTGTGGGTTATGCTGCTTTAAATTTCTATTTTTACTTCTTTAATAAAATTTACTAGAAGTTCTAAAGTGTTTCTATTGGCAGTTAATAAAATGTGTGATAGATTTAATGGAAGAAAATATTTCATTTTAATTAGTTTACGAATTAAATCATCTGATTTTTTTACATGTTTTTTGCAACCGAAGAATATATGATTGAGATCTCCGTAAGAGTTCTGATCACAACTACAGGCCGATGACTGTATAATGCCCAGCTTAGCAAGGTGCGATGGAAATCGCCCATGATTTGTTTTAAGTCGAAAAACACTTGCCGAAAAGAATTTTGACGTGGTATAGTTGAAAATATATTGGGGTGGAGATGGTAGGGTTGGATGTATTTTAAAATACGTATTTTGTGAGTTCTCTACAACGTTTTCCCACTGTTGTTCCCATTTTAACATTATTTTATTTTTAATCAAATTAGAGATGTCACGTATTGTACAAATATTACAATGAACTCCGTTTTGTACTGCCTCCTTGGCCAAACTATCAGCTTTTTCATTACCTAGTATACCTATATGGCCTTTGACCTATACAAATGTTATATTTAATTCTGCTATCAATTTTTTTTAAATTGCATAATATAGGGCATTTCATTCTTTCAAATTGTATACTTTTTATTGACTTCAAGGCTGACTTAGAATCAGTTAGTATTACCCCCTCTCGTAAATTATTTGATATTAACCAAGTAATGCCCTTCAAAATTGCTATAAGTTCAGCAGTATATATGCTGCATATTGATGGCAATTTAAACATAAATGATTGTTTTGTATTTTGAATAAAAACTCTACAACCAACTCCGTGTTTTGTTTTAGTTCCATCTGTATATATAAATATCTTATTGACTAATCCATCCAATATAGATTTTAAAAGGGTATGGTTTATATGATCATATTCTGTATAATGGGGTATTATAACTCTGTGTGGTTTTATTAGTGATCTAAAGGGTATATTATACATAAGCAATTTTTTATTTTTACTAAAAGAAATGTGATACGGATAAGCATTAGTCTCAACAAAAGCTTCTGCAAGTGGGGGAGAATTTTTTAGTTTCCAATAGCGGTTTGTTAGGTCTTCTTTTGCAATATAACTTAATTTGTTGATCATGTTTGACTCAAGGGATTTTAGTTTTAAAAGATATTTTTGTGATAACCGTTGCCGACGTAAGTCCAAAGGTAACTCATTACACTCTGCCAGTATTGCTTTCACCGGTGATGATACCATCCCACCGATGCAAGTTCTAAGACATTTATATTGAACTCTGTTTCTTTTGTTTAGATTGGTATTACAAGAGGATCCGTATAAACAACATCCATAGTCAATGACAGAACGCACGTAGGCTCTATAAAATAATAAAGCTATACCAGGAGCTGCACCCCAACTTCGATTTGTTACACACCTAAGTAGATTGTAGCTTTCTCACATTTTTTTATTAAGTGACTTATGTGGCTCGACCATAGTAACTTGGTGTCAACAATAATACCTAAATACTTAAACTCTTTAACTACCGACAGGGTACGTCCACACAGAGTTAATCTCTCTGGAGCACGTAGTCTATGCCTGGTAAAAAACATGATAGAGCATTTTTCTGTTGAAAGTGTCATGCCTGTTTCTTCTTTCCATATACTTACCTTATGCATAATATTCTCAAGAGCTTCCGTGCATGCTTCATAACTATTTTGGATGGTGTATATACATATATCATCTGCATATTGTATGCAATTTACGGAGTTATGAAATAGTGAATGAATATTGGCAGAATATATTCTCCGGTGGTCCTGGTTAAGAAGAAAGACGGAACGACGAGGTTCTGTGTGGATTACCGTTTGCTGAACAACGTTACAAAGAAAGATAGTTATCCTCTACCTCGTATCGATGATACATTGGACACATTGGCTGGAAGTAAATTGTTTTCTACTTTGGATTTGAAGTCTGGATACTGGTAGGTAGAAATGGACCCAGTAGATAAAGAGAAGACAGCCTTCACCACAGGATCTGGATTGTGGCAATTCAATGTTATGCCATTTGGACTCTGTAATGCTCCTGCGATATTTGAGAGGCTTATGGAAAATGTTTTGGGAGGGTTATCGTGGAAAACATGCCTGGTTTATCTAGATGACATAATCGTCTTGGGGGAGACATTTGAAGATCATCTGAAGAATTTAGAAAACGTTTTTAATCGACTTTAAGCTGCCCAATTGAAGCTAAATCCCAAGAAGTGCCAGCTTTTCAAGGTAAAGTCAATTATCTGGCTCATATAGTCAGTAAAGAAGGGGTGGCCGTGGATAAGGGAAAAATCGATTCCATTAAGGAATGGCCAGAACCAACGTACAAACATGAAGTGAGAAGTTTTCTTGGACTATGTACTTACTACCGGAGGTTTATTAAGAAGTTTGCAGATAGCGCTAAATCATTTACGCGACTTACAGAGAAAGCAAGAGATTACCGCTGGTATACAGACTGCCAAAATGCCTTTGAGATCTTAAAAAAGCATTTAATAACAGCACCAATTTTAGGTTATCCACTGCCAGAATCAGAGCACTTCTATCAATACCTCTATGGAAGTAAGTTTTTAATCCGAACCGACCATGCCGCCCTTAAGTGGTTGATGCAGTTTAAGAATCCAGAGGGTCAGATAGCCAGATGGATCAAACGACTCAAAGAATACGATTTCAAGATTGAACACCGGGCCGGAGTTAGCCACAGAAACGCTGATTCTCTTTCCAGAAGGCCATGCCCAGCAGAGTGTTCTCACTGCAACAAAACGGAATCCAAGGAAGCAGCAGTGCTAAGAACAACGATGGTCAACGACGACTGGACGCCTACTAAGATCAGGGAAGAACAAGAAAGAGATCCAGTTATACAGAAAATTCGAAAATGTAAAGAGGAAAACAGTCGACCACCTTGGCAAGAAATATCAAACCTATGCTCAGTAGTTAAGACGTATTGGGTAAAGTGGGACTCATTTATCATGGAAGATAGCTTGCTCAAACGCGTACTGGAAAATGATAACGGTTCAGAGAAGAGAAGACAGTTCGTGATTCCAAAGAGCAGAATAGCCTAAGTACTTCGTCAGTTACACGACAGTCTATCAGGAAGGCATTTCGGTGTAAAGAAAACCATTCAGCGAATTCGGGAACGGTTTTATTGGATGAACACTTCCGACGACGTAAAGAACTGGTGTAAGAAATGTACTATTTGTGCTACGAGTAACGGGCCTCACCGAAAAAGGAGAGCTCCTATGAGACAATATAATGTTGGAAGCCCGTTTGAAAGAATAGCTTTGGACATCGCTGGGCCATTTCCAGAAAGTGAAAATGGAGGCAAGTACATGTTGGTAGTAATGGATTACTTCACTAAGTGTGTCGAGATTTACGCACTTCCAGACCAGAAGGACGCAACCGTTGCAGATAAGTTGATCCAAGAATATATCAGACAATTTGGAGTGCCTATGGAGATCCATAGTGACCAAGGAAGGAACTTCGAAAGCGATCTATTTCAAGGAATATGTGATAGACTAGGCATGAAGAAAACAAGAACTACGGCTTATCATCCGCAATCGGATGGTATGGTAGAACGGATGAATAGGACAGTTGGCAAGTATTTGACAAAAATGGTGTCTTTGACACCGAAATTCTACGATTTGTTTGGCCTATATAGGATCGGGGACAGTCTGCACAAGGAATTTCATAAACTCCTTGCTGTTCATTTGGAATATTGTCTTTGATTGATCGGACAAGAGATGAAAGTTTTTGTTGGGGGGTAAATATTGTTTTTATTCCTCTTGGTTTAAGAATTTTGTCGATTTTGTCAGTGACACCTTTGATGTAAGGAAGAAAAGCTTTCGTATGATAACGGTCTGAGTCTTTGGATTAAAATTGAGTGGGAGATTGATGTCTGTGGATGCTCCTATTGATGTGATTTTCGCGGTATCCGTTTTGGATGAGGGCTTGTTTTAAACAAGAGAGCTCAGCGGATCTACTTGCATCATCGGAAAGTCGTATTGATCTGGAGACAAGGGTATTAATGACTGAATTAATTTATGAAGGTGGGTGGTGAGAGTTGGCATGCAAGTAACGATTGGTATGTGTGGGTTTTCGATAGACAGAGTAATGAAAACCTTGGGATTGGTTTTTCTTTATGAAAACATCGAGAACGGTAGGGATGAATCAGTTTCCATCTCCATCGTGAACTGGATACTAGAATGTATATCATTCAGATGATGGGTTTGAGAAGACACCAAAGCATCTCTGCCATGGGTTCAAATGACGAATGTATCGTCAACATATCGTAGCCAACATGTGGGCTTGAGCATTGATGTGGATAGTGCTCGGGTCTCGAAGTCTTCCATAAAGATATTGGCAATCACTGGAGATAGACGGGAGCCCATTGGGGCACCATTTATTTGTCTGTAGAATTGATTTTGGAAGATGAAATAGGTGTTGGACATACAATGTTTAATGAGAGATAAGTGGTCTTGTTGGGTACTGTATTTAGTTTTCAGAATGTTGAGTTTCATCTATAGGAATGTTTGTAAAAAGTGAGACAATATCGAAACTTACTAGAATGTCTGACGGTGATATAGGGTATTGTTTAAGAAGTTCGATGACATGAAAAGAGTTTTTGACGAAGGATGAAGCATTTTCGGCGAAAGGTTGTAGAGTTTTGGCCAAATACTTAGCCAATGGTTGTGTAGGGCAGTTGTATGCACTGACAATGGGGCGTAGAGGAATATCGGGTTTGTGATCTTTGGGAAGGCCATATATTCGAGGTGTTCTTGAAGACTTTTCACGAGGAATTAGAGATTGTTTGATGTCAACAGGAAGAGAGGTTTTATTGATAATGGCTTTTGTTTTTCTATATATTCTATAATGGCTATTTGATAATGGTTTTCTCCTGAGTAAAGGTATGTTAATACCTTCAAAACTCAACAGTTTTCGAGATAATCGCATTTTATAGATCTACTGCATTATTCTGATTTAAGGCAATTGCTCCAGGCAACGAAGGAAAAATAGACAAAAGCATTAATAGGTAATTCTGAATTTTGGTATAAAATACCTTTAACTAAAGTTAATAGTTAACGATTTATTAAATAAAATAAATATATCAGCATGATAATTAATAATAGGATTTGACAAAATAACAGAATAATAGGATTTTACATCAAACATTTTACGTTTTATGTTAAATTAAAGTCATAATCAAAACATCTTGTTTACATACCAAACTAAATAGTTAAATAACATAAAAATCCACAAGGAAACTTAGTTCCTGTAGCTGGCTGTATATCATGTCTCACAAAAAATTTTTGTTAAAATCCTTTATAAAAGGTATATAAATTTAAAAAACCCAAAAGGGGTATGTCATGAAGACAAAACGGTTTCGGAATCCATATTCCATTATCAGTGTCTAGGTGTACATGTTTTGAGCCACTAAATATCTGGGTAAAAACCCGTTCAAAGTTATATGTTACAATTTAGTTAACATTATTTAGTCTTATATTTTAGGATGTTAAAGTTACCAGTGGATATGATAACATGGCAACGTACGACTCCACATAAAGTTGCTGGTCCTGAGACGAAGTGTCTACGAGGACGTGTCTACGAGGATTTGGTTATCATCAAACGTTTAGTCTTCATGACATAGCCCGTTTGGGTTTTTTAATTTATATACCTTTTATAAAGGATTTTAACAAAAAATTTTTGTAAATAACATAACTTTTTGATAAGTAAGTGTTCGATATGTCCACCATTTTCTTTAATTCATTTGTCAAGATATTCCATAAAAGATCGTCTCATATTAAATAGCATCATTGGTTTTAAAGAAACTGCTGCAGTATTTATTTCTTCCCATAGTGGGTTGCGAATGTTTATGGGATTCTTATAAACACGTTGATACACCACACCACGCCGCATACACCAGAATCGAGCGGTTTAAATTCTGGGCCACGTGGTGGCTATAATCGTTGATTGAATAACCCAAATAGATCCGCAACGCATATGGAGAGAAACGTGCAACCCAAAAAATTAAAATTTCATCAAGAATCAACGATTCTAGTGGATATTTTGGGAAACAACTAGTTAAGAATTTGCGCTCATACGAGAATGATCGTAGAAAGAGGTGACGTTACCTCCCCTATCGTTCCCTACCACAACCAATTTACGGCAGTACTTACGAAGTGTAATGAGTCAGAGAACTAAACACCACACCAGCGCTATCTGAATTATGATTTCTAAGAAATATGTCTGTGAAGCATTTAGCAATTCGCGAACAGTTTGAATTTATTTTGTCAATATTATATTTTGTATACAGATACGATAAAGATCGAACTGCAATGAAAATTATTTGATATGTAATTTAGAATGTTAACAATTATAAAAACAAGGGGTGCCCGATTTAATTTTGTTGTGACTATAATTAATTAATAATTAAATAATAACTTTTTTTATAAAGAAAATTTTGCGGACAGATAATATTTTAGATTCATTTAAAACAAAAAAGGGCTTTTTTAATTTTTCTCTTAAGCTGATCGTTTTTAAGTTATAAACAATTTAAAACTGAAAAAATAACGAAGGGATGATGATCTTCAAGGCTTAGAATCATAAGTTTCACTTCATTTTTGAAATTTTAAAGTACCTAAATCCAAGCTCAACATTATTTTATCAGGTCTTGATAAGTATTTTGGACTTTCATTTGAAATCATTGTTTTTTACTTGTTAATGTAGCCCAGCCCGATTGCCTGTCTTTCCACAAGGAACCTTCCTCATTACCAATTAAAAAATATTTGCAAAAATGCAAATCATGGCAAACATTCTTATCTTGACTTGATAAAAAAAATTTCGAAAGTTTCTACTTGATGATTACAAAATTAATATTTTTGCTTGTGTTTTTGAGCCTTGAAAATCGAAATCTTTCGTTTTTTTCTTTTTAGTTTTATATTATTTAAAACTCTAAAACAATCAACTTCAGAGAACAATTACAAAAGACCTTTTTTGTTTCGAATGATAAAAAAACCTAACATAATACCTGCCCAAATCTGATTTTTATTATACGTATAAAAAAAAGATATTTTTAATAATTTTTAATTAATTATATTCAAAACAAAATTATCTCAGGCACACCTCGTTTCTCATAATTTTGTTAACATACTGAATTACATATCAAATAATTTTTAGTCATTTTTTAGAATAGAATAGAACATAGAATTTTTTTAATATATGGTATACAGCCAAATACAGGAACTTAGTTTCCTTGTAAATAATTTTTAGTCATTAAAAATAACGGTGCAGTTCTATATTATATCGGATCCTCTACTATTAACGTGCGATTTTCTTTAAATGTGTAGGAATTTTCGTAATAAAGAAGAGACATTAGGCTAGAGTGTATTGTAATATATTTTTAATTTTTTTTTGATAGCACTTTACAAAAACTTTTAAAAACATTGTATTTTTTTCCGAAAAACCAAAAACTACAATAGAAAAATATTTTACAGTTATGGTACCATAACTGTAAAAGAGGTATATTTGAAAAAATAATCTCTGTTACCCAGAAACACATAAGCGTACACAAATACATTATAATAACCGAAATTTACATTCACAGTTTTTAAATTTTTGTAGTATGTAATGTCTTAAAATATATTTTTAATTTTTTTTGATAACACTTTACAAAATCTTTTAAAAATATTATATTTTTTATTGAAAAATCAGAAACTACAATAGAAAAATCTTTTACGTTTATGGTGTATTTGAAAAATATGAAATTCTCAAAACTGTAAAGCCATTACCCAGAAACAAATAAGCGAGCACAAATTAATTATATTAGCACAAATTTACATATTTATTTGATCAATTTGTATATAATTAGGATGTAATACTGGAATACATTTTCAATTTTTTTGATAACACTTATCTAACAATTTTAAAAACATTCAATGTTTTTTTTTATTTCATTTCATTCAAAAAACCAAAAACTACAATAGAAATATCTTTTACATGTTATGATACATGAATGCAAAAATTTTTTTGCATTCAACTCCTTTTATACATATATAAAAATAAAAATTTATATTGTCATTAAAATATTGATCTAATTCTTCATTTACTTACTATACTCCTATTACAGGTCAAATTTTTATATACAGCAAACGATGCACCATATACCTGTATGCCTAATTTTTTTTCTCTTTCTGCTCTCTCTTAAATATAGCATTACATACAGTCCATCTAATGTGCTTACCGTTGCACGTAATTATCATTGACAGAGATCGAAGTTGACATAGTTACCAAAGTATAAAAAAATCCTGAATTCATTTTAAATCAAATAGGTTATATAATTATTGCAAAAGTGGATTATACTACAAAACAAATTAATATTTAATGTAAATAAATAGAAACAGAACAAGAGTTAAAAAATAATCTTGTTAAAAACAATTTGAGCCGCTTGTATGCGTCGTATAAAGATGTAAAATGGAATACATAGATATTTATTTTATTTTATGTAAAATGTAAAATAAAAAGTGTCACCACCGCAAGTGTCAAATAAGTGTTACCAATTTATGACAAAATATCACCTTCGTTCGATTACAGTTACAGTTTGTTCCGAACAAATGTTCTTCACAAAAACGCTTTATAATGCATTTATACAAATTAAATAAAAACATATTATTGTGTATTTCTTTAACATTAATATAAATCTTTAAATATTATTTCTACGAGTCAGTGGCGTAAACAGGAGGGGTTTTGGGGGTTAAACCCCCTCCGGACCCTATTTCGACACTGTTACTCACACATTTTAAGGACTCAAAATGGAGGTAACATCATAAAAAACGGTGACTCGGTGACCAACCAAACCCCCCCCACCCCAGAGGCAAATTCTAGGTGCGCTATTGCTACGCGTATATAATAAAATATATCTAGTGACTGTAACGCCAGTGTACGCGGCAAAGTGATTCTAAAAAAGAACACACCTACCGCCTAAATATTTCGTGTTTGTATCATGTGACCTCACGGGCTATGACGCGGATGACGTGCAACGGTAAGTAAATTAGATGAAGTATATGTAATAATTGTGCAGATTGACTACCATATAAATTTGTAACGACGAACGCGTGTATAGTATAGAAGTATAACTTTTACCAGCAGTCCCACTGGACTGACACACCCGTTTTTTTTTCTGATATTTAAAAACTACAATAGAAAAATCTTTTACAGTACATGATATATTTGAAAAATACGAAATTGTCAAAACTATAATATTTGTTACCAAGAAACACATAAGCGTGCACAAAATAAATTATATTAACCCAAATTTACATACAGTTAGTTGTTCAATTTTTTATATTATTAGCATAGCATGTAATATAGTAATATATTTATGGTTAATTTTTTTTGATAGCACTTTACAAAAACTTTTAAAAATATTCTATTTTTTTCTGAAAAATCAAAAACTACAATAGGAAAATCTTTTACAGTTATGGTATATTTGAAAAATATGGGATTCTCAAACTGTATTTTCTGTTACCCATAAACACATAAGCGTACACAAATAAATTATATTAATACAAAGGGTCTTGCCGGTTAATATAGCAAAAGATGCCTCCAGAGATATTCGAAAAATAAAAATAACACGCTGTTCTACTTAAAAAGTATTCGACCAAAAAATTTTTAGACTTCTAGCCCCACCCACAACCTCCCAAAAAGTTAAAACGTGTTTTTTAGTTTTTTGATGATATCTTCGATTCTGATTATCGTAGAAACGTCTTCTTTATTTCAGTTTGTAGGATTTTTTATTGCCTTTAGTATAGTATATTTTTCTTAGTATCGTTTTTTATTATAGTATAGTATATTTTAAAATAATGTATTATTTATTGGTTATCATATTATCTTTGCGATTTTTTTCAGATTTTTATA
The DNA here is from genome assembly GCF_040954645.1 of Diabrotica undecimpunctata. Lineage (NCBI taxonomy): Eukaryota > Metazoa > Arthropoda > Insecta > Coleoptera > Chrysomelidae > Diabrotica > Diabrotica undecimpunctata. The sequence continues at coordinate 67,065,719 of NC_092808.1, forward strand.
GGATGAGCATCATGGTCAAAATAATGAAAAATCATTTCTTGTATTTTCTTTAACCGTTTTGACTCCTGATACAATTTTAAAATCATTAACAGCCTTAATTTTCTTCGAAAAACGTTCTATTTTATTTTCTGAAACACCATAAACTACAATAGAAATATGTTTTACGGTTTTGGTATATTTGAAAAATAAGAAATTCTAAAAACTGTAATTTCCGTTACCCAGAAGCACATAAGTTTGCACAAATAAATTATAATATCCGAAATTTACATACACATCTGCTCAATTTTTATATAAACATCTAATATTGAAATATATTTTTTGTAGCATTTTACAAAAACTTTTAAAAACGTCCTATTTTTTTCTGAATACCCAAAAACTACAATAGAAAAATCTTTTACAGTTATGATATATTTGAAAAATAACAAAATTCTCAAAACTTTATGACAAAATTCAGATTTTTCTGTGTGGCTTACTGAAAACATTTTTTGTCACGGAGGTTTCTGTTTTTGCAGAAATCCACTTAGCTGTATAAAAAATTTTAATTTTAATTAGCTGATCAATAACAAGCATATTATGCTCTTTGCAATTATCCAGCCATTTTTTATTAGAATTTATAATTTCTTCTAATAAGTATTGTTTAATTTTGACGGTAATTTCATACTCGGTTTTTACTTTTTCAAAAATTGTATTAAATTCTTTTAATAGGAATAAAATGGCATCTGAAAAACTTTTTGTTGGTAGTTTCAAATGTTCAATTTCGCATTTTGTTCCATAATCCCGGTTGAAAATTAATAATTCGTGTTTTCTAATTTGCTGAACGATCAGAACTAACATTTTGTGAGCAAATTTCGCAATTGAATTTTTTTAATATATAATACAATAGATATCCCGCCACGTAGATTCCCGAACAGGTCTCTAGGGTGGGTTGTACATAAATAATTTTTGTGTGACAAGATTTAGTATTAACCACATCAGATTGATTTATCCCTTGATCGTCAAGACGATCAAGGGATAAATCATTCTGATCAAGTTCACTTTCACGTTTAATTTCGTCAACACGATCAAGGGATAAATCATTCTGATCAAGTTCACTTTCAAGTTCAATTTCCGCAGAGTTTGAATCTAGTTCTAATCCATCTACTTCATCATCTTCACAATTTGCTCCTTCGGTGTGGTTGATAAGTTTTATATGCATATTATGCTGCAGAGCTATACGGAAACCCTTGACCTTAAAAAAAAATAAAAATTACTCAGAGTAATAAGTATCTATAAATATTGAATTGTATTTCGGTATTTGCAATTATTTTGATACAGTAAATTTATTTGTGTTTGTGTAGAGAAGGAGTTGGCTTCGGACTATCCATTAGGCACAGATCGTAGTAATTACGATTTTATTGTAGTCTACTGATTTAAACTGACAAAATTAAGTAAAACCAATCGTAAAACTATATTTCATACTCTTAAGGAAGTAGGTATGATGTTAAACCTATTATAATGGAGAGAAGGTCTATTAGCAGTACAACACAAAGTTCTTTCAAATGTCTAATTTTGTTTTTCCGAGGAAATCAATTAACAGGTCAAATAAAGCAATTAAAAAGGATAAATTGACTGGACCTGAAATATTTAGGTTATACAGTTTTAATATTAGTAATTTTATTTACTTTGCATTGTTTTTTGAGATAAGTAACACTTTACAGACTTTTATTAATTCCATAATTGTGTTATTCTATATCAAACCCAATTTTATAGAATTATTATAAAAAATTTACTTTTACTTACTTTTGGTTGAGGATTGTAGCCTCCACGATGTCGTACTACAGAAAAAATATTTTCTAGTGGATCTTGATTCACTAGTGGATGTAAAAAAAAATTTAAATCCTTCCATTTTTAAGTCCTCCCAAAGCTTTAATATGGAAGTAATAGTCCACTGAAATCCATCCAAGCAGTAAATATTTTTTCTTTCTTTGTCTCCTTCCATAATCCTCAATTCTTTGAAAAGACCAATTCCGTTTTTGAGAGTGTCATACGGTATGCTGTTATATATAGACAAACCCTTTCGGTAAACATTTGGGTCTGCTAACGTTTTGCTGTTTAGAGAATCAAACAAGCAATTTATTTTCTTAAAAAAATCGGCCGTATTTTTTGCCGACTGGCTCTTTATTTGACCCAAATCATGAGCCGTACGGATAGCTTCCGCCACAGAAGAACTAAAAACCTGGGCTGCTAATTTTACCCTCATCTTTTGAAACGTATTTGGGTATACGTGTTATTGGGTGTACGTGGTGGTTATCTTGATCATATACCTAGACACAATACTTTTCTGATCTGCTTCGAAAGTTTGGACAAAGTCATTCCAGTTTATTTGATTATTATTTTAAAAAAATTGGAGTTTTTGATTTATGAAATTGTTCCTTAATGATTTAATTAAATGAGGTACATCAAAAACAGTATATAATAAAGTATTGTTTAGTGAAATTTGTGGCATATCTTTCGTAGCTCCTAGTAAATTATAAGCACGACGACTATTGGATCCTTGGTCACAAACAATTACCTTTGGAAGTAAGCCTATTTCGTTCACCTTTCCTACTACTTCAGATAATAACTCTTATAACATTTCTCCTTTTACAGGACCTTTTAAAATGTAGTAGCAAAATGGTATTTTCTATGAATTAATGATACCCCTAACCATAAATACAATTGCGTGGTCTGCCGAGAAATTTACCGAAACGTCAAAAGTTTGAATCTTTCTAGCGGTAAATTTAAATATTGGTTGTCTTTATACTTACGAGAGTATATCGCAAAATTAAATATATAATAATAATTCACAATTACAGCGTAGAAACAACAGTTTCAATATACAACGTAATATACTACAATTTTTACTGGCTGGGTTAAAGAAATTTCAGACAAGAGTCTTAAGAGATATAGATAATTAATCTACTTTTATATAACTCTTTATATATAAAATAACTTCTAGAGCATTGGTAAGTCTTTTCCATTACATATTTTTTTCTATTGTTGTGAATTTATTAAAAGGTTCAATATTTATAACACTTACGGATTTAATTTATTTCTTTATTTATATTAACTTATCTGACAATAATTTATTATATCCGTACGTAACAAATTCGCGAGCGCGGGTCTTGAGAATTAACTGTCCCTTCCAAATAAAGTTCCGTTATTATATACCAGTGCCGTTATCTCGAAAAATCTAAAACCTTCGATGGCGAAACGGTAAAGGCAAACTGGATTTCCCTCGCATCGGTTCTGGAAGGTCGCTCAGGTAAATCGAAGCCTCTCGTAAACTCTACAACATATTAGAATAAAAACATGTTTACAGGTTAAAACTATGACTCATATTTTTACGTAACATTGCCCCATTCTCAAAAGATGGTTCCTCCTGGAACCTTGTCGGGGCTAGAACTGGAACGGTATGCTGGTATCGGCAACTGGACCCTCTTTTACAACTTCCAGTTGTATAAAAATGACAAGGGACGGTTTTCTCTCCGCACCAGTAACTATGCGGATTGCAACAGACTAACACCTGGACTTCGGTGTCTTTAAAGATCTCCTCCACCATATTTCGGATAACCCTCCAATCTAATTGGCGGCACTCCAACTTTGACATGGCTAACTTTTGCACGTCGGACTCTAGTACGTGCTCTCTCAATTGAAGTAAGGCTTCCCATACATCTCGGTAGGTAGGTTGGTCACGGGCAGTGTCTTTTGTTACCAGGTAGAAAAGGTAACGTGATGCATCTTGGAGTTTCAAGGTTTTACCGGGAGCTGGCACCTGGCATTGAAGTTCTGCAACTCGACCAAACTTCCTTCGAAAGACGGATGCCAACCCTGGTGCGTCTTTGATACTGGCCGGGATGGTAAGGGCCAGCGAGTAGTCATCGGGGAGCGCGAGTAGATCTTGCTTTTCTTCAGTGGTAACACCATGTCTTGCTTTACCGGTACCTCCATAGGCACCCATGAATTCCTCAAACGTGAGGTCAGACACGTCTTGGACTTGGTTTACCTCCACTTCTTCATCTACGTCGTGGTCACCTTCAAAAGACGCCAGCCGGTTATGGTGTACTATCATCGGCTTTCCCCTCGGAATCTTGCTTATTCGGTAGATGACATCGTTGATCTTCTCCATGATGAGGTATGGACCTTCCCAAAACTGCTGCAATTTGGGAGAACAACCTTTTCGCTTCTTGGGATTATACAGCCATACTTTGTCGTTCTTCTTAAAGCAACCCTTTTCGGCTTGTGTATCGTACCGTTTCTTCATTCGGTCGCTAGCGATCTGAAGGTGGGAACGGACCAACTCATGTACATCGTCCATTCTTCTTCGTAATTCGATCACATAATCTTCACCTGCTACATCTTCTCCAGGTCGACATCCAAATTCTAGATCACAAGGTAGTCGCATTTCGCGTCCGAATAGGACTTTGGCTGGTGTCTGGCCTGTTGATTCGTTAACAGCAGATCTGTAGGCCATTGTGAAGAACGGAAGGTATTGGTCCCAGTCTCGCTGATGATCGGACACCATCTTTGTCAAATACTTGCCAACTGTCCTATTCATTCGTTCTACCATACCATCCGATTGCGGATGATACGCGGTAGTTCTCGTTTTCTTCATGCCTAGTCTATCACATATTCCTTGGAACAGATCGCTTTCGAAGTTCCTGCCTTGGTTACTATGGATCTCCAAAGGCACTCCAAATCGGCTGATATATTCTTGGATCAACTTATCTGCAACGGTGGCGGCCTTCTGGTCTGGAAGTGCGTAAATCTCGACCCACTTAGTGAAGTAATCCATTACTACCAACATGTACTTGCCCCCATTTTCACTTTCTGGAAATGGCCCTGCAATGTCCAAAGCTATTCTTTCAAACGGGCTTCCAACATTATATTGTCTCATAGGAGCTCTCCTTTTTCGGTGAGGCCCGTTACTCGTAGCACAAATAGTACATTTCTTACACCAGTCTTTTACGTCGTCGGAACTGTTCATCCAATAAAACCGTTCCCGTATTCGCTGAAGGGTTTTCCTTACACCAAAATGCCCTCCCGATGGACTGTCGTGTAACTGACGAAGTACTTCGGCTATTCTGCTCTTTGGGATCACCAACTGTCTTCTTTTCTCTGAACCGTCATCATTTTCCAGGACTCGTTTGAGCAAGCCATCTTCGATGATAAATGAGTCCCACTGGGCCCAATACGTCTTAACTACTGAGCATAGGTTTGATATTTCCTGCCAAGGTGGTCGACGGTTTTCCTCTTTCCATTTTCGGATTTTCTGTATAACTGGATCTCTCTCTTGTTCTTCCCTTATCTTAGTAGGCGTCCAGTCGTCGTTGACAATCGTCGTTCTTAGCACTGCTGCTTCCTTGGATTCCGTTTTGTTGCAGTGGAAACACTCTGCTGGGCATGGCCTTCTGGAAAGGGAATCAGCGTTTCTGTGGCTAACTCCGGCCCGGTGCTCAATCTTAAAATCGTATTCTTGGAGTCGTTCGATCCACCTGGCTATCTGACCCTCTGGATTCTTAAACTGCATCAACCACTTAAGTGCGGCATGGTCGGTTCGGATTAGAAACTTTCTGCCATAGAGGTATTGATAGAAATGCTCTACTGATTTCACTACTGCCAGAAGTTCTCTTCTCGTGACGCAATAATTCCGTTCAGGTTTTGAAAGAACTTTACTAAAATATCCGAGGACTCGTTCCTGTCCTCCTTGAATCTGAGACAGCACTCCTCCAATTCCCACATACTTGCATCCGTATCTAAGATGAACTCTCCTTCTGGCAGTGGATACCCTAAAATTGGTGCTGTTATTAAATGCTTTTTCAACGTTTCAAAGGCATTTTGGCAGTCTATATCCCAGCGGTAATCTCTTGCTTCCTCCGTAAGTCGCGTTAATGGCTTAGCGATATCTGCAAACTTCTTAATAAACCTCCGGTAGTAAGTACATAGTCCAAGAAAACTTCTCACTTGATGTTTGTCAGTTGGTTTTGGCCATTCCTTAATGGAATCGATTTTTCCTTTATCCACGGCCACTCCTTCTTTACTGACTATATGACCCAGATAATTGACTTTACCTTGAAATAGCTGGCACTTCTTGGGGTTTAGCATCAATTGGGCAGCTTTAAGTCGATTAAAAACGTTTTCTAAATTCCTCAAATGATCTTCGAATGTCTCCCCCAAGACGATTATGTCATCTAAATAAACCAGGCATGTTTTCCAAGATAACCCTCTCAACACATTTTCCATAAGCCTCTCAAATGTCGCAGGAGCATTACAGAGTCCAAATGGCATAACGTTGAATTGCCACAATCCAGATCCTGTGGTGAAGGCTGTCTTTTCTTTATCTACTGGGTCCATTTCTACCTGCCAGTATCCAGACTTCAAATCCAAAGTAGAAAACAATTTACTTCCAGCCAATGTGTCCAATGTGTCATCGATCCGAGGCAGAGGATAACTATCTTTCTTGGTAACGTTGTTCAGCAAACGGTAATCCACACAGAACCTCGTCGTTCCGTCTTTCTTCTTAACCAGGACCACCGGAGAGACCCATGGGCTCGTAGAAGGTTCTATCACCCCGTCTTTCTTCATTTCCTGAACAATCGTTTCAGCTTCCTCTCTTTTCGCCTGTGGTAATCGTCGAGCTGTTTGACGAATTGGCTTAGCATTACCAGTATCAATTTTATGCTTAACAACCGTAGTTCTTCCCGTCTTTCCTCCTTTCGGTACGAAAATATCACGATACTGCCGAAGAAATTCCCTTAATTTCCTTTTCTCCATCTGATTTAGAGACTGTCCTGCAACTGCAACCATTTGGTCGAATTTGTCGTTCGAATTATCAGATGTTGTCGCCTGACGGATTATGGATGTCACAGGTACACAAGTTCCCACTTTTGTCTCTTTCTTTATGGTCACTGGGTAGTCGTTGACATTGATAAGTCTCACAGGAATTTCTTTAGCCGAAGTCACCAATTCCTTTCCAATTATGATTCCACGGCCAACCTCATCGTCGTGGTTCCAAGGCTCCATCATAACAGGTCTCCCTTCGTCTACAATTCCCTGTAGTCGCGCTACTATGATCGTTTCGCTTCTCGCAGGCACGACTGTATCTTCTGTAATGGCTGCTTGCATAGTGTTGTCATTATGTGGATGGAGAAATACCTCCTCGTTGCCAACTTTGATTACCTTATTCTTAAAATCCAATTGGAATCCATGCATATTCATTACGTCCATTCCTAATATAACATCCCACTTCTGACACCAATGTTGTGAATTTATTAAAAGGTTCAATATTTATAACACTTACGGATTTAATTTATTTCTTTATTTATATTAACTTATCTGACAATAATTTATTATATCCGTACGTAACAAATTCGCGAGCGCGGGTCTTGAGAATTAACTGTCCCTTCCAAATAAAGTTCCGTTATTATATAACAGTGCCGTTATCTCGAAAAATCTAAAACCTTCGATGGCGAAACGGTAAAGGCAAACTGGATTTCCCTCGCATCGGTTCTGGAAGGTCGCTCAGGTAAATCGAAGCCTCTCGTAAACTCTACAACATATTAGAATAAAAACATGTTTACAGGTTAAAACTATGACTCATATTTTTACGTAACACTATATTAGTAAAATTTTGATCAGCTACTGATATGTCACCGCATGGCGGCAAGAAAAAGCCACCTGATCTCCAAGCGATCAATAATGAAAACGATAATATGGATATTTCGAATAATGAAAATAATACAATAATAAATGATAAGTCTGATAATGAGAAAAAAAAAATAAATTTAATCAAAGCGACAACAGATACAAGAATAATGCTGTAGGGCCATACTTAGTTGTAGTAGAAGGAATCGAGAAAAAATTCAAAATAGGCAAGTATAATCATTTACAAATAGCAAATGACGTCTTCAATTTAAATTTAAAAGATATCTTGGAGGTTAAAGTCAAAGGTATAAATAAAATTGGTGTTTCTTTCGCAAACAGCGAAGCGGCTAACAATTTTATTAATAACCCTATCAATCATATATCTAAATATAAAATATATATTCCATATAATCAAATAACATGTAAGGGCATCATCAGAGATGTTAATCCGTCACTAACCGAAGATCAAATCAAAAAATCATTAATCTCACCCTTCGATGTTATAGACATCAAAAGACTAAACAGGAAAATTATTAAAGATGATAACTCGGTTGAATATGCTCCTACAGGCACAATACTTATAACTTTTGATGGTAAGATATTGCCAAGAAAAATAAAAATTAGTTATCTTAAATTCAACATTATTCCATATGTGTCGAGAGTCACACAATGTTATAAATGTTTGATATATGGTCATACCAGGACTCTTTGCAGAACTAAACCAAAATGTCATAATTGTGGACAACAGGTGGAAGAGGGTGAATTAGAGTCATATCTAGAGGCAAAATGCCTAACGATGTGTATATATTGTAAGAGTCCTGAGCATAACTCAGTTAATAAAAAGTGTCCTGAATATACCAGACAAACAGAAATTAAAAAGTTAATGGCATATGAAAACTTATCATTTTATGAAGCTGCACAACTAGCACCAAAAAATTATTTAAGTAAAGACTATAGAAAAGAAGATAGTCAATACCATCCGGCTAACTTCCCAAGTATAAAACCAAAACAAAATACAGAAAACAACAGTATTAATATTAATCAAAGAAGAACTACTGCAAGCCAGTGCATAAATTCTAAAAGGAGTTACGTTTCTGCAGCCAAATCAACGGGAACAATAAAGAAAAGAAATATTTCATATGATAAAACTATACATGAATCGCAATTAATAAATCAAAATGGTAGATTATCTCAACTAAATAGTACAGTTCAAATTAATGACACTCCATCTATATCCGGTATTAATAACAACAATTTAAAACATAATTTTAATAAATCAATGCCTGTTAGTGCATAGCAAAATTACTGTAATACAATAGATGATTTATACAGAAAATTTACAAATATGAATAAAGAAGAACAAATTAAAATTAGAGAATTAATATTAACATATTCAGAACTCAACAAATCAGTTCCTGATCTAGACGATCAGGACAAATATTATTAAAAAAATAAAACAAATTATGAGTTATACCAACAACTCACTTAAAAACATTAGTTTGATGCAATGGAACATGAATGGCTTTCAATCCAATAATTACAACCTGAATATCTTGATAACAGAACATTCTCCTGATATCATTATGTTAAATGAAACCAAACTTAAACCTCATCAAATATGTAGAATCAAAGGTTATGATGTAATTAGGGAAGATATAGAAAATGGAGCAGGAGGTATTGCCACACTCATTAAAAATAATCTAATTTACAGTAGGGTTAATTTAGACTCCAAATGACAAAGCCCTAACTTTAGATATATAGCTATCAAAATAGATAAATATACAATTATAAACATTTACTCAAACCCAAAAAATTAATTATCATATAATTTTTTTGAATATATATATAATAATTGGAACAATGTGCTCATTATGGGAGACTTGAATGCACATCACCCATGTTGGGGTAGTCAAGTAAGTAATAGAAATGGTAACCTTTTATTAAAAATCTTTGACGAGTTTAATTATATATACTTAAATGATGGAAGAAGCACTAGAATTCATACCCCACTAGAGGGATCCAGCCCTGTAGATCTATCATTTGTATCTGACTCTCTAGCAATACAATGTACATGGAATGTCTTGAAAGATTGTGGTAGTAGCGATCATTTTCCTACAATTATTCTAATGAAAATTAACTATAGTGAAGGAAAAAGCATTACAACCAATAAAAACTTAAATTTTAGAAACAAAATTGGAGAAATTGATTGGAACAAGTATAGTAAATACATAGAAGAACATTTAAATATAGAAACTCAATGCTATGGCCACTTCACAAGTATAATTAACCAAGCAGTAGAAATTGCTATCCCAAATAAACAAGGCAGAGGCATAAGAAAACTGCAATATCAAAAAAGAGTACCTTGGTGGGACCAGGAATGCACTGAAATAATAAATAAAAGAAAAGAAGCGTTACAGGAATTTAAAAATAATTTTAATCTTAATAATTATATCAATGCAAAACACATAATTGCTAAATCAAAACGACTTCTAAAAACAATAAAGAAGCAAAAGTTTATGGAATATTGTGGGAGTATTAATAGAAACGTAGACATCAGCTCTATTTGGCAAACTATAAGAAAATTTAAAAATGCATTCTCTCAATCTTCAAACAATAAACTTCCCAATGAAAAAATAAGTTATGAAATATTAACTACCCTTTCAGTAACTAATATTGAACCGGATTTTGAATTACAGACCATTGATCACTTGTCTAGTGAATTCAATCTCACGGAATTAAAAAATAGTCTATTTTTAAAGAAAAACACATCACCAGGCCTTGATAATATTAACTTTAATATGTTAAAACATTTACCTGAAATAGGGCTAATATGGCTACTAAATTTATACAACAAGGTTAAAGAAGGTGAACTGATTCCCAATGAGTGGAAAACTCAGATTATTATAAGTATTCCTAAGAACAACAAAATTCAAAATTATAATTTAAGAGCAGAAAATTATAGAGCTCTGGGACTTTCATCATGTGTAGTAAAACTACTGGAATCAATGATTAAAAATAGGCTGGATTGGATCGTGGAAAATCAAAAAACATTTAGCCAATTTCAAGTAGGATTTAGAAAAGGTATGGGAGTTAACGATAATTTAAATTATTTAAATACTTATGTTCAATTGGCTTTCTCTCAAAACCAATATGTAAATGCTACTTTCTTAGATATTAAAGCAGCTTTCGATCATGTCAATATTTATATACTATACAGACTTCTTAATAATCTTCATATTCTGTAGGATATGAATATTCTGTAACAATAGGACTCTATATGTTAAAAATCATTATCACGAAATGGTTGGACCATCGCATACTACACAAGGCCTAATACAAGGCTCACCTTTAAGCCCAATATTATTCAATATTTATCTTAAAAATATATACACAATAATGCCTGAAAATTGTGTACTTCTGTCATATGCAGATGATCTAATTATCTTAACAAAAGGTAGTAATTTTAACCATCTAGCAAATCAGGTAAACTTTATCCTATATGAATTATCTAAATGGTTTAATACACATAATCTTAAACTATCCTCATCAAAATGCGAGACTTTGTGGTTTAAAATGAACCGTCCTATTAGTAATCCACCAGATATAAAAATTAATGACTATATAATCCCTAATGTTCTGTCGAAAAAATATTTAGGTATAATATTTAAGCACAATCTAAATTGGTCAGACCAAATAGATAACATGATTAATAAAGCCCAAAAGGGTATTAATATAATACGTGCTCTTTGTAGAGTATGGTGGGGATCACACCCAAGAACACTAAAATTAATATATAATGGCTTGATACAATCACAATTAGATTATGGCGCTAGTATAATTAATAACTTCTCTCAACAAAATTTTATGAAATTAAACCGAATACAATTCCAAGCTTTGAGAACAACACATGGGATGATGAAATCTACTCCCACTAATGTCATTTTAGCAGAAAGTGCAACTATCGATCTACACCATAGATTTAAATGGATTGCCACGAAATACATAGCAAAGATTAGCACAACTCCAAATCACTCATTATTAAATATGCTTCTAGACTTAAAAAAATATCATGGTTATCAACAAGGATATTGGAAGGGAAAAAATCCAACATATTTGATTGACGCTCTAACAGAAGTTAAAAAGTTTTTACCATCAATGAACACAAGTGACATACCAGCCTGCTACTCAAATGAATATGATATCTACACTTATAATGTACCAATTATAAAAACATTATTAAAAAAAAATAGTTCCCATAACCTTTGGGAATATTACAATTTTGTAAATTCGTATTACTATAATTACATACAAATATTTACAGATGCTTCAAAAAAACAAAAAAATCAAAACCTTGAGGAAGCCAAAACGGGCATAGGAATACACATACCTAGTATAAATTATTCCTTTTCTGAAAAAATTCCTTCACTTATTAATATCTGTACAGCAGAAATAATAGCTATTCAAAAGGGTCTAATGATTTGTGAGGAAAAAAGTTTTGATAAAGCTATAATATTTACGGACTCAAAGAGCGCTATAGACAACATTAATAACAATATAATAACTGCAACAAAAGATTACAGAGTCTTGCAAGTTAAAAAGAAACTATACTATTTAAATAAATATGGGAAAGATATTAGATTATGTTGGATTCCTGGACATAATGATATCAAGGGAAATGAAATAGCTGACAAACTGGCAAAGATTGGGGCTGAATTAAATATTCCTGCTAAAATTCGATTAAGTAACTTGGATATCATGCCATTATTAAAAAATAAAATATGTTCTATGCATCAAAATAATTGGTTAAGCATGCTGCCTTAAATCGTAATGCAGAAACTACGGTTTCTGTTTGTACAATTACTTAAAGACCTCCCTGTATATATATATATATATATATAATATATATATATATATATATATATATATATATATATATATATATATATATATATATATATATATATTAGAAGTGATTATTTCGACCAAAAAATAATTTATAAATACGTTCAAATTATCGGGTAAAGTGGTCTGTAATAAAAATCTTTCTTTTTTCTAAATTACTCAATATTTCGCCATTTATTTAACAGCTTCCTCAGGAGTAAACTAAAAACAATTTGAACATTACAATTTTAATCTTTTAAATTCTGTGAGTGTTTTAAAATGTATTTGTACGCCATTTTTTGTAATGTTCAAATTGTTTTTAGTTTACTCCTGAGGAAGCTTTTAAATAAATGGCGAAATATTGAGTAATTTAGAAAAAAGAAAGATTTTTATTACAGACCACTTTACCCGATAATTTGAACGTATATATATATATATATATATATATATATATATATATATATATATATATATATATACATATACAGGGTAGTCCTTAAGTAATTGTACAAAAAGAAACAGTAGATTCTACTTTAAAATATTACGATTTAAGCCAAATTGCTTTAACAAAATGTTGATATTAAGAAAGATACAGGGTGTTAAAGCGCAAATTTAAAATTTTATTTTTCGCTATAACTTTCATGTTTGTAAACATTTATGTATAAAAATTTACAACTGGGTACTTTTAAATATAATAAATTATAATTTGATGCAAACTTTAATGTATCTAATAGAGGGCGCCACATATGCCACATATGTGGCATAAATTTGCACTTAACTTTTTTGCTCTTTAAGTTACCTAGGATTTGTGATAAAAAATATTAAAGATACAATATTTTAATAAAAAAAAAGTTATACTTGTTAATAACTTCAAAACTCAACAGTTTTTGAGATAATCGCATTTTACAAATCAGCTGCATAATTCTGATTTAAAGCAATTACTCCAGGCAACAAAGGAAAAATAGACAAAAACATTAATACTTTTGAACTTTGGTATAAAATACCTTTAACTAAAGTTAATAGTTAACGAAATATTCAATAAAATAAATATATTAGCACGATATTTAATAAAAGGATTTGACAAAATAACAGAATAATAGGATTTTACATAAAACATTTTACGTTTTATGTTAAATTAAAGTCATAATCAAAACATTTTGTTTACAAACCAAATTAAGAAATAGTTAAACTAAACAACATAACTTTTTGTTAAAGTAAGTGTTCGATATGTCCACCATTTTCTTTAATTCATATCACCTCAAACAATAATAAAAAAAGTCCCACCATTACAGAAAGAAGTTTATGCCATTTCCATATGTTTTTTTAACGTTTGTGGCTTTATACGTTAATGGCTTTTCAGAACAAATAAATCTCAAAAATGCTATTTATATTCTACATATACGTAATATAAATTTTGGAATAATTCAAATTATCCGATATACATTTTTGTGTACTTATCAAAAAATTGAGAAACAATTTTGGTAATTCTTACATAATAATAAGCGTAAAGGCGAATTTAATTATAGGATTCAGAGAAAGATTATTATGAGCTTCTTACTGACATATGTGTAGAAAAAATTATAATTGAATCATTACGTTAAATAAAATATATTCTATATTCAAAATGTATGTATTTATGTAGTAATACTGTTTAGACTAACTAAACCATGCATTATCCGTCAGTATGTGAATTTAATGTACCTTTCCCTGTCAATTTCTAAAAACGGACGCACTTCCTTTCTTCATTTGATAAACAATACCTTTAAGGTACCATACTCTGGCGATAGGCAAAGGTGATCTTTCCTATCTATTTGCGGAACTCGAGTGGGGAACCGGCAGGTTAGACAAGCAACAGGTGATTGTCAGTTACCGGTAAACATTTGTAGTGTACACTTATGTTCTCCATTGTTTTCACTTTTATTACGGTGCATGTTCTACTCAGTCTGTATAATCGGATAAAAGGATAATAATTTTTTAAAGTATTACTACCGGCGCCGTGTAAACCGAGTGTTGTCGGCCTAAGTGGACTTTGAAATTTTTTATTGATAATTTATTGGCGCATCAAAATAAACTTTATTTAATGAGTGCTTCTAGTGTATTATTGCAAGTGTTTGACTATTTAGAATGTGAGCAAATTTTATAGGATTTCTTGGATTTACTTTACAAAATCAACAGTAAAGGTATGTTTTTATAATTTACATAATAATTTTTATTATTAATAATAATAACACCACCTTTAGATACTACCACCCAAGCAGTTTAGGAGTTTAAGTGATACGCTTCGATCTAGTATTACCTACCAATAATTTTTGAAAAAAATTTTATATTTCAGTAGACTATTGGATTTTAGTCTTTCGAAAATACTTTGATGTTACTTCCAGCATCGTGATCTAGTCCGGGCTATCTAATTGGCAGTAAAAGATTCTACAGTTTTTGCCAATAGATCACAAGGATACTATTATTATAATAGGTTAATTTGTGTCGTTTATTTAACAATAATGAAATGATGTAATTCGTTTTCTTGCCAATTGTCTTATTTGTGATCTTCTTTGTAACTAATTGTCATCCATTTCCCAAATATTCTAGCTTTTGACCCTTATAAACTTAAGAATGTAAACATCCCTATACATATTCTAATTTTTTTCATTCTACTTAATACTTTTTTGTAAAAATCTCGTCCATTTCTTTTTTAAGAATTTTCTCTGGTTTATCTAGACAATGTTCTAATTAATTCGTAGTCCGTCTAACCTGGAAACCTGCCAAAAATTTGATAATCTTATATTTGGTATAATATTATTATTGTTTCTTAGGACCTAATATCGCATTTACGTAGATATTTTTAACAAAATTAGAAAAATATAATTATTTGTTATACTTCAGTATTACACTTCAGAATTATGAATCTGTTTATTCCTTATTATTTTCTTGTTCCTGTCAGCTGTTTTTTTCCTGTATTGCTTATACTTGCACTACTTTTGTTTTAATTTTTAACGTATTGTTTTCCTTTCTCATTTTAAATTTTATTATTAGTGTTTTGGGTATTATTTTAATGATTGTATTATACTTATTTCCGGAAGGAAGAATATAAATGTATTTAGCAACAAATTTATTCATAAGTTAAAAATGAGGGTACGGTAGGGTCAATTACCGGGATAAAAATAAAGTCAATTTCCTTTAGTCGGTAGTAATAGGTATATCACAAAAAAATTTGGTGAAAAAAACTTGATAAAATGTATATTTATTTTAAATAAAAACCCTTTCGGACTAAATCACAGAACGTTTTAGGAATAAAAATTCCATCTTTAGATTACACGGTTGCTGATAATTTTATAGGATGTTAAAATTTTAAGTAGATTTACTTCATGGCTACGTAAACTCCTAACGAGAGTTACTGGTCCGGAGAAGGTTTTCACCCATCTATTTAGTGGCTTTAAACATGCATACCTAGTAGCAGCACTGAATTTGGAATATTTATTACGAAAACCTGTAATTTAGCCATAAAGGGTTCTTCTAAATAAATACACCTTTTGTAAAAGTTTTGAAAAAAGAGCTCATATTTTAGTTTCTACGGTGTTACCAGAGTAATCTCTTGAGTAACTGAGATTAAAAACTCTTATAAAAATGAGTGATTAGTTTTTACATTACTGGTTTAAAAGACATTTAAATTTTAAAATAACAGTTTATTTGTACATCAACAACATTTATCACTATTTTTTTAAATTTTGTAAACAATATGATCTTTGAGGAAGTAATCCTTCAACATCAATTTTTAAGCTCTGTTCCGTGCAGGTGTGAGACAGTACGGGAGGGAAGAAGCTCTAAACTGAATAGTAATCCATCAATAAAACGAGTTTTAATCAGGAATAACCAATGGTATACTATGTGATACAACATGACACAACAAAGGAGCTTCAGATATGTCATTAAATTTAGATTTGTCATACACACATACATACACCTATACACAGATCAGATTCACCGGTTAGGTTTGTTAGGATAAAATAGTCATAGAAACCATAACAATACGTTGGTGCTTAAATATATTATAAAAGCATTTTTATATATTCCTAATCAAATGTTTTCCATTGATGACACATCGTTTTAATTAAACAATAACAAAAGGAAGCGTTCAATGCACATTTTATACTCAAACAACACAACCTTGCAAAATAAAATTCTTATCAGTAAAATGTAATTTAACTATCTATTTAAATTATTTTATTAACAGATATGTAATTTCCAAGTATTGCTATATCATGGTACTTTATATTTCGTCGTTTTTTTTAATAAAGTTTTATTATATGTATCCTGCACATTATTTTGCAAGTTAAAATCCAATATG
The DNA here is from genome assembly GCF_040954645.1 of Diabrotica undecimpunctata. Lineage (NCBI taxonomy): Eukaryota > Metazoa > Arthropoda > Insecta > Coleoptera > Chrysomelidae > Diabrotica > Diabrotica undecimpunctata. The sequence goes on from NC_092808.1 coordinate 67,082,604, forward strand.
ATACTTTTTCATTAAACACACCATCAACTAGTCTTAAACCATCAACTTAAACACACCATCCGATCGAAAATGATTTTAATTTTACGTGTAAAATAATGATTACAATAATCTTCCGAAACACTCATAAAATCACTAGCTAAAAAGGCGCTTTTTTTTAAATTACATTGTACTTGCAACAGGGTTTTGTAACTGTTGGATAAATCCCGAAATTGGGATAAACTAGTTTTACCAGAATACTTTCCATATTATAAAAATTGACTGGATAAAAGGCAAAATATATTGATAACTTCTTGATTTATTCGGGACATTTTGGATTTATCCAATGTTAAGTAGATAAAGCAGTAGTACATTATAATCTTTGGTATAAATAACACTACTTATGTTTGACTTGCATTTGTTTTCTTTTCTTTATTAAGAATCAACTACAAAATTGTTGCCCAAAAAATATAACTAAAATTACTTTATTCTTTTTTCTCTTTATTCGCGAAATAAGTGAGTACCTACTAATGTGATTTTTGTTACTTCTTTAGAATTGTGTACTACATATCCAAAATATTTATAAAATAGTAGGTATTTTGTTACCAGTTGATAACTTAAAATTTCTACTAAGCAGACATAATGAACATTCGAAATTTGTTCTAATCTAGTTGGAACAATTTTTTTTTATTTGAGAAATTTATATATCTGTTAGCATATTCATTTTATAAGGGTAAATTCACACCAACGCCATAATTTATTGCCAATTTATTATGGAAAGAAAAAAATTATTTATGTAGCTGTTTTCGAGAAACAGTAACCATAGCCATATCTCAGCAAGAAAAAGGGATACAGGGCCCATCTTGGCGGCATATTTTTTGCGAAGTAGTTCCTGTTGATTGGTATACTCACCAATCCAGAAAATCTACCCCATTTCCATTATCCCCTGACTCAAAATATACCCCCAGAAAACCGAGATATCGACCAAAAAGAAAACTACAAGGAATTGATTGTGAAACGTTGTGATTGGTGGGAGAAATGGATAAAAATAATAAACAAAATGCAGTGTGCTGATTTACTAATAAATTTCTTAAAATCTATACCCAAGGTGCGGACGTTATTTTTCAAGTCTAGACATCCACAAGTTGTGGCAAGCCGTAGCTGATTACAATTAAAAACATATATATTTTGGACTCGGTTTCTTTGCACAAGCTTATCAAAAATTAGTTCCTTATATTAAATCCGTAAGAAAACACAATCCACCTTGGTCAAGATTTTGTAAAATCATTGGTTCATACAAATTTCAAAAATGAGCTTTTCCGCCCGGGACAAAGGTTGGGTGATTCTGAACAAAAAAAGTCCGTAATAACTGTTCTCAAAGTTGATCGTTGTCGAGTTATAATAAGCGTTAATTTTGAAAAACGCGAAATCAGCAATTTTTGAAGCTCTGAAGCTCTGAAAACTGAAATATTTTTTTAGTTAAAAAGTACTTAATAGAAAAGTCAAAATTTTTGGCCGATATCTCGATTTTTCCGGGGATGAGTTTACGATAGGAGGATAATGGGGTAATTTTTGGGGATTGGTCAAGGTACCAATTAACAGCAATTAATTAGCAATAAAGTATGTCGCCAAGATGGGTCCTTTAACCCTTTTCATTGCCGAGATATAGCTATGGGTATGCTAGCTTTACCATAAGGTCACCATAATCATTTTTTCTCGGAAACGATTTCAGCAATAAGTTTGTTTCTTGGCGTAAAACTTTGGCAATGCTTTTTGGGGCATATGTTCCAAGGGTGTGTTTTGAGTTAGCGGATGATGAGGTTTGGGTATTGGTTAATATACCAATCAACAGCAATTAATTAGCAATAAAATGTGCCGCCAAGATGGGCCCTATACCCCTTTTCCTTGCCGAGATATAGCTATGGCTGTGCTAGATTTACCATAAAGTTAGCATATCCACTGTTTCTCGGAAACATCTACAGCAATAAATTTGTTCTTTCGGTAATAATTTGGCAAGAAATTATAGTGTTGGTCTGAGTTCGGCTTTATAAATTGGATATTCTAACTTTACCGACATGGAATTTCTATACATCACATATAGTGATTTTTAAAGTATTCATATATAAAATATAATTTGTTTTTTAATAACGTTTTTATTTTTATAGGATATTTGACATAGATTTTATTGGGATTTTTCATTAAAATAATCATTATAATTTCATTATGACAACTACGGTCATTCACAATTAGCTATTTGGAAAAATAAAATGTTCTTGGTTTATTTGTTGTATCATATTTTTACAACTTTTCAGAGTTTTAAGTAATTATGGAACCATCTTTTTTATCCCTTTTAATCTTTTAATCTGCTAAGTTAAAAACAATAGTAGATTAATCACTCTTTTATTATTCACGCTACTAGTGTCTGTTAACTTTTATTTATTAATTATGTTTAAAAATATACATTTTTATATATAAAATTTATTTCGGTGTTAAACTAAACAATTCTTACAGTGGTTTGTTTTAAATTTATTAATTTATAAATCTGTACTTACCCCAAGAAATTGAACCTAAATTAAGAGCTAGTCTTCATACGAATTCTTTTTAAGGCAATTAATAAATTCAACGTTAAAAAAAGTATACCTACCCTATACTTAATATTTGGTTTCTCAACATCGATTTCTGGATATTTTTTTTACCAGCACAAGTTATTTCTCTTTATTGTTTTAATCATAATGATACTTGTAGAATACGCTATATAACTAATAACTTTTTATCATCAGGTACCATTATGTAATAAGACTATTTCAGAAAAGTAATTTTTTCACACAAAGTTTGAGGATGGTATCTGAAAGATTTTGTTATATAAAAATATAATTTAATACTCAAAGATTAAGAAAAGTAAATATGTATGTTCCCTATAGAAGAAAAGGATGGGGATGATGAATGAGCTTATTACGAACAAAATAGTAATCATATTAAACCAAACGCTAAGTAAAGAAATAGTAATGGTTATGGGGGACACCAAAGCGAAAATTGGAAAAGACAGAGAGAGAGAGAGAAAGAGAGCTATGTATCTATAAGTATTTATCTAAATAAAGATAAAATAAAAGAAAAAACGGTATAATAATGACACAGTAGTCACATAGTCACAAGAAGTAGAAATATGTGGAATAAAATGACGAGAGTAAAAAACGAAGCAACAGGAAAAAATATACCTGAAGAGAATATGATAGTAAAATACGAATAAATAGATAACCAAGGTAAAACGGAACTACAACTTAAATTACTTATCGAGAACAAAGCCGAAAGGCGATAAAAACAATTCGTATGAAAACTTGAGAATATAAAGAAAGAAAATTAAAAGAAATGTAAGAAAAGTATACATTGTTCTGAAGCTATTTTCTTTTGGCATCTTAAAGCAATTACTATTTTAATGGGAATAAGCCACAATTGAAGTTTAAAATAAGTTTATTGGCGTTTAAATTTCCACCTCGTTTTTTGTTACTTGGTGAAAAATTCTTCTAATAACTTAATTTTATCTGACTCATTTATATTGACAATTCAGACATATATTATAAATTTAAAAGTAGATGCCTTTAAAATGATATTGCCAATATAGCTGAGTTGCGTTCCTGGGACGACTTTATTGTAAGATAGTTTATTCGATTAGATGAAATCAACTTTAACTTGAGAATATCCGTTGCTTGATCCAGTACAACACACATTTTTGGTCTCTTGGGCATTTATATTTATTAATTATTTATATTATTTGTTCAGAGATTCTGTGATGTTGATGTCATCTGCATATCCGACAACTTAAACAGATTTGTAGAAGATAGTACCATTAGTATTTATTTGAAACTCTCGAATTACTTTTTCTAGAGCAAGGTGAAATAAGAGACACAATAGTACATCACCTTATCTTAGTCCATTTTTGCAACAGACGCGTCTTAAAAAATCGTTCCGCATTCTGACCATGCTCCCTGTTCCTGTGAGTGTAAGTTCAGGTTCAGTTAGTTATAAATAGCATATACATATATATATATATATATATATATATATATATATATATATGTATATATATATATATATTAATATGTTTTTTATGGGTAAAAAAGCATACCCATAAAAAACATGTTTATATATTTTTTCCAAACGAGTCACAAGCACTTCTATTTTCTTATATATATATATATATATATATATATATATATATATATATATATATATATAGGAATACAAAATTAGTATTTCTTGGGTTTAGGTTCAATAAGTAATATTAAATTTGTTTTATTCGGTTTTAAAAATTTTGATGTTTTCGAAGTCAAATTTATGCTTCTTCTTATTTTCATGTTTTGTGAGCGCAGTGATATTGTTCGTCATATTTGTGAGAACGAATTCTGGATTAAAGCAGTTGACTGGTTTGCCCGATATAGACACCTTCACACTTAATACATGGTATCTCGTAAACAACATCTGATTTTTTTGAGTTTTGGAGTTTTTTTCTGTGTTTTTAGATTAGTGAAATATTTATTTAAAAGGTTGTTGCCTTTGAGAGCCACTATTATGTTATGTTTGGCTAAAAGATTTGCTAGTTGTCAGGATCAACCTTTTATATATGGAAGAGTTGTATACGTAGTCTTGATACTGTTCGGTTTATTGTTATTTGTATTGTTGTAAAATTTATTAGGTCTTGATTTAAAAATAGTTTCGATTAAATGTTCGGGATATGCATTATTTAGAAGGGCATTTTTTGCTTTTTTTTTTATCGCATTGGTCTGTATTCCGGATCTGTTAATTTTACGGATTTATCAGCAAGACTTATATTTACAGATTTCTTATGGGAGAATGGATGATGAGATTTATAGTTAAGATCTCATTTCATCTTATTTCTCATTTCATCTCATTAAACTTATGACAGATTCTCCTAAATCTTCCAGAACCAGTTGAGCAATGACAGTAGTAAATATAAAACTCTTAAAGTCATAACATAAGTCCACTTTACCTTTTCCAAAAAACACCTACGATACGCCCATATAAAAATAATTATATACTAATGACAGTAAACTATGAGATATCAGATATCAATTTTTACTTCTGTCAATTCATTAATGTCAGTGCCCCGTTTTACGTTTTGGTAAGTTTTTTTATATATTTTACAATAACCATTTGTTTCCTGCCAAAACGTTAATTTCAATGGACAATAAAACCTAGTTCCAAATTTAATATCATTTATTGAACCCAAACCCAAGAAATACTAATTTTATATATATATATATATATATATATATATATATATATATATATATATATATATATATATATATATATATAGATATATATATATATATATATATATATATATATATATATATAAGAAAAAAGAAGTACTTGTGACTCGTTTGGAACAAATATATAAATGTTTTGGATGCGTTGGAGTCAATAAAAGGGCTATTGGTTAACTATTTTTTATCTCGAGCTTTCAATTATGTTTACAATTATTATCAAGAGCTGCTAAAAAATACAAAATATATTACAAAGTTGAACTAGAAAGAAAAAAATTTTTTGGTAACTCACCAAATAAAATTAGTTTGGTTAATAAAATTGCTGCTAACATATTTAAAAAATAATTATTATAAAAATGTTCTTATCTAATAAATGTTTCTCTGAAAGTTTCTCTATAATTTTGAAAAAGTTTCTTAACACAAAAACAATTGAATTTATAAATAAGTTAGAATAGCGACCAATTACAATTAAGCCTCAATGTCATAAATGCCAACTTAAAATTTTTAATTTTGACAATTATGTTGCCAAAAATAAAATTTTGTTTAAAAATTATTTTTTGTTTAGTAGCAAAAAAGAAGAAGATTTATTCACCATTGATAGATGTCTGAAAAAATGTAACAAATATATGGAAAATTAAATTAAAATGTGATATTTTACTGGTTTCATATACTTATAAACTACAAAGAAATAATATAAGTAATTATAAATTTTACTTAGATTTTGAATTTCTGATCTTTTGTTTAAATTATTATCACTTTTGCTAATACAAACCATTTCCAAAAAATTCCTTTTGAATTTATTACTTTCACTACACAAAATTTTAATGTTATCAAAATCCATAATATGGTCTTTATCGATTACATGCTCTGCCAAAGCACAAGATGGTTTTTTAATTCTGCAATCAGTTTTATGACAAATAATGCGCTTTGAAAGATTTCTTCCGGTCTCACCAACATACTCAGCTTCACACTGAGTACAACTAATGCTGTATACTACATTTGTTTTACCTAATTTGTCTATAGGATACTTAGTTTTGGAATATAAAGATGAAATAGTTTTGATGTTCTTTGTTGCTATTTTTATATTGTTAATAACCTTTAGTGTTTGTATTAATTTAGGTGTTAAAGATGGTATAAAAGGTAGTGAATGATAATAGATGTTCTGATTGTTGGATACAATGTTCTGAGATTTAACAAAAAATGGTGTATTTATATTAACAATATTAGAAAAAAGCATCCTATGTAGCATATCTGGAGGATAAGAGTTTTCAATTAAAATATTTTTTAACAATTGAAGATCTTCTTGTAGATAATCTGGATGAGAAAGCTTTAAAACACGTTCTTTTAATCCTGTTATATGGTTCATTTTCATCTTATTTGGATGATGAGAGTAATAGCTTATAAATCTATTACTACATATGGGTTTTCTGAACCATCTGGTTTTCAACATATTGTCTGTATTTCTTACAATTCTCATGTCAACGAATGGTAGAGAATTGTCTACCTCTTCCTCAACTGTAAATTGTGTATGTTGATTATGATTGTTGAAAATGTTGTGAAAAAGTGCCAAAACTAAATCATCTACATATCTTTTAATAAAAGGAATGAAAAAAGTGAAATTGTTGATACAACCACTGATAACATCATCAATGACATAGATACTTAGAATGGGTGAAAGACTAGATCCCATAGGACTACCAAAAATTTGTTTATAAAAGACATCATTAAATAAAAAAATATTAGACTCAAAAACAAAGTTGATAAGTGTTTTGAAATGTAATAAGTCAATATTAGTATGTTGCGAAATCTCATTCTACAATACGTACCACAATCGCACGTACAATAAAATGAGAAAGGTACTTTGTGCAAGAGAACTAAAATTGGACTTGAGAGTTAGGCTGGCAAGGTGTTATATTTTCTCGACTCTGCTTTATGGGATAGAAGCATGGACACTTAATGCGTCGACTGCTAAAAAGTTGGAAGCATTTGAAATGTGGGTGTATAGAAGAATCCTGAAGATATCATGGACCGAGCATGTAACAAACAACGAAGTCATGAGAATAATCAACAAAAGAATGGAAGTATTGGAAACCATCAAGACACGAAAGCTGCAATACCTGGGGCATGTTATGCGTAATGAGAGATACAACCTACTTCAATTGATTATACAAGGGACAATCCAGGGCAAGAGAAGTGTAGGAAGAAGAAGAATCTCATGGTTGCGTAACTTGAGGGAATGGTACGGATGCACATCAATTGAACTATTCAGGGTAGCAGCATCTAAGATCAGAATAGCCATGATGATTGCCAACCTCCGTCGCGGAGATGGCACGTGAAGAAGAAGAACAGACTAAGTAGGTACAATAAATGTTGTGTTGCTAAAACCTAATAAGTACCAAAGAATAAACTTGGAAATAAACAACGAATATTATACACAACAGTGGAAAGTATTAATATATGTAAGCCTCTAGAATAAAGAATATTCTTTATATAAACTTTATTTCTTATCTACATAAGATCAGTATACTCAGTTGTTTGGCAAAAGTATAAGAAATAAACCAAAACTACGCATTTATCAATCCAGTGAATGTAAACATAATACAAATATAGGCTCCCACTGCAGATAAAGACGACGAGGAAGTAGAGACTCTCTACCAAAGCATAGAGGATATATTAGAACGAATACCTAAACACGAAGTCAGCATCATAATGGGGGATTTCAATGCAAACTTGGGGCCGAACGGAAAACGTCTCTAATCGGACCTTTTGGGTTAGGACAAAGAAACGAAAAAGGTGACAGACTAGAAATTATAAACTACCACCGAGGAGATTGTATACATGGAAGGCACCAGCAGATAAACCCCATAACGTAATTAGAAACCAGATAGATTATATATTGGTAAATAGAAGATTCAGAAACAGTTTTAAATCTGTTAAAACATATCCAGGAGCGGACATTGAATCTGACCACATACCTTTAGTGGGAGTCATGGATGTGAGACTGAAGACAACAAAGAAAAAGTCTAGACCTAACTACGACATGACAGCCCTGCAACATCCGGAAGTTAAAAAGCAAGTGGGGGAATATATTAACAATCAAGTTAAGCAACTAAAAGAAGAAAATAACATCCAACGAGAAATCAATCAATTCGAAGAAATAATTAAGAAAACTAAACAAGATCTGCTAAAACCAAAAAAAGAAACAAAGAAGAAATCTTGGATGACTCCAGAAATCCTTCACTTAATGGAACGCAGAAGGTTAATTAAAGGAAATAAAGATGAATACAAAAAAATGCAGGCTTACATCAGAAGAAAAATAAGAGAAGCTAAAGAAAAAGAAGCTGTAGAGAAATGTAAAGAAATAGAAAGACTACAAGCCAAGCATGACAATTTTAATGTACACAAAAAGGTAAAAGAAATAACGGGTACTTTTAAAAAGAGAACACAAATGAAACTCATAGACACCAATGGAAAATTAATCATTGACACCCAAGAGATGAAGGACAAATGGAGAATATATTGGGAGACACTTTTTCAAGATCAAAGAACGGATTATAGGCATCCATTTTCAGAGAGGATGACGGACCCGGACATACTTAAATCCGAGGTAGAAGAAGCAATAAAACGGATGAAAAGCAGAAAAGCTGTAGGGCCTGATAATATCGAAGCTGAATTTTTAAAACTCTTGGAGGATGAAGGAATAAATTGGATCACGGCTGTCTTCAATAAAATATACAATACAGGAATCATCCCTGATAAATGGCTAGAATCAGAATTCATAGCGATACCTAAAAAACAGGGGGCTAAAAAGTGCGAAGAATATCGAATAATCAGCCTAATGAGCCACATGTTGAAACTGTTTCTTAGAGTCATCCATGGAAGAATTTATAAGAAGTGCGAGGAACAAATATCAGACAGACAGTTCGGCTTCATTAACGCAGTGGGTACCAGAGAGGCACTTTTCGGAGTACAGGTACTGATTCAAAGATGCAGGGACGTTAACTGCGACGTATACGCGTGCTTGATCGACTATGAAAAGGCATTTGACAGAGTTCAACATCAAAAGATGATAAACATTTTAAAAGAAGCAGACCTGGATGACAAAGACCTCAGAATAATTTCAGAACTATACTGGAATCAGACCGCATACATGAAAATTAACGGAGAAGAAACAGATCACATAAAAATACTACGCGGAGTTAGACAGGGATGTATTCTATCGCCGTTGATATTTAATATGTACTCAGAAAAAATTTTTAACGAGGCTCTTTACGGAATAGACGAAGGCATCCTTCTAAATGGTGAAAGAGTAAACAATGTTAGATATGCCGACGACACCATGGTGATAGCAGATAGTTTAGAGGGACTTCAGAGGCTAATGGACAGAATAAACGAGTACAGTCAACAGTACGGACTAAACATTAATACCCACAAAACCAAACAAATGATTGTCAGCAAGGAGAATATAAATGGGGCTCATCTATACATTAATGGGACGCAGATAGAGCGAGTAAAAGAGTATTGCTACCTGGGAACTATTATAAACGAACAGTGGAGCAATGTACAGGAAATAAAGTGCCGCATAGGAAAGGCAAGAACGGTCTTTAACAAAATGAGCGCCATCTTCAAAAGTCACAACATATCCCTGGATACAAAAATGAGACATTTGAGATGCTATGTTTTCTCTGTGTTGTTGTACGGGGCGGAGGCATGGACGCTTACAGACACCACTATTAAAAAACTTGAAGCATTTGAGATGTGGCTTTATAGAAGAATGCTGAGAATATCATGGACAGCAAGGATCACGAACAACGAAGTTCTAGAAAAAATGAAGAAGGAACCAGAGATTGTGTTTACGATCAAACGCATAAAATTGCAATATCTGGGACACGTTATGAGAAATCAGCACCGTTACTCCCTGCTGCAGTCTATATTGCAAGGTAAAGTCAAAGGTAAGCGGGGACCCGGTAGAAGGAGAATATCATGGCTGCGGAATTTAAGAACATGGTTTAAGAAAACCTCAACGGAGCTGTTTCGAGCCGCAGCGAGCAAGGTCATGATTGCCAATATGATTTCCAGCATCCGAAACGGATAGGAACCAGAAGAAGAAGAAGACGCATTTATAATTTTTTTGTAAATATTCTCTAAACATCCGTTTACTGAAGTGGGGTGAAAAGTAAATCAACTGGAAATTAACAGAAAGCGGGTAAAGAGGAGTCCCAACAGAAACCTGACAACAAGAGATAGCTAAGACTATGAGAGTAAAACATATTAGGGATGCTAGCAGCATAGACACAAAACTATGGAAGTTGTAAACTATAAAGCAATCGCAAAATATTTATTACAGCCAAATTTACTTGAACTTTCGGTAATTTCGATTTTAATACCACATAAATATATGTTGTAAATAATTTATACATACATTTTATGGGATTCTTTTACAAAACCAATGGCCTTTTGCTTCATGAATTATAAATTTTACAACCATTCGTTAAGTGTCGTATATTCTAATTGATATAAGCTAAGTATTGGACACAAAGAACTTAAGCAAATAAAAAAAAAATCTCTAGCACACAAACCGGATTATCTTACAAAAATAGCTCAAGAGTAAGTAAACGAATAGCCATTGATACTTGTATAAAGTAGTTTTTACAATCACTTTTCCCTTTAAACAAGTTTATTATAATCGCTTAATCCGTTTAAGTAATTCTATTTGAATAGACTTGAAGGTTATTTTCGTTTTCATTAATATAATCTTGTACTGATGACTGAGAACCGAATGATTGAACTGACACAGTTATTTTTATGTTTCTATTACATCTGGCACGAATAAAAAATATGATTAAATATAATTATTATAACTTTCATTAACGCAACACAATTGCATTATGGTTATATTATTTTAAGACTAACATTTATTTATTTTCGTAAGATCAAAGTTAATAACAGGTATAAACAGGTACTCCTAAAGCTTTTCAATAAATTATCCTTAATTTCACTAAATTATCAAGGACACTGGAATAGAAATGGAAAGAATTAAAAGTAAACAATTAAAGCGCGTAACAAAAAATAAAATATCAACCTTTTCGAAGAAAATTCGTAAAACTGAATTTCGTGTAAGCTGCTCCCAACATAACTTTGATAAGAAAATAACAAATATCAGAGATTGTCTAAATGTCCTAAGATAAAGCAGCTACCAGTTAGCGTAACAGCAGGGTGATTAACATACCTATCTGTATGTTTTTTAAGTCCGCTATCATGTTGTGTAAGTGTTTCTTCAGGTTCATCTTCACATCCTTTTATGAATCATAATCAGTGTCTGAAGCAATTGGAAGGGGGACTAAGACGTAGTGGATGTTTCTTCGCATAAGTAACAACGATGCGAAGATTCTGTTCCATTGATGTTTCAAATTCATTTCGGTTTCTTTACTATGTTGGAGTTTAAAGAAACTCATCAACCTCCAAAATAAAACGATAATTACACAATCCACAAGGAAAATGGAATTACTGTAGTTGGATGTATACCATGAATCATAAACACTTTTATTTAAAACATTTTTTATAAAAGGTACATATATTCTAAAATATCCCTTTCGGGTTACATCACAGAACGTTTTCGGACTAATGTCCATCATCAGTGCAGTTACCAGGTATACATGAGGGAAGTCACTAGATATGAGGGTAAAAGCCCTCATAAAAAGGATTTTTAACCTGATACCCACATATACCCACATTTAATTTTCAAAAATTATTTATTACCCGAGTAGTAGCTAGTAGTGCGGGTTTTCAAGTTATTTTGAAAGTCAATTAGCTATACTTTAAAGGAATATTGGACATTTAGCTCAATGGGTCCCAATACATAACTTTTCGATTAGTTAAAATGAAATTTTCGTTTTCTTTTCACATATTTTTGTTCAGAAATTGTTATAAAAACACTGTTGTTACTATATAGTTTTTACAAACGTAAAGCATTGAACAACAAAGTACCTATGTAGAGAAACATATATTATCCATGTTTTATATCTGATGTACCACTGTAGAGAAAAAGTTGGTCAACGTTTAAAGACGCACTATCTTTTACGCTAAGCTGGTCTCAGGCCCGACTAACGAAACATCCCATGTTAGACATATTCGTGTGCAACTTGACAATGAACCGGCCGACTGTTTCTAGTTTCTATGACCGGAATTCAATAGTGCCAATCTTCCCGTAGACAACTTAATAGTCGAAAATATCTATAAAAAAATTTTGTTCTCGGAACTTTTGGCCACGTTTTCAACATTTCGTCCTACTGTGCGGCTATTCTTTTACAATGACATAAGCGTGAATGTCTCTTGGGCTAAATAAACGAACATTTATACTATTTTTTTGTTCCAATGTAAACTGAACCATAAGTTCAGGAAATGCGATTGATAATAGTTGTCTTGAACTTAATGTCATTTCATATACAGTAAATTAATTTGGTTCGTGTAATTTTTAATTATCTTCGTTCTCGTTAGTAGTCGAAATTGTGACTGACTATTTCTGGACATCGTTAAGTGGAATTATACGATGTAGGTAAAACATAGCTATATCGTTTGATTACATTAATGAGATTTCCGTTATATGAATTTATATTAAAATGTAACAATAAAACACTGAAAACTTTGTTTTCAAACTTCCACAAAATTTATTTTAAATTGTTATCACTACAGCTGTTTCGGCTGATTGCCTTTCTCAAGTGGCAGCACTTGAGAAAGGCAATCAGCCGAAACAGCTGTAGTGAAAACAATTTAAAATAAATTTTGTGGAAGTTTGAAAACAAAGTTTTCAGTGTTTTATTGTTACATAAAATGAATTTCCATCAAGTAACGGTCGAATCCATCAATTATATTTAAATGTTAATGTTATATATTTAAATTATATTTAATGGCTTAACATTAGTAAATTAAACAATTTTGTTTTTTTTTCCAACGTGTTCTGTAGATGTTACCATTGGTCCTTCAAATACTTAAGCTCACATATAAGGATGCCAGTTAAAGTTCTTATGACTTCTCTTTTTTTTTTTCAAATAGTACCCTTTCCTAGTAACAGTTTGTGCATATTCGTTTACAGTATATTGTCAAGGAATGACTCCGGCCACCGAGTGTTAAGTAAAAATTTCTTATAAAATTGATAATATACCTACTGCTAAAGAGTATTATTGGCATATGATTCTCAGCAATCTTTCAACCCATTAGCACTCTTTGTTAGCACACATAAATCCTAAAACAAAGCGACTACAGCATTTTAAAAAACATTGATTTAAATGACTAAAATGTAATGGCTTAATTGACAAATATTTATCATTTATTTTTCTGCAGCAATGATTCAAAAACCATGTTTAAACTACAATTTTCTTCAATTTATTTGTTCCTAACCTTGATACTAATGACAAACAACTTTACACAAAAAAATACCGTGCCTCGTGACTGTAACAAATTTAGAAATATTTAGGTAATTGCAGAAAAAACTACGTAAAAACGACAGCGCACTTAGAAAAAGAGACTAGAAATTCTTTGGTTAAACGCTAAATAATTACACGGCTGATGAAATTTATTTGGTAGTAATACCAGGAAACTCTTAATGACAATGGTAGGTATTTGGAATATTGATTTTAAAAGGTTAAATTATGCCTCGTTCATAATGTACTGTTTGTGTTTTAGTTTAGAGTATTATATTAACCGAATAACTATTGGTAAAGTGAATGTATTACATATAGAACCCTCCATACAAGGCTTTTACTGCAAAAATATTTGGTTAATAGTAGGTAGTACTTATATACTATTACAGTACCTATGTGAATGCGCTCTGCGAGAAACATAATGTTTATTATCGGATATTATTCAAACAATCATGGTGTACAAAAATTTAACAAAATTATTTATTATTTTTATTCCTTGTAAGAAGAATAAATTGTAAAAACACGTCTACTTTGTAATAGCACTAATAGCCAAAACGAAAAGCTTTTAAAAAAGACTATTTACTTTTTGTCCGAATAAAGAACATCTAATAAACACTTTATAGGTATAGTTATTATATAACACATTATAGTTATTGTATAAAACGCTTAAAATCGAATACTGTAAAAAACATACAGGGTAGTGCCATGTGCCATGTGAACGAAAATGTCAAATGAGTGGCAAGTTGAGGTCTAAATAATTAAACAAAACAATACAGTTGATAAACATTGATATTATTCTTTAAACTATCTATTTCGACTAAATTTAAAAAGTGTTACCGATCTATCAAATTATACAAAATTGTTTAAAGTGTTAAGTGAAGAGTGTTATTCCTAAACTACTCAAAATTTAAGAAAACAATGAGATAAAGGTGTCACATGGTTCTTAAAGGTACTTTTTTTTTTATAAAATATCAGCTCATTTTCTTCAAAATTAGATTATGTCCAACTCCTATGTAGTATTTACATTCGCCATTTTTTCCAAAACCAAAAATACTTAGGTCTACCAAAATTTTTTTCAAAACATTACGAGTACTTAAGTCCTTGCGCCTTGTTTTCGTTTCGTAGATGTGTATTATTTAAAAATGAGAGGGATATAGAAAGAGAGAGATGTTCATTTTATGTGTATTTTAAGATTATATTTGGAGGATATAAGCTTGTTTAAAAAGTGAATGTGGATGTAAACAGTAATAATATCGGATGATTATCAGGTACCAGTTTTACCTTGTTCTAGAGACAAAAAGGAATGGAATAAACGTGATTTAAAAAATCCATAATCTCAATTCAGTATAACAGTGCTAAAAAAACACGGACACTGTTTTGCAATCACATTATGCAAAATTTCTTGCAGTAAGGATGATATTCAAATTAAGTTAAAATCTTATGTGCATATACCTATCTTACATTTTTAATCAATTTTTTTTAATTTAAGTTTTTTTTGATAACGTATATAAATATAAAACAGTTGCACAACAAAACAAATGTTTAATAAAGAACATAACTCAAAAACCTTATCTACTTTTTAATCAATAAATGAAATATCTTCGTTTAGGGACAAGTCAACAGCAGTTATTTTTTTAAGCATATGGTGCCAAGACCTGAAAAAAGGAGTGGTTATCACTTTTAATAAACTAAAAAACTTTTAAATATAACAAATGACAACAAACAAGAAGTTATTGATAAAACAGAATTTTTTTTGTAGTAAATATTTTTTTCTAATCTAGCCTAATTAAAAGAACATGGATAAGTTTTTTATTATGAAGGTTTTAATATATTTTTATTAGAAATAAAATAAAGTAAAAATGAAGTTCATTTCTTTTGTTTTAGAAGTGAAGCACAACAAATATCACATTTTCACAATACGACACTTTGGACTTAGTTTTGGAATAGTGCTCTTCATATTTTGAGACCTATCTATAGTGTATTTTTATGTATGAGAGAGTAATAAAACAATAAATTATGTATGCAAATCCCTAAACTGTTGATACGGGTGACTCAATGAAAAACAGATATTTGTCAACAAGTTTACAGAAGTATATAGGAAAACAATTTTAAATTGAGTATGACCACCAGGTATAAAGGTTGGAGCAGAATAGAATACAATAGTTGTGAGGCTTACTAATCCCTAAATAAGGTGGCCAGTGTCGGAGTGATGGAGGTTAACAGGTACTAATGAATTTGCAAGAAATGTAAGATGTTTATTTTATTGGTTATATATAACCAATAAAAGTTTAATAAGTACCTATCTATTTGCAAAATAAAGTTTAATTCTTTAGATAAAATAAAACGTTTTATTTTATCTATTTGCAAAATAAAGTTTAATTCTTTGCCTATTTGCAAAATAAAGTTTAATTCTTTAGATAAAATAAAACGTTTTATTTTATCTGAAATGAGTGCATTCCACGAAGTAAGGGTTTCAACAATCAAACATTTAATTCTTTAATTCCAGGAATCTACGACAGTAATTGACTAGATAATTACCTTCTAAACTTATTCCACAGAAAATGTGATAGTGGGTTTTTCCATTTTGTATATAGGAAGGTCCAAGTGGCGTATTCAAAATTCTTAACAGTTCACTAAAAGTAGGTACTTCAGTTGCAAGGTGCAGTTTATTGTGTATACTAGTGTTATGGAAAATTTGGAAGTGCCGTGTAAACGCCGAAAAATTGGTCCTCTAACAGTTAATGAAAAAACATTAATATTTAATTGTTTTAAATCATTTACAGACAAACGTTTATGTGAAAGTGTTGATGAGACCGTTGAGTTAGTTAGCAGTACACTTGGTGTTGGGAAATCTACGATTTACAGAGTTATTAAAGAAGAGAAATGTGGTAGTTTTCAAATGCCACGTAATGCTCCAGGGAAACCAAAATCTCAAATAGAATATCATTTTAAAGAAGGACTTCGACGGAAAGTGCATGAATTCTTCTTTAGACAAGAATTTCCAACATTGGATAAAGTTCTTGTCTCAGTTCGAGATGGTAAGGATTACCCAGAAATGAGTCGAAGTACGTTATGGAAACTTTTAAAAGAAATAGGCTTCCGCTGAAAAAAGAATCCCAGAAAGTCTATTTTATTAGAAAGAAGCGATATTATCATATGGAGAAGACATTTTCTAAGAACCATAAAGGAAATGAGAAACCAAAAAAGAAAAATATTTTATCTTGATGAAACATGGATCAACGAGGGTCATACACCAAATAAATTTTGGCAGGATGAAACGGTTACAAGTCAAAGGCATGCTTTTGTAAATAACTTATCTACTGGTTTAAACCCACCATCAGGAAAGGCACGCAGGCTGATAATAGTACACATTGGCAGTTCAGACGGTTTTGTTGAAGGTGGTTTATTAACTTTTGAATCAACTCGTACCGGTGACTACCATGAAGACATGAACGCTGATGTCTTTCAAGAATGGTTCGAACAAATGATAGATCTTCTTCCTAAGAACTGTGTAATAGTAATAATTATGCAAGTTATCACTCCAGACTTATAGAAGGACTGCCCACAATCAAGTGGTTAAAAAAAGACTTGCAGAATTGGCTGAGTTCAAAAAATATTACGTACCATCCCGGATCTATACGAAAGGAACTTTATTCGTTGTGTGCCCTTCATAAAGAAAAATTTAAAAAATACCAAATTGATGAAATTGCCAAAAATCGTGGAATGACAGTACTTAGATCCCCACCATATCATTGTGAATTAAACCCGATTGAACTGGTATGGGCACAGATAAAGAGTGAAGTTTCAAGAAAAAATACCACTTTTAAAATTCATGATGTTAAACAGTTGTTTTTGGAGGCCGTAAATAATGTAAAACCTGAAAACTGGGAAAAGGCAGTAAATCACACTATTAAAGAAGAGGAAAAAATGTGGAAGCTGGACAATATTACTGATAAAATGATCGAGCCAGTTATTATAAATCTTGGTTCTGAAAGTTCATCTTCTGAATCTGATTTGGATTTGTAACAAGTAGCTGTAAGTTTTATATTAATATTTTTATTCATCTATTTAACATACCTTAGACGGTTTTAAAAACTCTTTTTCTCTTTTGTAATTTTTAAAAATTAAAAAAAATGTGAATTTTTTAAAACCCTTTTTAATGTAGGCCAGTCAGTTCTAATATAGTGTGTGATAAAAGAGGTCACTTTTGTTTACATACACATAACACTTTATAACACTGAAATAATTCATTTATTTTTTACAATTATTCAAAGTAATTTTTAAATTAATCTTGAGCACGCCCATGGAGTGGTCGGAGCTACCAGTTAAAATTATGCTAATTACTCTCTCGTTCATAAAAATAAACTATAACAAGAAACCCTAGTGATAAAAAATATCTCCATAACTCAAACTCATTTAATTTGAGTGTCAATAGTCTTCGGACCCATGATACTGATAGTATCATGTTCAGACCAACAACCCTTATAATTCTAATTGTAAATTTCTTACTGTGAAATATAACCTTTAAACTTTAAATAATAGTAAGCATAGTAAAAGAATTATCATTGTTATTTTTAGTAATTACTATTTAAATGGGAATAAGCCTCAATTAAAGGTTAAAGTAAGTTTATTGACGTTTCAATTTCCACTTCGGAAATAGTTCTCGATTTCCGAAGTAGAAATTGAAACGTCAATAAACTTACTTTAACCTTTAATTGTGGTTTATTCCCATTTAAATAGTAATTACTTTAACATGCCACAAGAAAATAGCTTCATAACAATTGTTATTTTTATGGATCAATCCAGATTTTTGGAATTCAGAATTCTTTTGTTGTCTTGTTTTTATCCATATCCAAAACTTTTGTATTTTTATAGTTTAACGCTTTAGGACTGAAACTGTAAAATAACGAATTACATAACATAAAAACCCCTGTAACAAATTAAAACTTTATTTAATTTTTTTCAAATAGGTACCTATGTTACGTACATATATTTAGATTTTCTATAGAATTAGTAACAAGCTAAATCAATTTAATATAATGGATATGTATGTTAAATAAAGATATTATGTTAAATTGATATGATGTTAAATTAAGAATATAAAGTCACCAAAGCGGTTTTCTTTTATGCATTTTTGCTATCTTTTCTATATGTTATACATAGCGATACGAGTATAAGTTGTCAAAAAAGAAAATATATATAATATATGGTTTTCTTTTTTGACAACTTATACTCGTATCGTTATGTTTTATTATGTTAATGACCATGGTAATATAGTTCAACTATGATATTTCAGATGCTTATACAAAAGTTACATCTTAATTTAGTTTTTTTTTATTTAAATTAACGTGCAGGTGACGTGTATGGCCATTAGCACGAGTTACAGTTTTCTGTTTACATGGTAATATAATATAAATTACAAAATAATATAGGTAACATTTAACATAAAGAAAAAAATTAATAAATCAAAAAGTTAAAACTACCTACCCACGTCTCGATAAGACCACCCAACTGTTGTAACCGACAACTTTGGTTCCGACAACGTTGGACCCGACGGTTGGTGTTTATGTAGATTTGTTGGCCTAAAAAAAAATTGTTACATCCGGAATTGGCAGATGTTGAGTGAGGAAGTCAACTGTCGGATGTCGCGGTTGTACAACCAAATCGGTCGCCCAACCGTCAGGTACAACTTTTTTTGTCAGTAAACAAGCCTACACACACTCACACCAACCGTCGGGCCCAACGTTGTTGGAAACGGCAGTTGGTTGGTTTTGTCGGGACGTGTGTAGGCCGTTTTAACAGAACATTTATATTTTGTTTAACAGTTGCATTTTGGCATAAAAAGTACATTCGATAAGTATGTCTGATTCGGAGAGTGGTATTACAATGTTAGAGGGGTATGTTCTATACGCAATATCCGTATGCCGTATGTAACCTATATTTCTTCGAGATAAACTGGGATACGTAAGTAGGTTCACTGAGGGTTTAATTTCATGCAGCGTTGAGGTAACTTTATTCCAGTGAATCTGCCAGGTGAATAGATTTAGCTTCTTCAGTGTAGCTTTTAGATCGTTGTAGATTTGTATATTAATAATGGTGTCCATGGATGATGCGTTATTTTTAGCTTTTTTGTTACCAATAATTACGAGATGGGATAGTACCCATATCACAGTTACTGTTGTATTTTGGTTTATAAGAAGCTGATATGTGTCATGAATATCTTGGACGAGAGAATGATTGCTGGATATAGCATTGTAACGGGATTTAATTAAGCATCAGATTCAAGTAATCTTTTTAATAACGTGACACACATTTGCCAAAATATATTATTTGTTTTGAAAATATCGGTGTAACTGGAACGCGCTCTGACCTAGTGAAATTTGCAATGTAATCAAAAGCTTATTAAATAATGTGTACAAACTAAACAAGTAAAAACAATAATATATCAACAAGCGCACGGGAGGTAAATAGCTGGAAATCACGGGATTAGTATTATTATCAATATTGTGAAGAATGAAGAATCAAGAGAACGGTCTAAGTTAGTCAACGTCAACTGAGTACTATTTAGTATTGTACTTGATTCTAATAAACTAAACTATGAGTATCTAGTGTTTTAAATAAATATACCACACGAGACCAAAAGAGAAGCATTATTTATTACATGGCGATCCTGAAGTGGTAGAAACCAGGAATCTTCCAGAAATCTTCATCCAGAGAAGCTCAAGATGAGAGGAATATCATACTGAAAATTTATATGGAAAAATGAAGTAAAGTATTCATCACCATAATGGATGATATATGGAAGGCATTGTACCAGTTTAAAAATAGAAAATGCATCAGCAGTTAAGAAAATTCCCGCCAAATTCCGGTCCAAACCCGCCCGGAGCCCCGCGACAGCAGCCCAGTTCATAATAATGGACAATAAATGGAAAAAATGGATAAATGGACAAAAGTGAAATAACAAAAACCATATATGAAATATATTATGTAAGTAAATTTTATTTTTTATCCCTTATATAAATTATGCAGTCTAACAGAAATTATTACTTAGTATTTGAATATAAGAATTTAACTAAGTCAAGTTCAGAATGTTGAGTACATAATTTTTTTATTGATTTTAAAAGTACAGAAAATAATTTTCAAATTATCGCAAATAACTGTTTATATATCAAATTCTATTTTTTAATGAAAGAAATGTGCCATATAATTTTATTTACTAAAGGTATATTTTTAAAAATATTTATATTTGACCATGAAAATATACTGTGACTAAGTCGGAAAATATTAAATTACGACATGAATTTGCTTAAATGGCAAATTCTTCAATTAATATAGACGAAGAAATCGGATATGACTTTATTTAACTATTTAGCTATAATAAATTAGGATATTTAGAATTATTGTTACATTTATAAGGAAGAAAAACGAATTTAAAAGAACTTTTAAAGACAATTTACCATGGCATCAGAAAAATTTTCATTATGTTGGAACAATTTCCACGAAAATATGAGTTCAGGAATAAATTCATTATGGAAGAGTCAAGATTTTGTAGACGTAACGCTTTCAGCACAAGGAAAATGCATAAAAGCGCATAAAATGGTTCTTTCGGTTTGTAGCCCATATTTTAAAGAAATTTTTATGTCAAATCCCTGTCAACATCCTATAGTAATTTTGACAAACGTGACTTACGAAGCACTAAGAGACTTACTACAATTTATATACCATGGAGAAGTACAAATTAGACAAGAAAATTTAAATACCTTCATTGAAACAGCCGAATCATTGCAAATACAAGGACTCACTGGAGATAGAAAAGTTTTAAATGATAATAATATTATGGAAATTTCGGATAAAGATTATACTCAAAATGTAAAAGATTTTAAACCAGTTTCTCTACCTGTGACAAAGAAACAACAACCTATAAAGAAGGAAGAACATAGCGACACAGAGCAAGAAATAAGTATGGCTCTTACAACAAACGAATTTTTAAATATCGCAAGCAAGGTGTTACCCAGTGAGTTTGATGGAAAAGCAGGTAAACTGCAGTCATTTTTAGATGCACTAGAACTCCTTGAGAAAATAGCGATAGGACACGAGGAGACAGCGACAACATTAATAAAGACAAGATTAACGAATAAGGCCAGAAACGTTATAGCTACAGAGGATACAATCGCAAGAATAGCAGAGGTACTGAAGAGAGAACTGAGAGGCGACAGTCCAAAGACGGTAATAGCTAAATTTTCGAAGAAAAGACAAGGACATAAAAATGCAGAGGTCTATGCATCTGAAGTTGAAGAATTAGCGGAACAGCTCAAAGTTGCATACGTAGCGGAAGGAATGTCATTGGAACTAGCGAAAAAATACACAACGGAGGCAGTAGTAGCTGCAATGAAACGTAACGTCAACACAGAAAAAGCTAAATTCATTTTGGAAGCATGTAACTTTTCAACCACACAAGAGATAATAAACAAATTTTTATCGATCGACGAGACAGAAGATAGCACACAAGGAAAAGTGTTAAATTACAGGAACAAATACCATTTTGATATGAGCAAAGAAAGTAAGAATACAATATATGGATATTATAAAAATAAATTCGAAGAAAGAAAACAATATAGAAACAAAAATTATAGAAATATAAGTGAATATGAAAGACATAATACGAAGATATATCGTAATAGAAACAGAGGAGATTGGCAATCACAACGTAGAACAAAGAATAATCAATGGAAACAGGTGAGATGCCACAGAAATAGAGGCACAGCAAGAGCATATTACGCACCGCATGTGAATACGAATACAGTGACAGAAGTAGATTTTTGACAGAAATGTAGGCAAACTGCATATGGTTCGACCTTAATGGTTGAAACCTACGTCGAGCAGGAGGCTGCTAAGAGGATAAGCTAGGGTGGTACTTGAATCCCAACCCGCTGAGAGTCCTGCGTCTCCAGCACGACACTACAGTAACTACAGAATGGATTAAAATTGCGGAACGAATTTTGAATATTGATTTTTTTTAATGAAGTAAATGGAAAAATGATTGAAAAAGAAGTTTGTCACAATGAAAGACGATTCCCTACAATTATTTTATTTATATGCAAGAGAAGAAAAGATGTTGAGTAAATTAAGTACGCACAAAGGCGAAAAATGATGAACAGATTATTTTGAAAAGTATATGTCAGTATTATTACATATTTGGAGAAATTAATTTCGAGATCGAACAGAAACAGATACAGTAATATAGAAACAAGAAGTTCCGAAGGAATTTACAGAAGGATTAATAAATAAACCGATTAAGGGTATGTTACCTATACGAATCATAAATGTAAATAATCGAGAAATATAAATTAGATGTTTAATTCCGAAGATACAAAACCAGGAAAATTTTATATATTTTATATGGAAGAAACAAAGCAAAGAGTAAAAAAAGAGTCGAACACTTATTAAGCACAGTAAAAACCATTAATATTTGAAGAAAAAATGACCATAGAAAAAGTGCAAAATATGCAGATGTTTTTATTTAGAAAAAGACCCATATGTACAAGCAAAAGTTAGTTTGTAAAAGACGAGAAACCAAACAATGAACAAAAAAAAACCATAACTATAATATTTCATTACTATAGCAAACAGTATTCGTCATAAAAACATTACATATGATATTTGATACAGTTGGAATGTACGTAGTAAGCATGTCCATAAACTTGAAATTAGTAAAATATAACTGACCAGGTTAATTATTTTATTATTATGATCCGTATGTCTAAAATTTTATTTACAATGCAAGAAAAATTTTGCGGAAATAGTCAAACCACGTAACAGATTATCTAGGAAGAAAGTAAAGTTTAATGGACTACTGAATGTCAAGAAGCATTTAATAAGCCCAAGATATATCTAATAAGCCCCGATTATGGAATTCCCCGATTTATCGAAGAAAAACAAATTTATTTTAAGGATTTATGCTTCAGGAATAGCATTAGGAGACTTGTTGAGATTTTGTCTCACAAATGTGAGTGCAGAAGATTATAAAGAAAATGATAATAATGAAATGAGAATAAAACGAGATGAAAAAAGAATCAACCAAATCTTAATAAAATACGAAGAGAAAAATAATAATTTTTTTAAGGAAAGTATAAAAGCTTGTATAGTACAAGATAAACATAATACAATCAATACATAATATAGTACAAGATAAGCAGATCAAGAAGAGTTATAATTAATGACTTCCACATGTTACAGGAAGGATATGGAAGAATAAATAGGATATGTTAAATACAGAAATATAAGTTAATACTATTTGTGGAACGAATTACGAAGAAATGTTGAGAAGTATGTGAAATGTGAAGAGATGCGACGACTGCCAAAGGCATAAGCACTAAATCATAAACAAGGAACCCATGAAAATGTACATTGATGAAAATGGAAACAGATATATTGACGTACAATGCGAATTAAGCAACTACGTAGAAGAATATGTAATAAAAAATAAAATAAGCCAAAACAGTAGCCAAATCATTGGTAGAAAAATTTATCTTGAGGTATGGAGTACCCAGAAAAATAATAGCAGACCAAGGCACAAAGTTTATAGCTAGAATAATTAAGGAAACAATACTTTGCTACAATTAGAGTCAATGAATATACTCGTAATATATACATGTACTTTTGAATGCAAATAATATACAAAAATATATTTAAATGAATATAATGTGTAAATAGAGTTTTAAGTTCGTACAATATTTTTATTTAAAATGTGTATAACAAAAAGAAAAATGTTAGACTGTATAGTAGTAGTTAAACAAAAGAAATAGGGATAAATGAATAAATGAATAAAACGACAAAACTCTATTGTGAGATGTCAAAGTTATTAATAGTGTATATATGAAAAGTGAAAACAGAACTATTACTTGGTACCAAGAATTAATGCAAGAATTAATGCAAGAATTAATGCAAGAATTAATATAAGATTTTATTATTATAAATTTTTATTTATCATTTAAAATATGTAAAGGTTATTGTAAATATTATGTGCACATAATAGGGGGTAAGATATAATATGTAATCAACCACATAATAGGTGGTAATATAAGGTAATATAATCTAAATGATTTAACGTAAGGTAAGAAAAAACGTACGTAAAATATTAAATTAATATACCAGTAAGGCATAATGAAGGATACCAGATAGCATATTATAAGGGAACAATTTGGGTAACCTTATAATATGCTGAGGTTAGGTTAGGTTAGGTTACTAAATTTTTTAGATATAAGGAAATATGTACCAAAAATTTGTATATAATTCTATAAATATGTATATGTAAATACTGAATGTAATTAATGTATATATGTACAGTAATCAGTTGATGATGACACGAAAAATTTTCTTCTTTCGGAGGGGAAGAGTAAAACCAGCTCCTGTAATTGATTGAAAACGAACAGCACTCAGAAAATTTTTCTTCTGAGGGATAGGGATGTAACGGGATTTAATTAAGCATCAGATTCGAGTAATCTTTTTAATAACGTGACACACATTTGCCAAAATATATTATTTGTTTTGAAAATATCGGTGTAACTGGAACGCGCTCTGACCTAGTGAAATTTGCAATGTAATCAAAAGCTTATTAAATAATGTGTACAAACTAAACAAGTAAAAACAATAATATATCAACAAGCGCACGGGAGGTAAATAGCTGGAAATCACGGGATTAGTATTATTATCAATATTGTGAAGAATGAAGAATCAAGAGAACGGTCTAAGTTAGTCAACGTCAACTGAGTACTATTTAGTATTGTACTTGATTCTAATAAACTAAACTATGAGTATCTAGTGTTTTAAATAAATATACCACACGAGACCAAAAGAGAAGCATTATTTATTACAGCATTAATGGAATGTATAGAGGAAAGTGAATCAGTGCATATGGCTATGTGTGTGTTCGGATATTGTTTGGCATATTTGAAAGCACGTGAGATAGCTAGTAGTTCACCAGTGTGGATACTTCACCAAAGAGAAATTTAATAGAGTTCGATAGGCTGTTGTATAGTGGTTACAGAATATCCAACACAACTTTCAGTCTTTGACGCGTCCGTGTAAAGAACTATGTTATAGTTCTAATATAGTGGTAATATTTATTTATGTCTATAAGTTCTAGAAAGAGAATTCTTAATGTATTAACACTGGTATATTCCTTGTTAAATTTGGTGAGGGAAATATCATGATGTGGGAGTTTGTTAATCCAATAGGATCAAATTTAGATTTGAAAAAGCCTTCCCCCGTTATTTAATGCTCCTTTTCGAGATCGATCGTATATAAATTAAATAATTTACACTTTTTGTGTCACTTTCATATATTTATTTTCTCTAAGATTATTATTACTTTTCAAGCTTAAAAATAGAATTATACAAAGTAGTTGTTACCACTCTTTTTGCCTTTATTCTTATGGGATTATAGTTTCTATCTTGGTTCATACCAATATCAGGTTTTCTTTGGGTTTTCTCCCTTACTCTTTACAAAAACTAGCAGATAAGCGATTCTTCCGTACATTATACCTGGTCTAATGGAGATTTTATGGAATTTTTCTTTCAATTTCATTGGAACCTTTCTCTCACATAATACACTACTCACTTCCTTCCACGTCATCCATCCCTCTCTACCTCTATTGCATGCACATTACCCTATAATACTGATCTTAGGTACTTAAAACTATCACTTTTACAAAAGTTATCGTTTTATTTGTAGGGGTAACTTCATCTCTAAGTGAACATTTTACGAATTCTATTTCTGTCCTACTTAGTTAAATTTTTTCGTCAAGAGCTTGTTTTCACTGTTCCAGTTTTTGTTCCAAATCACTTCCAGTATTTTCTATTAACAAACACTACACGATCAACATACAGTAAACACCAGAGAATGTTACCCTGTAGTTTTCGTGTTATGATTCTGTTCTGATTCATTACTAATGAGAATAAATTCATAAGGACTAAGCACCGAGCCTTGGTGCAATTCTACTTTCACATGAAATTTATGTCTCTCCCACACCGGTTCTCATATTAGTTGTTACTCGCTCATATTTGTCTCTTAAAATCTTCACATACTCACAGCGAACTCCTTTCTTATTGAGCGCCAAACACAGAGTCTCTCGAGGATCTTCATCACGTGCTTTCTTAAGATCATTGAGTATCATTTGAATGTTTACTTCCTTTATTTCTGTATTTTCCGTCAGCTGCCTTATAATGAAAATTGTATCTGCTGTTGATCTACCAAATCCATGACTTTCGGATATTTCGATTTCTTCACGTATCTGTTTATCAACTACTCTCTCCCATATTTACATGATGTAACTAAATTGTTTTATGACCCTGTAGTTGGTGCATTGTTGTATAAATAACTTGTTTCTGTAAACAGCTACTATTATACTACTTCATCATTCGTCTGAAATTTGTCCCAATTCTACAATTCTATTAAACAAACCTATTAGCCAACTTGTTCTTGTCCCTTCTAAAGTTCTCCATACTTTCCCATGCATATTATCAGGTCCAACTTTATTTCTTTATTTTTTGAATTGATTAAGCATTGTTTTGGTGTTATTGCTATTACTGTCTCCGTTAGCTCAACTAGTTTTATGTCAAATTATTTATTTATTAAACTGCCAAAAAGCTTTTCCCATCTGTTTGACATCCTTTTCGTTAACTAGTATTTTATTATGTTTGTCCCGGATACGTCTAATCTGATTAAAATCTTTGCTTACTTTACTCTATGTTTGGCTATTTTATATATCTTTGCTTCACTTTCGCTGGTATCAAGTTTATCTTATATATTTGAATACGCTTCTGCTGTAGATTTTTCATACTACTTTTGCTTCTTCTTTGGCTACCTTATAGTTTTTAAGATTTTTATCCGACTCATTTTCTTGTCACTTTTATATAGCCTTCTCTTTCCTTCTATTTTTTTAAGTTGGTTTGACCACTACCAGTTTTTTTATTTTTAAACTTCTTGTCTGAGATTTTTCTCAACTATTTGAGTAGAAAACTTTATTTTCTCTAAATAGTATTAGGATTTTCCTTTATGTTACAGCACATTTTTTCTACATTTTTGCCCTGAATAGACCATCTTTGTCATCTTTTAACATCCACCATATGATTTTTTGTGGTATGGTAAATGGAACGGAATGGAATGGTAAATAATTCACTGACTTGCGGGGGTCCATATTATAAACAACTGGTGTATATGGAACAATGCAAAATAGAAGAAAAGATAAAAATGCAATATGAATTTACTAAAAGTTTGGCGACTTTGGTTAAAACGATAAAGTCTTTATATTTGTAATTTTCTCTAGCAAAAATTGTCTTCTAAATATTTATTACCTCGACATTTGTTTCGTTAAACAAGTATACTTCATTAAACTAAAGTATTGTGTATTTCTAGCACATTTATTTAAGAGAAAGAATTGGGTTGTTTATAATCAACTAAAAATAATTCCAATTTCAATCGTAATTCAGTATTAAAAACTGACAAAAAAAAGAAAACACAAAAAACTTAAATATTTATTCATGTTGGACGGATTACTTTTCTTACTAGACTAAATTTATTTCGTAGTAAATAAATCTCCTAGAAATAAATATTCATTAAAAAAAAACAACTGCAACTGGGCCTAACGCGAGGTGTTAACTGTCTTGGTGGCGCAGTCGTAAGAGCATTACTTTATTGACTGTAAAAACTGACGGGTCTTGAGTTTAAATCCAGGCGAGATGAGAATTTTTATTCCTTCATAGGACGAACATCAAAGTATTAAAAAACAACCTGGTTCCAATTAGCCGCATTCTTATAGTGCGTGAACTACGTCTATACAAAAAAGACGGTCATATTAACACCTTTCAACTTTTGAACATTTTTTAAATTTTTTAAATTGTTGCTGATAAATTTATCTAATATTAAAGTTTTAAACAGATTTACTTCATGGCAACGTAAAACTCTCAACTGGGATTGCTAGTCCTGAGACCTCGTCTCTATATGGACCTTAGGTAGCAACTGATGTACACCGTCAAATCTCTTGCTACTTTGAGCAACATATTGAAAAGGAACGTATAGAAACAGTTAAAAAGACAATTTTATAAAAACATAGTTACCGAGCTTCAACGTTAAGCTTGATTCTCAAGAATATCGGGAAGTAAGTGGGTTTCCTCTGTATTATGTTGATTAAGGTTTTACCATGTTTTAACTCCTCAGTATAAGTTTAAACCAAAATTAGATAATTCTACAAATTGTACATACGGGGCTTAAGGTACTACATGATAAGGAGTACATAATAGTCGAATGTTCTAAAATAACTACAATACAGTAAAATTATTAATAGGTAAAAGAAATAAAATTAGACTTCCTCACAATCAATTGATTGTATGTCTAATTTTATTTCTTTTACCTATTTGAAATGGACTCACACAAGCAACACATTCATGATTTTAAAATTATTAAATGAAGAAAAAATCAAAATACCCACCAAACCATATAAGTTTATCCAATTGTTAACAATGAAAGATTATAATATCTATCTTATTTTGTACCAGCATGTTTTATGTGTTAGGTTAAGATGATAACCTCTCATCGTTTCTTTACTTACTCGGTAAGGCAAAACGAAGGTGTCCTAAGACTAGCTTAGCGAGGACAGAAACCTCGCGTAGAGCAAAAGGGCAAAAGCTAGTTTGATCCTGTTAGTGTGCATAGGGACTGCGAAAGCTCAGCCTATCAATCCTTTTGGCTTGAAGAGTTTTCAGCATAAGGTGTAAGAAAATTTACTACAGGAATAACTGGCTTGTGGCCGTTCATAGCGACGTCGCTTTTTAATCCTTCGATGTCGTCTCTTCCTATCACTGCAAATTAGAATTCGTTAAGCGTTGGATTGTTCACCCATAAACAAGGAACGTGAGTTGAGTTTGAACCGTGGCGAAACAGGTTAGTTTTACCCTACTGATGACTCGTCGTTGCTATAGTAATCCTATTCAGTACTAAAGCAGTCGCAGGTTCGGATATTTGGTTGATGCACATACTCGAGCTGCTAGTGGTGTGAAGGCACTGAACGATTCTAAGGCCGTATTCTTTCTAGTTAATCGTAGTGCGCTACGATTGTCACACGAGCCCTTATTTCCCTTAAGATTATTGGTTTACGGTGAGATCAATCCTTGCCTGTAGACCAGATCTTTTAGACGGACGAACGTAGATATTATAATCTTTTCAAAATTAGAACTCTGAATTGACCGTAGACAACTTACGTACGTGGCAAGGTGCTGATAGAGCAGTTTCCACGCAATGGTCTAGTGAGAATCAGCCTTCAGCTTGGGGATTCGTCTTGTCGGTTAGACGAGACCCCTGGTTATATTAAAAAGCGTCTTTATTATATTCCACTTTATTATCCAAAATTACATTCGAAATATACATATAAACGTTAATAAACATTAGAAATATTATATATATATATATATATATATATATATATATATATATATATATATATATGTATATATATATATATATATATATTATAATATTAGAAATAAAAAAAACCAATGATTAATTATTATCTTAGTACAATTAGAACAAGAATATAATTGTATATCTTAACAAACGAGAAGATGTAGCCAAAGACCGCACCTTAGAAAACCTCATAAACCTTCGCCTAATAAATATCTGTACATGTTTTACAGATATAGAATGTTTGTAAATACGGTTGTGGATTCGTCGGTTTGTCTGTCCTATGTATGTACGTGGGCAACTGGAACAAGGTATCTCGTAGACACTATGGTCTGTCTTCATTGGAGATTTGGTCTTATACGGATCTGACAAGATTGGACAACTTGTAGTGAGTAGTGAATATGGTTCTGATGTTTAGAGAGTTAAGAGTTCTACTGATCTTGTCAGTGACACCTTTGATAAAAGATAGGAAGATTTTGGTTTAATCAGGCGGCAAAGTTTCTTTTTTGGATAGAATAGGGTTTAGATGGGTTTGAATGCTTCTTTTGATTTGGGTTTTGTGGTAGCCGTTTTGTAAGAGTGTTTGCCTTAGTGAATTGATTTCGAATGGTCTGTAATTATCGTCGCTAAGTCTTATGGAACGGGAAACAAGAATGTTGATAACTGAATTGAGTTGGACGGGATGATGACGTGTCTGGACATTGAGATAATGGTTTGTATGGGTGTGTTTCCAGTACACGGGATAGGAAAAACTGTGAGGTGGGTGTTTCTGAATAAGAACATCAAGGAATGACAAAGACGCTTCAGACTGAACTTCCGTCGTGAATTGAATACTGGGATGTATTCCATTCAGGTGGGAGAGGAAGAGATCTAATATGTCTCTATCATGGGACCAAATGACAAAGGTGGCATCAACTTACCGTAACCAGCAGGTGGGTTTGCGATTTGATGAGGACCTGACTGTTGTTTCGAAATGTTCCATGTAAATATCAGCTATTATTATTACGGGAGAGAGGGCGAATCCCATTGATCAAAGTCTTTTTATAATTAAATAAAGTATAGATTATTTCCATGCAACAATATATTTTATTATAAATGTAGTATGATGGTTTAATTTTTATTCTGTTGCTAAAGTATTAACCGTTTTTTCAATGTGTCTCTCAACGAAATTACATGTAGACATTGTTGACTATATTTTTGTTTTATGCTTGCCAAAAGTTGAATATATTCATAAAGTTGAATCGATAATAAATTATTATGGATGCCTTTTAGTTTTTAAGTTATTGTTTCCCCTTGAGAATAATAATTAAAACTTACTTTATAACTATTCAGCTTTTCAATCGTCGACATCGGCAGTTGAACTTGTTTATAATTGCTTGTGTTCTAAAAACCCTCAATATTTTAATCTAATAAAAAAGACATATAATTTCTTTAAAAATAAATCTTAAATGTAAAATAAGTATAGAAAATTATACCAAGATACAACTTTCGTAATATTATCTTGCATCTACATCTAGAATCACAATATAGTCACACCGAACTATTTTAAATGAAATAAAAGTATGTGAGACAGTCGTTGGTTGAAAGTGTACGTGCATTTGTGTATAGCCATTCGGTCACTTTCACAAAAATTACGTTGAACCTGTTGGTAGCACAGCTGAAAGTTAATCGATATGCTTCACTGGACGCAATATCAAACATACTTAAGCTAATTACTAATAGGTACCAGTAATAATCGAACTGCAGATACTTTTTTAAATTATATACGGAACGATAATTATTGAGATAAGAAACTACAATAATTGCGGTTTTTATTATTTCCTTTAATCACTAATTGTATAGTTGAATTGAGATATGGATCAAAATTAAAATTAATTTTAATAATTAATAATTAAAGGGGTGGCCGGAACAATGTTGTATATAACGTTTTGCCATAAAATAACAATTTTGTAAAACATCGTATGTGCCTATTTGATTCCATTGGCAACATAGCACAACTTGTCTGCTTTTAATAAGCAAAGTTGTATGTGCTTAACACGTGTCAAATAATGTCACTACATATATCACCGTCAAATATAACACATTTAAATAGGGGTAAAAG
This sequence comes from Diabrotica undecimpunctata, assembly GCF_040954645.1. Taxonomy (NCBI): domain Eukaryota; kingdom Metazoa; phylum Arthropoda; class Insecta; order Coleoptera; family Chrysomelidae; genus Diabrotica; species Diabrotica undecimpunctata. The sequence continues at coordinate 67,114,841 of NC_092808.1, forward strand.
AAGAAAGTTACAAATAGGTTAATGGAAGCAAACACGTTAAAAATATTTAAAGGTTGCTGGAGAACAATAAGTTTGATCAAAAAATGTAATCATGACTGCCATTTAACCTCCAAATAACTTACGTCAAACAGCGTTGTAAGTACAAAACCTATATTTTATATATTTGAACGTTTTTAGTAGGTAGCGTGCATGTCAGTGTCGTCGGAGATGTAATTCTCAGCAGGTTGAAGGACAACATACGCAACTTTTTCCTACGTAAAAATGGAGGCAAGTACATGTTGGTCTTAATGGATTACTTTACGAAGTGGGCCGAGATTTACGCAATTCTAGACCAGAAGGCCGCCACTATTGCAGATGTGTTAATCAAAGAGTACTTCAGCCGATTTGAGTCCCTTTGGGGATTGATAGTGACCAAGGGAGGAACTTAGAGAGTGATCTGTTCCATGAAATCTGTGATAGACTAGGCATGAAGGAAACAAGAACTACAGCCTATCACCCACAATCTAATGGAATGGTAGAGCGAATGAATATGATAATTGGCAAGTTGTAACGTTATAAACGTCACATCTCTATTAATTTATATTTTAATAATTATTTCATTATAATTTCTTTATTAATTTATTAATTTCTTTATCTTCAGTTTAATTTTTACTATTTTTTATTTATAAAAATAGTTGGCGCCCCATGTTTTTTCTCTTCTTCCTCTGTCTTTATTTTCTCTCTTTCTGTCCCATAGAATAAATATTTGCCCTCTCACTTTTGTTCGGCAGACTATTCTGTTCCGTGTTGACTGACAAGCTAGTTTCATGATATCTATAGCAACATTCTATGACATCTGTGCTAACTTCATTCAGTCTCCCACTTTCTGTCAAAACAACTTTTCTGTAGTGGGATTATTTTTTGCCTCTTTTTGAAATTTATAAAAGAAGGCAAAAATTATTATAAGACTCATTCTTATAGTCTACAAATTCTCTTGGGTTTATTGGAGATATCAAAACTTTATTGGTTTACTGGATATTTTATTGGGTTTAGTCAGGACATACAGCCACGTGTGACTGCAGCTCTTTCTCCAGAAGCCACAACTTCTAATTGGAGGACCCAACAGCTAGAACACACAAGCAGCCCATCGAAGCAATAAGTAACACTTATTAACTATTAAGCTTTGGCAGGGTTAATTATTGTTTTTTTATTCATTTGAATAAATATGTTTGGTTAAAATTTGTCTTATTTGCTATCAACTGAGAACTCAGGTTCAATCCCTAGTTTAAGACAAGACGAACTCACCCTTGAGATACTGAGCTAGGCAAGGTATAGACGATAAGCTCCCATGGTTGATTGAGGTATTATTTTTACAATAGTATTTCAATTCTCTTTGGTAGTCTTATCGTTACACATTGGCGCCCAACCGTACTTGTTTTATTCAGGGAATTGTGCTCTGGGTTTTTGGTTTGGTGGCAAATAACAAACTTTAATAAATACTTTCTTATTTATATTTTTTGTGTGTTCATATTATCATTATTTGCAGTTAATTTTAATATTTCCTTATTTTTGACTGTTTTTATATATTTTCACATGTTGGGTTAAAAAGTATTACCATTTTTATATATTTCAGCATATATATTTTATACTCAGATATTTTTATATGTTTTTTTTTGATGGTAGGTACTTTTATACTGTTTTAAGTGGTTTGTTTTTTTTTAATTTAACCAGTTTTTGTGGATAGTGTATTTTAATTACTTTCTTAATTTTTTAAATTATTTCTTCAAGATGCTACCTAAACATTTAAAGACAGATGAATTATTATATGAAATTCTTATTATGAATGTCTCTGTCCCAAATACAGTAGAGGAAAAACGAAAGATCCTTGCTGGACTTCTTTCTCAGGAAGCCAGTAACCGTAGTTTTTCTGATGTTTCTGTTAATCTATCTTTTGATGTTGATTACCAACAAGCTTTAGCTTCCTATTCTGACCTATTAAGTCTTATATCTGATTATTCAGGTACAAAATCTGATAGTAGATTCAAAGCTTTCAGTTCTCGTTTAACTCATTTGTCTGGTAGAATCTCCCGTCTACAGCCAACTTCTGTAGACGAAGAAAAATTAAAAAAAGCTATCCGCTATGATTTGTTGAAATTAGAAGGTACTTTGTCTGACATTGTAGATCAACCTGATATGGTAGACCAACCTGTTGCTTCTACTCCTGATAGAGTAAACCTCGATTATTCTCAATCTTCAGTCTCACCTGTTAAGTCTGTTCCTGTTTATAAATGGGGTATTAAAAAATTTTCTGGTAAAGAACCTCTAATTCCATTTCTCGAACAGATTGAAACTTTAAAGTTTTCTAGGAACTGCACTGATGAAGATTTATTCATCTCTGCAGGAGACCTATTTGAAGGTGCTGCTTTTACTTGGTGGCATAATCACTTTACAAAAAAATCTTTTAATTCTTGGTCTGAATTAGTTGCTTCCTTAAAGGAAACTTATTTACCTTACAATTATGAAAGAAATTTGTGGGAACAAATACGTTCTACAAAACAGTCTTTCAAACAACCTGTCTCTGCATATATTTCTTATATGGAGTCTTTGATGCTCCGGTCTTCAAAATCTATTCCTGAGTGTGAAAAAGTAGATGAAATCATTAATGGTCTTCTTCCTGATTATGTCAAGGCTCTTGCTTTCCAGGATGTGGAATCAGTTGCAGACCTTACAAAGTATTGTAAGAGATTTGAAGCTGCTCCTACTATTTCGTCTCGCAGTAAATTTTTTGTTGAGTCTCTTTCTTCTTCTGCTACATGTTGGAACTGCAACATGACATGCCATACTTTTCAAGTATGTAATAAACCCAAGAGAAAGTTTTGTCATGGTTGTGGGTTTAAAAATATCACCACAAATGAATGTAGCAGATGTTCAAAAAACTGTTTGAAAGAACATTCCAGGGAAAACTTTTCGAAGACATTCAAACAACCCAAGTCAGTGAATGTGTCTAAGAAAGTTATACCTAAAACTACTTCTTTTATATCTAATGATAATTTAAGCACTTTTTCTTCAGTACAATCTGAAACTTTACCTTCTTCTAGTACTTCTGTTCTTTCTAGTGGTCCTTTAAATTCCAAGGTACATTTAAATTCTACTTCATTATTAGATGTTCATACTAATGATAATAGACCATATATTTCTATTTCTCTAGGTAGTGAAACAATCTCTGCACTTCTTGATACTGGCAGTAATGTTAGTATTATTGGTTTTCCTTCTTTATTTTTACTTAAAAAACTCAAATTAGCACTTAATTATGATGTTTCAAGTCAACTCACTACTGCTGATGGAAACATTCAGAGTATTTTAGGATATGTTTGGTTACCTGTTACTTTATTGAGTAAAACTCAATCACTTAAAGTGTTAATAGTTCCTTCTATTTCACATAAGATGATATTAGGTATGGATTTTATTCGTTTGTTTCAACTTTGGATTTCTCAAATTTTTCATTTAAGGCTACAGATTTATCTACTTGTGTAGTAAATACTGTTAGCAGTGCTGAAAATCTTTCTGACATTCAGCAGTCACAACTTAACTCTGTTCATCGTAGTGATTCTGTAAATGTAGTAACTGACTCTCTTTCAAGAATTCCTGAAGTATCTCAAGTTTCTCTCTTGAATTTATCTAATTTAAAAACAGATGCTTGGTATAGGAATATGATAGGGAAAGTTACAGTAAACCCTAACTTATATCCTGCTTTTAAGGTTCAGGATGATGTTCTTTATAAATATGTTTTTTCTAGCTCAAAGTTTTCTGATTCTTCTCCAGAATGGAAAATTTTTGTTCCTTCTCCACATAGGAAGAAAATTTTGCAAATTTATCATGATGATCCTACAGCTGCTCATTTAGGTGTCTTTAAAACCCTTTCTAGGATTTCAGAATTGTATTACTGGCCTAAAATGAGATCTTTTGTTGTGAACTATGTTCATAAATGTAAAGTTTGTGCTTCTTGCAAGCCTTTAGAGAATATTTCTCGTGTCTTTAATGAAGTTCAGAAGAAAATAGGTCACTCTTACAATACCAACACTAATTGCTACAATTTACGTAGACATGATGTAAAATTTCATGTAAGTGCTAAAGTCCGGAAGAAAAATAACATCCTTTTGAAAGCTGTGGATGATTTTTCTGCTAAATTAGCTCCCAAATTTATTCCCTGTATTATACATAAAGTTTTATCTCCTTTAGTATATAATGTTAAGGATCTAGATGGTAAAGACCTTGGTAATTTTCATGTGCAAGATATTAAGTTAGATGTTACTGATTCTAGTGATGATGAGTCTCAATAATGTTGTATAATATAGTAAAGCATTGTCTTTTATCTCTTTATATTTTGATATTTTTGTAGTTATGATAAACATATTAATCTTATTTATTTGACCTTACCCTAACTGTTTATATATTCCTATTATTTTACTTTGCGTAATTGTTTTTGATTTTGATACAATTAAAAGCCTCATCCAGCACTTTATGTATGACAACATGGTTAGTTGCATACATGGTGTTTTAGTTTTCCTAGGTTACATATATCCTAAGGAGATTTTGGGCCAGATTATAAGAATCTGTGTTCCTTTTTGGTCTTTTAGAGACAATTAATATACCGTAGTAGGTATATATATATATATTTTTTGGATGATGTGTTTTTTTTTATTTCTTTTGAAGTTAAAATAATTCTATGCATCTACTTTTAGAAATCTGGTGTAGAATTATGGCGCTTTGAAGTTTGATTGTAGTATACCTACTTTCACTTGTTTTCTTCTATTTTTGTAAACTATATTTATGCAGTACTTTATTCTTTTGTGTAGATCCCTGGTTTATATTTAGTGAGAATAACATTTCTTATGTATCATTATCTTATTTTCATTATTAACTTACTCTTAGTCTTCTAAGACTTGTTTTATGCAGTTACTATATCTCTTTTGTGTAGAACTTTGTCTTATTTGACATATCAAGTAAAGTTTATATGTATTTTTGAGTTTTTTATCAATCATTACATTTGCATATCAATGTCTACATGCTTTTACTCATTTTATAATTTTGATATTATTGTTACCTTACTTTAGGTACTCAGTTATCCTGAGTACTAATTTTTTTTGAGGTTCATTCATTAGCAGTATCCATTAACTATTAATTTTTGTGAGATATGATCTCTATATTATGTATTTACCTGACTTTGCTTATTTGTCTTTATTTTTGTATACTTACCTTTGACTTTGATTATTAACTAGACTTCATACTATGTGTATAGAATGCTATTTTGCAAAGGAAGTTGTTGTACTTCCGAAGAAGAATTGCTGAAGATAGAATTCTTCAACAATGTATTTCTGAATATATCAGATGCATTGCCCCTTTGTTATTATTATTTTTGTTATTGTGGGCCTGAGCTTTGATGCAGATGTACATTCGTACCACTGGATCTTCCTTAAATGGTGGGTTGTCTCCAGGGTATGGCGTCGGGGGGTTCATGGCACATAGGGCTGTCGTCTCCGAGGAGCGCTGTCGTTGTTTAACCGTGGGCTATGGGTTACTGCGTTCATACCAACATGGTTTCAATTGATCCTTTGGTAGGGTACAGTAGGGTACAGTACAGTAATAAAGTCTACAGATACCTGATTAGTTTAAATTATTATTCTCTATTCATTTTTAGTCTGATGAATACTAAAATTCATTGGGTAATATGCATTCATATTCCCCTGAGCATTCCCCTCAAAAACTGGATATTATAATTATTAAATTTTTATTATAAACTTTATGCTACACCATCTTACTGCTTACTTTATAACAGTACCTATTTAATTTCAGTTTAATGAATACTGAAATTCATTGAATAATTTTTTTTATTTTTCCAGAGATATTCTCTGTAGTAGTTTATTAATATTAGATTAATAATTTTAGTGTGATGAATACTACAATTCATTGGGTAATTTTTTTATTTTCCCCAGATTAACATCTGAAAATTATTTTGTTATTTTTTTTAAATATAGCAAATTTGAGTTATACTTTAAATTTTTTATGAATAGTAATGTATACTTAATTACTTATATTCATTAATTTAATTATTTTGTTATATATTTTTTTTAAATAACATAACAAATTTTAGTTTGACGGATACTACAATTCGTTGGGAAGTATTCAATTTTCCTGAGTAATACTCTAAATTTTTTTTATGATCATTCTTTTGTTATTATATTCATTAACTTGATTGCTTTGTTATAAAGTACTAATTTTTGATTTGTTACTACGGATTACTACTGCATATATTTATTCCTAGGTAGAACATTGTGTTCTTGTTTTCTTTGAGAAAAATTTCTCAGTTGTGTTCGAAATTTTTCTGATGGGTGGTAGGAGTGTCTAACGTTATAAATGTCACATCTCTATTAATTTATATTTTAATAATTATTTCATTTTAATTTCTTTATTAATTTATTAATTTCTTTATCTTCAGTTTAATTTTTACTATTTTTTATTTATAAAAATAGTTGGCGCCCCATGTTTTTTCTCTTCTTCCTCTGTCTTTATTTTCTCTCTTTCTGTCCCATAGAATAAATATTTGCCCTCTCACTTTTGTTCGGCAGACTATTCTGTTCCGTGTTGACTGACAAGCTAGTTTCATGATATCTATAGCAACATTCTATGACATCTGTGCTAACTTCATTCAGTCTCCCACTTTCTGTCAAAACAACTTTTCTGTAGTGGGATTATTTTTTGCCTCTTTTTGAAATTTATAAAAGAAGGCAAAAAATATTATAAGACTCATTTTTATAGTTTACAAATTCTCTTGGGTTTATTGGAGATATCAAAACTTTATTGGTTTACTGGATATTTTATTGGGTTTGTTGGACACATCAAAACTTAATTGGAGTTGTTGAATTTATTGGTTTATTGGACACCAAAACTTAGTCAGGACATACAGCCACGTGTGACTGCAGCTCTCTCTCCAGAAGCCACAACTTCTAATTGGAGGACCCAACAGCTAGAACACACAAGCAGCCCATCGAAGCAATAAGTAACACTTATTAACTGTTAAGCTTTGGCAGGGTTAATTATTGTTTTTTTATTCATTTAAATAAATATGTTTGGTTAAAATTTGTCTTATTTGCTATCAACTGAGAACTCAGGTTCAATCCCTAGTTTAAGACAAGACGAACTCACCCTTGAGATACTGAGCTAGGCAAGGTATAGACGATAAGCTCCCATGGTTGATTGAGGTATTATTTTTACAATAGTATTTCAATTCTCTTTGGTAGTCTTATCGTTACAAAGTATTTGACAAAAATATGTCCAATTATTAGCGAGACTGAGACCAGTACCTTACATTCTTCGCAATAGCCTACAGATCCGCTCTTAATGAATCAATGGGCCAATCACAAGCAAAAGTCCAATTCGGAAGCGGGATCCGACTATCTTGTGATCTAGAGTATTTGGATGTCGACCTGGAGAAAATGTTACTGGTAAAGATTATGTAAACGAATTGCGAAGAAGATTGGACGATGGGATGTTTTAAGAAGAACGACAACGTCTGGCTTTATAATCCAAAGAAGCGGAAGGGTTGTTCTCCCAAGTTGCAGCAGTTGTGGGAATATTTGTAACTCATTCTTTAAAAGATTGACGATTTTATTTACCAAATAAGAAAGATTTCGAAGGAACAGCTGATGATAGTACACCATAACCGGCTGGCATAACTAAAACGAGACCACGACGTAGATTGAGAAATAAAAGTAAACCTAGTGTGTACCTGACCTCACGTTTGAGAAATTCATCGGGCGTGTGGAGGTGCCGGTAAAGTAAGACATGGTGTTACCACTGAAAAAACGCAAGATTTACTCGTACTTCCAGATGACTACTCACTGGCTCATACCATCCCGGCCACTATTAAAGACGAACGAGGGTTGGCATCTGGAAAGATTCGAACGTAGATTTGAGGTTCGAATCGGTTTGTAAATGCCCCTTTGTCCGCTTCTGGTCGATCGACGATGATAGGTATAATAAAAGGTTGAAGTTGTGGAGTAGAAGTGTTGATTTATTGACAGCTATTGGTAATTACACAATATGATGTTCGTTAGGTAACTACTTATGATTGACTGTGTTCAAATGAGCTCAAATCCCCAATTTATAATCTCACAAATATTTCATACCTCAGCACAGAGGTTATTGCTTCTATGATACTAACCAACTTTTGAACTATTAGCTTACATTACAATTTAATCTAGACCATCATTGCAACACTTAGGAAGTTCAATTAGAAACAATATATTATTCGACAATTCATTTACAGGTGAATGGACTTTAATTATTAAAATATTACTCGATATCATTTTCACAATGTCACTTATACACGGTGAAACTATAATAGATTAAGAAGTTAAGAATAATGTGAGATTACAAATTAAGGGGTTAATTTGTGATTAAACAGCATCGGTCTTTAAAAGAAAATTTGATCAAGTTCCAGAACTTCACTGAGACCTACCAGCTGCTGGAAAGGTTTTGAAACTACAAGATGCATCACGTTACCTTTTCTATCTGGTACTAAATGACACTGCTCACGACCAACAAGAATTAATTCAATTTAGAGAGCACATAATGCAGTCCAACGTGCAAAAGTTAGTCATGCCAAAGCTAGAGTGCCGTCAATTGTATTGGACGGTTGTCCGAAATACGATGGAGGAGATAGTTAAAGACAGCGAAATCCAGGTATTAGTATGCGGCAGTCTGCATAGTTACTTGTGCGGAGCACAAGCCGTCCGTTGTCACTTTTATACAACTGTGAGTTATACAAGAGGGTCCTGTTGCCGATACCAGCATCCAGTTTCAATCCCGACAAGGTATCAGGAGGAACCATCTCTTAAGGAGAGAGCAATGTTACGATGACCAGTCGCATGAGTTTCTACCAGGACGGTCCTGACGAGGTACAACTTTTCTCGAGGCGTGCCCCTCTTCAAATGATCGGGAGATGCCGCGTAATCTGTTTTTTAGATGCCATGGAATGCATCGAAACTTCTACGGGGATTCAGTACCGGCTTGGATAGTATCCCAGAACGACGGATATGATATAAATAAGTGAATTTAGATCTAGTGTTTAGCCTAAAAAAGAATATGGCATATATGTTTAAAATTGTAATTAATTATAATATGAATTAAAATAAGTGTAAATAAATTAGTGTAAGATTGTATATAAGTTAAATAAATAAGACTCTATAAACTAAGTATAAGAACATCTTAATAATAAATTAAAAGACATAAAAGCAATACATTAAAAAAATAAAGATAGTAAAATCGTTACAATATCTTAACTCAACTCAACAGTATTTGTAAGAACATACACAGATATTTTTAAAAACATATTTAATTTAAGATTTGGACTTCCTTGCTCAGATACTTGTGGGTCTTGAGATAAACTTTACATCAAACTATGACGAATTACTACCAATTACGAAAATGAAAAACAAGCTATTATGAGGGAAAGTAAATTACATCAAACGAAAGTCGATTCTGGTTACAAAAACTTAAAAGTTAATACAGAAATAGCAAGGTATAATAAGTTGAATACTATAGTATTATTTACAGACTTGCAACAAGTTTTATCTTGTTCTCTTAGCTACTCTTAGACATTAATCTATATTTTATCAGCAACAACTTGCTTCTTATAACTATGCAATACAGGATGCTGCGAAAGGAAATGCCACAATGATGCTCTGACATGAAGCTATGGGCTTCCCGTGTGTCGGAGATTTTTCTTATATCAAAAGACAAAAAAAATATTTGTGGTTTATGAATTATTCCAATGGATTGATGTCATTGCGAAAGATAAAGTGAAAATAATTTCAAAGTTATATAAAGGCACCAGGTGTTCTTTAAGGAATTAACAACTTTGAAAAAAGGTATATGGAAAGACTGTAATGTAAGCTTACAGAAGGCTTATGGCTCCAAGCAACAACTGATTCTCCAACCATTTTAAAAATAAGAAAATTGCATAATATTTTCGTGGAGTTTATTTCGCATAAGTAATTATAAAGATAATGACTTTTACTAATGAAAAAGTACTACATGAAAATTTGCCCGTAATGTATAACAAGATTCTGCTGAAGGTGAAAAATTAAAGAATCTTTATGAGATGTGTAATTATATTCTACTTAAATTTATACAATTTTATAAGAAACTAACTGTTAACCAGTAACTTCAGTATAAGCTTAAGTTTTCCTGGAATGTTTTTACTACTTTTGCATTTTTAGTTAGTTGGTTGGTAAGTTAGTTGGTAAGTGTTCTATTGTTCCCTCAATAAACTAAAACAGTTGAAATCAAACGATTTGCTTTGACTATAATTAAATTAAATATTCCGTTAGCTTTAGTTTGTATAACACGTTTTTCAAATTACCAAAGCCTTTTGTAGCTATCGTTCTCCTAGTCTCATGGCCAACCAAAAAGACAACAATCCCTTGGAAAAAACGATTATATAAGTTTATTTTCGATTTCTGTCACTTTTTTGTTACAAACGAAAATAATCGATTTTTCCACCGAGAAATATTTTTTTAGATTTCTTGGTTCATTTTAAACAAAAAAAGTCTCTTGTTATTTTTTTTTCTAAAGTTGATAGTTTTATAGTTATAAGTAATTTAAAATCCCAAAAAGCGAAAATACACACTTTCTTGGTTGGAAAACTCGATGTAGGTAATTCGAAAATGATTACATATTTTTCAGGTTGCAAGTGAATTAAAGAGCAGTTGTAAGTTTTAAATTTGTTTTGTTCTTTTCATTAGGTACCAAGAAATTTATTTTAAGATAATTAATAATAATAAGTTTTGCAATGGCGGAAAGGGTCGATAATAAATTAATATCTAATAATGTTAAGAAAATGATAAATTTATTTAAAATGATATGATTAAAAAATATATAATAGGAAACTAAGTCTAATGAGTCGTTTTTATCGTATTCTTACAAGAACCCGTTCAACTTCGGAAAAAAACGAGGAAAATTAATGAAATTATTTGTAGTGAAAATTATACTTTGAAAAAATCTCTATAATATTGCTCTGATGTAATTTTATCGTAAAATGATTTAAAAAAGTTATAAGGCTAAAAAGAAAATTTATTCAAAAATTTTTAGTTATTTTTGTTAATGACTTTTATATTTTCCATTTTACACTAAAAAGTAATAGGAATAAAGTTGTAGACAATAGCGAGAAAATTCCTTACACCCCTTATTCAAAGATGGCAAGTATTCAAGAACCCGGTCAATTTCGGAGCACTGTGAAATCCAGAAATAAAATTAAACAAATTTGTAGACATTATTAGACATAGATATTTGTAAACATCGCCGATCCCAAAAAAGAGAATTTTATTTAAAAATATTAAGGCATCGTTCTCCTGGAAGTGGGGTACCAAATATTGGCACACTGAATAAGAAAAAGCTTTAGCAAATACGCAAATAAAATTTTAGGCGAATACCAAGCACGATTTAGAAGGAACAGGTCAACAACAGATCAAATTCTTGCCTTAAAGCAAATTTAAGATACTTGTTACGAACATAAAACGGTACTATATGCTGGTACTATATTAATCGAATTTTAAACTGCATTGCAACAGAGTTAATAGAGGCCAACTGTAAGTAATGAAAAATCTGGGATTAAAGCCAAATTATTAGGCTTATTACTGTATGGCGAATTGAGACTATTAGACGAATTACTGTATGGAGATAGTTAGAGAGAACGATAAATAAGATTGCTGTTGTTTTTTTTAAGGATTTGTTTCGGAAGTCGTTAAAACTGATCTATAGATAAACATCAGTCATTTGTTAGTAATTTCTTACTAGTCTAATGATGACAAGTAAGGAAGAACTAACAAAAATTTTAAAAAATTAAAAGCAAATGAGGCAAAATCTCTCGAGAAGAAAATAAATTAAAAGAAGACAAATTACATAATAATAGAAACTAAAAGTGAATAGAGAAAAAATTAACGGCACAAGTACGTGAGGCAACGTAGACTTTCCAAAGAGTCAAAAAGTATGCTTATAGTATAAACATTTATTTGTTTCACCTTATTTGTACACAAACAACTTGTTCTTTTGACGTAATTTTGATGATGTCAACATTAAAAATTTAAGCAATATTTTCCTGCAATTTGAATGTTTATTAGACAGAAACATTAGCAGAATACTCCAGATAAATATAAATATTGTAACTAAATCTTCTACCTGTGTATGCATAATACAAGGTTAAAGATAATAATTGTTTATTGAATTAAGCTTCCGTTAGTTTAATTACGATAACATAGAACATCCTAATACGTTTTGTCATTCATGATACATAACCATGCAACACAAAAAGGGCAAATTTTGTAAGAGGAATAAACTTATTTTCAGCAGTTAGTTGTTGTGTAATAAGATAATTATTCGAAAAAAAGTATATGAACGTACTAATATTCTCAGAAAAAATATTACAACCATTATATCTTTAAATGGAAACGACAAGGGTAGGCTTACGTCCAGGTGTAGACAGTCAGGGGCTGTTGACATAAAACGAACAAGATATCTTTATAGGAAACAGAAATGAAGGGAAGATAAGCAATGAATAAAATTTAGTTCTACAGTTGTTTATCTATGAAATCTCGATTTTATAATCTCTGGTAAAATACTGGACGTGGTAGCTCAAACTTTATGATATATCAGTCTTTATTTGACGTAAATCATGTAGGTTGTCTGGCTTTCATCTCTGACATTAACGAAATAATCACGTTACTTTATCTGTAAAATATCTGTGAACAAAAGTAAACACAATCTGACAAAAATGCGTACCATTAGATAAAACTAACGGTAGTAATAGTATTTGAAGCAGAGTGCAGAATTTGTTATTTTCTTTATAAACCTTTGTTCCAAGAAACGGCAGACGCTACCCTACTTTAAATAATACTCTACTTTAGCAGTGTTAGAGATTAATAAATTAAGAAAAAGTACAATTTTTCAGGTTTCAAAGTAAAATTGATCAAAATTGCATTTATAATAGATTATAGATTTTCGGAATTTAGTTAGATAGATATATTGCATGATACTAAATGATACCACTACTTAGTATTTCAAACTAAGGTTTTGTGCTCAGGAGATAATTAATAGGTCCTACTTAGCAGAAATATATACTAGTGGAATAAATAAATACGTCAGTTTAAAACAAAAACATAAAGAGTTGAAATGCAGATAACAAAAAACAAATAAACATTTTATTTCAAAAAATGGTTGAAAAACAGCAACAAGTAAAACAATAGACCATTAATTTCAACAAACGGTTGAAATAAACGTAAACATAAAACAGGTAAACATTATCCAACATACAATTACATGCAAACTTGATTAATACCTTATATGATCAATAAAGAGGTAGCAGTAATTAAAAATCAAATAAAACAAAAAATCTAATCTTTACTAGATCAGAACTTAACTCGAAACTTAATAATTTAATTTAAATCTTATACTATGTTTAATAATTGATTAAAGATGATTATATGACTCTAGTAAAGTTCGAGTAACCGTCCTTAATTACTCTAGTACTTAATAGTACTTAGGTAGGTAACAAAAATATGATCCCGAATTTGTCAAAGATCCATTCACTGACTCTAACTGATAAAAAATTCAATTACATATTACTAACAATAAATCTGTATTGGTCTTATTGATGGATAGGATGATAATTTAAGGTTGGTAAAAGATTTTGGAGGCAATATGGGTTGCCGATGCTCATACTATAACAAAACTCCAAGTAATGTCCACTCTTTTCGACGAAAGAATCGGTGGTTCTAAAAATAGAAGTCAGCTTCTGCCAAAAAATCCTACTCTCACGTTTCCGAAGGCTTTTGGCGCGTAGCCACTGGGTGCATGGCGTACAATGATTGTGGCGTTATGTAGCAGATGAGAGAGTATGAAAGGCGAGTTTCTGGCGTCTAAAAACTGTAAGATATCGGCTAAGAGAATAAACCCTGACAGACGATTCTGGTCCTCCAGGTTGGGGGTTGGGCAATGGGCCAATAACTCGTTACCGTAAAAAGTACAAAAATCACGAAACCTTCAAATAAGCCTTGGATAGATCGGTCTTATCGACGACGACTTAAGCAAAGAAATATGGACTCCGCAATCGGCACCTGGAACGTCCTGACATTGAATAAACCAGGAGCACAGGCATCACTACTTAACGAACTCCGAAAATATAAAATATAACTATCAGTAATACAAGAAACTAAATGGCTAGGGCACGGAATAAAAGACACAAACACGCATACAATACTATATAGCGAAAAAAAAAAGAGTTTGGTGTAGTCTTTATAGCTGATAATAAGATGAAACATGCCATATTAGATTTTAAAGGAGTTGTTTTTACTTCAATAGAGTGGACTGTATAAAATGGTTAACTTTTATTGATATATAAAATTATACATTACTTCACAATGTTAAATTTGAATACATAAAAATATAAACTGAATAATTGTTCTTTTCAAATTCGATATTGGAATTGAAATTACTTCTTGTTCTTGTCTTTTTGTTGTCCTCACTGGTGTTTTGTGATGTCGACGTTGCCGTACTGCTTTAAATTTTTAAGATCTTAACATCCTTCCCCATTTTGATTCAGAGAACGGCTAAAAACCATCTTCATCATGAAGAGGAAGTGGATGGACAAATCTTTGCAATACCACGTTTGAATGTCTTTTGCGCAGTTCTGACAGTTACACTCGCACTGCACTATCATCCCCTGGGTGGACATCAACTATTCTTCCTAGTAACCATTTAATAAGCACTAAATCGTCACTTTTAATTGCAGGCTTGCCTGTTTTCCATTTATGTCGTTTTTGTAATTCCCTTAAATTACAATGGGACCACTTCTTCCAGAAACTTTTACTGTTGTTGCAGTAATTGAAACCTGGGCAATCGATTGATTTACTTAAGAACTCATATAGTCATTTTAATTCTCTAAAGGCACCAACAAAATTAGAACAATTGTCGGAATATAAATTTTTAGGAGTGCCACGTCTTGCAGCAAACCTTCTTAATGTAGTAAGAAATGCTGCGCTCGTTAAGTCTGAGACCAATTCAATATGAACACCTTTTGTGACAAAGCAAAAAAATAGACAAATATACGCCTCGTAAGTTTTATAAGGTCGACCTTTCCTATCCCTTAATAGTACCGGACCTGCATAGTCAATTCCGGTATTAGTAAATGGTTTTGAAATTTGGACTCTATTTAGTTGGTCTAGGTTTATATTTAAAACATTGTATGCAGTTTCGAACTAACTTTTTTTGCAATATTCATGCCAGCAGTGACCCAAAATTTTTGACGAACTGAATAGAGTAAAAGTTGTGGACCTGCATGCTGTAATCGTAAATGTTCTGAGTGAAATATTAATTTCGCAAAAGGATGTTTACCATCTAATAGATATGGATGTTTTTCATCAAAAGATAAGGATGAATTTTTCAACCTACTTTCTACTCTAAAAAAAGCCGTTTAAATCAAAAGGGTTTAAAGACAATAATCTATGCTTAACAGGTAAGTTTTCACTATTCTGAATAATCGAAATTTCATTTTTAAAGTTCTCCTTTTGTGACAATTTCGTTAAACATAAAATACTATTCTGTAATTCTAGGACACTAAGAGGACCTTTTAATTTATAAACTTGTTTGAGGTTATTAATAAATCGCAGGTAGTAAGCAACCACACATTTAAGCTTACTCAGAGAAGAGAACTTTGTAAATAGTAATAAAGGTTCAACATTGACAACAAAAGTCTTAAATGTTTTTCGAACTTTTGGATATTGACTGTTATCCGATTCTTGAAATTTGAGTGGCCAATAGGGTGTACCATACAATGTTAATGGGTCATTTCACCAAATATTGCACTTATATAATTCGTCTGGATACATGCCAGGAGATGCCACATCAGAAGGATTCTCTTTAGTATTGACATAGCTCCAATTGGATATATCGCTCAATGTTTGAATTTTTAATACTCTATTACTAACAAATACTTGAAGTTTTTTGGGATCAGTGTTCAACCACCACAATACTATTTGGGAGTCACACCAGTAAAATGGCAAATTTGATGTTGGAATTGGAATGACTTCTTGTTCTTGTCTTTTTGTTGTCCTCACTGGTGTTTTGGGATGTCGACGTTGCCGTACTGCTTTAAATTATTAAGATCTTAACAGGAGTGAATGAGAGAATACGTAAAGTAAGAAAAAAAAAAAACAAAATTCTTTAACGTGTCAATCATTAACATACATTGCCCAACAGAAGAACAGCCTGGAAATAAAAGAAGATTTTTACGAACAGCTAGAGGAAGTATACGACAGCTCACCGAAAAATGACATTAAGAATCATCAAATAGGCAAAGAAGAACTTTTCTTAGGAACCATTGGTAAACATTCACTCCATCAAAACACCAATCAAAGTGGACAATTACCTACCAACCTTTCCAGTAGAAAAAACATCAGCTCGACTTTTTTCTCACACCGCAACATACACAAAGCGACATGGATTATGCCTGGCAGAACAACCGCCAACCAAATTAATATGTCTTGATAGACAAAAGGACCGTAACAAGCATAAGAGATGTAAAGAGTCGACGAGGAGCATGCTGCGGATCTGACCGTCTACTAGTACAGATAACATACAGATGCAGAATTCAAAGAAATACGAGGGACAGACAGGAACAAACAAGAGAACAACTAGATCTACAAAAATTGAGACAACAAGATATCAAACAGAACTATGAGACAAAAATAACACAAACATTCACAAATACAGGCAGTCTAGGCACCGAAGAACATTGGGAAGAAATTAAAACCAAACTAATTGACGCAGCAACAAAAATCATAGGCAAGAAAAGAAACAAACAGAAAGAAAATGGTTCAATGACGAGTGTAAAAAGGCCATACAGAAAAGAAATAAAGAACACAAGAAATTCAAGAAAAGAAGAACCAGAGAAAGAAGAGCGCAAGCTACAAAAATGCAAGATGGAGGGCCAATACAATATGCCGAACAGAGAACAAACATACGAGAACAGTAATATACAGAAAATGGAAGAAAATCTCCAACGCAACGATATAAGAGAAGCGTATAGATATCTACGCAATTTAAGAGAAGGATACAAACCCCGAACAAATCTATGCAGAAATCAAGAGGGACAAATAACCAGTGATCCAAAAGAAATAAAATCAGTCTGGAAAACCTATTGCCAAACTCCCTAAGGATGCAAGAAAATGAAGAGCGTATTGACATGCATCACATTGAGGGAGACAGAGAAAATATAGAACCCCGACGATGGAACAGATAAAATAAGCAATACGAGCATAGAACAATAATAAGACTCAACAAAAACCGGGATTATATGCCCAATCTATAAAAAAGGGGATAAACTGAAATGCGAAAATTATCGCGACATAGCCCTCTTGTGCACAGCGTACAATGTTTTTACTTACTAAATAATAGTCTAGGTGCCAGGCGACATACTGTATCACTCATACATAACAGGCTACAATTTTCAGGATAGCTTCATAAGACCTCGACCCCCAAATATCTATTGGGATACTTTCTGGACCGGGTGCTCTTTCTCTCCAGCTTATCCAAAAGTGGTCATTTTGAAGTGATGTATCAAATTTATTATTAACGTATTGCTGTTTAATGAATACAAAAGTCGACTTCGTGAAATATCCGAAAAAAATCTTGTCCAACAAAAATTTTGGTTTCATAGGGAAGTCCACCAAACTAAACATGCCAAAAAAACAACTTCAAAAAATTTAGTAATAACAAGCTGATTTTCTCTGTATCGTTCAAAAATAACGTGAAAAATACTATTTTTACATTGTCCGACAAAATGTACTCGCCGATTTTTCCGTCCGACAGTGAGAATCGGCTTTTCCACGATGTCGTCTCCGGTGTAATTAACAAACGTATGAAAAAGTGATAGCATCTTGGTGCAAGTTTCCATGTTTATTAATTGTTCTAACTATTGCGCATAATGGTGTAATATTGCGTAGTTAGCCGGAACGCTCTTATTGTGGCATTGTCTTGAAGAGACAATGCCTTTATGGTTTTATTGGTGGTGGAAATAAAACACAGTCTTTCTAAGAAGAAAAAAACTCAGCTTCAGAGTCTTAGAAAGTTTGCAGAGCCCTTCGAGCAAAGTGCTCTAGGGAGCTACGCTACACGGGTAAAACCATGTACTAGATACTACTCACTTGAGATCCGAAAATGTCCAATATTTAAAGATAAATTAACTTTTATATGAAACTTTTTAATTTCTCAACCTCTCAAACTTAAGAAAAACAATTTTTTTACAATTCACATTGTAGCAGTCACAACTGCTAACATATAATTAATTAATATAATTTATTATTAAAATCCTAAAACCCCTCAGAATCCCGTTTATAAAACGTTTATGGGCAATAGACGAGAACGATGCGCAAGTGTAACAACTACAGGTCAAGAGGCGCTCAGCTAAGATCAGTTTTGGCCAACAACTCACACTGAGAGGTTTATTTCTCCAAGCCTTTACCGGCACTTTTCGTCTTAAAATCGGGTAGAAAATCTGGGATTGGATTTAATATTTTCCCCGAACATCAAGGGAGAAATTGGAACAAATGATAAAGAATCTTGATTGAAAAAACGACTTCCAAATCTGCAGAAATGAATATTTAAAACCCAGCTTCCAAATCTACTGAAATAATTATTTAAAACCCAGGTGAGCAATTAAATCTTTTAGTTTTATAGGCCTATCATTTTATTGATATTTTCATTGTCTTTTGAAATATTAAAAGTGTAAAATCAGAGTTTTCTCATATGTATCATGTGGCCTTGAGCCTAGATCGTTAATTTATCGGACACCTAATTAGTTTTTTCTGTTTTTTTGTATACCTACTCGGTATAAAAACTTTCATGCCTAATTTACTAGATATTCTTTAAATGCGCAGACGCAATAAATAGACAGGATGACAGTCAGCTGATAAAATAAAATGTTTGTTTGTTGTGGTAATTCGATGTAAGAGTATGTGTTGACAGTCATCTTTGGGTGCCTTGATGTTTCTCTAAATGTTATTTTTTGTAGATTTCACCCGATTAGGATAACGTTTAATATTAGTATTAGTTTAACCAAACACCTAATTCAACCCATTGGTAACCAGGAACCGATTGTCTCCAGAACCACAGCGTTCTTCTTCATTCGTTTTTTTCGGAGCCTCAAGGATCGTCAGAGTCTTAAAGGGACTTATCCAGGACCGCTGTAGTGTTGTGACAGACAGTAACAACTAGTTTCTCAGGGTTAAGGTTTTTCTTGTAATTTACAACTTTGTATATGCATATACCAAGGTTAGTACTTATTACAGTTTTTGTAACATCTATAAAAAGTTAGGTAAATAGTTATTAATTAATTAAATTAGATTCATTGTTAGGGAAGGGGTTCATGATTTTTGTATAGCGGTTTTTAAAAGGGAAGGGAAGAAATTTATGTATCAGGGTTTTTAAAAATTATATATATATATCTTTCCGAGTCTGTTGGCCATACTCATCACACTTGATCACTTTAGATATCTCCCAGCATCTATGTGTAAGCATAACACTTACACATAGATCTGGTGTTTAGCTGCTTCGACACATATTAGTCGTATATTTGTTAGGTAAGGTAGTTTCTTTTGTATAACCGTCACGGTTTTTTTTTAGTATTTATATTCCCTACCTTACCTATCTAGGATTTAACTTTCGTAACTAACCTTAGTGTTAAGATCTCGCTTCTCCCATGGACTTAGATTATAGATTTACTAATACACCTTTTCGTTTGGCCCAGTAGTGGGGATATTTAATTTTGTCGTGGCTTTTTGGTCCTCGCATACCGTAGCCCCACTACTGTAATTATATTTTCTCTATATATATATATATATATATATATATATAGGTGAGTTTTGTTAGTTGTTAATATTATAAATATATTTGTTACACATAGTTTTGCTTTTATTTCAGTTCCTGCTTACAGTTATAATATAGCAGAACAAGGTCAATAGTGTCTTTTCGGTTTTTAAACATTATTACAGGGTATTAAATCAATAGTACTTTATTCCTTGTTGTTCATAACTTCATTTATTTTTTTTGTTAATTTCCTTCAGAAATTAGCTGGCGCCCATTTTAGTATTTTCCTAGGCATCTCCGTATATTCTCTTATCTTACCCCTTTTATAGTTCCGGATTTTCCGGTGCATTATTATATTGTATTCTTTTGGTTAAAAGATCTCTTTTCCCCTTATCTCAAAGCCAAATTCTAGTGTAGTGAGGCTAACCCGAATTCGTGCTTGAGGTTTTGTGTCTCTGTGTTCTTTTAAGCTAAGCCATTCTTTTTATTATAACTTCTTTGCTAGTTCTTCTCTAATTGATCATCTCCTTCTCCATATACCACCCCTAAATTTTATTTAGGTTTCAACATATAGAAAAGAAAAAATGCATAAAATATATTAAAAATGTATATGTCCATATTGTCAAATTAACTTACGGTTCTCTAACACACACTACACTCGCGTACACTCGCGTAGCACGCACTTGCACTGCACAAAAACACTCACAGGCGGTGGTCGGTGTTGTTGACAGCATCTGCAGGTCCATCCTCGGTGATGTGCTCGTTCTACGGCGGCTTCGTCCTCTCTAGCTATACGTTTCCCATCTGCATGTCGCCGGTGAGTTTGCCTGAGCCTCCGAGGTGACTCTGGACCACATAATGGTATACAGGTAGTGACTGGCTACTGCGGAGACATCCATCGCATCACGTACTTAGCATCAAGTAGGCTGGCTCGTCGAAAATATGAGATATGGCACATCGACGGTTTCAGGGCTGCAGAAGGTGGATATCGGCCTGTTAGTTTGGTGTACTAACATCCGATGCTTCTCCCCGCTGTTTTCTTAAGTGGTTTTGATGCAGGCGTCGTGTTGGAGCTTTTGCGATTTTCGATCGCGGAGTATGAGAACTCTGACATCTCGGGGTCGTGGTAGAGTTCGTTAAAAGGTTGGGCGCCATGTCGTCTCCGGTGTAATTAACAAACGTATGAAAAAGTGATAGCATCTTGGTGCAAGTTTCCATGTTTATTAATTGTTCTAACTATTGCGCAATATGGTGTAATATTGTAATTAACTTTTATATGAAACTTTTTCATTTCTCAACCAATTAAATTTAATTATAAGTTCCAGAAGGAAGGGCGATGCACATCGAGGTGCGTGATTGGTGGCACCTGATGACAACGAGTCTGTGGAAATTTATTAACGTTTTTTTTTATGATTTTTAGTTTTTAAATGAAGAGTACAACTTAATGAATGGATTGTCCGACAAAAAAATAGGGCCTTTTATCTAAAAATTAAAAAAATATACAGTTGCGATTACTTTTTTGTAGAATGTGTGAGCATTAAAATTGTAGATATTATCCTATTTATAAATAAAAAGCTGATTTTTTCAAAGCTGTTTTATAAAATCCTGTAGTATACAAATTTAGAATTGACGGACAAGAATCTTTTCCCGATTTTTCAGTCGGACTTGTTTCGTCGTAACCTTCGCTGAAATTGTGTATATAAATTTTTTTTAAATGTAAAACTTTCGTTTTTATTTATTAATATCTTTGACATTACTATTTATGATGGATTTTACTTGCTACATACTTTAACAAGATTACCTCAAAAGTATGCAGCAATTTCTAAATACATTTTTAAATTTCTACTCTTTGAAAGAAAAGAAGTTCATATCATATTTAACAAATACAACTCATCAACTATTAAAGACCACGAACATCAGTTTAGAGGAGAAGAGAGTAATATTCAGTATGATGTCAGAAGAGAAAATATGCGCTTAAAAAAACAGATTATTAAGAAATAGAAATTTTAAAGAAAAGTTTGTGGAATTTCTCATTGAAGACTGGTGCAACGACGAATTTGCTGAGATATGTGAAAGAAAAATATTATAATTGAATTATGATAATCGTTACGTGTATGAAGTTTTCAACAATCGCATGAAGAGATCTGTAGATTATAATTCATCTTGTTCACATGAAGAAGCAGATACAAAGATTGTACACCATATTTGCCAGATGAACACGAACTACCGAGTGACAGTTCCTTGTACCGATTTTGACATTCCTATAATTATGTTATCCAATATGAAATTTTTAAAATCTAATATGGAAGTAATTATACAGATGTCAACCAACAAAAAAAAAAGAAATATTTTAATATCAATGATATTTATCAAAATTATGGAGAGCAAATGACACGAGCTCTAACAGTATGTCATGTATTTACTTCTTCTTCAAGTGCCATCTCCGTGGCGGAGGTCGGCAATCATCATAGCTATTCGAACTTTTGAGACGGCTGCTCTGAAAAGTTCATTTGATGTACATCCGTACCACTCTCTCAGGTTGCGCAGCCATGACATTCTACGCCTCCCTATGCTTCTCTTTCCTTGGATCTTTCCCTGCATGATCAGTTGGAGCAAGGTGTATTTCTCTCCACGTGTAATATGTCCGAGATATTCCAATTTTTTTGTTTTTATTGAATTTAAAATTTCCATTTCGTTGTTCATCCTTCTCAGAACCTCTTTGTTTGTGACGTGTTCTGTCCATGATATTTTCAGAATTCTTCTGTACACCCACAGCTCAAATTATTCCAGTTTTTTCATTGATGTAGCATTCAAGGTCCAAGATTCCATTCCATAAAATAAGGTCGAAAAAACATAGCACCTCGCCAACCTAACTCTTAGTTCCAGTTTTAAATCCCTGGTACATAGAACTCTTCTCATTTTGTTGAAATTTACTCTAGCCTTTTCTATTCTTATTTTTATCTCCTGATTGTAATCATTTGTGGAGTTAATCATTGTTCCCAGGTATGCATATTTGTCCACTTGTTCGACGTTGGTTTCGTTTATTAGAAGATTCTCGTTATTTCTTTGAGTTTTCGATATTCTCATAAATTTCGTCTTCTTGACATTCATTGTTAGACCATACTCTTTTCCATACTCTGCTATTCTGGTCACCAGTCTCTGAAGATCTTCAATGTTTTCGGCTAAAATCACAGTGTCGTCCGCATATCTAATGTTGTTAATGGGAACTCCATTTACCTTTATTCCAGCTGTTTCACCCTCAAGAGCTGTTTTCAGGACCTCTTCGGAGTAGGCGTTGAAAAGAATTGGCGACAATACGCATCCCTGTCTTACTCCACATCTAATTTCAATTTCTTCTGACAGCTGTTCGTTAACACGTACTTTTGCTCGCTGTTTATAGTATAAATTTGATATGATCCTGAGGTCGTTGTAGTCAATCTTCTTTGATTTCAGGACATTCATTAAATGTTTATGTCGTACTTTATCGAATGCTTTATTATAGTCAATAAAACATGCGTATATATCTTGATTGACGTCCAGGCATCTTTGTATTAGTATATTAAGTGAAAAAAGAGCTTCACGTGTTCCTAGGCCTTAAGTAGTAACTTTAGCGTATGAGACATTAAGCTAATGGTGCGGTAATGTATTTACTAGCAATGATTATAACCCTTCATTTTATAGAAAAGGAAAGAAGAGACCATTTGATATTTTGAATAAAAACGAGAGATACCAGGTAGCCTTCCTGGATTTTTTAAGCCATTTCAGCCTTTTACATTCTATAGTTTCCAGGACGTCAATGTCTATGCCCATACGCTCTCTGATTTCAGTATTTCTTACTCTATCTCTTATAGTGAGTTGGCAACATCTTCTCCAATAATTCATTTCCATTGCTTTTATTTTGGATGCGTCATTTTTATTTATTACCCAAAGCTCTGAACCATATGTAGCAATGCTTTCTATGATACTTTTGTATATCCTAATTTTTGTGTTTCGGGTGATATGGTTATTCCAAAGTATACTATTCAGTTGACATATTGCTGAATTTCCTTGACCAATTTGGGCTATTTGTAAAGTTTATTCCTTAAAAAGAATCCAAAGACGTCAACATGTGGCGAGTTGAGCTCGTCGAGAAGGCTTTTGGAAACAGAAATCACGATAAAATGCTAATAAAAGCTCAGTTAAGAGGTCTCGATGCATTACGTATGCCTCCATCTAAAGAAAAGCTATTGCAACAATTTAAAAGAACAATTTATATATATGTAGTGTGTGGTACAATGCACATTTAAGATCACCAACAAATTTCAAACCTGACAATTGTGGATGGACACCGATAGAAGAAAAATATTTCCACCATTGGTTTGATGGCCCTCAGTGTCCTACATAATTTAATTTAATTTTTTATTATTTATTTTAATTTAATAATAGTTTATGCTTGTTATTTATATTTGAAATATAGTACTTGTAAAAAATCATAATCTATTATTATTTCAGATACGGAAAGTCAAAATGAAGAGAACGATGAGGACATTATTAGTTCAAGCGATGAAGAGTTAAATAACAGTTCTGATGAAGAATGACAAAAAAAAATAACGCGATTTAATAAATGCGAATTTTTGCATTTCACGCGAAAAATAACTGATTTTTTCATGGGACGCTCTCGCACCATTTGATTTGTCCGCCAATAGTATTAAACATTAAATAATTATCTAAAAAATTAACTGAAATGCACATCTGAAAATTATATAGATTAAATGAATAAAAAAATTGCCATTTTTTGTCGGACTGCAATTTGGGTACATTATATTTGTCGGGCCCATATTCCATTTAGTATGTAAATTTTTTGTCCGACAGTTAGTAATAAAATTCCACAGACTCGTGGAAAAGCCGATTTTCACTGTCAGACGGAAAAATCGGCGAGTACATTTTGTCGAACAATGTAAAAATAGTATTTTTCACGTTACTTTTGAACGATACAGAGAAGATCAGCTTGTTATTACTAAATTTTTTGAAGTTGTTTTTTTGGCATGTTTAGTTTGGTGGACTCCCTTATGGAACCAAAAATTTTGTCGGACAAGATTTTTTTCGGATATTTCATGAAGTCGACTTTTTTATTCATTAAACAGCAATACGTTATTAATAAATTTGATACATCACTTCAAAATGACCACTTTTGGATAAGCTGGAGAGAAAAAGCACCCGGTACAGAAAGTATCCCAAGAGATATTTGGTGGTCGAGGTCTTATGAAGCTATCCTGAAAATTGTAGCCTGTAATGTATGAGTGATACAGTATGTCGCCTGGCACCTAGACTATAAACGACTCCAACAACTAACTGAAAATATTGTCGTGGAATATCAAACCGGTTTTCGACAAGGAAGATCTACAACTGACTAGTTATTCACAGTGAAACAAATTCTAAACGAATCGTAGGAATACTTCATTGACGTCCACACATATTCATAGATTTCAAACAGGCCTACGATTTAATTAATAGACTAAATTATATCAAACATTGCATAGCTTTAACATCCCCCAAAAATACATCTGACTAGTAAAAACAAGTAGCGTGCTGTCTCCCTACAAAGGTTGGCACTATACGAATATACGACGCATACTGAGAACTTTTCAATAGTCAAAGGATTAAAAGCGTAGAGACGGGCTGGCATGGACACTATTCAACATGACTCTTGAATATGTGATAAGACAGCTGAATATAGGAAGAGGTAATCTTCTAACAAATAAATTAATAGAGATTGCCCCCTATGCCGATGACATTAGCTTCATGTCTCGCAGAACAATAAAGACGGCTGAAATATATTCATAATTAAAAACATGAGGCACAAGAGACCGGACTAGAAATAAATATTCAAAAGACATAACAAAACTTACACAGGCAGGAACTAGGGGAAAGAGACACACAATTGCATTAGAGGACGATATTGAAACTGTAGAAAGTTTCACATATCAGGGAGTTACATTAAACACAGATGGAATAGAAGAACCAGAAACTCAAACAAGAATAGTAAAGAATACAAAGCTTAATTTTCACTCGCCCATGTGTTCTGCTCCAAAAACACACACTGGAGATCGAAAATCAGGGTCTACAAAAAACTATTATGAGACCAATAGTATATTATGGATGCGAGACATGGGTGATGACAATAGACACAAAATGAAAGCTGGAAGTCTTTAAAAGAAAAGTCCTAAGAAAGATATTTGGACCTATTAACGAAAACGGAGTATAGAGATCCAGGTATAACCATGAACAACTGTTCAAAGACGCTCGATCTCAAAATTCGTTAAATTTCAGAGACTCTGATGGGCCAGTCATGTAGTGAGAATAGAGACTGAAAGATTGCCTAAAAGAGCCCTAGATAGTAAAATGCAGGACACAAGACCAAAAGGAAGGCCACGAAAAGATGGGAGGATAAAGTGAGTGGCAGCGGACGCGAAAAATTTGCTAGACGTGAGAACCCGGAGAAGATCGGCGTGGGACAGGCAAAGTTGGAGGCATAGTTTGAAGGAGGCCAAGGCTCAATTTGGGCTGTAGCGCAATTGGAAAAAGATATATATATTGTTATGATATGTAAAATCAAGAAAATGTTGGTTTGTTTAAAATATTTCAAAGTTCAACAAAAAATTAAAATAATTTAGGATAATATCCAACAAACATTTCGGAGAAGGAAAGTTATTAAATCCTTGAATTACCTGTACCAAACAAAATGTAAGCTTTACATCAATCATTTCTTTGTTATACTTAAGTGACCCGCATAAGTTTAAGTGAAAGCCAAAGAATTGAACGGGGTTTTTCAAAATCCATTAATGCAGTGATTAAAGACAATAGAAGGGATTATAGAAAGAGGTTTTTGTTAGTTTTTAAGATTTATAGAAAAATATTATTTGTAAATAAGTTTTAGGAAATTTATAATTATAGGTAAAAATTTGTTTGTTATCGAAATGAAGAAATGGGGGAATTGTGACGAGCTGTGATTGGCGGAGATTGAAAAAGGTGGGATAAGTGTGTGGGAGAAAGTTTAGCGAGATTGAGGAGAGAGAAAAGATATAGTAGTTGGTTTCCAAGTTTTCAAGAAAGAACAGTGTTTGTTCTCTGTCGGTTCCCGAAATGTAGCAAGCAGTAGTGTTGAATGTTAGTGAGTTTTTGTGGAGTTAGTGTATCTGACAGAAGCTGAAACAACAAAATATTGTAAGTCATATTTCTCTACTTATATTCCAAGAGTCACTGTTCAGGCCAACGAGAGATTCAGTTTATCGTAAAGAGAAGATATTCCAAGAGTCAATTTTTCACTCGGGCCAACGAGAGATTCAGTTTATCGAGAGGAGAAAGGCTATCATAATTTGAATGATTTGTGCTTTTGAAGGAGATCATTAAGGACGATATACTTGCAACAATCTGATGTAAGATTGCTGATTACATAGGGAGCGGTTGAGAGGAGATAATATAATCTACAAGGAACAAGGATTTGGACCACTCATCATCAGAGAGAGATAATTTTGTTTTCTGCAGTTTTTTCTTTTATTGATAACACAATTTTTACACGTAATTTAGAAAGGATATAAATATTTGGATTAGGAGAGTTAGAATAGTTTGGGATTTTGAGATTTCAATTAATATTGTTTGTACCATTAATTTTTGATTGTTCACGTACGGAGAACAAAATTTTGAGAATCCTTATATGAGATTTGTTTATTGAAAACTTTTGAGTGTGAATTATTTCATTATTTTTATTTCAATATATAGTGTTAGATCATATGTGTTTTTTATTGTTCCGGTATTCTCTGGACCTTACCTTTCACATGTAACAGCATAGATATAGAAGCACGAATTGAACCCTGAGATAAAAGAATTAAAAATTGTGATAGAGTCATAATCATATCATTTAAATAATCTTAATTAATCAAAAAAATTTAATTAGCTAATTATTGCTTGGCGCACCAAGACTCTAAATATCACAATAACTGGCGCCCAACGTGGGGCTTGAAAATATCGCAGCTTTACATTTGAAGGAAGGGAAAGAGATCTGGAATAAGTACAGGTAATCCAGAGATAAAAACATATAACATTGAGGGAATTTGAATTTGAAAGTATTTTGACAATTTTTCCAGGGAATATAAATTTGATTTATTGATTGATCGTAGTTAGTGGATATTTACTGCTATTGAATTATTTGATTTTATTTTCTTTACCAATCGTACATTTGATATTTATTTTGAATTATTTGAATTTTACTGATTGCATATTTGATATTTGTCGTGAAAATTTAATACATTTGGGGAGAAATATTGTCGTGTTCTGAAACATATAGAGTGTTGTAAAATTTCACATTTGGCGGGGACAAAAACAATAACAAAAAGTAACAACATGTCTGTCACAAGGAGACAAAGTAAAATGCAGGAAAGGAAGGAGGATAACAGAGAAGAGGAAACAATTATTGATGAAGGATCGGATAATGAAGGAAATGCCACAATAATGGAGGAAAGAAAAGAAACAGGAATGCTGGAAAAATTATTAGCAATGATACAAATACAGACACAAACAATAGAGAGAAACCAACAAGAAACATCACTAAAAATGGATGAAACGAAACAAACAATGGAAGAAAACCAACGGGAAACAAGGCAAGCAATAGAACTAAATAACAGGAATATAGAGAAGCGTTTGGAAAACTATGAACAAGAAATTAAAGGATGTGTTGAGGGGATAAAGAAAGAATTGATACAACAGATAGAAGAAATAACCATCAAGAATGCAAAACAAGAGACAGAGATTAAAGATATCCAAAATACAATGAAGGAGATACAAAATTGCCAGAGAAAGGAACTAGAGATGCAGAGAGAAGAAATAGAAACTAAAATGAAAGATAGTAAGACTGTCCAGAAAAAGGAATTAGAACAGTTAGAAGAAAAATTTGAAATGGCGCTACAAGAAGACAGGAAGGAAATAGAAAGAAGATTAAAGCAAAATGAAAAACAAATGGCAGAAATTGAACTAAGAGGGGTAGAGAGAAAAGAAGTTATCATCCATGGAACAAGCGAGTCGAAAATACAATTTGGCGGGGATATTCGGAAAACATACCCAGTACCGTTTGTTAAAAATTTGAAAACCAAATTACAACATATTAGATATTTTGACGATTGCAAAGAAACAATTAGAAACCATTTGAAAGAAGGAGCAGCGTTATGGTATGAAAGCAAGGAAGATGAGTTTGAAAATTGGACAGATTTTGAAAATAAATTTCTCAACTATTTCTGGGGGAAAAATAAACAGAGAGAAATCAACCAAGAGCTACAGAATGGAAAATATCACGAAAAAATGGGAATATCTGAAGAAAGATATGCTTTGCAGATATATAACAATTCAAAATATCTAGAATACAAATATTCTACCGAACAGCTGGTAGAAATGATCAGCAGACATTTTGAGGAAACGTTGGAAGACCACGTGATTTTGAGAAATTATCAAGATATTGATAGTTTGTGCCAATTCCTTCAATTAAAAGAAGCAAAAAGAAAAGAAATGAGAAATAGAAGACAACATGACCAATATAATGGACCGGAAAGAAGGTATTCATCAAATTATGACCAGAGAAACCGACATCCCAGATCAACAAACGAATATAGGCCGAGAAATTACAATAATTACAATAGACAACAAAATTACGATAACCGGAATGATACACAAAATAGAACAAATGAAAATCACAACAGGAATAGAGATGCACAAAATCCTCCGAATAGGAATACGAACGAACAAAGGGACGATAGAAATAACCAGAGTTTCCAACAACAAAATAGAAGGGAGATGAATCATGTAGCAATAGGAAACGACAGACAAATTTCTAATTCTAATCTAATATTTTTAGATGCATTTATAAAACATAAAGCGATTAAAATTGTGATTGATTCTGGATCGGAGATATCGTTAATCAATAAAAAACTAGTAAAAGAATTAAATTTGGACAGATTTGTGTATAAGATTCCTAGGGTTGATTTAGTGGGTGCAAACAATAAAAATTTGACGACAGTAAACGAAGGCTTGGAAGTACAGATAAGAGTGGGAAACAAATTCCATATTATGAAATGTGTGGTGATTGAAGATTTAAATCATGATATGATAGCGGGAATTGATGAATTGAGGAAAAAAGATATCACCATAAATTTTTCGGAAAATAAACTGGAAATCAGAGCAGAACCAGACAACACAGGAGAAGAAAAGCAAACAGATAGGAAAACAAATTCTGGAAGGATCAATGCACAGGAAAAACGCAAAGAAATCGATATGACTGTAGAGGATAAACCGAAAGTACAAGAACAAGATCTAACAGAAAAGAAAAAGAGAAGGAAGAAAAAGAAGAAGAGTTCGAAAAGAAAGCAGGAAAATAAGATGGAGACCAGAGAAAAACAGGAAATAGAAGGTACAGAAGAATTGTTGGCAACCGACGATAAAACAGAATGGAAGCAGGAAGAAAAAGAAGGTATCATCAGAGAAGTGAAAGGAATAGAAACATGGTGCTCGGAATACCAAAGGGAATTAGAGGATAAAAAGAAAACAGAAGAAAAAATGGCACTGATGGACGAGAATCCAGAATTTTGTGAAGAAGTATTATGGACAGTGAACACATGTGAACAAAAGGTGGATGAAAGAAAAATAAATTGTGGAAAAAACATGGAGAAGGAAATAGAGAAGATTTTAGGAAACCATGGAGATTTTGTTAATAAAGTAAATCAAGTGGTTAAAAATTATGAACTTTCTTTTAAGGGAAAATACTTGGAAAAATTTAAAACGAAAATATATCCAATCCCGTATAAAGACAGGCAATATACGGGGTATTTTAACATTCACGACATTTATCAGTATCATAAGTAGATTTTAATAACATAGTGAAATGATTTGATCCTGGAAAACTTTTGTCATTTTAAAATTTAACAAAGAGTTTTCGGCAGATCAAATGGCGGGGATTTGTTATGATATGTAAAATCAAGAAAATGTTGGTTTGTTTAAAATATTTCAAAGTTCAACAAAAAATTAAAATAATTTAGGATAATATCCAACAAACATTTCGGAGAAGGAAAGTTATTAAATCCTTGAATTACCTGTACCAAACAAAATGTAAGCTTTACATCAATCATTTCTTTGTTATACTTAAGTGACCCGCATAAGTTTAAGTGAAAGCCAAAGAATTGAACGGGGTTTTTCAAAATCCATTAATGCAGTGATTAAAGACAATAGAAGGGATTATAGAAAGAGGTTTTTGTTAGTTTTTAAGATTTATAGAAAAATATTATTTGTAAATAAGTTTTAGGAAATTTATAATTATAGGTAAAAATTTGTTTGTTATCGAAATGAAGAAATGGGGGAATTGTGACGAGCTGTGATTGGCGGAGATTGAAAAAGGTGGGATAAGTGTGTGGGAGAAAGTTTAGCGAGATTGAGGAGAGAGAAAAGATATAGTAGTTGGTTTCCAAGTTTTCAAGAAAGAACAGTGTTTGTTCTCTGTCGGTTCCCGAAATGTAGCAAGCAGTAGTGTTGAATGTTAGTGAGTTTTTGTGGAGTTAGTGTATCTGACAGAAGCTGAAACAACAAAATATTGTAAGTCATATTTCTCTACTTATATTCCAAGAGTCACTGTTCAGGCCAACGAGAGATTCAGTTTATCGTAAAGAGAAGATATTCCAAGAGTCAATTTTTCACTCGGGCCAACGAGAGATTCAGTTTATCGAGAGGAGAAAGGCTATCATAATTTGAATGATTTGTGCTTTTGAAGGAGATCATTAAGGACGATATACTTGCAACAATCTGATGTAAGATTGCTGATTACATAGGGAGCGGTTGAGAGGAGATAATATAATCTACAAGGAACAAGGATTTGGACCACTCATCATCAGAGAGAGATAATTTTGTTTTCTGCAGTTTTTTCTTTTATTGATAACACAATTTTTACACGTAATTTAGAAAGGATATAAATATTTGGATTAGGAGAGTTAGAATAGTTTGGGATTTTGAGATTTCAATTAATATTGTTTGTACCATTAATTTTTGATTGTTCACGTACGGAGAACAAAATTTTGAGAATCCTTATATGAGATTTGTTTATTGAAAACTTTTGAGTGTGAATTATTTCATTATTTTTATTTCAATATATAGTGTTAGATCATATGTGTTTTTTATTGTTCCGGTATTCTCTGGACCTTACCTTTCACATGTAACAGCATAGATATAGAAGCACGAATTGAACCCTGAGATAAAAGAATTAAAAATTGTGATAGAGTCATAATCATATCATTTAAATAATTTTAATTAATCAAAAAAATTTAATTAGCTAATTATTGCTTGGCGCACCAAGACTCTAAATATCACAATAATATATATATATATATATATATATATATATATATATATATATATATATATATATATATATATATATATATATATATATATATATATAGGATATGATATTATTATCACAATACATCTTTAAATAAAAAAACTGAGATTACTAAGATCACCGCACTTAACAAAAATCAAAAAAGATCACGAGAGTAAGATAGGTACTTTCCCCAAGACAACGCTACGAGAAGTGATGCTCAAGTGCAAACAGGGCCAAACTTTTTCTAATTCCATTGAAATCTATTAATTTAAAAAGAGGCGCACTAAAATTTATTAGAGAAAGTTGTGTATGTCTGGACGTATTCAAATCTTCTCCCCGCGGTATAAAAGGGTGTACTTTTCAATAGACCTTACTCTGAACAGAAATATGTTACGCTTTCACAAGTTAGCAAAAAACCGAGATTTGAAAGCGTCATGGGACACTCAGTAGCGCCGTATGTTGGAGAATTATATTTATAAAAAAATAAAGAAAAAAATTAAACTATATTAAAAACAATATACTGAATACTTTGATAGAATTCTATTTTTGTTCTACTTAACCTAGTGCTATTATATCATAATCTAGGACTAGTTATTGAAAAGGTTTTATTGATTTGGACACTTTAACAATAATCCCCTATATTACCAATAAGTAGTTTGCTTGCTTAGAATCATACACCACCAAATTTGTAACAGATAATGCAAGAAGAAAAATATAAGTATTTAGGTAAAGAGAAATAAATAAATGGATTTACTTACAATCAATTTATTCTACCACAGACAACCGGTTTCGCATACTATAATTTACTATGCATCCTCAGGTGTCCGGTACGGCAAGTTAAATGCTGATATTATAATTTACCAGTATTAGGGTGCTGTCTGGTACAAATTATATATCACATGCCAATATTATATGTGTACAGTTTTCTTAAAACATATGCAATACGTTCAACATTTATAAATATAAGTATTTCGCATGAGACTAGGGACTTGATGGACATTATTCGGTCTTAAACTATTACTACAAAAACCGTAACCAACGGAAATATGCATTTCTTTGCTTTATCGATAACGAAAAGGCATTTGAAAAAAATATTGCACTTATTAAGAGCTTATACTTGGAATAAACCTGAGCTAAAAATGAATAATATGGAAACAAAAATAATAGCTGTTATATGCAATCTAAAAGCACAGACATCTTTGTATAAAAAAGGCGAACAGAATTTTTACCCAAGTTATTGCATACACAATGCCTTGTCTGCGATAACAATCTTCTAGATAATATAGTTGAAATACGATCACGGGTAGAAAACGTAATATCAACCTGTCAATTAATAAAAATACTTTTTAAAAACTCTACCGTATCACTTAATGTTCGATATCGGTTGGTAAAAACATATATGTACTTCATATTACCGTATGGAGTTGAAAAATCGACTTTAGGGGTTGATAATAAAATACTATTTCTTCTTCTAATGCTTCTAAAAGCTTACTAAATATAGATATTCTACAGAATGCTAAAGACATCGTAGATAAAAAGCAAATAGAATGAAAATGTATTACAAATTATTGAATAAAGATAGATAACTTCTAACTAAACATTATTAAAATAATTAAACGAACAATCTTCGAAATATTTTCCGAAGAAAGAGATACTATAAACCTAGAAATACGTAAAATCTTACTAATCTTCATAATGAAAAAAAAAAAAAAAGAATGGAAGAAAATGAGGCCAGGGAAAAAAACGCTTCTAGCTCAAAACTGTAAAATATGACAGGCCTCTAATTATGGTTATGGAATCACATGACATAATAATTTGCTACATTTATATTTAGTTTTCAGTAATTAAATTCAATTCATCTAAAGAAGAATAAACGTGGAAGGTATAACAAGTATGGAGATACGTAACGTGTTTCGATATTTAACTAACCTTCGTCGTGATAATTCTAAAAGTAAATTAATATTAATCGAAGACACATATTTTCAGAGGTCTTTACGCAAAAAGTATTGAATATTGAACAATTACACACTATATCCATGAAAGGTCATAGATTGGTCGTATTAATGATCAATTGAATTTAGAGAACTAAAGAAAGAACCTTAGTTACTTATGCTGATAATATATTTTCATAACATCCATAACATGAGTATAAAAAATGTATTGAAGAGTTCAAATTTAAAACAAACATTGTGTTTTTCAAATAACAAATAACTTATTATGATAATAATAATAAATTATAATAATAACACTAATAGAATAATAATTTTCAAGAGGTCGTATTTTTCGTTATATTCAAAATTCTTTTTTTTTAGTAAAACTACTTTTTATGCTCTACTACTCTACTTATGTAAAAAAACGGTACTTTTATTGTAATCAAATACTAATATAATATATAATATACCATCATATGACAATCCAGTTATAAAATTTTAATGATATAAATTCTCTTTAAAACTGAAAATTTTCTCATATTTATGTTATCTATTTGATTTCGAACACACAGAAATAAGCAAAAAGATCTTGTGTAGATCGCCAACAATATTATCGACTAGCGGTTTAGTGTATTGAACCTAGGTAGGATCTCATAAATCGAATGACCGAGAATAACGTGATTTGACCTCATGCATCGCTCCTACATATCGAAAGTGGAGCAGTGGATATTTGGTAGTGTCTATTAGTTTAACAATATTAATATATTTTTTAAAGAATTGTGGCTTTTACCTTAAGCAACATTTTAAC
Source organism: Diabrotica undecimpunctata (assembly GCF_040954645.1). Taxonomy (NCBI): domain Eukaryota; kingdom Metazoa; phylum Arthropoda; class Insecta; order Coleoptera; family Chrysomelidae; genus Diabrotica; species Diabrotica undecimpunctata. The sequence continues at coordinate 67,149,864 of NC_092808.1, forward strand.
TAAAAATAATTGTATAGATAAATAAACATTCCATACGTCCATCAATAACGATAAGAAATATGTGACAAAAGTGTAATACATTATTTTTTGCTCTTTTTTTAAATGAACTCGGAAATGTTTTGTTGTACAGTGAAACTTACTTATATCTAAAAAAATATACATGGTATGTATAACATACTTTGGGCATAAAATAGAGTCTTGCATATGCCACGTATGACTTTTAATTATAAAGTTCATAGTTTTTGAATTTGTATTACCTGTTAGCACTTAGTTTTGTAATTTTGCACCATATTAGAACCTATTATTATCATCCACAAGGAAACTAAATTCCTTTAGTTGGCTGTATACCATGTATCACAAACAAATTTGTGATACATGGTTAACAATGAAACATGTGAAACAGTTGCTATTAACAAGTCCTCATATAAACTCCGTCTAAGGACTAGCAACCCCAGTGGAGTCTTACGTTGCCATATAATCAATTCCTTTTGTAACTTAAACATCATAATTTTTAATTATCAAAAATGTTACTCAAAGTTAATCAAACAACATTTAAAGTGTTTTTACCCATATATTTAGTGGCTTCAAACATGTACCCCCAGATAGCATTGATGATGAAATAGTTATTCCGAAAAAGTTCTGTGATAGAGTTTTTATTATTGTAACGAAATAGCCCATCTCCGATACGTCGTAATTCTTAGAAGGAAAGATCTAGTAAAGAACTCAAAAATTGGCATTTCAATGCCGCCCGTCTTCGGAGCGCTTTCGATGAGACGAATTAGAGGTGGGACTACGCCAGAATGTTCTCGAACATAGTAACTTTAGTATATATATATATATATATATATATATATATATATATATATATATATATATATATATATATATGTAACGATGTTATGAGTTTAGTTTAGTTGATAAGAGAGTACCGAACTGTAAACTTATAAATAAATATATTTATATAAATTCGAACCGCTCGTTTTATTTAATCTCGCTACAGTTGGTGTCCGGTGTGAGATTTGAAAATAAATTCAGCAGTGACTTTTGAAAAAGACTTTTGAACTTAAAAAAAAGTATTATTCGTCGGGAACAAAAGAACATTTAAAAAGTACGTGTGTGCCTGACCAAAGATGCTGCTAGTAGATCTTTCAGTACAACAGTTGCGTGAGCAACTAGAAGAACGCGATGAAGACTGCAGCGGGTCCAAGAAGATACTCCAAGAACGACTGAAGACTGTTCTCAACAAAAATGGAGAAGACCCAGAGACCTTCCAGTTCCAGTCAGCAGAAGAAGCAGTTTTAACGAAAATAAAAAATGTGTCGCAAATGATTATTGAAGAAAGTTCTAAAAAAATTGAAGAATCTTCTAGGAAACATGATGATAAATTCGAGAACGTTTCCAAAAGATTAGATGAAACGTCTCAAATTATTAAAGAAGTAGGTAGACAAAACGACGAGAAACTTGAAAATGTTTCTAGAAGATTCGACGAGAAATTTGAAAATGTTTCTCAAATGATGGAAGAAACTTCTAAAAAGAACAATGAGAAATTTGAAGAAGTTTCTAAAACATTCGATCAGATACAGAAAAATGTAAACAACGTAGAAGAAAAGATCAAACAATTAGAGACCATGATAACTAACACGAAAGTGCTACCACCAATTAATACGGTAGCTTTAGATCCGGTAGTGAAAGAAGAATCACCTAGAGACGAAATGACACATCCTATGAGATTCAAATTGCCACCATTTGATTAAAAGTCCTCTTGGTCCATATACCTTAGATAATTTGAAGCTATTGCGATAGCCAATCATCGGACAGAACAAGAAAAAGCTGTTTCCTTGACTGCTGCTTTACGAGGTGATGCTGCAGATATCCTAAGATCGATTCCCAAGGGTCAAGAAAAATATTACCAGACCTTGTTTACCCGACTAGACAAACGTTAAGGAGATGCCCATCTACAATAAGTGTACAAGGCGCAACTAAGAAGTAGAATTCAACGAGCAAGTGAAAATTTGCAAAAGTTTGAAGCAGATGTTGCTCGTATAGTGCGGTTGGTTTATCCGGAGGTACCAGACAACATTTTGGAAAAAAAAACTGTAGATACCTTCGTCAATGGGTTAAAAGAAAGTGAATTACAGAAACCTTTACGACTAGCAAGACCGAAAGTTTTAGATGAAGCGCTCGCTATTGCCTTGGAACATGAAACAGCTAGTCAAGCTTCACGGAGCTATCGAGTACGAAACTCTGAAGAGAGCGATGAACAAAACGAGAAACGTCTGGAGGAAATCGTACGGAAAGTAGTTCGTAACATGATGCCGAAGAGACGTGAACCCAGATGTTGGAATGGTAACGACGTAGGTCACATTCGTCGTAAATTGCATGAAAATAATACAACAGTCGGAAAGCTAGAACAGATCGAACACTGGGCTGGAAAAAGGCATTCAAATGCTAAGGCTCAGTCAAGACGGCCATACAGTGTAAGTAATCATTGTCTTGAATTAGAAGAACGACTTTGCTCCGTGAGACGAACCACCGTCATTAATGATCAATGGCAGCCTCAACAGCTACAAGACGTTCAAGCAGATGATCCATGTATAAAAAGAGTATTAGATTGGATGCGTCGAAGTGAAAGACCTTCTTGGCAAGACATTAGTGCATGTAGTCCAGAAGTCAAGTGTTACTGGAGCCAATGGAATTGCCTAGTGCTAAAAGATGATCTGTATAGAACCTTTGAGAACGATGATGGTACAGAAACTAAGCTTCAGTTAATTGTACCTAAAAGTAAAGTGTCAGAAGTATTGCGTCAGTTGCATGACGGCGCATCATTTGGACACTTTGGTATTACGAAGACTTTGCAAAAGGTTCGAGAACGGTTCTATTGGGTGAACTGTAAAGATGATGTAAGAAGATGGTGCCGGAAATGTGAACTGTGTGCAACCAGTAATGGTCCAGTTCGTAAAAAGAGGGCACCCATGAAACAGTACAATGTTGGTAGGCCTATGGAAAGAGTAGCAATCGACATTGCAGGTCCACTTCCAGAGACAAATGATGGAAATAAATATATCCTGGTAGCCATGGATTATTTTACGAAATGGACTGAGGCCTATGCGATACCAAATCAAGAAGCTGCTACCGTTGCAGAGGTACTTGTTAAAGAATTCTTTAGACGAATGAACCGAACGATAGGTAAACACCTGTCCAAAGTTGTATCAGAACATCGAAGAGATTGGGACCAGCACATTCATTTATTCCTAATGGCCTACCGCTCGGCCGTGAATGAAACTGCAGGCCAAACTCCAACCTGCCGGATTGTTTAGTTTCGTTTAAGTTCGTGTTCCTTTGGAGATCCACTCCGACCAAGGGCGAAACTTCGAGTCAACCCTTTTCCAAAACGTTTGTAAATTGATTGGTGTCAATAAGACCAGAACGACACCCCTGCATACTCAATCAGATGGAATGGTCGAGAGGATGAACCGGACGATGGGTAAACACCTGTCCAAAGTTGTATCAGAACATCAAAGAGATTGGGACCAGCACATTCATTTATTCCTAATGGCCTACCGCTCGGCCATGAATGAAACTACAGGCCAGACTCCAACCTGACTGATGTTAGGTCGTGAAGTTCGTTTGCCCTGCGACCTAGAGTTTGGCTGCAGACCTTCCGAAGAACATGTTGCAAGCGAAGATTATGTCGACCGCCTGAAGTTAAGAATCAACAACATTCATGAACTTGCCCGACAACACATCCAGATAGCCAGTGACAGAATGAAAGATCAATATGATTCTCGATGCAAGAGTGAAAGCTATGAAGTAGGTGATCTTGTTTGACTTTATAATCCACAACGTCGTCGGGGCTTGTCTCCCAAACTGCAAAGACAATGGGAAGGTCCGTATGAAATTAAAAAGAGAATAAATGACGTAATATATCGAATTAAGAAGGTGCCAAAAGGTAAACCAAAAGTAGTTCACATAAATCGTCTTGCACCATATGCTGGCTGAAATTAAACAGAAGAAGCACGAACCCTTTAACATAAGATCAAAGATGACCAGCGACCAAGCTTTAATGAATTTATGTCAAATTACGCGGAGAGAAAGAGTGCTAGATTCGGCGTGACCACAGAAGTTCAGCAGGATCTTTTTAGTGTTCCGCATAACGTCTCTCTAGCCCACTGTGTTGCTTAAGATCTTGAGATGACTAAAGGAATCTCATCCGTATTTTATAATAAATTCGGTCGTTTGGACGAGTTAAAAAACCAGCAGCCTAAAGTTGGAAGAGTACTGAGGTTAGAAGATGGTTCTCGATCTTTGCTGTATATGGTGACCAGGAAGTCGTATACAGACAGGGTAACCTACGAGGATATATGGCGTGCTCTAACTAATTTGAAGATCGTCTGCAATTACGACATTAAAAATTTGGCCTTACCCAAGATAGGCAATGCACTAGATAATCTGGACTGGAAGATTGTCAGAAGCATGCTTGAAGTGATCTTCCGAGAAACCGGCGTACGAATTACTGTGTGTTGCATTAACCCGATGAGATAGTATCCTCCAAAATCAGTAGACTGTTATTCCTTTCTAAGGGGTTCATGCAGAGCTGGAGAGCTCTGTAGATTCCGCCATCCTGGGCCTACATCTGGAGTTACTGATCGGGACGCTCAGATCTAAGAGGGAAGCAGTGTAACGAAATAGCCCATCTTCGATACGTCATAATTCTTAGAAGGAAAGATCTAGAGAACTCAAGAATTGTCATTTCAATGCCGCCCGTCTTCGAAGCGCTTTCGATGAGACGAATTTTAAATATTTTTTTTTATTATTATTAATCTAACAATCAATGCCATTTACATTCTTGTAATAACACATAAGCAATACCATAATAAATCTACGCAATGTGGTGACTATGCGAATATGGTTGCGACCACCATTATTGCTGAAATAGAAGCTCAAATCATAACCCTGAAATTCAATTTTTTTGTTGCAAGGTAAAATCTTCTTGTGTAGAAATTTTTAGTGTTAAAATACTGGTAAGTACATGTTTGGGCACGTGTAGGTATATTTAGTTATTATGAAATTTACCGACTAAAAAATGACACTATGCACTGGTTAGATTACCTAAAATAAGCATGTCTCTTTTAGAATACGTCAAACCTGGACCCTAACCAAGGCAAATATGAATAAACTAGTCACAACAAAAAATGGCAATGGAAAGAGCAATGTTACGTATACGACTGTCAGATAAAAGAGGAACGACTGAGTAAGATCAAAAACAAAAGTTGAGAATATCACAATAAAAATTGTGAAACTCAAATGTAGCTTCGTAGGTCACACTGCTAGATAAAAATACCAACGTTGGAATGTCCTAATAAACATTGTAAACCTTACAAAGGTAGACTACCAAGAGGAATACCAAAGATGAAATAGGTAGACGACATAAAAATAATATCCGGAACAAATTGGAAGTATGTTGCTTAGGATAGAGTTCGATGGAAGGAGTTAAAAGAACATGTCGGAACGGTTTGGAATACTAAAAATGTGTTTTAACCTTCCTTTAAGTTGTGCTTTCTTCTCGAAAAATCCAACTGACGGCAGTCCATGATCACGTGTTTGATGGAAAGTCGAGTATTGCAGTAGTGGCACACTGGAGGATTTTCTGACATCATAAGGTATCCATGTGTGAGACGTGTATGTCCGGTTCGTAGTCGGCAAATAATAAATTTTTATTTTCTGTTCATAGATGATGTATTGCGTATAATATTATAGGTGCACGGCACTATAAGAAGAAGAAGATGATATATTGAGGCGAGATAAGTTAGGTTAAACTTCGTGCAGCTTAGTTTTTGTTTTATTCCACAGGTCTGCCCACGATCTGAGGATTTTTAGTTTAATTAGTATCTTAAGATCCATATGAGTTTTGACCTCTTTGAAGGCTGAGATAGAAGAACATGCTGCTTTAGCGACCTGGTCTGTTTTTTCATTTTTTAATATACCAACATGGAATGGAGTCCATATCATTGTGGCTGTTATGCTAGTTGGATGTAGTTGGGTACAGATGTTGTGTATTTCTTAAACTGGTGAATTTTTTGAGAAGATACATATTACGAAATAAATCAAGGATAGAGAATCCATATGGCGATTGTTTTGCTTTTATTTGAAGTAAAGTGAAATGAAGTCTTTAATGCCTGAAGTATTCCATATAATTCTGCGGTGTAAACACTATAGCTTCTACGTAGTCGCACAGAGGAGCTTATTGTCATCGTCATTGTGGAAACAGCGCAGCGAAGACAGTTTTTATTCTTGATCGCATAGGTGTATAAAATTTCATCAAATTGTGTTGAGCTGAGAATACTTTAAAATAATTTTTTAATGGTTGAGTTTTTAATTTCTATTTTATTGAATCTGCATAAATCAGTATTGAATAATGGAAGATTGTGCATCCATGAAGCTTTCTTAGGGGTATAAATAGTACACGCATTCAAGAGATAAATAGAGTCCAATAATGATGATAATATTTATAGTAACGTAAGTGTGTGATTTTGATGATGTTAACAAGTGCATATTTTTGTTTATTTTCGAGATACTTTGTACCACTTTGGTGGTACAGTGGTGCAAACTATCCTGAATAAAATGGTGCAACAAAGTAGATCGATTTTATTGCAAAGTAACTATAGTACTGACTTTTGTCGACAAAATGTGAATACTTGACTCTAGACTTAGAAGAAAACTGGGAGCAAGCAGATATGCCAATTATTTCAAAAAATATTAAAAAATATGTTTGACTGCAGTTAAAGCTGGTATGAGTACGATAATATTCTTCTTCTAATTGTGCCTATCGTGTAATGATGTTGGCGACCACATTGTCATTGACCCACCTTATTATATTCACAGCAGCTCGAAATAGATCAGTTGACGTTAGACCAGTCGATTACCCAAGATTGGCCAGCCAGGATATACGTCTGCGTCCACGGACTGTCTTGCCCACAATCTTATCTTGTAAAATCAACAAATACAAACTATAGAAGTTGGTATTTATTATTACGGATAATGTGGCAGAAGTAAGCCAATATTCTGTTCTTGACAGTTTTAATTTATTTGCCTCTTCTTAGCCTCTGAAGAATAGGTAGTTTTGTTAGTTGTGTAGTGTATATACGAGACTCTAACAAACATCGGTAGCACCACATTTTAAATGCCTCTAACTGTTTTATGGCATCTTTTATGAGACTTCAGCTTTCTATTTCATAGAGGAGGACACTAAATATGTAACATCTAAGCATTCTTATGCGTGTGTTAAGATGCGTATTATAAAGATAAGTTGAAGGGGATCTTTTTAAGACTATTAAAAGAGATTCTGGCTTTTTCAATACGAGTTTTAATTTCATAGCTAAGATCTCAGGTATCCTTAATATTACAGCCCAGATAGCATATTTTCTCCACTTTCTCCAACGGTGTATTGTTTATTGTAATTTGGGCGGTTATGTTGATGTTCTCATATAGAAAAAGAAGGTACAATATTTACAAAGATCTACGAAGTCGTAGCTTACGCAGACGATCTAGACATAATTAGCTGGACATTAAAAGACCTGGAAAAGTTTAATCCATATTTTAAAGAAGCAGCACATACTATGGGTCTAGAAGTTATTCTCTCAAAGACAAAGTACATGAAAACAACTCGGGAAAAAGTGCAAATAGAAAGCACTCATATATCTTTCAGCGGATAAACATTTGAAAGAGTAGACCATTACAAATATTTAGGATCAATACTTACAGGAGGAAATAAAAACAGTGATGAGGTAACAGCGAGAATATCACTTGTAAAACAAATGCTTCTACAGCCTACAGAATATTATAAAGTCAAAATTAGTATTTATTAACTGAAAAATAAAAATATACACAACAGTTATGAGACCCGTAGTAACTTATTCATCAGAAACATCTGAAACATTGGACTTTGATTGGTACACAAGAGGAACAACTTCTTACACGGGAACGAAAAATTTTAAGAAAAATATATGGACCTAACCAGGAGAATGGAGAATGGCGTATAAGAATAAACCGACTATAACAAAAAAAATACTAAGTAAACGAATGAGTTGGTTAGGACACGTAGAAAGGATGGATGATAATAAAAATAAACAAATAGTACTTAGAACAGTACCATGACTTTATGGTGTTAACCAGGTTTTAAAAGAACTAGGAATACGAGAATGTGAAAAACAAGCAAAGGATAGAAAAATATAGTCAATTATAGTCAAGAAAGAAAAATATACATGACACTGAAATGATCTCCTCAAAGAAGACAAACTAGAAAGTAATGATTTTAGATATGTTTGACTTATTGAGGAGTTATGCGTGTAGCTGGCCTCCACACCATGTAAAACTTTAGAGCCTTGAAACCCCAACAGACGACCATGGCCCTTCATGGACTGTCAGTGGTCATGGTCACAGATGATGATGTTGGTGTTCTTACTAATGATAATTATTTTTTTTCTTACAATTTAATTTTAGGCCGTATTTGTAACATATTTCTACAACATTATCCGTCATCCTTTGGAGACCCTGCGTACTATCTGCCAACAATACGATATCGTCTGCATATTAAATATTTTTATAAATGGCCGTTTACTACAATACAATTTTCTGTTCTGACTCTTCCAGGGCTTCACTAAAGATGATTTCAGAATATATATTAAATAATGCTGGTGATATTATGCAGCTCCTTTTCCGACTGTTCAGATCTCCTATTGTTATGTCTCCTATGTTAAAGCCAAAGAACATTGGTTAAAAAGACAGTGTGAAGAGATAGTCTTGTTGGAACAATAACACGATACATTTAATATGCATAAAAAGGTAAAACAAACAGCTGATCTTCAAAAATCAAATACAGCTAGTAAACTGCAATATCAACAGGGGGAACATCATCACAGATAAAAATCAAGAAATATGCATATAGACCAAATACATACAAGAACTCTTTGATGATAATTCTACTATGTAATGACCACTTACTAATCATATCACACGCAGTGGAAAAAGCAATATCACAACTAAAAGATGGCAAAGCTCCTGGATCTGACAATATAAATGCTGAACTCATAAAACTATTTAACACCGACGATCCTCAACGACTAACAAAAATATTCAATGAAATATATTTAAACGAAGTAATACTAAGATCATGGCTGAAGTCAACGTTTATTGCTTCACAAAAGAAAACAAAATCCGTATCCTGCGAAATGTAAAGATGAAAATTGCGATATTTATGCATGCTTTATTGATTACCATAAAGCGTTTGATACAGTAAAACACGACAAGCTGATGGAGATATTAATAAATATTGGAATAAACACCTGTGATCTAAGAATTATTAGCAATCTTTACTGGAATCAGACATCGTCTGTCCGTACAGAGGCAAGAGAATTCGATGATATCAAAATCAAACGTGGGGTCAGACAGGGATGTATAGTATAACCCTTGTTGTTTAACATATACTCTAAGGAAATCTTTTAAGAAGCACTAGGGGAGTCGGAATTTGAATTAACGGAGAATGTATCAATAACATCAGATACGCTGATGACAGGGTGGTATTCGCTGACAGTTATGTAGTCCTCCAGGAGTTTATGAATAGAATCACAGAAGTTAGTCAGAGATATGGACTTTCACTGAACGTTAAGAAAATAAAACGTATGATGATCTCTATATGAAGGCACAGCAAATTGAAAGAATCAGTGTGAATGGTCAACCAATAGAAAGAGTAAAAACATACATCTACCTTGGTACGAACGTCAATGAAAATTGGGACCATTCCCTAGAAATAAAATGTAGGATAGAGAAAGCAAGATCTGTATTTAAAAAAATTGCTAAGCTTTTTAACTGCTATAATTTATCAGTACTCATAAAAATCAGATTACTACGATGTTATATCTTTCCTATATTTGTTGTACGGAGTTAAGTCGTGGACTCTTACAGATGCTACCTACAAGAAAATTGAGACTTTCGAAATGTGGCTTTATTGTCGAATCTTGAAGATATCCTATATCGACCACGTTACTAACCAGGAAGTTTTATTAAGAATGCAAAAATGAAAAGAGTTGTTAACCATAATAAAAAACAGCCAAAATCGAATAACTCGATCACATCCTGAGGAATAGCGAAAGATATCGGTTGCTGCAATTAATTCTAGAAGGAAAAGTAGAAAGAAAACGGGGACCAGGAAGGCGAAGGATTTCCTGGCTGAAAAATCTACGTATGTGGTTCAACACAATAACCACACATCTTATCAGAGCAGCAGTTTGCAGAATACAGATTGCCATGATGGTATAGGCCTTGTAAAGCCTATCTGGCCGAAACAGTAGGCTTTACAAGAAGAAGAAGATCTCCTATATTTCATTTTCGAATCGTACTGTTGCTTTTTGTTGGAAATATAAGTTTAAGATTAGTCTAATATGCTTACTATCATCACTTACTAAATCAATGAAAAATGCATACATATCGCATTAACGGACGATACCGGGCATAAAGGTGTTAACCAAACGTGGCTTGATATTACCGGAACAAATTTGTAACCCTTCAAAAAGCAGTATCTCTTTATTGATTTCCAGAAATGTAGCTGTTGAGCTATTACCTTCCTTAGGTGGTATACAAATCTAATCATTTGTGGGACAGTTAAACTGATTATGGACCACCTGGTACACTTTATGGAAATACTGGATGGTATGAATCGCAGATATTCGTAGATTGGTTCAAACAACTTATGCTGCCCAGACATAAAAAAATCGATGAACAGAAAGTCATAATAGAGAATAATTTGCATTCTCATATTAATCTTGAATTGAATTTACGCAAAAAACACGATCTTCATATTACTTGCTTGCTACTACTCGTAGATGTAGCATTATTAACTCCAATGAATAGGTTCTGAAGTGAAATTCTATTGAAATCTGGGTTAACAAAATGTCGTATTGTACAACGTCGTCTGATGTCTAAAATTCTTTCATTCAATTTTGGGAAGGATAAAAACAGGAAACTACTAAGTTTGAAATTCGTAGAGGAAAAAGATGATAGATGTATTTGCAGGGCTCAGTATTGTGCATTCTAAAATCCGCCTAAACATCGTGAAATAAATATCAAATCAAGAAGCAATGTGAAAGAAAACTTTGAAGTGGGGGAGTTTAGCATCCTGAACATTACTTCCTTGTATAAGGAGATTCTTCAGATAGAGAAATAGACGAGCTACACGAAGTGGAAAAGGAAATTGAGTTTAAACAAAAAGCTCGACACATTATCTAGGAATCAATATTACCTACTGAAAAAATTAAGAAATATGATATGAACGAAATTAAAAAAGTTGTTGGTGATTAAATTCTATATGCTTGTATATATAGAAGAGCATGTATATTCTAATTTATAAATTTTAAATATTCTGGAGTCGTTACAGCAGCAAAAAATGAATGAATTGAATTAAATTCTATATTCTTGTATATTATAGAAGAACATGTATATTCTGGAGTCGTTACAGCAGCAAAATGTCTAAAAGAGGACCCTATATCGTTGCAGATTGTGACAAACTGTGGTGGGGTTAGTTTTTGAGGTATTGGTGTCCATAATCTATTTATTAATAAAACATATAAGAGTGTTTGTTTAAATTAAATTAAAAAAAACAGTGTTTTCTTTTAGATTTTTAATACTTTCATTAATCTCTGTTAGATGATGAGTTAATTCAATAAAATTTGAGTTAAACAGATATATAAAGTTGTATGTATAAACGATATTATATGTTTTTATTGGTGCAAACTGACACTATGTCAGTATTCGTTGCCCCTAAGCATTTTTAATAATAAAAAATTATCCAAATGTAGCGAGGCACAATGTATACTTATTAAGGTATACTTTGCTCTTCGATACTAAATATCAATGTTATGTTGATGAACTAATGAATTAAAATTAAATCATTTTTATAGATTTATTGCATATACAATGAATTTGGATCACATGACTTTCTGGTTTCTTTCCAATTACGGAGATTTACTAATAAAAAAGATAAAGAGAAAAACTAAAAAATGTGGTGCAAACCCTTTTAGGTAATGATAGTGCCGTAAAACTGAAATCCCGCAAATATATTGATAAGGATTTTAGTAGGTGATATCAACTTTTGGTGACTCCTAATATAATCTACTTACCACTTTACTTTACAATTTACTTGACATCATTCTTGAAAGGTCATGAAGGGTTATGTATTTATTTTATACATAAGCAATGCAATTTAGCCGCGTCTGGTTATGCAAAAATCATCGATTTCACGACAAAATTTTTCACTAATATCTGAAGCTTTTAAGACATAGGTGGGGGTTACTAGATGACGAATAGATGAAAAAGTACTCGTATTTTTACCTTGCGTTTTTTTAACAATTTATGGTCCCAATTTGATTTTTTGTCTATTCCCTTATATTTTACATAACCAATATTTATATAATTTTTTATATCAAGAATATCTTTATTTTCCCGTTTTTTCAATTAAAATTAATAAATAATTTACGGAGATATTTGCAAAAAGTAGTTTTTTTGCACTAATTTATAAATTTTATTAATTTTCTTATTAACAAAATAAAATATTATTAATACATTTGGACATCGAGGAATTACCGTCTTTTAAACTTGTGCGAAATTTCCCAACGTTCGGTCAAATAGTTTAAAAGTTATTTAATTTATTTATCCCTGAGGATAAATATTTAAACTATCGAACTTGCTCTATTAATGATGCTAGTCACATTTAGCAAATTTCATAGGATTCTTTAAGACTTAAACTATCTCAGAAGTTAAATGCATATTGCGTTTTCATCGAAATTATTTATAAAATAAACGTTTGAAAAAGGGGTATGTTTTTGACTTATAAACAATTGCAATAACTTCTATATTTTTCAAGCTACTCACATAGCTAGTAAAAAAACTCACATTTAAAAAAAAACTTCTATGACCAATAGGAACGAAGTTAGCGACTATTTTTAAAAAAATCACATCTTTATTGTTTATAAACATTAAGAAGTAAAATTGGCAAAAATTTTGAATGAAAATGTAAACTTTATATTAAAACTTACAGCTATAAAATTAATCCAATTTTTCGAAACTTACAGCCCTTCGAAACGAAGGTACTTTCGAAAGATCGACATAGGAAAGTGGAGGGGATAACTGTTTCAGCTCTGTTTTTTTTTTCGAGATCGGAACTTCAAATTGAAACACATAGGACAAATTTACATTATCTCGGCTTCCATTGCAGCTAGAAGCCTTTTTTTTTAATCTGGGGTAGCTTGTCGAAATATGAATAACTAAGTACATAGTTTTCACTGGCCGGGAAATATGGGAAACCTCGAAAAAATTGAGTCTGTTTGAAATTCACCGTAACAACTTACACATTATATTATTATATTCCTTATATTAATTATAATTTTGTTGATTTTCCGGGATTTTACGAGATTCACGTGGGAGGGGGGGAGGGGTGAAAATTATGTCATTACGGTGAATTTCAAATGGACTCAATTTTTCCGAGGTTTCCCATATTTCCCGGCCAGTGAAAACTATGTAGTTATTCATATGTCGACGAACTAACAAGTTTAAAAAAAAAGAGACTTCTAGCTGAAATGGAAGCCAAGATAATGTAAATTTTTCCTACGTGTTTCAATTTAAAGTTGCGATCTCGAAAAAAAAAAAAAGGAGCTGAAACAGTTATCTCCTCCACTTTCCTATGTCGATCTTTCGAAAGTACCTTCGTTTCGAAGGGCTGTAAGTTTCGAAAAATTGGATTAATTTTATAGCTATAAGTTTCAATATAAAGTTTAGATTTTCATTCAAAATTTGTGCAAATTTTACTTCTTAATGTTTATAAACAATGGAGATATGATATACATATACAAGTCTGTAACTTGAAAAATATAGAAGTTATTAAAGTTGTTGATAAGTAAAAAAACATGCCTATTTTTAAACTTTTATTTTGTAAATAATTTCGATAAAAACGCAATATGCATTTAACTTCTGAGATAGTTCTTAAAGAATCCTATGAAATGTGCTAAATGTGACTAGCATGATTAGTAGAGCAAGTTCAATAGTTTAAATATTTAGCCTCAGGGATAAATAAATTAAATAAGTTTCAAACTATTTGACCGATCGGGGGAAATTTCGCACAAATTTAAAAGACGGTAATTCCTCGATACTCAAATGTATTAATAACATTTTATTTAGTAATAAAAAAAATTAATAAAATTTATAAATTAGTGCAAAAAAACTGCTTTTTGCAAATATATCCGTAAATTTTTTATCAATTTTAATTTAAAAAACGGGAAAATAAAGATATTCTTGATATATTGATATAAAAAAATGATATAAAAATATTGTTTCTGTAAAATATAAGGGAAAAAACTTATAGACAAAAAATCAAATTGTGACCATAAATTATTGTTAAAAAAAACGCAAGGTAAAAATACGAGTACTTTTTCATGTATTCGTCATCTAGTAACCCCCACCTATGTCTTAAAAGCTTCAGATATCTGCGAAAATTTTTTCGATTTTTTCTTTGGTCTAAGCTAATTTTTCAATCTGATCCAATCTGTGCAAAATTTTGTATTATATATAGTTGTATTGTAGGTTTATTTTTTATCCATTTAAAAGTTCACTATGGTATCTTCTGAATCTGAAGATTTTGCGGAATATTAGGTACTTGCAGGTTTGTTTACTGTACATAGTACAAAGAGGCTTGCAGTAAAGATACTTAAGGGAAACCTAATACGCGAGATGTTTTTTTCATAGCCACTATCTAGGTCTTCGTCACTTTTATCTTTATCTAGAAAGTACCTAAGAAGGCTTAGGTACTTTCAATCTTATGAGACTGATAGTTTTTTACCATTTACCGCTAGTTTTAGAACTTGTATATGTAATTGCTTTTTTAATAACTTTATTAATCTAACTCTACTAGAGTTTCTATGGGAATGGTTATTTTAACGGTACGAGTCACTGTTAATTACTTTATATATTTTTGAAGAAGAAATTATCCATTGCTGTAGACGGATATTGTTCACAATATAAGAAGGTAAAGAGACGCTCATTTATGTAAATGAGTTTAAAAGTTCATTTATGTAAACGATCTTTAGCTTAAAGATTTGACAAAGAAATTTTTTTGTTTAATTTTATCTTTTAGTTTATTCAATGAAAAAATTAAAAAGATAATAATGTTTCTTAATATTTATTGTTTTTAGTGCAAAACTCAATTCGGCACGTTTGATACAGTTTAAGAGATTTTTCTTATCACAATAATATCTTTCTAATAAGATGTTCTCCACTACCAGTTTCATTTGAACGTTAACGTGTTTAGTGAAGACAGAGAGGACAGTTTATAAGATACTTAAGAAAATATGTCTATATAGAAACAGAGTACGAGAGTGAGAAATATCTGAGAAAATCGACCGATATTAAAACGTATCTAATCTGGTTGGTAGTAGTATTTTTATTAATACCAATGTAAATTATTGCTGCATATAAACTGTATATTATTAGTAGTACGTTTGTATATTTATTTATTTAAAATACGTTATTATTTTATACATATAAACACATTTTGGGCGAACTGATTTACTTATGAAATTAAAAATAATAATTAACATATGCTTATATTAGTCTAAATAAATTATTCTATTGGTCTAGTAGTCACTCACTGTTGGTTGTATCAATGTAAATCTACCCGTTCTACATCAATATCGTTCGATGGAATAAAAGTCCAAAATTATCAACAATAACTTCTATTCAAAAATTACAGGCAGTTTTAAAATGACATAATTCTAAAGAATATATCGGTGGTAAGTTCACAAAGGTACTGATTTTACAATCTTTTAAATTAATATAAACATGCCACGGCTTCTCCGAAATAAACATATAATCAAAGCGGGAAGTCGTTAAATTTAATTACACATTCTCGACGTGAGATATAAACATAAAAACCACGTCGCCCTAATATTTAGAATAAACATCTTTTGAGTGCGTCTTATGCTTAATAAGCAATAATACTCGACTTAAGCCATAAATAATAAAATAATCTACTGAGTGTCTCTGACATCCTCCCACCTGAGGCAAAGTTACAATAAGAAACGTGACTCACAAACAATCAGAGACAACAACATAAAAAATAAAAGAAAACCTACTACACAAGAAACAGAAACAATAACACACAAGAAAATTAAAACATTCTACAAACTAGTTCATAAAAAAGTCAGTATATCTAGCAGATATTTTAACCTTACGCCCACTCCGCGTAACGTAGCGCGTATCACTTTTGTGCGTTTCGGGTACTCTGCTTTTAGACACTCCCGTCTTCGCGTCATCACACTCGTTTGCACTTTCAACCGCGCGCACCTCAAATTCTTTCCACTGGGCTCGAGAAGAGATGCCTGGGTCGTTGTTTCCCTCAGAGTCCAAGTTGTTCGAATTGCCCTCTCTTGATTGATCTCATCTTCATTGTAATCCAGATCTACTTGAGGATCAATCGCCAGGTCCTGATAAAGCCATTGTGGCCCCTCCCACCATCTTGATTCGAGTAACTGCTTGGCTGAACAACTCCGCGATGGAAGGTCAGCAGGATTCAGTCTACCAGGAACGTGGTGCCAGTTTTCACCATGAGATAATTTCCGTATCTCTGACACACGATTCCAGACAAATGTGGACCATTCCTTGGGTCTCCTTATCCATGACAGTACGGTGGTCGAGTCACTCCAGAAAAAAGATTCCATTTCAATGTTGAGGCTTTCCTTGACAGTAGTATATAGCCTTACACCAAACACCGCAGCCATTAACTCCAGACGAGGTATTGACAGCTTTTTTATTGGGGCTACCCTTGATTTAGCCGCTAAGAGATGTACGAATACACGCCCGTCCCTAATTCCTCTCAAAAATACCACAGCGGAAGAGGCTTCCTTGCTGGCATCGCAAAATGTATGAAACGTCCAGTGTTCTGCTTCCTCAGTACCAGCGTTTATCCACCTAGGTATCTTTATTGCATTTAGATAAGAAAGCTGTTTTATCCAGCTACGGAAAAGAGTTTCCAGTTCCTCGTCAACCGGCGTGTCCCATCCCAGTTGCTTCTCCCATGTTTTCTGTAACCACAGCTTTGGTAGTAGGGTGACTGGGCAACTGTAACCTATGGGGTCAAATATTCGTTGTGCTTGGAATAGCATCAATATTTTGGTTACCGATTTACTTAAAATCTGTTCGATATCTTCGTCGTCTTGGTTTATAGATAAAGTGTCATCCAGCTTGTTCCACTTAATTTCCAGAACCACCGTAAAAATGTTAAAGGAATCATTTTGAACTTGGTGAGTAAACTCCCACCCTCTTAAGTCGAATTTTCCTTTAGCCGTTATCATATTTGCCTCTTTGATAAAGGTTTTCAATTCTATTTCACTAACAACACTAGTAACACAGTTGTCCACGTAAAAACTGTTTGACAGTTACTTAACAGTGTCTGTAGTAAAAGAAGCTTTCGAGTCATACTCATCCACAAGTTTTGACAGATGATATTCTAATGAAGCTCCCAACAAGAACGGGCTACTGTTGATTCCAAACACTACCCGTCGATGACGAAACACTTTAAGGTTGTTCTCCTTATCATACCATAGAAATCGAAGGAAATCTCTGTCTTTCGGATGTACACTGATCTGTAGAAAAGCTTTGCTAATGTCTGAAGTTACTCCAAATTTCTGCTGTCTGAACCTCAACAAAATAGCGGGAATTAGCTCAATTAAATTCACCCCCTTTTCTAGACACTGGTTCAAAGAAGGGCTATCCTTTTCTCTGGCTGATGCATCGAAAACTGGTCGTATTTTCGTAGTAATGCTACTTGGTTTAATCACTGGCCGGTGTGGTAGGTAATGGGCTTCCTGGTTCCTTTGCTCCTCCACTACCTCCTCAATAATATTGTCATTTAACCACTCTTGAAATACTTGGTCATATGCCTCAAAATAACCATCCTTAGTAATCTTCTTCACCGTGTTATCTAATCTACTTTTTGCCAAGTGATAGTTACTAGGCAGCGCTGGATGTCCCTCCAACCATGGGAGCCTAACTTCATATCGTCCATGGGTGTCAACAGAAATGGTTTCCAGAAAAAGTTTCTTTGCTGCTAATGCGGTTTCATCGCGAGTCTTCCTTCCCATTGGATCATTTATGCCTAGTACGTCGAGCTCCCAAAAATTCGTAATGGGGGCATTATTGACAAAAAGAGAGAGCGAGATCATAGATAAGTTACTATGCGTTTCAACTGGTATCTTTCCCATTAGAGTCCAGCCTAATAGGGTCTCTATCGCTACCAAGTTACAATTCAAAATATGTCTTCTTCCAGTGTAAAGTTTGCCCGCGATATCTGATCCTATCAAAAGTTCAATTGGAGTAGAATCATATGAGTCAGATATTTCAATATTTAATTTACGAAGCTCTTCCGTCCAGGGCCCATCGAATATGGAAGATACACTATTGCAAATAACAGCTTGATCCAATGCTTCAAAGGTACAACTATAAGTATCGTGATTTAATTCCACGTCATAGCAATCATGATTTTGCATCAAATTACTTCCTCCGAATAACCCATGAACGAGACTAATTTTTCCTTTTGACTGATATCCCAAAAATTTAGCTGTCACCTTCAAAATATATGATTTCTGCAATCCAGTATCAATCAATGCTCGCACATGTCTTGATTTACCTAAATGAGTCATTTTTACGCGCAGCGTCTGCAAAAAAACCTGTGTGTTCGTATTAGAACTATTCGCAAGTGCCTGATCGACTTTCGCTACCGTATCATCTTGTTGTTTTTGCTTCAAATTATTTGCCTTTGTTCTATTAAATGAAAGTGTCGGACAAATTAGAGAAACATGTGATCTACTACAAACTAAGCAACTTAAATGACCTCGACATTTTCGAGCTTGATGGCCAATTTTTAAGCATCGAAAGCATGCACCCTTTTGTGTCAAAATATTTCTTTTTTGCTCGTAGGTCAACTTCTGAGCTTTAAAGCAGCCAGTACTGTCGTGCGAATTTTGGCAAAAAAGGCACTTCGTTGTCACTTCTGAATTTATTAGACCCATTGCCGTAGAAAAGTTTTCTTGTGGTATCCGCGATTTCTGAATAGGCCGTTTAACATCTCTATTTGCTGCACTAGGTAGATCAAAGCCTTCCACCGCTAAAGAAATGTGCTGTTCATTATCGACTTCCTTTTTCAAAAAGTGCATGAGATTGTTAAGTCGATTTTCTATAGTAGAAACGCCCACCGTATTTATAAAAGCTTGTGATCCAGCGACCTCGGGTCCCTCGGGAATACGTTGCCAAACTCTCAATAGTTCCGATGGTAAACACGATTCTACTAACGGAAACAGCATCGCCGCGTAATTATCTGATTTTATCCCAAGTGTCTCTAACGCCCGTAATTGAGTTTCGAGATTGTCGTACAACAAAGATAGATCCCTTTTATTGCCAGACGAGGTGTTATTAATTACTAATTTTAGCAACTCCCGCACGTATACCTCTATTTGCAAATCATCCCGCCCGAATCGCGAAAGAAGACAGTCTACCATTTTACCATAATTGTTCCCAGTGGCTGGAAAACTATCAACTAACTGTCTTGCCCGACTACCCATTAACGTACATTGGACCAGATATTCCACTTTATCATTTAAATCTATATCCGCATCATTATGTATCTTTTGAAACTGGGACCAGAAGGGCACCAGTTTCTGATATTTCCATCAAACTTCTTAAGTTCTAGAGTAGGTAATTTAAATTTACGCCTACCTGATCTGCTGCCTACACTACTTTCCGAGGCCATGGAGTCTACCTCTGCACCTGGCTCGTCCCGCGGTTTCTGTAGAAAATCCTCAGCCTGTGTGTTCAGGTCGGTAAATTTCCTTAGATAAACTTCGCTACCATCTATCTCTGCCAACAAGTCTGCTTCACTTTCATCACTTTCCAACAGACACTGGTATATATCGCTGTCAACTTTCCTTAGATCCTCATATTTTTGTTTCAAAATTTCTAAGGTCACCACGATTAAACGTACCTTTCCTTCCGGCGCCGACAACAGCTCTTCCAACTCTTTCGCCGATTTAGTAAAGGTGGTACGGAGTACTTTACAGTGCTTTTTGTTTTGATCCATGATTCACAATGCACACTTGAACAAACTACACACGTTTATCGGAACAACAACAAATTAAACGTGCGGTCAAGGGTGTCCGGTTAGATCACTACACTTTCGGCACACCCGGTATACTCAAAAACGATTATTCCCGTAAACTGCCCGTCCTGTCACGGTCGCCAAATGTTGGTTGTATCAATGTAAATCTACCCGTTCTACATCAATATCGTTCGATGGAATAAAAGTCCAAAATTATCAATAATAACTTCTATTCAAAAATTACAGGCAGTTTTAAAATGAAATAATTCTAAAGAATATATCGGTGGTAAGTTCACAAAGGTACTGATTTTACAATCTTTTAAATTAATATAAACATGCCACGGCTTCTCCAAAATAAAAATATAATCAAAGCGGGAAGTCGTTAAATTTAATTACACATTCTCGACGTGAGATATAAACATAAGAACCACGTCGCCCTAATATTTAGAATAAACATCTTTTGAGTGCGTCTTATGCTTAATAAGCAATAATACTCGACTTAAGCCATAAATAATAAAATAATCTACTGAGTGTCTCTGACACTCACCATTTTATTATTATTTAATGCCTCGTCTACTTTGTTCACACCACTTTATTTGTCGATGTAAAAATGGTATTCATTCATGCACATCTTTATTTATATTTAATTTATTATATATGATTCCAGAGATATTTAATATTCATTTATAATTGTTTAATATTGATATTCGATTTGATTGGTATTGCATGATTTAGAAAATATCCAATATCGAAAACACAATAGTTATTTTCTATGTAACACTTTGGATTATAAAGAATCACGTATACAAATTAGTTATTCGTTAAAATTCAAAAATACATAAAATTACAATTTTTCAATAAAACTAAATGTAGCTGATATAGGCATAGTTAGATAGTAGATTCAATGAAGAGGTAAAAAATGTTGAACACTTTGTTCATAAAAAATTCTTTAAAAATATTAGTAAAATATTATTATATAATGAGAACAGGGAAACCATAAAAATAATTTACAATGTAAAACTTATCAATGAATTATTAAAAAAATAAAGACTGAAAGTGTATGCCACAATGACGAAGAAACGTAGATAAACGTATTTAGCCATATTTACACCGAAATGCTGACAAAACGATGTATATATACTAAACTATTATTTTATAATGTAAAATTATCGTAAAATTATAATTAAACACTAATTTAAAATTCTAATTCGCTATGTAATAATAAAGCCTACGAATTATCTCTAAAAAGTAAAATTTGTAACTTTCTTTTATATACCAGTTTAACATTTAAACTTTAGTTAAAATATGTAAATTATAAGCAATAAATTAGTAGTCGTAAAATTTTAAAATATCCCATTTATTGAAGAAACAAAGAAAGTCCACAAGACGTTATGTGTATTATATTTTTGATGTATGTTTACACTTTTTCGAAAAAAATAACATATTTAGTTCTTAATTGTTTAATAAATTTGTAAAATAATCTGATAAATTGTTTCCTTCTTTTATTTTTCGTTATCATTTTTCTTCTTGTCCGTTGAGGTCTTTACATTTTATATTGACTACGAACAAACAAAATTTTTCGTAAGACAACCCCCTAAACTATAATCCACAATATTTCAAAATGCGTAATCGAATTTTGGAGGTAAATGTAGCTTATCAACTATCCAAATAATACAGAAAAACTTTTGTAAAATAAAACATGGTCTGTTTTACGCCCAATTTTACAGACACACATACAGAATAAACTGGTTAGAATGGACGATTTTAACTCAAAAATAGGTCAAAGTACAGTCGAGAATGTTGTAGGAACATAAAGATCTTGGCACAAGAAACGAAAGAGTAGAAAGGCTGACCCAAATTGGCCAACAGACGGGTATGGTTATAACGAATACATTTTTCAAATTACATCCAACACGCCTTTATACATGAAAAGCTTTCGGTGATTCCTCAGGGAGATTCATAAGAAACCAAAAAGACTTTACCAACATAAATAAAAGATTTTGGACATTGTAATGTCTTCTCGTATCATAATCTATTAGTTGCAAATATTAGCACACCACTCAAAATAACCCATAAGAAAAACCCAAAATAGATATAAAATTATTGAAAGAAAACAACATCTAGGAAAAAGTAAAAACAGAGCTTAATAGAAATTTTGCGAAAATAATAATTTAACACCTCGCTAGCGACATAGAAGAACACTGGAACGAAATGAAGACATCTATTAAGGTAACCGACAATACGTACACACCATATCTTTGCATGAAAATTTTATATTAAAAAAAAAAGAAAGGATGACAGATGAAATATTGTAGATGATTGAAGAGCGAAGGAAATTGAAAGGTAGAAATGTAAATAAATAGAATAAGTTTCATAAGAATACACTACGGATAATAAATAGAGCGAAATAATCATGGCGGACGGAGAAATGTACAGAAATTGAAACACTGCAACGCAAAAATAACTACTTCCATATGCACAAAAATATTAAACAAAGCAGTACCAACCTACTAACACAGTTGTAGATATCGAAGGCCAGATTTGGACTAGAATTGAAGACAAATTAAAAATATGGAAATATATTATATAATATTATTATAATACATGATTTTGCTTTGTTGATTTTCCATTTCTTATCCCATATTTCAATTAATAGTAATATTTCAACTGCTTGTATGGAATCTGGGTTTTTGACCAGAATTGCAGTGTCATTTGCGAATGTTGCGATTGTGGATTCTTCTTCAGTTGGAAAATCAGCTGTAAAGATTGTGTGAAGAATTGATCCCAATACACTGCCTTGCGGGACCCCCGCATTTATGTTGTGGATGTTAGACACACTTTCTTCGTATCTTGCATAAAAAAGTCTTTCTTCGAGTGTATGATTTTAATCTCGTGTATCCTGTTGTAATCCTGGATGCCAGACCTTATTAAATGCTTGACTAATATCCAGGATAATGGCGTTGCAAAAGCTGTTTTCCTGGAAGGCTGATTGTATCTTTTCTATCACGTGTTCAGTTGTGCCGTGTTTTTAGCGAAAACCGAACTGATCATTAGGTATAGCATTTTTGTTGTGTATTTCAATATTCAGACTTCTTGCATAACTTTGGACATAACTGGTAATAGGTTGATGGGTCGGTAGAATGTAATTTCATGTGAAGGTTTTCCTAGTTTTGGAATCGTAATGATTTCTGAAATGAGCGTTTCCGAAATGCCGTCAAAAAAGTCACTACATTTCCTGGGGCTGATATTTGATCTGATCATCAACCACTTGTAGCAGATATTAAACTAAGGTTAAAACGAATTTAGCGACAAAAACCAAAAACCAATGTACTTAACTTTGACGATATAAACATAAAACATAACATAAAAAAGGATTTAACAACAGAATAAAAAACATCGAAGAACAACTAGAAGATCCAGAAGAACTATGGAGAGAATTTAAAAACCAAGTTAACGAAATCTCCACAAATAATGATTAAAGAAAAAACTTAATCAAGAAAAATAAATGGTTGACAGACGACATCTTGGAATTATTGAAACAACGTCGACTAATAAAATCCAATGAAACAGAAAATAGACACCTGCAGAGAAGAATAAAAAGGAGATCAAATTACCCAAAGAAAAATGGATGAGAGAAAGTTGCGACGAAATGGAGGATGTAATATTTAAACACGACTTATTTAATATGCACAAAAAACTAAAAGAAATGAGTAACATATTTAAAAAACGAGTTCCCTCTGTACTCGTTGACAATAATATCAAAATTATTGTACATGAGCACGAAATAAGAAAAGAATGGCAGCTGTATATATCAGAGTTGTTTGAAGATGACAGGAATAATATTGCCGAATTCTACCAAAACTGTAGAAACGGCCCACAAATTATGAAATGCGAGGTAGAACACGCTATAAATAATGCTAAAATTAGAAAGGTTGTGGTCCAGATGATACACCAACTAAGTTGCTAAAACTAATAGAGGATGATAACATAAAAATAGTGGTAAGACTTTTTAATTCAATATATAACGCCGGAGTGATTCCCACCGATTGGCTCAAATCCATCTTTGTCGCAATACCTAAAAAACACAATGCGAGAAAATGCTCAGAATATCGATTAATTAGCCTAATGAGTCACACTCTTAAAATTTTCCTAAGAATACTTTACAACAGAATTAGACGCAAATGCGAAGAAGATCTCGAAGATACCCAATTTGGTTTTAGAAATGCTATGGGAACCAGGGAGGCACTTTTTGCGCTTAACATGAACCATGACCAAAAAAAAAGATGTATTTGCATGTTTCGTGGACTTCGAAAAGGCATTCGATAAAGTACAGCATGTAAAATTAATGCAAATACTGAAAAATATCGGAATAGATGACAAGGATATTCGTGTCATTAAAAATTTGTACTGGAATCTGTACTGAATACTGAATTGTAAAAATTGGAGATAACTACACCGATCAAATCTCCATACAACGAGGAGTCAGACAAGGTTTCATTTTGTCGCCAACATTGTTCAATGTTTACTCGGACCAGTTATTTATAAAGGCACTTGAGAGACAACCATATGGAATAAAAATTAACGGGGAACTACTTAATGTAATTAGATATGCAGACGATACAGTAATTCTCTCAGATAGTATTGAAGGTCTCCAAATTCTGCTTGATTGCATTCACGAGGTAGGAGAGGAAATGGGCATTAAAATAAACTCAGACAAAACCAAATTTTTAGTGTTTAGTCGTGACCCACATCCCGATGCAAACCTTCAATTAAACGGAGTCCAAGTCGAGAAAGTTCACAAAATGACATATTTGAGAACTGTAATAACGGACCAACTAGATCCAGACATAGAAATAAAACGTAGAATAGCAATGACTAAAACTACTTTTATGAAAATGTAGTCATTTCTTCGCAATAATCATCTCAGTTTAGAACTAAGACAAAGAATGGTTAAGTGCTATGTTTGGTCTGTATTTTTGTATAGTGCAGAAGTGTGGACGCTAAAAGTATCGATCATGAACAAAATTGAAGCATTGGAAATGTGGGTTCATAGACGAATGTTGAAGATACCTTGGACAGCAAGGATAACTAATGAAGAAGTACTAACGAGAGTCAACAAAGATAGAGAACTGCTAAAGACTGTTAAAAAACATCGAAAAATGTCTTATCTGGGACATATAGTAAGGGGAAGTTCATATAAAATATCACAACTGATCCTTAAAGGCAAAACAGAGGGCCGTAGAGGAGTAGGAAGAAAACAAGTTTCTTGGTTAAAAAACATTTGTGAATGGACTCAGATATCAAATGCAGGACAATTATTCCATATTGCAGAAGATCGAGAAGCCTTCGCAATGGTGATCGCCAACGTCGGATAATTCTGATATAGCACGAGAAGAAGAAGAAGAATGATTTCTGCAAACTTCCATTGTGCAGAAAAGTAGCCTATTCTTAGTATCGAGTTTATGATTTGTGTTAGACTTACTATTCCTTTTCTGGGTAGATTATTTAATATGTTGGCCATTATCAGACTATGTCCAGGTGACTTCTTTTTATTGAAGTTTTTCATTGGACTTTTTTCTTCGTTAGGAGTTGCCCATTTGGGTCGATGGTTCATTTGATTAGGACTGTCTAAATATTCATAGATGTCATCTTCATTTGCCCTGTTTGTTAGCGGCTAAAGTAACTTTTCTAAGTGTTTTGGGTTTTTCAGGATCTACCTTTAACCATTTAAAATCTTCTGTTCAGCTTATTTTTGGCCTTCCATAATAAGTAATCACTATCTGGGTTGGGTGTCAGAATTTCCAGGTAATGTTGGAAATTGGCGTTTGGCTACATATTCTGTTCAATTTGGTTATGTCTTGAGGTGAACGAGTTTGATGCCATGTTTTTATGAAGTGCCTAAGAATATTAGCCATGTTTTAGAAGTCCATTTGCGTTCCATTCGGTAATTCTTATTAGTTGTAATGCTATCAATTTTTTTTTAGTAATGAGTTATTTTAACTGTTGCATTTCTAGTGTCAATAAATTTATTGTTTATTGTTGTTTTCTACTGTTTTCTGTAAACTCAAAGTGATTGTGATAAAGTGATATTATCTTGTAGATTTATGTTTGTTGTTGGTTGTGACATACCTAGTTATAGGTTGCTAGTTTGTTGCATGTTTTTTTTTGTGTCACTGATAGATGCGGGCATTGTTTGTTTGTAATGATTGCACATTTTTATGTGGGTATCTTCTAGCTTGTATCTCTAGATAAGCCTGGCATTTTTTATAATTGGATGTATAAGCACCTTTACATAAGGTACATTTTGCTGGTTTTCCTTTATTTTTATGTTTTTCGCAATTCCAGTAATCATGATTTCCAGCACATCTATACGGCAAAACGCCACACAACTAACATAATTATTTTTGAGAGGCTAAGAAAAGACAAAAATAACACCATAAAGAACAGAAAACTTACTTCGGCCACATTATGCTTAATAATAAAGGACGATTTTAGGAAACTGGCCAATCTTAGGAAATGGACTGGTCTAACGTCAGTAAATAGAATAAGATGGGTCAATAAGGCCAACATCATAAGAAGATAGACACCTTTAAAAGAAGATTCTCTAGTGTCATGTATTTTAATTCATACTGTTGCTTGTTTCTCGAAATTCTTAAATACTTTAATTCTTTTATAGATCTTATTAATATGACCACATATGACTACAGATGGTATATACTGGTGTTTATTATGAAGTATAGTCTCGTTGTTCGTAAGTTACTGTTTTCTCGAAATACCTTCTAAAATAACATGAAATAGTTTTACTTAGGAGAGATCTTCTTGTTTCACTCCGCTAAATTTGTTATCTGATTAAGTATGAGTTGACTAAATTAAATTTTATAAGTTTTACAGGTATACCGAGCCTCTCATTACCGCGTATATTTCTGTTCTGTTTATTTTATTATATGCTTGTTGAAAATCTATAAATATTAAAAAAACCATATTATGTAGATCTAAACTCTGTTCATCAGTGGAACTTTGTATTTAATTTAGCACAAACTTGTTGTCAGTCTGTCTCCTCTAAATCCATCATGGTATTTACCTATCACGTTCTTTTCAAATAATTATTTGACAGTTTTACTTCGTTAATTAAGTCTTAATGTTTTTTAATTACCTTAATTCTCTGATATCTCAATTCTCAAGTAATACTACATAAACAAACTGATACATCACACTATTCTACGGAACTACACATAATTTATGATTCTACGGATTATAAAATCTCAGCTGTCAATCAAGTCTTTCTCATATTCACGCTCAAGTTCCACATAAATTTGCTCATATAAAATTGGGCCATGTAGATACAATATCGTAGAAACGATATAAATATCAATAAACAAATTACCAAATATATGTTCCCGTATACTTGTGCAATAAACTTACACATGTAAACGTTTCAAGTATATCTATATATTATTTATTTATTTTACTGCTCTACAAATACATTATAAGTTTTCTTACTTGTATGTGACATTTTTTCCGTGGAGATGTGCCTTAACACAAATTATAAATAGGAAATTTTACAGCAGTGTAAGGCAGGATGTGTTTTTATAATGTTATTTATTAATCTTTTTTCTTACAGTTGGTTTACATTTATTTTTTGGTTGTGAATTTAAGAAATTAGACATTTTTAATTTAACGACAAATGTAATGTGAAAGAGCTTGAGTAGAATCTACCAGTAACTTACATACGTTTGTCTGAAATTACTAATCTTCTTGATTCTTGTATGATAATAAACAAATTAATGAATAGTGAGAATTACTCTGCGAAATCATAATACACCATTAAACCGTTATACAAATATTGTTTACAGTTGTTTTCTTATCTTTCGCTTTTGATGATATAAGAATTCTTCTATAATTTATGTTCTTGTATATATCACCAATTAGTTCAATTAGAAAATAGAACGTGTTTGCATCGTTATTTGCAAATGTTTAAATAACAGCAATGTCGGCGGTTCGCTGATTTGTATATTCAACAATTGCGGGCACAAACTGGTTATCTGTTGCAGTGCAAAAATAATTATCGAATGCGTGTTTGCCTTCTATTAGATTTTAATTCTAATAAATATTTACATAAATTATTAGATATGAGTGCACAATACAGCAGAAACTGTCAAATACAAATAAGTAACTATTCTTATTTAGTAATATTGAATTTTTTAATACAAGCAACTTTAACACGTTTAAAAATTTGAATATAATAACGATGGTATATTGAAAAGAATAATTATGCTTGTAGCAGTAACATACTTGCGGAAGAATATAATATAAAGAATAAACGTTAACTAGGGAAGACCGATTTCACAAAATTATTTGAAAACACTAGAAAGTAAAATAATTTATAAACCAATATACAATACACAATATTAGCACAATTAAAAGCATAACCCCTTGATTCCAGAAAAACTATGGAAAACTATTTTCTGTATGGTACATATTTATAAATGGAACTAGGAACTGAAATGAGGAGAAAGTAAATTTTGTATTTTAAACATGTTAATCTAAAAAGTACTAAGAGTAAAAACTAGTAAATCACTAATTTTATTCTAGCATCACACATATATTTCTTTGTTTACCATTCTACTTAATACCATTTTTTTTACTTATAGTTGTTGTGTTATATGTGAACATTATCATCGTACTTAAAATCCTTTTTCTTCATTCAATTTATTATTTAAATATTATATTTATATGGGCTTAAGCCACAATTATTGGTAGTAATGAAAATCACATTTTGAACTAACATTATATATATATATATATATATATATATATATATATATTTATATATATTACGAAATTGTTTATGTAAAAGTTCCTGCCAAAATCCATTGGAGTCTTTAAGCATAGATGAAACACAGAAGTCCTCGCAACGGAGAATATTGTTAAAAAGAGAATTGAAATACTATTATAAAAATAATACCTTAATCAACCATGGGAGCTTATCGTCTATGCGTCGCATAGCTCAGTCTCTCAAGTGTGAATTTGTCTTGTCTTAAACTATGAATTAAACCATGAACCCTTAGCTGATAGCAAATAAAATAATTACTTAACTAATCATATTTATTAAAAATAAAAAATAATATTTAAGTAGGCAAAACAACCCTGCCAATGCTTTACATTAAATAAATTCAAATGATACTTGTGGCATCATGGCATAGATGAGCTGCTTGCTACTAAATATCTGTGGCCTCTCAATTAGGTGGTTAGGTCCTCCTGACAGCTGTAGTTATTCCATAAATTGTTTCATAAAATATTCAGTAAAAATTTTCTAGGAATATCCATATTCTCCGATATTCAGTTATTCCATATTCTCCAATAGTGTTTCAATACAGCCAATAAACTAGAATATTAAACATCCTGTATTAGAGAAACATCAAAGGGGGTTTAATTTCCTTGTTATTTTACAAAATTACAATTATTAAACAAGTAGCAAATGGCAAGGATAAAATGAAATAGAATTACTATTGAACTTAGTAAAATTCTGTTGGATTACTACATACATATAATTGAAAAACGTGGCTTAAAAGTGAGGTTATGAATATTGAAATGCTGTCAGAATTATAGAATATAGATTACAATGAACATATTTACCCCAATAGAATTCTGAAGATCATAAAATGAAGCTTATAATAATTCCTACCCTCTCTTATAAATTTCAAAAACAGGCAAGAAATCTACTATGTTAGAAAAGGTGATTGACAGAAAGTAGGAAGGGACTGCAATGAAGTTAGCACAGATGACATAGGACGTATGCCTATGATAGAGTTAGCTCTTCTGTCAACATAGAACAGAATATTTAGTCTACCGGACAAAAAGAGAGAGGGCGAATATTTATTCTACCGGAAAAAAAGAGAAATAAAGAAGGCGCCAACTACTTTTTTAACGAAAAAATAGTAAAAACGAAACTGAAGGCAAAGGAATTAATAAATTAATAAAGAAATTAAAATAAAATAATTATTTAAATATAAATTAATAAAGATGTGACGTTTATAACGTTACATACCCCTGCCACCCATCAGAAAAATTTCGAACACAACTAAGAAATTTTTCTCAATGAAAACAAGAACACAATGTTCTACCTAGGAATAAGTATATGCAGTAGTAATCTATAGGAACAAATCAAAAATAAATACTTATAATAAAGCAATCAAGTTAATGAATATAATAACAAAATATTGATCATAAAAAATTTAGAGTATTACTCAGGGAAATTGAATACTTCCGAACGAATTATAGTATCCGTCAAACTAAATTTTGTTATATGTTATTTAAATAATATTATAACAAAATTATTAAATTAATGAATATAAGTAATTATACATTATTCATAAAAAAATTAGAGTACCTATAACTAAAATTTGTTATATATAAAAAAAATTATCATAACAAAATAATTTTCAGATGTTAATCTGGGGAAAATAAAAAAAAATTACCCAATGAATTGTAGTATTTATCACACTGAAATTATTAATTTACCATTAATAAATTACTAGAGAGAATATCTCTCTAAAATAAAAAATTACTCAGTGAGTTTCAAATAAGGTACTGTTATAAAGTAACCAATAAGATGATGTAGCATAAAGTTTATAATAAAAATTTATTAATTATAATATATACAGTTTTTGAGGGAAACGCTCAGGGGAATATAAATGCATATTGCCCAATGAATTTTAGTATTAATCAGACTAATTAAATATGTCTACGAAGACTTGATGAAAGCCTCGTAGACACATCGTCTCAGGACCAGCAACTTCACCTGGAGCCATACGTCGCTATGTTACCAAATCCACTGGTAACTTTAACGTCATAATATTAAACACCATATAATGTAAACTAAATTTAAACAAACAATTTTTAACGGGTTTTTACCCACATATTTAGTGGCTCAATCCATGTATACCTAGTGCACTGATGATGGAATATGGATTCCGAAAACGTTTTGTGATATAGCCCGATTGGGTTTTAAAATTATATACCTTTTATAAAGGATTTTTAATAAAAATTTTTTTATATATGGTATACAGCCAACTATGGGAACTTAGATTTCTTGTGGATTTTTTGAACATCTCCTACATTCATCTGTGGTGATATTCTTAAATCCACAACCATGACAAAACTTTCTCTTGGGTTTATTACACACTTAAAAAGTATGGCCTTTCATGTTGCAGTTCCACATGTAGCAGAGGAAGAAAGAGACTCAACAGAAAATTTGCTGCGAGACGAAATAGTAAGAGCAACTTCTAATCTCTTACAGTACTTTGTAAGGTCTGCAACTAATTCCATATCCTGGAAAGCAAGAGCCGTGACATAGTCAGGAAGAAGACCATTAATTGTTTCATCCACTTTTTTAAATTCACGAATTGATTTTGAAGACCGGAGCATCAAAGACTCCATATAAGAAATATATGCAGAGACCGATTGTTTAAAAGACTGCTTTGTAGAACGTATTTGTTCCCACACATTTCTTTCATAATTATATGGTAAATAAGTTTCCTTTAAGCAAGCAACTAATTCAGACCATGAATTAAAAATTTTTTCTGTGTAATGATTATGTCACCAAGTAAAAGCAGCACCTTCAAATAAATCTCCTGCAGAGATGAAAAAATCTTTATCGGTACAGTTCCCAGAAAACTTTAAAGTTTCAATCTGTTCCAGAAATGGAATTAGAGGTTTTTTACCGGAAAATTTTTTAATACTCCATTTGTAAACAGGAACAGACTTAACAGTTGAGGCTGAAGATTAAGAATAATTAAGGTTTACTCTATCAGAAGTAGAAGCAACAGGTTGGTCTACAATATCAGTTTGATCTACAATATCAGAAAAAGTAGCCTCTAATTTTAACAAATCATAGCGGATAGCTTTTTTCAATTTTTTTTCATCTACAGAAGTTGGCTGTAGACGGGAGATTCTACCAGACAAATGAGTTAAACGAGAACTAAAAGCTTTGGATCTACTATCAGATTTTGTACC
This sequence comes from Diabrotica undecimpunctata, assembly GCF_040954645.1. NCBI lineage: Eukaryota > Metazoa > Arthropoda > Insecta > Coleoptera > Chrysomelidae > Diabrotica > Diabrotica undecimpunctata. Next base: position 67,182,067 of record NC_092808.1, read on the forward strand.
GGAATAATCAGATATAAGACCTAACAGATCAGAATAGGAAGCTGAAGCTTGTTGGTAATCAACATCAAAAGATAAGTTGACCGAAATATCAGAAAAACTAGGGTTACTGGTTTCTTGAGAAAGAAGTCCACTAAGAATCTTTCGTTTTTCCTCTACTGTATTTGGGACAGAAACATTCCTAATAAGAATTTTGTATGATAATTCATCTGTCTTTAGATGTTTAGGTAGCATCTTGAAGAAATAATTTAATAAAAAATAATTAAAGTAATTAAAGTACGCTAGTCGGTCAGACAGCCAAGTGGGCCAGGCGGCCGATTCTCCTTCGCTTAACTGTCGAATGGTTCAGTGGATGTGGGTTCAAGCCCCCGCTCGGTGTACAGAAAAATAAAAAAGGCTAATGCTGCAGTTTAAAATTCTAAAACGGATCTGTGGCTTAGACTAGAATATGCTGGTGTCCGATAGGCCTATGGTGGAGCAGTTCAGTAAGGGCGTGGCGCCTAAATACAAATGTATATATATATATATATATATATATATATATATATATATATATATATATATATATATATATATATATGTACATATATATGTACATATATATGTATATATATATATATATATATATATATATATATATATTAAAGTACGCTATCTACAAAAACTGGTTAGGTTAGAAAAACAGACCACTTAAATCAATATAAAAGTACCTACCATCATAAAAAAATATATAAAAATATCTGAGTATAAAATATAAATCAAATATTCTGAAATATATAAAAATGGTAATACTTTTTAACCCAACATGTGAAAATTAGTGTTTATAAAGTTAATTATATATAAAAATAGTCAAAAGTATGGATATATTAAAATTAACTGAAAAGAATGAATATATTAAAATATATAAAATTAGTATTTATTGAAGATTGTTAATTTGCTACAAAACCAAATATTCAGAGCCCAATTCTTCGAATAAGACAAGTAACGTTGGGCGCCAATGTGTGACGATAAGACTACCAAATTGTCTTAAACTATGAATTAAACCATGAACCACCCTTAGCTGATAGCAAATAAAACAATTACTTAACTAATTATATTTATTAAAAAAAAAAAATAATATTTAAGTAGGCAAAAACAACCCTGCCAATGATTTACATTAAATAAATTCGAATGATACTTATAGCATCGATGGCTGCTTGCTACTAAATATCTGTGGCCTCCCGATTAGGTGGTTAGGTCCTCCTGACAGCTGCAGTTATTCCATAAATTGTTTAATAAAATATTCAGTAAATTCTTCCAGGAATATCCAATGTTATTCCATATTCTCCAATATTGTTTTAATACAGCCAATAAACTAGAAATTAAACATCCTGTATTAGAGAAACATCAAAGGGGGTTTAATTTCCTTACCATTTTACAAAATTACAACTAAACAAATAGCAGATGGCAAGGATAAAATGAAATAGAATTACTATTGAACTTAGTTAAATTCTGTTGGATTACTACATACATATAATTGAAAAAAGTGGCTTAAAAGAAGTGAGGTTATGAATACTGAAAATGCTGTAAGAATTATAGAATATAGATTACAATGAACGTACTTACCCCAAGAGAATTCTACAGATCATAAAATGAAGCTTATAATTGTAACGTTATATTTTTCCTACCGCATAGGGTATAATTATAGGGGGTTTGAAAACTGGGGACAGAAACTACTGGGGTTGGAGATAGGGCAAGCAAAATAAATGAAATTGTGTGAACGGCACTCAAGGTTTGTTTGGAGAGCTGGGTCGTGGATAAGTTGAATGGCAATGGGGTTGGATTGGGGCAACTACCAAAATGAAACAAAGGGGTACTGACATGAATATCCTGGAACAAATGGGCAAACAAAACAAACAACAGGAAGGACTTCTAGCAATTTAAAAGGACGCCGCTTGAGGTGCCAAATTATAACGATTACAACAACTAGTTGTAACTATTGAAATAATTATTGGAAATGCAAAATATATCTTTTTATATGAAACTCAAAAAGGGAGTTATAACTTTTTTTTTAATAAATAAGAAAATTGCTTAGAGAAATAAATCAAAACATTTAATGTTGTGTCACCACAAATAGTTACAAAAATATAGATGGCACAAAATATATATGATATAAATAGTTACAAAAATTTATACCAAAAATAACAAAAAAACTTACATGTCATTCTTTTACAATCTCGCGAGATGCTACAAAACTTACAAATGTTACTGGGCTATAAACTGTGGCAAATAAAAATTTATTACAAGTAAAGAATTATCTTTTTAAATAAAACTATTCATAAAGATTAACCTTTTCTAAAAACAAAACAAGCTAAAGTCACAAAAATGTGAATCTAGCTATCATATGTCAACATTGAATTTTATAACAGAAAACAATTAAAATGACAGCACAGCCACACCCTAATATTTACAATATTAATTATTAAAACCTTTTTTTATTATTTAAATTATGAAAGCAATTACTATTTTAATGTTTATTTATTTTTTGAAAGTTTAAAACAAAAAAAGTTACCCTGGTTTTACAAAAAAATGCAAGAACACTCCTGGAATTATACTGGAATTTCTGCTATGCATGAACAAAAGGACTGCTTCAACTGGTCTGGAAAGACGACCAGAGACAAATAAAAGTGAGGTTGGAACAAAATCAGCGGCACATTAGACACACCTTATAATCAGCTTTTACAACACTGGAACCGTTTTCAAAACTCTGGTACACGGCACAAATCTCTTAAATACTTAACAAAACCATATAGTGATTACTCTTTTCTAATCTGACATATTAACAGAGAGTAAATATCCACTATTTCCACAAATTTTGTCGGCTTATCTCATCACTGCATCTCAACTTCCATTCCGTTTGAACAAATCTTTCAACCTACTTTGTAACTACACATACTGCACAATTAACTGCCACTACACACTAGATTTCCATAAAAAAAAAGAAACACAAGAACAATACAAATCTGACGAACAATTTGGACCCACACTGTAGGCTACTGCCTCTGACAGCGACCTAAGCGAGAGTGAACAATTATCTTTCCGGCAAAAACTTCTCAGCCATCTAAATGGATGTTTATTTGAAACGCATATATCGAGCGGTTTTATGATCAAAGAATACCGAGGAAATATAAACAACTCTAAAAAAATAGTTTATTTTACTCGGCGACGCTAAGAGGAATTAAAAAAAATATTTCGTCTTCTAATACGTACGAGGGGATTTCAATATATTATGTATTTCAATATATATTTCAAAGAATTTGCAAATGCTACATAATAATTGCTAACTTCTTTTATAAATTTTAAAAACAGAAAAAACAGACAGATTGACAGAAAGTAGGAAGGGACTGCAATGAAGTTAGCACATATGACATAGAACGTATGCCTATGATATAATTGGCTCTTCTGTCAACATAGAACATAATATTTAGTCTACCGGACAGAAAGAGAGAGGGCGAATATTTATTCTACCGAAAAGAAAGAGAAAGAGGGCGCCAACTACTTTTTTGAAGAAAAAATAGTAAAAACGAAACTGAAGGCAAAGGGGTTAATAAGTTAATAAGAAATTAATATAAAATAATTATTTAAATATAAATTAATAAAGATGTGATGTTTATAACGTTACAAGTACTTACAACTGCTATTACTTATCAATGAATTTAATTTTAACTTTTCAAAAAATATTACTTTGTTTTTGTTACTTTTACGGATGCCTACAAGGCTTATGGTTAATGAAGACCGACACTTTTTTACTTTTTTTTTATAGACACAAAATGCTCCTTTCAGCTATCTTTCAGCTACACTCACTGTCGTTTTCTTTCATTCCAAAAACTCATTTGGCTTAACACCCCCTTCCATCAATAAGTTTCCTTCCTTTTAATTGGCCAAAACAAGTATGCTCTTTCTTCATTTCAACGTCTTCAAATTTCCCAGACGAAAGTACTTTAACATTTTCTAGAAACTCCAAATTTCTAGACTTCTTTCAAACAACATTTTTAGTTAATCTTACGTTCAAACACAAATTGTTCTTAATTGCACTTCAAAACCAATAAACAGTTCCATCAATATTATCGATTAGATTACAAATATGTTAACAAAAACAACTTTTTATTCTGGGTAAAACCAATACCTATGTTAACAATAGACAGACAAATAGCTATTTTACATTTTAAATGCAAGAAACAAATATTTTTTAAAAAACTACTTTAACGTATTACAAAATGACAAATTTTATGTTGCAGTTTTAATGTCGGAACTAAATAAACTAAAAAAGCAGGAACTAATTGACATAATAGTGAATTTAAAGTTACCACTGTCCGGTTCTAATCCTCAGTTATCAGAGTACGTTAATAGATTAACACAAACAGTGCAAAAAGATATTAAAGCATTCAATGTCGAACATAACCTAGACGTTATTGTATGTGATAAGTGCATAAAGACAAACAAGGAACTAACTAAAATAAAAAGTGAACTTGCAGCAGTAAGTAAACTATGATTCCATTTAGAAAAACGTCGGAGAAGCAACAGTCAAAAACCCATTACAAAAACACTAGTCGACCTTCATACACGAGTGATAAACAAAAAGAAAATAAAAACAATCTAAAAACAAGACAGTCATCTTGGAATACCCAATCCAAAAAAGAAAACAAATACAAACCGGTTATTGGAAGCAACGAATCGTCTACTGTAAACACCATTCCTAGACAAGGTCATGTGCATGTTTCCCGCATAGGTGTTGATATGAAAGCCGATGATTTTCTAAAACTTTTGGGTGAGACGGTACCCGATATTACGTTTAACTGCATGGAATGACATAGAACTGACAAATACTCCACATACAAGGTATCTTTCCCTTTTGATAAAATTAACGAAGTCTACATACCTAATTCTTATCTTTATCCTAAGACCTTCTTATCACTGAAACATTGTTAACATCAAATGATCTTGACTCTCTTTATAACATTGATAATTATTTCCTTTATAGGTGTGATCGTCGTAATCAACGTGGAGGAGGAACTTGTATCTACTTGTCTTCAGAAATTACTAATAATTTCTCTGTTACATCTCTTGATATTACTGTCCCTAGTATGGAAATTCTTGATGATGATGATGAGTCCCTTATCGCATCATTTGATGAACTGTCTAGGCTAGAGAATCTGATTGTTATTCGAGACTTTAATTTTAGAGACATTTCGTGGCCTATAACTGATCCACCTAGTGGCTTGACAACTTCCAAAAATATATTTACAGATTTTGTATTCAATTCTAATTTACATCAATTCATAACGGAGCCGACTCGTTTCAGAATCAATAATTTACCATCTATTTTAGACGGTATTCTCTAATGATCCCCATTTATTAACACATCCCATAATAAGCTCTCCAGTAGGTAACTCAGATCATGCAGTCATAACGTTTCATATTCAGTTTAACTTACAGTACTGTACTCCTAATCATAATGTTAATAAAACGGTATATGAAATAATTGATTTTGAAAATGCAAATCGCAAACTGGCTGATATTGATTGAAATGATGTTTTCGGCGACATAAGGAATCCAGTTGTATTCTGGAATAAGTTCTTACACGTTGTTAATTTCTGCAAAAACCAAAATACCTTCAAACCTATACAAAAATAACATAAAACCTTGGATTAATGGGGAATTAATATATCTGATCAAGTATAAAAGAAAGTTGTGGAACAAATATAGACGTATAAATCGCATAGAGGATTTACTAATTCATCGAGACTTTGCCAAAGATTTAAAGAAATATGTACATGAAGCTCGTGTTGCCTACGAAGAGAGTATAGCCATTAGTAATAACTGTAAAAAATTGTACAAGAATATTAGATCTTCGTTGACAACAAAAGTTTCTATACCTTTACTGGAAAATGATAATGGTGATATATCCCAAAGTAACTATGAGAATGCCGAAGTCCCCGCCAGTACTTTCTCTAAGGTTTTCTCTGTCGAACCAACTAATCATCAGTTGCCTAATATGTATTACTTCGTCACAACTTTCTTCTTCCCTTGAAAATATAATCATTATATACGAAGACGGTTGCGTTTCGATTCAATTTGAGTCTCTTACCACTCCCTAACACGTGTTTCTGGATCTACCAGTCATCAGAGAGAGTTTGTAAGAAGACTCAAACTAAATCAAAACGCACCGACTAGGGAGTGGTAAGAGACTCAATTTGAATCGAAACGCAACCGCCTTCGTATATTTATTGTCCTTACTCGACGCAATAGTCGAGTAAGGATAGACGGTAGATGATCTAGGTGTTATAATTAATAACAATCTAAGTTGGTCGGAACATATTTTGCATATTTCTAAAAAAGTTAACAGTAAATTCTATCTACTAAATCCATCTACTAACTAAAACGTTTGCGAAAGTGTCATTTATGAGCTCAGTTCATCTGTATAAACTTTACATTCGTCCAGTTCTGGAATATTGCGGAACTGTTTTTTGGTGTCCGGTATTAGTGCGCGATCGTAATATTCTCGAAAACGTACAGCGGCAGTGCACTAGGATGTCTTTTGGTCGCTCAAGACCTACGTATACAGAAAGACTGAATATGGCTAATCTCACTACATTTGAACAACGTCGACTTCGAGGCGATTTAATTATTAGGTTTCGGATAGTAAAATACAACTTTGGAAATGTGGGGGATATGTTTATACTAGACAATGACAATCGTCTTCGTGGCCACAAAATTAAGTTTAAAAAAGAAACTTTTTTAACAACAACTAGAAATTTTTTTCTCTGTAATCGAGTGTTCTCGATATGAAATAGCCTTCCGGCTGAGATCTTAAATGCTCCATCTGTCAATATTTTCAAAAATAAACTGGATGACCATTTGCTCCATAGTTGAACCTTTAATTTGTACTAAACACTTGCTATTACCTATGTTTTTGTATATTTATTTAGTTAGTTAGTGCTTAATATGTAACTATTGTAATGTAACCATTTAATTGCACACTATATAACATTGTATTCACATGGGCATATGGGTTTTGCGACCCTTGCTCAAATTTATTGTAAAATAAAATAAAATAAAAAATAATATTTGGCCCAAAGGAGCTGCCGTTAGGAAATTTAACTTCAAAAGAAGTTTTCAGCACAAAGAAGACGGAGGAAGAAACCTAGAAGCTTCTACAAACTTTTATCAAAATAAACTAATTCGACAAGGTACGGTAAGCATGTTCCATGTTAATTTGCAGTGTATTTCAAATAAAGTCGATATGATCAATGGTTTTCTTGCGGATCAAAATTTATATGACGTCATATGTTTTTCGGAGAACTGGTAAAGTAAAGAAAATTTAAAATTAATTAGCATCTCCGTCTTTTCATTAGCTAATTTCCTTTGTAGGGTAAAAAAGAAACAAGGTGGAGTTGCAATTTATGTAAAAGAATATCTTATGTATTCTTCTCTTAATCTAAATGAATATAATGTAGAGCAAAGTTCAGAGTTTTGTGCAATTTATGTACCTTCAATAAAAACCAATATTTTAACTGTCTGCAGATCTGATAAGGGTGACTTTGATTTATTTTTGGTGAATTTTGAGAATGTCTTATTGTCTTTGCTTAGTAAAGCAGACAAACTGATTATACTTGGTGATTTTAATATCAATTTTAAAATTGAATCTGGCCCTTTTTTTGATATTCAAAATCTATTAACATCTTTTGGTCTAAAAATAACTATAAACGATTATAGTAGAAATAGATCCCAATCCAGTAGTTGCATCGACGACAATATGACAAATTTTTCTGAAAATACATTTCTACCTAGTGGGCGTATTTGAACCTTGTTTTTATAACCATCGAGCTCAATTTTTATTTATTGACTCTGAGCATGAAGTTGTTGACACGAATCAAACACTTTAACGGTATATTACTTCTTCTGGTTTACAGAAGCTTAACCTTTAAATACGGGCGCCCCTCCATTAGTGATAACTACGTGCGCGGTGTATTCTGTACACCACCGACTAAAAACGCAAATAAAAGCCACAACTAGGTATTTTTAGTACATATATTGTATATAATAAATGTAGGCATATATTTAAGAGAATGTCTTAACATAAAAAATAATACATAATGAAAATATAAAGATTAGCAACAAATATAAGAACAAAAACTCAACCACTTCTTTTTCTCTAAAAATAACCTTCTTGAGATTCTTGTATATTAGCTTAACATTAAAAATATTATAAAACTAGTATATAAATCTAAAAACTAGGAGTAAATAATCATTCACAAATGAACATATTTGAGAATATGTGTGCTATTCACTTTCGTTTTCTTCCTCGTTTGCGTCTACTAAATTACAATTTGCATAAATTGTAACAGAGTGCTCTTTACAAACCATTCTATTACATTTGTTGCAAGATATTGTTGTAACTCTATTTTTGCTCCTTCCACAACAATAGCACCTCCCCCGTTTTTTTGCTGGTGGTTCTTCATCGTGGTCGTCTTGTACGTTTTTGTATTTCTTCAAGAATATTTTTAAATCCAGAGGTAAACTCTGTATTTCCGCCCTCTCAGAAAGATGAGGTCTTATCAATGCCAATGATAATTCTTTTAGAAAAACTCTTCTATATTTTTGAGGATTGTCGATGTTGGCAGCATTGTACAGGATCTGGCTGTTAATTCAGGCAATATTCAGGAGTTGAAAAAACAATGCCATTGGCCATCTTCGTGTTCTTCGGGATACCGAATAGGTACTGCACATTTTGTCTACAGTGTCTACGCCTCCTTTATGTGAATTATAGTCTAAAATTATCATTGGTTTTCCTGTTTCGGGATCTACTGTAGAATTACTGTGCATGGTAGATAGGAGAATGACAGCTTTATTTTTTTTTTGGTGTGTAGGATACAATGGTAACTTCTTTTTGAAAACCAAAAGTGGATGATCCAATTGGTGTGTTTTTTCTGGTAAAAACTCTGGAGGTAGTTCCCTTTTATTTCGTTTAAGTGTGCCAACCATCGTTATCTTTTCCTTCAAAAGGTCAATTGCCAACGGATAACTCGTATACCAATTGTCGCATGTTAAATTACGGTTTTTACCTTTCCAAGGTTGAAGCAGGCGATGGGTAATATCCGTTGGTGTGTTAGATTTTTTGTAGGGCCCTTCCGGTTGTTGACCACAATACACCTCAAAATTGGTGACATAAAAGGTCTGCGCGTCACATAACACAAACACTTTTAAGCCATACTTTGCAGGTTTACTTGGAATGTATTGCACAAAGTTGCATCTACCTCTAAAAGGTATCAACATTTCATCGATAGTCATTTCTTCTTCCAAGGAATAGTTGCTGCTACAGTTTTTCATAAACGTATCAAGAGTAAAGCGAATGGCAGCAAGTTTGTCAATTGATTTTCGGTCCTTTCGAGTATCTTTGTTGTCAAACCTAAGAGCAGCAAGCAAAAATAAAAATCGATCTGCGCTCATACAGGCTCGAAAGATTTCTGAGCCGGTACCATCTTTTGTCCACAATTCGAGGAAGTGTGTATGATTTTGTTTTTTAGTCCCTACAAGAAATAATAATCCTAATAATGCCATGATTTCCTGTTTAGTCGTATCTTTAGCCCGTCTTGGCCGTTCATAATTTAATCGCATTTTTGCAATCTGCAAATTTGTACATTCAACTATATTTTCTATGATTTCATTTGTAAATAGTTTTTCAAAAGCACTTAGTTCCGTAGTAACATCTCTCGCACAAACTGTTGGCCCAGGAAATATCTTGACAATATTTTTTGAAGGAGTTTTAGTAAATTTGCTAAGAAGAGATTTCTTATACCATTTAGTTTTTCTGTCTTTTGCTATAAAATAATCATTGTCTTCATCAAGATCTGAACTGTTTTCAATGTTACTGTTTGTGTCCGAGTCAATCGTATATTGATTTTCGTCATTCAGATCAACTTCTGATTCAGTGTCGTGCTCCGTTTTTTCTATTAGCTCGTCGTCTGAAGTATCTGGGTCTCCACTTACATCTTCATCAGATTCTTCCTCAAATATAGCTTGAGCCATAGCTCTAAGTTCATCTTCTGAGAGTTTTTGGGGATTTCTTACTGGTACACGATCCCTGCAAAGTAAATATTTTGTAGTACCTCTCGATTTATAAACGTTACGAGAAATATATAGAGGCAACGTTTGTAATTTTTATTATTTATTTCTAATTAATATTTCAAAGAGACATGACCGTATTGCTATGGAAGAAAGAACATGAAAAAACAAGACCACAAAAACAACTAGAAGGTCGTTAAATAGTCCAATAATAGGTACTCACAAATATACAAATAGATAACGGTATATTAAGTTATGAGAAAATGCTAAAATAAAATATTTGATCAAATGTATTATCATAAAACTAGTTTTATTATAATAAAATGAAAGTTTTATTAAAATTTTAATAACAAATTACAAATTCTTTTATTCAAAACGTTGCAAAATGTCTAGCTTTTGTTACATATAAGTCGCTATACATTAATAATGCTATTTTTTAGTAGATAAACGTAATATAAATCTCACAAAATTTACTTACATAACTAGGTGCTTGGTGTACTACATACACCACTGGTAAACTTCTCCTGAATTTTTCCAACCGTCAGTCTATCTCTGCAGCAATCAATTTTACAACTGTTGAGGTTTATAGCTGACACATCAGAGATAGGTTAGGTAGAGGGACACGTGCGCAACCAGTGCTTATCAGAAATAGCGGCCAATTTAGTGCGACTGGTGTACTGAGTACACCGTAGCCCGTAGTTAAAGGTTTTAAACGTGCACTAGCTAGTACAAATATGGACTTTTTATATGATATTAATAATGATCCTGATTTTTTGACTGTCTTTCTTACCAAAACTTATAACAACAATATTAAAGCATTTTCCACGAAAAAAAGTACAACAAACTACAGAAAATACCCGTCTTAATGGTTTAATAATGAATTAAGGACTTACAGATCTAATCTTTCTCTTATTAAACACATTGCAGATAGCACTAAGGATTCAAATTTGTTCATATAAAAAACAAAAATTTGAATATAATCGGCAATTACAAATTACTAAAAAGTCAGCTTACTGTAATTTTATTACTAATTCCAATAATAAACCTAGAGACTGCTGGAAAATAGTAAATTTCGAAAGAAACAACACAAGATCCAGTTCGGTACAACCTGATCTACCTCCAGACGAAATAAATTAATTTTTTACTACAATTGCAGAGAATATAATTACATCTCTTCCCACTTTTAATGTCGACGTCCTCTTTAATTATAGAAATTGTCATTCTCCGAGAAAGTCCTTTTTTCGTCTCGTTGTGGAAGAAGAGGTCTCTCAAATAATAAAGTCTCTTAGTAATTCTAATTGTAGCGACGTTCACGAACTTAATAGCAAAATTTTAAAAGAAACTGACCAAATCGTTTTAACACCTTTCACTCAACTTATTAATTTAATTCTATTAACTGGAGTATTTCTAGAAGCACTAAAATACTCAAAAGTACTACATATTTACTACCTCAAAAACTGACAATTACAGACCCATATGCATTAATTACTTTAGCAACTCACAATATGGATTCAGAAGTGCTCGTTCTAAAACGAACGCGGTATTTAATGTTGTCAGCGAGGGCTTGAACGCGGTTATCGCATAGCAATTTCTATTTGCGATTTGTCGAAGGCTTTTGACTGCGTTTCACACGACATTTTGCTTCACAAATTAAATTACTATGGAATCGGAGGTATCCCTCTTAAGCTTATAACCTTTTATCTATGTGGCAGACACCAGGCGGTAGTTTCTAAAGGTCATCTCTCCGATTTTCTTTCCGTACAACATGGAGTCCCACAAGGTTCGGTCTTAGGACCTCTTTTGTTTATTATTTATGTCAACGATTTACCTAAATTCATATCTCTGTACCAATCCACATATATATATATATATATATATATATATATATATATATATATATATATATATATATATATATATATATATATATATATATATGTATATATATATATATATATGTATATATATATATATATATATATAATTTAGCTCTCCAGGCCTAGAAGGCCCAAGGCTTGGGTTACTATTCTTTTCCATTCTTTCCTGTTTGTTGCTTTATTTTTCCAGTTTGGTATTTTAAGTTTTTCTATGTCTTTTTCAACATCCTTCTTCCACCTGGTTTTCGGTCTGCCTTTCTTCCTTTTCCCTCCTATTCCTCCCATTAGCATTCTTTTTGGCAGTCTCGTGTTTTCCATCCTTTGGATGTGTCCCAACCATCTCAGTCTTTGTGACTTTATGATCCCTACGATATTCGGTTCTCCATACATCTCCTCTAATTCCATATTTGGTCTTTTTATCCATATACCATTCCATAATTTACCTCCAAATATTTTCCTGAGGACTTTTCTTTCCCAGACTTGCAGCAAGACTTGCTCGGATTTGTTCATTGTCCATGTTTTACTGGCATATAATACAATAGGCCTTATTACTGTCTTATATATTCTTATCTTAGACCTGCTAGATATGTTTTTGCTTCTTAATAAATTGTTTAGTGCAAAAATACAACGGTTACCGGCCATAATTCTCGCTTGGATTTCTTCCTTCATATTTGGTCTTCTCGTGAATGTCGCTCCTAAATACTGGAATATTTCTACTTCTTCGAATTTATATGTTTTTTCATCTGTTATTACTGTCAGATATTGTTCTTGTAGGTAATCTCTTTCTGTCCATTCCATATATTTGGTATTTTCTTCATTTATGTACATCCCTTTCTTTCTCGCTTTCATTTCTAATCTTTTTATTATTTCTTTTAATTCTTGCCTACTTCTGGCTATCAGTACAATGTCGTCAGCGAATGCTAAGCATTGGTGTTTTCTTTGATATATAAGTCCTGACCTGTTGATTTCAGCTTCTCTGATGGTAACTTCGAGGACGATACTGAACAACAGCGATGACAGTGGGATTCCTTGTCGCACCCCCTCGCTGACCTCAAACTTATTTGTTTCTTCGCCATTTATTTTAACCCTATTCTCTGTTTTTCGGAGTGTCACTTTTACCATTCTTATCAGTTTTTGACTAATTCCCATTTCACGTAGTGCTTTGTATATTTCTTTGCGTTTTATCCTATCGAACGCTTGTTTAAAGTCGATGAATAGGGCCATTGTAGGTTTCCCATATTCGCAGCTTTCTGCTTGTATTTCGCGCAGTAGGAAAATTTGATCCACTGTGCGCGCCCTCTTCTTAATCCACATTGATATTCCCCTATGTCATTATCTATATTTTGAGATAGCTTATCTTTTATATATACTGCAAGTATTTTATATGCAACATTTAGTAGGGCTATTCCCCTGTAATTGTGGCATAAACTTTTGTCGCCTTTTTTGTGAAAAGGGCACAGTGTCGCTTCGGTCCATTCCTTCGGTAATTTTTCTTGTTCCCATATGTCTTTTAGCAACTTTTTCAAATGCTTAATTAGTACTGGTCCTCCATATTTAAACATTTCAGCTGTTACTTCATCTCTTCCTGGGCTCTTATTATTCTTTAGTTTCTCTATTATTTCTTTTATTTCTGTTTCGTTAGGCGGTCTTTCCTCTATTCGTTCTTGATCGACATTTTCCTTCACTTCTTCTTCCTCTTCATATTCTGTTGTGGGAATTTTCTTTAAAAGTTCTTCAAAGTATTCTTTCCATCTGCTTAATATTTCTTCGTCACTTACTAAATTTCTTCTACTTTTGTTTTTGTAGTGTACAGGTTTTCCTTGGTACCCCTTTTTCTCATTTTTCACCCCTTGATATAAGTTTCTAATTTCTCTATTTTTATAGTTCTGTTCTATACATTTTAATTTATCTTCATTGTATTTTCTTTTCTTAGATCTTATTATTCTTTTGGCTCTTTTCTATTTTCCTATGGTGGGTACATATATTTCTTCTTTTCCTATTTTTGCATTACTATCACCTAGCACTATTTTTACATCGTACTTGGGGATATTTTCGAATACTGTATCTATTTGATTATAAAAGTCTTCCTTTATTTCTATACTTTTGTCTTCAGTCGGTGCATGTATATTTATAAATATTATTTTTTGGTATTTTCCTCTTATTCTTAATACACATATTCTCTCTGAAATTGATTTGAAGTCAACGATTAGATCTTTCAGCTTTTTATTTACCACAAAGCCTGTGCCTAACATTCTATTTTCTCCCCTGCTGTTGAAAAATAAATAGTCGTTTAATTCCATTGAGTTTTGCCCTAATTGTTTTGTTTCTTGTAGTGCTACTATTTCGAACTTGTATTTTTTGCATTCGTCGATTATGTGTTTTAGTTTTCCTTCCTCGTACGTTCCTCTTACATTCCATGTCCCTACTAATATGCATTCGTTTATTACTTTGTTTCCAGTAATGATCTTTACATTTTGTTCATCTCTTGTACCTTTATCTTGCCAAGTCGTCTTCGTTATTTTAGCCTGTTTAAATTTTGCTGTTAGTTTTTTGGTTTTACATTTCTATCTTTTACTAATTGTCGTTGGCTGTTATTCCATGTCCATATTTCTTCATCTATGATTAGCTTCTGGAATCCTATTTTTACATTTTTTCCATTATATCTCTCTGCCATAGCCTTACTTCTAATTTCTTTCTGGATAATTCTTTCCTCCTTTGACATATCATCATTGATGTAGATTCGCTCGTCTGTTTTGTTTTTTAGTTTATTTTTATTTTTCGTTACTTCAATTTTGTTCTTCACGCTCTTAAGTTCTACTAAGGTAGTATTTTCTCCTATTTTTCTCGCTCCATTTACATCTACTGACACTTGTAGTTCTTTTTCTAGAAAGTTCTCTACGGCCTCCCGTAATAGTTTTTGATCATTTGTGTCAATGTTTAGTCCTTGTATTACTACATTTTTCTTCTTTTTTTTTCTCTCTCCAGTTTCTCTATTTTTTCGTTTGCTGCGGTAACTTCCTTCTCTAATTGGCCTATTTGTTTAATAGCTTTTTCGTTTGTTTCTCGCATCTTTCTTATTTTATCTTTGTAGTCGCTTTGTTGATCTTTTAGTTCTGTAATTTCCCTCTTTAGTTGCGTAATTTCGTCTCGTGATCTATATTGTTCTTTTTTTATGTCTTTTACATCCATTGCTAATTCTTTCATCATTTTCATCATTTGGTCGATTCCACTTGTGTTTTCTTCTTCTCTTTTTTGTGGCGTTCTCGGTGTTTTTTTTGATCTCCTGGAGTAATATTCATCATCTTCTCTCCTCCTTTTTCCTTCATCAGTTAACTCCTCATCTGAATCCATACAATTCGCAAATGATACAACATACGTCATATCAGGAAAAAATAATTATTTAAAAATGTCTCATGAAGAAATTTCTACTAAATCTATCACATGGTTTGCTGCAAACAAACTAAAACTTAACTCTGATAAATTACATAATGATCCAGGTAATTTACACAATGATCCAGATAACAAAGAGACTGTTAAATTATTGGGAATAACTATAATTAATCGACTGAACTGGTCGGCTCATATCTCACAACTTAAGAAAAAGCTATCCAGTTCATTATTTTTTATGCCAATTAGCAATCGTTGTCAACTTTGAAACAATAAAAATGGCATATTTTTCTTTATTCCACTCTCACCTAAACTATGGTGTAATCATATGGGGCAATTCAACAAACGCACTTCATTTTTTTAGAATTCACAAGAAAGCTGTTCGGATTTTAGCATCGGTTAGTTATCTCGAACCCTGCAGACCTTTCTTTATTAAATTCAAAATTATGATAGTACCTACTCTGTTGATATTTCAAGTTCTAACTGAAATTCACAGAAAACGTGTCCATTTTTTATAAATCAGTCTGGTGTCTACGTTCACAATATGCGAAACTGTCACTACCCACAAAAAAATCGCTGTAGATTGCGTCTTTCAGATAAAAATTGCCATAATTATAACTATTACAATATTTTACCAAAAAGTATTAAACAGCTAAGCTGTAATAGTTTCGTTAAAGTTATAAAAAATATCTTCTGAAACATTGTTTTTATTGCTCAGAAGAATATATGACTCATTGCAGAACATCCAAAGAACTGCTTAACGTAACTTTACCATAAATATTTTTCTGTTTAATATGTGTTCTGTTTGTATATATTATTTAAGTTACGTTTTATATTCCTTTTTTATAGAATATGTGTTTTTTGACTTGCTACAAACAATATTTGTATTGGTTATGTAGTTAAATAAATAACTCTAACTCTACTAAAATGTGCCCTTGTGGTAACTGGAATTCATTAATGAATTAACTATATTAAAATCATTAGTATAATAATTGTAAAATTTAAACAAAATGTATGTTAAAAACTTTGCATCATTGGTGCCGAGAGCGTTAATTGAGGACACAATAGGTCTCATGCTCAATGGTCATAATTATGTTATGATTTAGCTAAAGATTTATCAAATATATTAATATTTTTCAAGTAAGCAATGTATTTATTTCATTTTATTAGAAACTTTGAAACATGGGTTGAAAGTAAGAGGCTCATAATATTTAATATCATCTGACAGAGATTGAGTCAAACTAAGATATTAATCTTTATCTATTAAGATTATCACTATTGAGACCTTAAATAAAAACGATAATGCTTCCCTGTAAACTGTATCTATCTTAGGAAGTGGTTGGCGAGGAAAATCATTAAAATACAACAAAAAGTTGATGGAAGAGAAGACCTAAGATCAAGAATATCAAGATTGTCAGAGAACGACCATATTTTATATACTTATATAATATATTTATATATATATATATATATATATATATATATATATATATATATATATAGAAATGGAAAAGGATAATGCGAGTGAATAATAAAAGTAAAAAGTAATGGCATGTCTCGCAAAACAGAAAACCAAAAATGGTACGGTTGCCTTCCATCGATATACCATTTTTGGTTTTCTGTTTTGCGAGACATGCCATTACTTTTTACTTATATATATACAGGGTGGTCCTTAAGTAATTGTACAAACGAAAACCGTAAATTCTACACTTTAAAATATTACGATTTAAGCCAAATTGCTTTAATAAAATGTTGATATTAAGAAAGATACAGGGTGTTAAAGTGCAAATTTAAAATTCTATTTTTCGCTATAACTTTCATGTTTGTAAAGATTTATGCATAAAAATTTACAACTGGATACCTTTAAATATGAGAAATTATAATTTGATGCACACTTTGATGTAGCTGATAGAGGGCGCCACATATGCCACATATGTGGCATAAATTTGCATTTAACTTTTTTGCTGTTTGAGTTACCTGTATTTTTGTTAAAAAATATTAAAGATACATTATTTTAACAAAAAAATGTATACTTCTTAATAACCTCAAAACTTAACAGTTTTCGTGATAATCGCATTTTAGAAATCAGCTGCATAATTCTGATTTAAGGCAATTACTCCAAGCAACGAAGGAAAAATGGACAAAAACATTAATAAATCTATATTTTGGTATAAAATACATTTGCCTAAAGTCAATAGTTAACGAAATATTAAATCAAATAAATATATCAGCAGGATAATTAATAATACGATTTGACAAAAACAGAATAATAGGGATTTTACATCAAACATTTTACGTTTTATGTTAAATTAAAGTCATAATCAAAACATTTTGTTTACAAATCAAATTAAGAAATAGTTAAACTAAATAACATAACTTTTTGTCAACGTAAGTGTTCGATATGTCCACCATTTTCTTTAATTCATTTGTCAATATATTACATAAAAGATCGTCTCATGTTAAATAGCATCACTGGTTCTAAATAAACTGCTGCAGTATTTATTTCTTCCCATAGTTGGTTGCGAATGTTTATGGGATTCTTATAGACAGGTTGTTTTAATACGCCCCATACACCAAAATCAAGCGGATTAAATTCTGGGCTACGTGGTGGCTATAATGTATAATGGATGAATATATTCTTTTTAATACATATCCAAACCTTATGGTATATTATGGAACTACATCTTATTTGTGGCAGAGGTTAAACTGTCATGTATTTAATTCATTGGTTACTTATATAAACACAATAACCTATAGATGTTATTCCTTATTTATATGATTACGTTACAGCTTACGAGTAACTATAATTACATCTCGAACAAATGGTCTATTATGATTAACTAACGAACTAATAATATGCTGAACTAAATTACCTGTGTGTCTATTATATTTATAACAATATCGGTTATTAGGCCAACGATGACGTTTTTGTAAAAATGCTGAGTCGTTAAGGTTAGATTGGTAGCAAAAGTGTTATGAAACAAGACACATATGTGTTATTCAATACCTGGGCTTTAGTTTCTAATTGTCCTAATAAAAATGGTTAAATAATTTACGTAATGAATGATAAGTATTCTTTTGGGATTTTTTATAAATTAAATAATTATATGTTATAATTATAAATAATTATATCAATATCTCACCACATTGCAAAGGAATATGACTGCCACGATAAATCCAACGTTCAGAACAGTTATATTTAAGTATGTTCTTACTGCCTTCTCTCTAGAATGTGGTGATGTACCATCTTACATAAACCACATATTTTGGGTTTTCAGCATTTTACAATAGGGAAAAAGTAATACAACTCCAGTAGGTATAGAAACTTAAGAAGAGATATAAAAGAGAAAATGTAAACATAATGACGGCCAACGTCTGAATACGGACACGGCACCTAAAAAAGAAGATGAAGAATATTTTCATAAGACATTTAGCAGCCATAACAAAAATTTTGTAATATTACATTATCATCTTTGAGTTGTTGTAATAAGAATAAACTGTGAATTATGCTTATCTACAGGTATTTAGTGCTTCACCGCACAAATATTACAACTAAGAATGATTACGCAGCTGACTTATAAAATGTGAATATCTCGAAAACGGTTAAATTTTAAGGTTATCAACTAGTATACCTTTTCCTTGTAAAAATAATTTATCTTTAATATTTTATAACACAAATAGAGCTAACTTTAAGAGCAAAAAAGTTAAGCGCAAATCTATGCCACACATATGGCATATGTGGCGCCCTCTATCAGTTACATTAAAGTTTGTATAAAATTCTAATTTATCCTGCTTTAAAGCATCAAATTATAAATTTTTGTCCAAAAATATTTACAAACATAAAAGTTATAGCGAAAAATAGAATTTTAAATTTCCACTTTAACACCCTGTATCTTTCTTAATATCAACATTTTATTAAAGCAATTTGGCTTAAATCGTAATATTTTAAAGTGTAGAATTTACGGTTTTCGTTTGTACAATTACTTAGGGACCACCCTGTATATATATATATATATATATATTTCAAATTATTTTTTAGTATCAGCAATCGGTCAGAAAATGAAACTCTATTTGTTCAGTCTCAATATTTCGTCACGATTTTGTGACTTCTTCAGGAGAAAACTGTAAATTTATTAAAATAATTAATATATAAGTTTACATAATAATCATTAATTATTCTAATAAATTTACAGTTTTCTCCTGAAGAAGTCACAAAATCGTGACGAAATATTGAGACTGAACAAATAGAGTTTTATTTCCTGACCGATTGCTGATACTATAAATCAATATATATATATATATATATATATATATATATATATATATATATATATATATATATATATATATATATATATATATATATATATATATATATGCAGGGTGTTTCAAAAAGGTATGTCATAAATTAAATCACTTATTCCGGGGACAAAAATAAATTGATTGAATCCAACTTACCTTAGTACAAAAGTGTACATAAAAAAAGTTACAGCCCTTTTAAGTTACAAACTAAAAATTGTTTTTTTTGCATTATCTCCTAAACTACTTTTGTAATAAAAATGGATACATTACTTTCTTGTTCTGAAAGCATTTTTCATACAAAAGAAACAACAAAATCTAAGCGCACAGAAAAATTTTGAGGGGGGTGTGCAGCCCTAAATCCCCCCAAACTTTTGAGTACGTTCAAATCAAATGAATTTTGTGGCATCATTAGTTTTTTTGCCTACTATCACTTTTTCGAAAAACTAGTTTTTTGCTAGTTGACCATAAAATTACAATTAGTTTCTAAGGATACAATAATTACAAACAGTTCCATCGATAATAGTCAATAATTTGAATCTATCATTTATTGTGTGCATAAGATTAATATTAAAAATTTTGATATTACAATGGCCTACACATTTCAGGAAATGGCAGATATGCATTTAACTTTGGGTAAGTTGGATCAGATTAAATTATGATTTCAATAAACTATCGGGAATATCGTAGGTGAATGTCAAGAAAATAGTGCAGCAGCCGCAAGGCGTTATGCAGTAAAATACCCCAATCGAAATACACCCGATAGACGATTATTTCTGACCATTGATCGTCGTTTACGGGAAACAGGCATATTTGAAGGATCAGCTGCTTATAGCCCATCACTTAACAACGGTTCAAGAGTTATTGGTTGAATATTATCCTAAAAGGATTGGATTTTGCGATTGGTTGTTAATGGAAAACGCTCGAAATATTAATTTTATTAGAAATATTTTGTTTACCGATGAGGCTACCTTCAGTAGAAATGGAATAACAAACCATCATAACGAGCATATTTTGGCCGACGAAAATCCTCACGCCAAAAAACGACTCATCATCAAAGGACTTTCAATGTTAATGTTTGGGCAGGAATTGTGGATAACAATCTAATAGGCCCAGTATTTCTTCCCAACAATTTAAATGGTGATAATTATTTGCAGTTCTTGGCAAACGATTTACAATAGTATTTGGAAGAAGTGAATATTGGAATAAGGCAAAATATGTGGTTTCTACAAGATGGCGCTCCATCGCATTACAGTAATAAAGTCCGGGAATACCTTTGCAGGCAGTATCCTGGTCGGTGGATTGAAAGTGGTCATGACGCATCTATTTCTTGGCCACCCGGAAGTCCAGATCTTAACCCCATGGACTTTTGCTTTTGGGGGTTTATGAAAGAGAAAGTGAGGGTTTGACAATTGAGGGTTAGAATAATTGAAGCTGCAAATCAATTTCGTCAGAAAAATATGATTTTTCAGCGCATTCGGTTTTCCTTATTAAAACGATACCGAATGTGTATTGAAGAAAATGGGGGTTATTTTAAACATTTATTGTAATATCATATTTATAGAGGTTATAGACATTTTTTGTACTTATTAATTCATTTAAGCCATTTATTTAGTTGCACGTAATTTTTTAAAGGTTAATGAAAAGGGCCGTAACTCAATAAAAACTGTTTTTTGAAAAAAGTGAAAAGAGGCAAAAAGTTTTAAAAATAATGTGTTAAACTAATGTTACCACAAAATTCATTTGATTTGAACCTACTCAAAAGTTTAGGGGGATTTAGGGCTGCACACCCCCCTTACAAATTTTCTGTGCTCTTAGATTTTGTTGTTTCTTTTGTATGAAAAATGCTTTCAGAACAAGAAAGTAACGTGTCCATTTTTATTACAAAATGTCAAGTAGCTTAGGAGATAATGCAAAAAAACAATTTTTATTTAACTTCAAAGGGCTGTAACTTTTTTTGTGTACACTTTTGTACTAAAGTAATTTGGATTAAATCAATTTATTTTTATCTCCGGAATGCGTGATTTAATTTACGACATACCTTTTTGAAACACCCTGTATATATATATATATATATATATATATATATATATATATATATATATATATATATATACATACATACATACATACATATATACATATAGATATTATTTTTTATATTAACTACATAACAATATTTCCAAATAAGATGTTACCAGTCCTTTAACACAAAAAGACCACTATTCACCATCCACCCACAGTAACTATGTGTTTCTAGATGAACAACATTGTTTGAAACAAGAATAAGTTCAACAGCCTCCAACACCTTTCATATCGAGCTTTGAGAATCTACGAACTCCATAAATGACAATTTTACGGACGTAATTCAACTATACTATTACAATTAGCGTCAAATGTAGAGCCAAGATAAAAGCCATTTGAAATCATAATAACGGACGTGGAAATACGCCATTAATTGATGAACGTAGATCTTAGAAATGATAATAAGTGTACGAGAAATCGTGTTGAATTGAAAAATTTGAAGAGATAATAACATAAAAAATAACTGGTCTAATGTTAATTGGTTAAATTATTCGGATTTAAAAAATATACTTCTGTCATTCATAAAAACTTTTTCCGTCATGTATTATATATATATATATATTTATATATGTATATAATATATATATATATGTATATATATATTTATATATATATGTATATATATATATATGTATATATATATATATATATATATATATATATATGTATATGTATATATATATATATGTATATATATATATATATATATATATATATATATATATATATATATATATATATATATATATATATATATATAGTAAACTCTTAAATATTGGGGAAATCTGCAAGAAATACTCTAATGTGTATCAATTGTTTCGCCGAACGTTTTCGCCAAAGAGAATTAATTTGGCTTCTTCAGGGCTGAAAGAGAATAAATTATAATTAGCTACCATATATTATCTATTAAAACATTATTGATCTTACCGTAACTTAGAATTGTAGAGTTAGAATATTAAAAAACTTTGCTAGTAACATAGTGGTGTTTTTTGTTACTATGTGCAAAAAAAGTTTTTTATAAGGATTTAAATGTATGGTAGCTTCGAACTTGACACGTAAAGGCTTACCCAAGGTTAATCGAAAAACCCAATGCAACTACATTTAAAAGGAGGTAATTCTTTGAATTGTCGGCAATAACTAAATTTTTGATTTTTAGATAGTTAAAAGTGAGGTTCTGTTTAAGCCAGAACGCAAGCGCTGACAACTTCAGTAGGTCGTATGAATCTTTATGTCGTTAAGGTTCATTGGTAAAAAACGAATGAATTTAAATCCCAGTAAGGGGAAATATTATTTTGATTTTCTTTATTTAATTATATTATATTGTTCATGTATTATTGAATCTTATTGAGACGTATCTAAGAAAAGCAAGGGAATGTTATATATTTTTTGTTAATGAAAAGTAATTATAAAGGTATGTTAGTTGTTAATGGATATATCAGTCAAGTTAGTTATCTGTGATATAGTATTGTTCTTGGTATCTGATTTAAGTAACAGGTGGTATATATCGCTTAGATTCTTGATGTCACTCTTAACATTAATGGAGAAATCGTTAAGGAAAATATAAGACATTTCAATGAACTCTCTTTTAGATTTATTGTTCTCACGGTGGAGAATTGTAGTGTTAGTATAGTCCATGAGATGACCAGTGGAATGGACATGTTTGGCTAATGCACAACGGTCAGGGTGAAGTCGAGAATCACTTTTGTGTAGTGTAATACGTGATTTCAATAATTGAGATGTTTGACCGATGTAGGAATTGTTGCAAGAGAGACATGGAATGTTGTAGACAATATTACTAAGCCTATCTATGGGAGTCTTATCTTTTATCTTAGAATAAAGATTATTAATAATTGTTAGGGCTGATCTACAAGCCACATTAAGTTTAATGTTGTTATTATTATTGCCAAAGCTATTTTCAACACTTTTCAGAATCCTTGTTAACCCCGGAGTGATATCTCTGAAATATGGTAATGAAAAATATTTGTTTATAGTATTTAATTTAGAGTATCCGAGACTGGGTTCCCACTTAAGACATCAGGATCAGCATTGTTAGTCGCGAAGGAAGGTGAAATATCTTCGTCATGGATAGTATTAAACAAAATCTTATTAACTAATGGTGTTGGATAAGCGTTTGAAATAAAAAGTTTCTGTAGGATTTGTAGGTTTTTTGTATGAAAAGAAGGATCTGATAGTTTTGTTACTCTATTTTTCATCTGTTTGATTAAGTTGACTTTGGTAGAATTATTATGGTATGAGTTGTAGTTAAGGTATCTACCAGAATGGGTCGGTTTTTGATACCAATCTATTTTGATGTTGTTGGTTTCCCTGATCATCCTTATGTCGAGAAAGGGGACGGACCAATTACCATCTTCCCTCTCTATAGTGAACTGGATGTAGGGGTCATAACCATTAAAAGTGTCTAATAGTTCATCTACCTTGTCATTGGGTATAGCCAAAATGATATCATCAACATATTTTTTAATAAATGGAATATTAAAGGATAGTAAAGGAATGACTGAGTCTAATACATAATCCATAACGTAAGTTGCAATGATAGGAGAAATCTTAGCTCCCATAGGGGTACCGAAAGTTTGTTGATAGAATTTATCATTAAATGAGAAGTAAGTGTTGTTAAAGAGAAATTCGACGATGCTGATGAATCTGTCGTAAGACATGGAACAACAACCTCTAATACGGTCCCAGTTGATCTCTATTGATGTCAAACATATTCCTAGATGAACATTGCTGAATAAGGATACAACGTCAAGGCTAACGAGGACATAATTTGATGGAAGTATGTAGCCATTATATTTATTTACCATCTCAAAAGAATCTTTAATGTAGTATTGCAGTATTAATGTAGTATTGTAGTATATATATATATATATATATATATATATATATATATATATATATATATATATATATATATATATTAAGGTACACTCGAAGAGTGGTGGGTTTTTCGGTCAAAGTGGAGAAATAAAAGACAAAGAAGGTGGCTACTTCATCTATTTATTGAAGACGTTTCGCTTTCTGCTCAGAAAGCATCATCAGTTCATCTAAAAAGAACAATATGAAACCAAACATCCATAGAGAAGTTAAAAAATGTGTGTTACCTTACAAAGACATGTAGCAGTCAATGATGTTAAAAATATGAAAAAGCTTACGAAACTGGACATTTAGAGTTAAAGTTGTATAAAACAATTAATTGAAACTAGGTATAGTTTGCAATTTAACAAAATTATATATATATATTGATTTCTAGTATCAATATATATATATATATATATATATATATATATATATATATATATATATATATATATATATATATATATATATATATGTAAGTAAAATGTAATGGCATGTCTCTCAAAACAGGAAAACAGAAACAAAATCGGTATATCGATGTAAGTCAACCGTATATGCGTATTTCTGACTACCGGTCGTCTTCAGTATGGTGCAGCCAAGTTAGAAAAGAAGCATGTTAACTTGGGAAAGCATCACTACAGGAGCAATGCGACCAGTTTGTAGCATTAGAGTTGGAAGACCCTAAAATCGGTGCATCGACGGAAGGTAACCGTATATACGTATTTCTGACTATTGGTCGTCTTTAGTACGGTGCAACTAAGTTAGAAAAGGAGCATGTTAACTTGGAAAAGGATCACTACAGGAGCAACGCGACCAATTTAACAATAACCACGGAGGAAGCTACAGCTAGCTGAGGAAAGGAATGTCAAACGTTAAAACGTTTAAAACAGATAGAAAACAGGAAAACAAAAACAAATCCGGTATATCGATGGAAAGCAACCGTATATACGTATTTCTGACTGTTGGTCGTCTTCAGTACGGGGCAGCGAACTTAGAAAAGGTTAGAAAAAAGTATTTTTAGATGTATGTATTGTTAGAAAAGGTTGCATTGCTCCTGTAGTAATTCTTTCCCAAGTTAACAAGCTTCTTTTCTAACTTGGCTGGACCGTACTGACAACGACCAATAGACAGAAATACGTATATACGGTTGCCGCCTTCCATCAATATACCGATTTTGTTTTTTGTTTTCCTGTTTTGCGAGATATGCCATTAAATTTTACTTTTATTATGCACTCGCATTAACCTTTTCTATTTGTTTTAAAAGTTTAACACTTGACATTTCTTTCCTCAGGTAGCTGTAGCTTCCTCCGTGGTTATTGTTAGTTGTTGCCCTGGAAACCATCAGGGACTTACGGTTAGGTTCAAAAAGTAATATTAAATTTGGAACTAGATTTTATTGTTCCCTTGAAATCAATGTTTCGGCAGGAAACATTGCCTTTGGTTTAGATTAGGAACAAAAGGTTAGTGCAAAATATATAAAAAACTTACCAAAACGTAAAACAGGACACTGACATTAATTAATAGACAGAAGTAAATATTGATATCTGATATCTCATGGTTTACTGTCTGTCATTAATATAGGGTAAATGCACCAGTTGTTGGCCATGTGCTAGTTATTGGCCTACTAATATGTTTTGATTAGAATTAGGAAAATGTTGGTATTTTGTTAATTCTAACTACTTTTTTTAAGTTTGGCAACATATCTCCTAGAGTATGACACATCTAGTTTCAAGGTAACCATTAAATTTTAGTCAGTATTCGATGTTGAATGAGACACTGTTGTGTGCCGCTAGTTTGCAACCGAAATTTTGTTATTTACCTATAGAAACTTGTGTTGGTCGGTAAGTACTATAAACTGCAATTTACTTTCTACTTTATATTTTATGTTTTTGTGAGAATCTAGTGTATGTCCTGTTCCAAACTGCATAACGAATATAACGTTATTTATACAAATAACGTAAATTTTAAGGTGGCCAACTACTAAGGCATGAAATTATCAATGTATCAGTTATTGACCTAGATGGCCAATAACTGAAACATTAGATTTTGTAAGAATCTAGTGATTGACACATGTTAATAACCAGTGTTTTATATGTGGCCAATAACTAATTATTATAAATTGTTTTAGAAAATATGCCAAAACGATCTAAATCTGAAAACAATTATAAAAAAAAGTATTCCGAAGACGATGTTAAAAAAGCGTTAGAGTTAATTAACGATGGTATGAGTGAGCGAGAAGCCTCAAGAATTTTTAATATTCCCAGAGCCACTATAAGTTACCGGAAAAGTGAAAAATTTCATTACAAGATAACCCATGGACCAGATCCATTTCTTTCGAAGGATGAAGAGGAACAACTGAAACTCTGGATTTTTCATTGTCAAAATAGAGGATTTCCTGTTCGTGTTGACGACATTAAGGACTCCGTTAAATCATTTTTAGAGAGTAACCCTAGAGTTAATCCATTTGTTGAAAATAGACCAGGTAGAACATGGCTATCAGCATTTCCAAAGCGCAATCCCAACATTTCGCTAAAGACTTCAGAGGGAGTGACATCAGCAAGTTCAAACATTAACCAAAGGGATATTACCAAATGGTTTGACAACATAAAATCTTATCTAAATAAAAAAGAACTTTCAGATGTTCTTCAAGACCCAACAAGAATCTTCAATGGTGACGAGACATGTTTTTATCTATGTCCAAAAAATAAAAAGGTTTTGGCTATGAAGGGTTCCAAAAACGTCTATGAAATTGAACATAACCCAAAGGTTAACTTAACAGTTATGTTCACATTTTTTGCAATAGGCAATATTTTACCTCCTATGATAATTTATCCCCATAAAAGATTACCAAATGATATACTAAGTGCTGTGCCGAATTCGTGGGGAATTCTGAAGAGAAAAGTAGACAACCCATAGAAATGACCTCAACAAAATTAAAAAAAGGTGTAAAAGTTCACATTCCTATTGAAAAATATCAAAAAAAGATAAAAAAAAGCATTGAAAGTGTTTTCTCCTCTAAACTAGGAAAGTAGAAGTAACAATATTGAGGTTTTTGAGCCACCACTACCTGAAGATAACCAAGATAATATTGACATTTTCAAGCATACACCAGAAGTGAATTCGAGATTATCTCCGCAAATATTTCTCGCCCACACTAAATCTCCAAGCCCTGAGAAAAAAATTGTACCCAAACGGAAATTATTTGATGATAATACAGATCAGTCCTCCAACAAAAATTACAATTCTATCTGATAATTTATTATCAAATATTCCTTCACACTTTGAAAATCGAAACTTGGTATCAAACGTTCTTCCGCGTTTTAAAAATAAAAACTTGGTATCAAACATTCCATCACATTTTAAAAACCAAAAAGTTACTAAAGGTGCGTGTTATCTATGTGTACTAAATATTACAGAGTGTAAAGAAGGCATTAGATGCCAAATGTGTCTTAGAACATATCATGTAACTTGCAAGATTCTATGGCGACACAGATCAAGTATATGTTTGCGAATCTTGCCAAAATAAAAAAAGTTTACTTTGACATGTGCTTTTTTTTGTATCCACACTGATCACAAAATCCTTGCTTACCCAAACACCTACCTATCTATCTATTTTAACTTACGAATTATTTGGTAAAATATCTCTTTAAAAAATGATGGCCAATCACTAACACATATGGTGTCAATAACTGGAACAGGGTGGCCAATAACTGGCTCATTTGCACGTTTACAAAAGAACACATATAAAATATTTTCACACATGAAATATTAACGTAATAAAATTTTGCAATATGTAGAAATAATAATAAAATTCCATGGTGTTAAAAATAGTTACAATAGGCCGCAGTGACAAAACATTTCATAGATATATCGACGTGCTCTCCTTAAGAGGCCAATAACTGGTGCTCTTACCCTATAATTATTTTTATATGGGCGTATCGTTGGTGTGTTCGAAAAAGGTAAAGTGGAGATATGGTATAACTTTAAAAGTCTATTGATGGTGGTATATTTATTATTATTTAAATCAGATTGAAATATATTTTATTTAGGTTCTGTCTATCTTTTTTCTCATTGATTGCGTTGATATTTTTTTTTATTTCTATTGATTCGTATATCTCCCTTTCCTTTTTATTTTGCTCGGTTTTTAATTTTGATGTTTTCGAAGTCAATTTATGCTTCTTCTCATTTTCATGTTTTGTGAGCGCAGTGATGTTGTTCTTGTCACATTTGTGACATAAGATAAATTTTGGCAATATGTATAACACACAAAAGTATTGTTGGAAAATAATAGAAAACAAACTTTTTTTATTTTAACGTCAGACAATATACTAATGCAATAAAATACATTTTTACACAACATTTCGTACTGTGAAGTGTAAAATATTGTTTAATAACTAACTAAATAATTAATAATTAACTAAATGAATATTGAGCATTAAGCAAATATTAGGCTACTTTATATTGTTTCTGTAAAGTGTTAAAATTATTTAAAGTCCTAACTTTACATCGATTTATAAAGTGGAATAAACTAAAACTCCGTAAAATATAGATGTGCCGTAATTTTCGCTTCACTATTTAACATTAAAAAGAATCTACATCCAGCAACCTTTCATGGTGATCTTGCCAAACCATACAAAACCGTATACTTTCTAAAGAATAAATATACGAAAATCAAAAGATGAAAGTAAATATTTAACTACACGGATCTAGAACACGATAAGGCTACGAATCTATTTTATTATGGTGTCTTAATTTCGTAATTAATATAGAAAATACCTAGATTGAAAATGTTTTTTTGACGTTAATAAAAAAATATATTTTAAAAAATTTTAAATTTAATTTTAAAGAATGTTTTTTAAATACGATTTACAAATTAAAAGTCGAAACACCAATGACATATTTTCAAACTTGAAATTGTGATTAACGAGAAGATTAAAATAAAATTATCAGTGAACAAAAAAAAAAAACGTCAACACAGAATTAGTAACATAGTTAAAACGGCAAAATTACTTTTAAGCGGCAAATATATCGCTAATTTAAAGATTTTTATCCTAACTTAATTTATTGCACTCATGTAGCACACGGTGTAAGCTGAACTACAGAAGAAATAAGAAACCTGTTTCTGTTGTTGAATGTATTTGGATATTTTATGAAAAAAAATTTTCGTATAGGCTCCGTTGAGGGTGCATATCTATAAAGAAAGACTTTCTGGTGTCCCTTTGCTATCTAAACCCTTGGAGAAGCAAACAAATATAAATTACAACAATTATCTTATTAGAAAGACAAGAGGTACATTCATGTGAGTGGGAAAATTTGATAATTTGAAGTCAAAAATTAAACTGGCGCCTGGTGAAGTAATGGTCAATTAAATTTAAAAAAATGAAATATATTTTTGACAGGAATGAAGGTATTTCGTTTTTATCTAATGTTGATAAAGTTTGGAATTGGACATTTTCCGAGGAATTACAAATTGAGCCAGATTTATTATCCGCTCTGAAATATGCAATTACGTCAGTCGATGCACAACATTTTATTTTCAATGTACAAATTAATTTTAAGTGATCAAAGACATGGTTTTAAGTCCGAAAATAAAATTTTAATAATATTTTAAGTGGTTAAAATGTTTAATTATTAATTAAAATTATTTAGTTATTAATTTATTAAGTTACTAATGTTATGTTGGGTAAATATGTTGGGTATTTGTTTTAAGTTAATATAAGTTTTTAATTAATATTCAATTTCTGTTACCTATAAATCCGAGCTCTGGTTATTAGTCTTCTCTTTGCCTAACCATGAATATGTTATGCTCATCTTTTTAAGGTGGCAATACTACAGAATCATTTTGTCAATATAATGGCAGTGGAATATGTAAATCATATATTTTTCAAATGTTCTAGAAATAAGAATATTTAGAAATATTTCAAGCCCTTAATTATAAATACTTTTAAATTATTTTAAGTTATGTTATTAGCTATTTTATTTAATATTAACATAATATTATTTTATTATATTATGGTAAAGTAACAAAGTAATCTATGATCTTTTCGTTTAAGTTCTTAGGAAAACAAAAATATATATACGTAAAATATAATCTAAAAATAAAATCGTTAAAAGATTGCATGTATTACATCTCAGAAGCATATTTACTTATTTAAAAAGATTAAATGTACTCTCAGGTAACTTTTCTTAATTTTAAAAGTCAGTGATCTCATTATCTTTATTTTCCAAGTTTGTTTTTCTTTTACTTAGTTTAGTAATTTGTTCTACGTATTCCCAGATACTTTTATTTTTATTCACAATATCCCTATTTCTGTATCCATTTTAACTCTCTTTTAACAGCTTTTTTGATTAACTGTTGGAATCACAAATAATATCCATGTGTATTCCTAACCCACACATACTCCTACCTGTATGGAGGTCCTTATGGGGAATAACAAATGACCCTTTCTGCTCCCATTGTTTATTAATATACATGGTGAGTTGTGACTTTTTACTGAAATTTCTATTACATTTCCATATCTTTTTATTAATCATTCAAACGTTATGACGAATAGAAATTTCAGTCAAAATTTCCAACTCGCCCTGCCTTTTAATAAATAATGGAGCAGAAACTTTTTAATTGGCCTTTGTTATTCCCCATAGGGGTCTTCATACGAGGTACTAGTATTTACAGGTCCTCACCCTGTATAAGCGAATCAAAAAAGTAACCAAATCTGGTGACTAGCTATAGTCCATTTTAATTTGCTAAGTTGTAAGATTTTTTTTTTATTACTTTGGAAATATCTAATCATTTTACATATTACTAAAATTTTTTGTATACATAATTTTAATTAATTTTTGATAATTTTTCTTAAACAACTTTGACCATTGGGAGACGACATATAATTTATAATTTCAGTTTTATTAAAGTTGTCTAGGTGCCCGCATAAATCGACCCATAAATATTTAAATAATGACAGGGTAGAACGGAAATGAACTCATATACCTTTCCTCATAATTCATCAACCACCTGAGTTCAAGAGACCAAATCGGTCATGGGACTTTATCTAACTAACGAAATAAAATATCAATAAATTTTTTGTAATATAAAGTAATAATATAATTAATTTATATCAATAAAGTTTATAACTTTAATAAAATTGCTCTTTTATTTAATAGTTTTGGTTGTTTATTCATATAAGTTTATCAGTACGGAGCAAATATATACATTTAATGTAAACAGCAAAATATACAAATAATAAGTTTTTTCTATAGTTATACCTTCTTCTAGAAGTTTTTACTTATATTATAATGGTTTATACGCAAAACCTACTAAACAACCAACTTGCACAATTGTACAATAATTAAACAACAACAAATTTCCGATTCACAAAAGTTAGATTGGTAATTAATGCTATATATATATATATATATATATATATATATATATATATATATATATATATATATATATATATGGGATTAAGCCGTTTATTTCCAGCGTATATTCTAAACGGTTCATATAGACTCCTTACTTTTGTTATCATTCATACGCATTACAGTATGTAACAGATATGTGTACTACCAAATACCTGTTTTTGGTAGGTACATGCTTTTCTAAAAATAGATTTATAGATACAAAATGATTTCATTACCAAGTTGGATGTGTTTTTTCATATGCGAAAATTTCCTAATGTATTTTGTTAACGTGAGTATGTCTTTATACGTTTTATTTAAGAATCCGGTTAATAAGAACTTCTTTTATTTCATCCATTGTTTCATGATATCTTATATACAGCTTTTTTATTATTTTATTTCTTCTATTTTATTATTTTATTTTTTCTGGATTCTATTTCTTATTATTCTATTTTTTAATTCTGGATAGAAGGTTATCTCAAAATAAATATTTAAGTGCTAAAATACGAGTAGATATTTTTTTGTTAAAATGGGTAGTAGTGCACAAAAAAGGGAAGAATGATTAATTTTTCTAACATGAATTATACCACTTCACCAATATTACATATTTCTGAATGTTTTATCTCGTATTTAGGGGTAATATGTAATCAATATAAGTGGAGTTAGTGTCAAATTTGCAATGATCTTTATAAGTAATAGCTTACTGACTGTACTTAATGTAAACTTAATGTAAAATTAATGTAATGTACATTCTGAATGTTTTATCTCGTATTTAGGGGTAATATGTAATCAATATAAGTGGAGTTAGTGTCAAATTTGCAATGATCTTTATAAGTAATAGCTTACTGACTGTACTTTACGTGTTCAGTTCACATAAATAAACCTTGTCCCTTTAAAAGAGCGATTTGAACGGTAAAGTTAACTAAGAAAGTGTGATAGGTCTTGTACCACCCCACATGCACACAAGTTAACCGGTGTTTGCAGGCAAGAGTCCTCCTGGCAGATTTAAGGAAGATAACTACCATAAGGAAGTTGCGTTCGAGGGATCAGATGGCGAGGAGCAGCTTATTTTTGTTTGTATATCTTGCAGATGTGTTGATATAGCCAGTTTTTCCTTGATTCTAGTCATAAAATGGGCTGGTATTCGTGGAGTGGATGTCACGAATCTGGACTTTGTTTTTTTTTGCTCTCTAGCTACTTATCTTCGGATATTAGGTGGATTGATAGCTACGATATTGTAGAGCTTATGTATGGATGTGAGTCTTAATATTTCCTGAATTTGGCTGACTAATTTATAACTAAATATTTTATAAGTTATTTAAATAACTATTTATAAGCGGCATTTAGATTAACAAATACCACTCCTCATACCTGATATTTTTCGTACTTCTCTTCGCTGTGTTGGGCAAGATTTAGTATTTGTGACATATATGATCTAACCTGTCATACATAGCCACTTTTGTCTTTTAATTTGAGTTTTTCTTCTATTATCGGTTTATATTAAGGATCATGTACAGAAGTATTCTGTAAAGCTGACAAAATAAATAGATATATTGGACGATAGCTTTTGTGGTCGTTGGAGTTTTTGCCAGGTTTAAGCAAGGCAACAACTTTGTCTTTGCTTTGCTTGTCTAAAGACTTTGGATATTAGCCATTGTTGTATTTTTAGTTCAAATTTTATAGTTAGTTTTGTGCTCAGATCCTCAGCCAGGAGCCGTAATATTGTTCATTATATACGTGGATAACGGATCCAAGCTCAACATCGTTGAAAGGTTCTCTCAGCTGACTGGTTTTGTTTTCTCTCATTATAAGTTTTTCTTTGCTTCTTTGTCTGTATTTAATATGTAATTTTCAGCGATTAGCTTAATACCAAATACCATAGGATTGGCCATCTATGTGCTTCCTGCATTTTGTTAAGCGCATATGTAAAGTGGAGTGTCTTTATCTCTAGATATACTCTTAATATTTTTACACATAATTAGAATAGTTGGTCCTAAAAAGGACCGATTTGACAAAAAACATATTGAACCGGTGATTTAAGAATTAACGATTACTTAATTATTCATTACCCAGGGTACGCCCGATTGCGGTGGTCTTATTAGTACTTCAATTTTCGTGAACGCTTCTACTTTAAACTTCATAAAAAATGACTAATCTTTCACTTTGCTGTTACTGTTATTTTAAGACGATATTTCGAGTCAGATTTGTATAGTAATAACTATAGTCAATATATAGTCTCTATAAGTAAATGAGTTTGTGGTATCGGTTACAACTCATATATATTGATAATGAGGAAATAAACAGGTTAAAATAGGTGTAGAAAATTTTACCTACATATATCGGCACCATTGTTCAGGAGATGGGTTTATCCCAGAGATCAAAGGTTACATACTTTTACAGGCGTATTCTAGGTTCTATTTATATATTTTTATTCCTAAAAAAGTGTATTTATAATAAAGGCCTTAAGCTATCTGTAGATTCCATGAATATTAGAATCTATGGAAATTAGCAAATTAAAAAATACAGACATAATTCTGAATGACCAAGTTGATATGAGAAAAACAGTTATCCCCTCCTCAACTTATTCAGGTACAAAATATGACGTGTAAACGCATACCTGTTTAATTGTTAGATAAAATGAATTTCCATCAAGTAACGGTCGAATTTATCACTTACTAAAAGAGTACGAAAAGACCTGCTTATGCTTTAGAGTATGGGTACTTTAGTA
Source organism: Diabrotica undecimpunctata (assembly GCF_040954645.1). Taxonomy (NCBI): domain Eukaryota; kingdom Metazoa; phylum Arthropoda; class Insecta; order Coleoptera; family Chrysomelidae; genus Diabrotica; species Diabrotica undecimpunctata. The sequence goes on from NC_092808.1 coordinate 67,216,813, forward strand.
CAAAGTACCCTTTGCTTTTGCCAATTATTGCTTTGTCACTTTCTCAGCGATTGGTCTCCCTTTTGCTCATCAATAATGTTCCCGCTCGATATAGTTATTCTAAGATATTCAGATTTCACTATATGCTCTACATTTGGTTTTATCTCCTATTAATTTACAACTACGACGAAATCTTTATAATATATCTGATGCATTGATATTAAAGTGGAGTAGAATACTTGGTAGATAATATTTATTTGTTTTGAGTATACTTATTTTACGACCTAGTACATAAAAAAATAAATACTTGTGTGCTCAGTGCTTTCTAAGTCTGTAAAACATAAACATGCTTCCATATTAGATTATACATTTATTAAGAATGTCTCTGAATTGAAGTTTTTATCTTAAAATATGACTGTGTCCCACAATCTTTCACAAAAGTTATTCTTTTCTGAAATTTTCTGAATAAGGTTCAATAGGTTTTTATATTTTGTTTTACGTTTTAATCTTTAAATCGGAGTTCATTTTTTGAAAAACTATAAACATGTGACAATAAATTGCTATATGAACGGCGTTAGGCATCACTAGACCCAGCCCCAATTTCTTAAATTGTGGATTATGGCGCTTTCTGGTGGAAAAGAGGAACAACAGGATAACATCAGATGTAGACCAAACAAAAGAAATTAGGACACGCATTGCAATAGCACGTGCATTATTTTTTAAACTTAAAAAGTTTCTTTGTTTTTGGGATATAAAGTTAGAGCCTGAGAATGCTTCGATGTTACGTGTTCTCTACTTTTCTTTATGGCTTGGAAGCGTGAACACTAAAACAAGTCCATCTGAACAAGTTGGCCGCCTTTGAATTTTGGTGTTACAGAAGAATCCTACGAATATCATGGATTCAAAGAATGTCAAACGTGGAAGTAACTAGAATGATAGGAAATGGGGCGGAAATATTATTAACTATCAAAAGACGAAAACTTGAGTACTTAGGACATGTGATGAGAGGGCAAAAATACGCATTATTACAACTTATTATGCAAGGCAAAATCCGAGGAAAGCGAAATGTGGGAAGACGAAGAATATTCTGGCTTAAAAACTTAAGGGAATGGTTTGAATGCAGTAGTGCAGAACTTTATAGAGCGGCAGTCAAGAGAGTCCGTATAGCCATGATGATTTCCAACCTTCGATAGAAGATGGAACTTAAAGAAGAAGAAGATAGAAAAAAGCATAAACTATCTACGTAATAAATCCCATTAACCTGTTAGTAACGGATAACCAGATATATTTAAAAAGATTCCCTTTCTTTTTATTTTGGATTTTGAATTTTGCATAACTAGAGCAAGCGACTAATTTTTGTGTATTAGTTTTGGACCAAGCGCCTCTTGCGAGCGTTTTAATGATTGTAAATCGAATATTTGGAAACATATGTACATAAACGTGGTTAACAATGGTGACGTTGGCAACTTGTTGAGGCGTTTAGGTTAAGAAGTAGTTTCAGTTATTGCTTAAATTTTTCTATAATAGTCACATTACAGAAGAGCTAACACAGAAAGAGAATAGTTAACAAAAGACATAACATTAAGTAAAATGTATGAATTGTATATTAAAGAAGCAGACAATGACCTTGTTAAATTTTCGTTTTACAAAAAAATGTTTTTAACACGATTTAATCTTCAAAGAAAAAAGTTGAAAAAGATACTTGTAGTAGATGTGATTGTTTCGAATTAGAAATTAAAAATTGCGCAGATAACGAACAATTAAGCGTTAAAAAAAGAAAAAATGTGCACTTAGAATAAAGAAAGCTAGACATGAAGATAAGCAACGATCAACCAGAAGTGGAAACCTTTTGTTTTGATTTAAAGAAAAACTCTTCCCCTTTCGAGAATTCTAATAAATATTGTATATTATAAGCGTCAATTATGTATTTACAACTTTGGTATCCATAGCGCCAAGGATAAAAAAGGTCATTGTTATATTTGGATAGAAGGTGAAGCTGGCCGGGGAGCCCAGGACGGACGTAGGCATTTGTCTTAAGAAACACATTGAAGAAAATGTTACTTCTGCAAAACATGTAATTTTGTAGTCAGACTCTTGTGGCGGCCAAAACCGCAGCATTAAAATAGTTTTGATTCTGAAAATGATTTTGGAAACTCATCCTACCATTGAAAAAATTACATTACGCTATTTCTTTCCTAGTCATAGCTTTTACCCAATGGTAGTGATTTTGGAAATTTTGAAAATGCCCTAAAATTTCAACAACGTTTATATACCGTTGATGATTACCTAAACGTGATAAAAAAATACCGTAAAAAGAACCCACTAGTGGTTCACAGAATGAAAAAAGAAGAATTCGTCAAGCTAAAAAGAAATACAAGCGAATCAACAGAAGAGACCAATTACATAGATCTTGATAAAATATTAAAGTTAACAACTACAATTTCGTAAATATGGAACACTTTAAATATCTTAGATAAATAATCACGGTTAATAATAATGCCACTAAAGAAATACAGATCATAATTTAAACTTTTTACCTATTTTAATACATAGATGCTAATCATGGACAATGACTAAAACGGATAAGGAAGAACTACGAATATTTGAAAGGAACAATAATAGGAAAATTGTTTTAACCTCATTATCATATCGCTACAAATCCGTATAGAAGAAGAACACATACTGAATAAAGAAAGCTCTTATAACGATATTGTTTAGGAAAATAAATTGCTTAAGGTAGATCGTACACATGCATAGGCGCCAAGATGTCAAACTTGTAAAACTGGTATGGAAGGAAGTTAGCACAGAAGAATACCACTTGGGCGTCTCAGTATGCAATGAAGAGAAAACATCCAATCATATCTCAAGAAATTAACATCGTGAAGGTTCTTCTCTGAATCCCATAACAAATGGCTAATCTTTTACTTTTCATTAAAAATTTAAATTTTAATAAGTCACTTAAATAACGTTTTAAAAGTGCCTTTCCTGAGATAACTTTTTTTAAGCCTGGTTTGTTTGATTACATGTAATTGATTTGATAGTCCCCAACAGATGAGTATTGACTATAGGTAGGATAGCAGGTAGTTGAACAGGCATGTGTTGATAAATATGATGGGTCGGTAGATAGTCTCATTATTCCTAAATCTGACCTCATGTTACCTTTCCCCTTGATTTGTGGAAGTCCTAAAGGCATTTTTTTCTCTTGGGGTATCCTCCCAATTTAACTTGGCAATGTAGTTATTATAGAGCCTTTGGATATAGCCAGCGCAACTTTAGCTTTGAGATTTAGCTTCTTACACGACGTTGTTGTCTTTATATATGTGTTTGGCCTTGGCATTAGTTCCGTTCGGTATTGGTTAGTACGCGGACCTTTGTAAGTCGGAAAATACTTCTGATGGCTTTTCTAGCAATCCTGATCTAATTAATACCTGAGTTTTACGTACATTGTTTTGTTAGCGTTCTGACCACATATCCACACATTAGCACTGGTTTAATCACTGTTTTATATATCCTGATTTAAGAAAGTCGTATTAGACCTCTGCATTTAATAGTATTATAAGAGTTATATATACATCAGTTAGCTACCTGAATATTCCCTTTTATTTCTTATGTTACAACGTTATCTACGATATCTAAAATGTTGCAATCCTTTAAAATTATATGGGTCTATTGTTACGTTATGTCCCACTCTACGTCATCTCTTTTGTATGTTAAAGAACATTTATATGCTTTATTACTGACTATTAGACCGTTTTTTTATGCTAATATCATTATTTTATAGCATTCTAATAATTTATGGATTAAATCCGGATAGCAAATTGATATTCTTCACTTTCTCGGAAAAATAATATTCAAACACACAAAATCCTATTAAATTGCCAAAACCTTCCTTGCATATTCTATTCACTCATGAGGGGCAGCAGCAATATCAGTACCATAATAAGGCTTATAGTACTGGACTGGCTAATCGTTGGATAATGGGAAGCATGAGTTTTAATGTTTTCGGGACTGCCATCTGTTAGCGGAGAGCAGAGATATCAGTACCAAGGTAATGCATATAGTAATTGTTGCTTGAACTTTATTATTATTAAACAACACTATATTTTCTAGTAAAATCATCATGACTTCACAGTAAGACAAATTTTCGAACGTTGGTTATGGAAACATCATGTACATACCACCAGGTTCCCTATGTCGATATCCAGCAAAATCGTTGTAATAAGGAGACGGCAAACAAAAATCCAGAGATAAAAATATGCACCAAGAAAGTTTGTTTTATTCAACAGTCGAATAAACTACAGATTCTTGATTCAAATAGTCAAAAAATCAATAAACAGCTTAGTAAAATAGAAATAACGCCTATTTAAGATGTAATCCATTAACGGGCCAAGGTACAAAGCACTCCTGGCATATGCTAATGATATGGATCTCATAAGAAACTCTCTCCGGTCCGCAAACATCTTTAACAAAGTGCACGAAAAATGTTTCACTTAAAATCAACGAAATGAAAACCGAATACAAGCGAATCAACAGAAGAGACCAATTTAATAAATTTAGAAAAACATTTAAGTCAACAACTACAATTTCGAAAGTATGGAACACTTTAAATTTGCTGTGGCAAAAATCATCATACTTGGGTTACATTGATATTTATGTGGCAATCAGCTGTAAAAGTCATGGCCTTTTTCCTGTCGTATCATATTTTAGCATATCATATTTTGAGTGAAATTGATCCTAAATGCGTCTAATAATATTAAGTTTGTAAAACAGCTGTCCTTTTATGCTCATTCGTTCACCTTTTGTAAAACAGTCTGTGTAAATATAAGGGATTTATATAATCTTTTCATTTCGTAATCTTTTCGTTTTATAATTATAGTTCTCTTGCTTTTATTTTCTATGGTAATACATATACATAAGCAATTCAAAAGGGAGAAAACCAGCGAGTTCTAAATTAAACATAAACATTATTCTCTCTTTCTCCCTATATGTTATATAAAGATCATCGTCATCGTGTAGTCAGAACGGAACAAGATTCTATTGCCTTTTCTTCTTTTTGTTTTCTCTTTCCTATTGAAAATACAGCCAGGTAAATGACGTTATTAAAATTTATGTCAATATTTCTGAAGTGCCTTTCCTGGGATAATTTTTTTTAAGCCTAGTTCGTTTGATTACATGTAATTGATTTGATATTCCACAACAGATAAGTATTGATTGTAGGTAGGATAGCAGGTGTTGATAAATATAATGGGTCGGTAGATAGTCTCATTATTCCTAAATCTGACCATATGTTACCTCCTCGTTCATTTGTGGAAGTCTTAAAGGCATTTTTTCTCTTGGGGCATCCTCCCAATTTAACTTGGCAATGCAGTTATTATAGAGTCTTTGGATAAAGCCAGCGCAACTTTAACACTGAGATTTAGTTTCTTGTACGACGTTGCTATCTTTATATATGTGTTTGACCTTGGAATTAGCTCTGTTCGATATTGGTTAGTACTCGGACCTCTGTAAGTCGGAAAATACCTCTGATGGCTTTTCTAGCAATCCTGGTCTAATTAATACGTTCTCGTCACGTATCCACACATTAGCACTGGTTTGATCAGTATTTTATATATCCTGATTTTAGAGATTCGAATTAGACTTCCGGATTTAAAAGAGGGTTATATATACATAAACATCAGTTAGCTACCTAAATATTCCCATTTATTTTTTATGTAACAACATTATCTACGGCATCTAAGACGCTGCAATCTTTCAAAATTATATGGCTTTATTGTTCCGTTATGCCCTACTCTCGATCCTCTCTTTTGTATGTTAAAGAACATTTATTTGATTTTCTCATTAGTGACTATTAGACCATCAGTGAGACTATCAGTCAGACTATCAGTCAGTCCCACGGATTCTGGGGGGGCAAAATTCTGACATATTTTAGAAAACCATCTAACAGATATATATCTCTAAAAATTGCAACTTTCAATGCAAGAACCATGCTATCAGAAGAAAAATTCATAGAAATGGAATCTGAACTTGATAAAATCAATTGGGACATTGTTGGAGTCGCTGAGGTCAGAAGAAAAGAAGAAAGCCTAACCACTTTAAAATCCGGTCACATTTTCTATCATGTAGGAGAAAACGATGGGAATGGAGGCATTGGGCTCTTTATTTATAAAAAACTAGCTGAGAATATCATATCAGTAAATGCAGTTTCCACAAGAGTTATACTTGCAAAATTACAACTAAACACCCGTTACTCCATAAAGATCATTCAAGTCTATGCACCAACATCGAGTCACGCTGACGAAGAAATAGAACAGTTCTATGATTACTTGTACACAGCTGTTTCAGAAGACCAAGAACATTTTACGGTAATATGTGGCGACTTTAATGACAAAATAGGAATAAGCACTGACCCAGCTGAAAATGCCCTCGGAAATTTTGGCACACCAGGTAGAAACGAAAGGGGCGAAATACTCTTAAATTTCCTATTAGAAAACAATCTATATTTAATGAATAGCTTCTTCTATAAGAAGATCCATAGAAGATGGACTTAGAAGAGCCCCTATGGTAAGACAAAAAATGAGATCGACTTCATCATCACTGACAAAAAACATACAGTCAAAGATGTTACAGTCTTAAATCAATTTTCGGTTGCAAGCGATCATAGAATGGTCCGAGCAACTGTAGAAATCAATATTAAGCAAGAAAGACTGAAGATGATAAAAAGTAAAAAATTCAAACCTTGGATGCGCCCAACGAATGAACTTGAGTTTGAAAAATATATCACCAGTAACTTACTCAGAAATACAACAAGAGAAGACATAAATAACCCAAACGAAGAAATAGTAGATACATTAACACAAGCTCAGGAAAAATTTGGCCCTAAACATGGAAAAGAACAAAAACAATCGGTTGCCTGTAAAGTCGGTTTTACGGGCGAAGATTTTACGTGACAACGTCTTTTTCTTGGTAGAATATTTATTGATATGAATATTATTAAATTGCACAATAGGAACAAGGAATTGCCGCTATAAACTCAGTTTCTCAACTTTTGTGTCAATCTAACAATTAATCAATCAATCATAGTTTACGATAATAAAATATTAGTGTACAATTATTTACCTTTATTGTTGTAGTTGTTGTAAATGACGAATCAACTCACGAATTGAAGACAAATCTCACGATCTCACGATTAAGGTCTTACATCTTACGATTTTTAAATTTTTTTTAAATTTCAAGTGTTTCTAATAAAATGCATGGGAGGAAATCAGCTTTTTTTAGATTGTCACCTTGAAATATCCATAAATTGACTGTATTTTTGTATCAAAGTGGGCTACTCCAATTAACTCAATTAATATACACAAAATAATATAAACAAAGCTTAAAAGGTTCTTTATGCTTTGAAAGTGGTTTATAAACAACTGAATTGTAATGTATATTTTACCGCCTTTAATAAATATGAATTATAGACTAAATTTTGTGTAAAGAACAAACATTCAACAGACCTAATAGTAAAAACATATTGATTTAAGTGTGAATTTGAGATAATGTGCTGACAAAATGTGAACGAGAACAATTCCAAAAAGAAAAGTAAACGATGTCAGATTTTTACTATTTAACCGGCAGTATAAGTTGCATGATGTGAACGAGCCTTAAAAAAAAACTAAAAAATTTCGATGCTTCAAGCTTACCACCATGTCAAGATGAATTACACCAACATCTACTGCGAGCGCATTATATTTCAAATATTTGGACAAATGCTCATAAAAAAGTACCAACAGAATTGATTGTTGAAAAACATGGTTGGGAGTTTGAAGATGAAACATATAAATTCAAATGGTTGAGTGGACCTCAGATGCCAGAATCAGTTCGAGAAGTAGTTATTGAAAATGAAGCAGATAATGAATGTGATATTATTAAAAGTAAAAGTGACGAAGATTATGAATGTGATAACATCAATGAGAGTGAGAAAAATGACGAAGTTTTTCTAAATTTTTTTTTCTTATCGGAAAAATCGTTTGAAAATTTTTGGAAAAAAATCATGGTATAACTTACAGAAAATTGAAAGGATTCTACAAATTAGATTTTACCTCAAAAAATTACGAAAATTTTCATTTACGGAAATTTTTTTGGAAAATTTTGAGGAAAACTCTACTTGACGCTTCTCAGAATAGTAACAGCAGTGAGCATACAAATTTTCAAATCAATCGGTATAAAAATATCATAATAAAATCAGTTTGAAAATTGTTACCGAGACCTAAAATGCGCAGGCAAGTGGTACATTTGACCCCGTTTTGTGGCTCTCTGTACCAACCCAGCTGTCCGCCCTTTTGGATTTAGAGTTTTTAGGGGCTAAATAATAAGCCATGAAAATGGCGGACATATTACTTATCGTTAATTTTTCCCCAAAAAATTGCAACTTCACCCCTGTCCGCCACCCCTTATGTATCCACTCTCGCGTCCGCCCTTTGGGATTTCGTCTAGTTATACCAAGATCTTACTCTGGGCAAATTTTCAGCCATATTATCGATCGTTAATTTTTCCGAAAAAAATTTCAACTTCATCCCTGTATAGCCACCCCCTGTACCACGAGGGACGTCCGCCTGTAAGGCAAAGTCTTAACCCAGATACAATGAATATATTCCAATAGAGAAATGTCGTATTACTGATCAGTTCAAAATTTCGGCTCTATCTCTCCGACTATTAGGCAAACTCCTCTTTCCTTTAAAGGAGACAGATAGTTGAACGATATTTTATACAATGTCTATCACTGGGTATGTATTTATTTTTGTCCAAGTTTTATATTGGTCCACTATTTCAAATGCAGTTCAAACAGACATATATTAAATTGTATGTTCCGTTTTAAATTGGTTCAATCTGTATGTCTTTAGACACAGTTAATAATTTTCATTGAAGTTTAAACTATAAAGAATGTTTACAATCATTGCTCAATATTAAATGGATAAATCCATAGCAATATTATAAAAGAATATAGGTCCCTAGGTAATTTCCTAAAATTATATCTGATACTGGTGGTTCCCCCTAAAATAGGACACTGTAAACACTCCACATTTTCACTACAGACACAGCTGACGATACTTTCAACGATTTTCAACTTTAGCGATTCAACGCGCCTAATTCTCTAGTGCCGCGCGCAGCGGACCGATAATGTTTGAGTGGGAGAGAGACGCAAGGCATTCGCCGGTCCGGCGGGCCTCTCTCTCGTTCGGTGACTTACTGTAACAGACGTGAGCGGGCGTTACACTTTTTCTTAAATGACTCCGAGCCACAACCTAATTTAAGACGTTGTCACGTCAAAAATAGTAAAGAAACGAAACAAAAAATGGAAGATTGTAGAACGCTGAGAAGAAGGAAATGTTGACTCACAAGATATAAACAACATAAATAAAGAAATCTCTAAAGCCATCAGAGGGGATATTAGAAAATACAACAACGAGAAAATTATAAAAACTATAGAAGACAACAAAAGCATGAAATCATTGAGGAGAAAAATAGAAAATGACAAATAAGAAATCTTCCAACTTAAAGACAAAAATGGAAATATTATCTCAGATAGACCAAGCATATTAGATATAGTGGAAAGTTTCTATGAAACATTATATAAAAGTCAAGTTATTCTCGAGCTCATCGAACAACCAATACAAAAGGTACATAATGTAGGATCGGAGGATATACCAGATATATCACGAGAGGAAATTCAACATGCCCTCAAAAATATGAAAAATAATAGAGCTCCGGGGGAAGATGGTGTAGTCATTGAGACAATTAAACTAGGAGGTCCACTTTTGATGTCCCGAATCCAAACACTTTTTAATCTATGTCTGCATAGTGAAAACATTCCAAGTAAATGGAAAAATTCGGCTACAATCCTCCTCCACAAAAAAGGGGATAAATCAGATCTCGAAAACTATAGGCCAATTAGTTTGCTTAACTACCTATACAAGCTCTTTACTCGAATACTGACAAACAGATTAGAAGCAAAACTCGATTTCTATCAATCAGAAGAACAGGCAGGATTTCGAGCGGGACACGGAACAAACGACCATTTGCAATGCCTTAAAACTCTAGTTGAAAAGTCTATCGAATATAACAGACCCTTCGCTCTTATCTTTGTCGAAACAGTTGCTATCTTAAAAGCACTATCAGAATGCAGAATAGATCACAGGTATTCAAATATTATTCGAAATATATACGAAAATGCGACAACAACCGTTAACCTCCATTGCACTGAGAAGATAAAAATGGGCAGAGGGGTGCGGCAGGGAGATACCTTGTCGCCAAAACTATTTATAACAGTTATGGAGTACGCATTTAAAAGGCTAGAGTGGGAATCAAAGGGTATTAGAATCGATGGAAAGATATTCAATCATCTCAGATGTGCCGATGATATTGTTCTCATAACAGACAACTTAGGAGAAGCCAGAGTTATGCTACAACAACTACACAGCAAGTAACCCAGAAAGTCGGTTTAAAAATAAACTATGGAAAAACAAAAATGATGACCAATCTCGTCCCCAATGGGCTAATAGAAATCAAAAAGTCGCCCATAGAACTTGTGGAAAAATATGTGTATTTGGGTCACGAAATAAGGTTAACGCGAGATAACCAAACATGCGAGCTACTCAGAAGAATAAGTCTGGGTTGGGCTGCATTCGGAAAAATAAGAGACGTATTTAAAACAAATATACCGATCCATTTAAAAAGAAAAGCTTTTAACCAGTGCGTTCTACCAGTCCTCACATACGGAGCAGAAACCTTAACTCTCACAAAAACATCAGCCGAAAAATTGAGAAGGACACAACGAAAGATGGAGAGATCAATGCTTGGAATAAACTTAAGCAATAGAATAAGAAACGAGGAAGTTCGTAGACGAACCGGAGTTGAAGACATTATCGAACATATTACAAAAAAAAATGGAGATGGGCAGGACATGTTGCAAGAATGAAAGACAACAGTTGGACAAAAAAATTGCTTGAGTGCAGACCACGGGCTGACAAGCGAAGCCGAGGAAGACCCCCAAAGCGATGGACCGACGACCTCAAAAGAATCGTGACCAATTGGATAGCAGAGGCGCAGAACAGAAGCAGATGGAAAAGTCTAGAGGAGGCCTATGTTCAACAATGGACAACTCAGGGCTGATTGATGATGATGATGATGACTATTAGACCGCTTTTTTTTGCTGCTACTAGCATTATTTTGGAGCATTCTATTATTTAATTTATGGATTAAATCCGGATAGCAAATAGATATTCTTCACTTTCTCGGAGAAATAATATTCTAACACACAAAATCCTATTAAATTGTCAAAACCTTCCTTGCATATTCTATTCACTTATGAGGAGCAGCAGCAATATCAGTACCATAATAAGGCGTATAGTTCTGGACTGGATAATTGTTGGATAATGAGAAGCATGAGTGTAACAGTTTTAATGTTTTTGGGACTGCTACCTGGTATCGGGGAGCAGAATGATCATTACCGAGTTAATGCATATAGGAATTGTTGCTTGAACTTTATTATTATTAAACAACACTATATTTCCTAGTAAAATAATCATAAATTTACAGTAAGAAAAATTTTTGAACGTTGGTTATGAAAACATCATGTACATACCACCGGGTTCACTATGTCCATATCCAGCAAAATCCTTGTAATAATGATACTGGAAACCAAAGATGAAAATATGCTCCAAGAAACTCTGTGTTATAAAACAGTCGAATAAAATACAGATTCTCGATTCCAATAATCAAAAAATTAATGAACAGCTTACTAAAATAGAAATAACGCCTATTTAAGATGTAATCCATTAACGGCCCAAGGGACAAAGCACTCCTAGCATATGCTAATGATATAGAACTCATAACTCTAATGAGAAACTCTTCCGTCCACAAACTTCAATAAAGTGAAGAGAGCACAAAAAATGTTTGACTTAAAATCAACGAAATGAAAACCAAATACAAGCGAATCAACAGAAAACCAATCAACCAATTCAATAAATTTAGAAAAAACATTAAAGTCAACAACTACAATTTCGAAAGTATGGACCACTTTAAATATCTTAGATATCTAATCACGGTAAATAATAATGCCATTAAAGAAATACAGAGCATAATTCAAACTTCAGACCTATTTTAATACATGGATGTGAGTCATGGAGAATGACTAAAACAAATAAGGAAGCACTCCGAATATTTGAAAGGAAAGAAAAAGGAAAAAAAGAAAAAAAATTTTTATTTAACCCCATTATCATAACTACTATTTAAATGGGAATAAGCAACAATTAGAGGTTAAAGTTAGTTTATTGACGTTTCAATTTCCACTTCGGAAATCATTCTCACTAATGTTTGTATTTTGAGAACGATTTCCGAAGTGGAAATTGAAACGTCAATAAACTAACTTTAAGCTTTAATTGTGGCTTATTCCCATTTAAATAGTAATTACTTTAAAATGCCATAAGAAAATAGCCTCAGAACTCATTATCATATCGCTACAAATCCGTATAGAATAAGAAAACATACTGAATAAAGACAGCTCGCATAACGATATTGTTCAGGAAAATAAATCCCTTAAGGTATATCGGACACGTGCATAGACGCCAAGATGTCAAACTTGTAGAACTGGTGTGGAAGGAAGTTAGCACAGAAGAATGCCACTTGGGTATGTCAGTATACAATGGAGAGAAAACATCCAATCATATCTCAAAAAATGAACATTTCATTTGATTGCAGATTCGTGGAAAATCGATCAACTTGGAGATAAGTTGTAATCAGCGAAGACCTACCCAGTGTTGTAGCGCTACGTATTGATAATGATAAAGAGAAAGGGGAAACAGTGACAAAAAGCAACAAAAATGGACTATGGAGCAAAGCTGCTTCAAAATCTTTGATTGGAGAGGATTTAAATGAATGTATAAGAAATACAATGGATGATTGATGGATTCGAGGAACTTGAGACTTGAGAAAGGCACTCTCTGAAACAGCTGTAGTGATAAGATAGAAATAATTTTGTAGAAGTTTTGCTGTTTTATTGTTAAACAAAATGGAATTAACATACGACAATATATATGCTAAAATAACTAGACAACTTATATGATACGGACATATAAGGAGAAAGTTTAATGATACAATAATCTACCCAATATTTGTTATGAGTAAAAACGATATGAATAAACAAAATAAAGAAAACCGTGGCAAAAGGCAAAAAGAGTAATGATTTAAAAATGAGAGAGGTATCCTATGGATAACATGTGCTTAATTAGGTACGAATGGAGATGAAGATCAGAAGACGGCAAAGAACGTTTTAAATTGATAAATGTGTACAATTTTTAACAATGTATATTTATAGGTCATTATTAGGGCCAACGTGCTAATTTTATGTAAAATAACACTTTTCAAGTTGGATCGGTTACAGCACGGTGGAATCAAATATACCCAAAGTTAAAAACTATCGATGTTTATATGAAAGATGAAACCTTATGGCACATGACCGTGCAATCTTGACACCTACACATTATCACATAATTCTGAACGGTATATTGTACCTAATTACTAAGAAGTCTATTATTTTATTCCAAGAATAAGTTTAATAATTTACGGGAGATTTAATGTATTTAAAATTTTACAGGATCCGGTATCGTAATAAGAAGTCAAATTTCACTACAACTCCATTAAAACGTGTTAAATTTTACTTTGGATATTCTTTTTGTGAATATAATAAGTAAAAATACAGTAAGTTTCATCTTCTTATTGTGCCGTATTCTAATTAAGGTTAGCGATTACTTCTTTAAACGTTTCCCATAAATTATTATAGTTTAAATTTAACTACTTTATGAAACAAATATTGCACGTCATAAATTTCAGGAATTGAAAAATTACAAAGATCTCCTGTTTACAGAGTTTATTTAAATTTTATGTAGTTTATTATAATCCTACCGAAGGGCTTCTACTTTCTTAAACTGTTACACGACTACTCTACTCGATGTTAGTACATTTAGAGACTAAATGTTTAAGTGCATATACATTTTAACAAAAAATAATAATAAATAAAACGAAAACTAGTCATTTCCAAGTTTATAATAAATCCTTTTTTAAGTTTGAAAATAATTAAAGCAAGTAATATAAATAACCACCATAAAATATTTAACTACATTAACCAAGTACCTATTTAAAAACCTGTAAACATGTTGTTTATTCACTAATATGTTGTAGATTCTACGAGACCCTTCTATCAGCTGGCAGAAATCTACCTGAAACGGTCGCTTCGAAGTTTCCAAAAACCGGTCGAATGATGACCCGGCCGATTTACTTTCTAGTATAATCAGAGGGATTCGCCTGATCTCTCGAATAGCTGTATTTTCATATATAATAACGGAGCTTTCATTGAAGGGGGTCAGTCAAAAGAAGATATCGTGATCGGGTGTTTTAAATGTGACGCTCGGATATATAAATTATTGTAAGATAAATTAATATAAATAAAATTTAAATAAATTAAATTCGTAAGTGTTATAAATATTGAACCTTTAGTAAATTAAGATAAGAACAATAAATTAGAATTAATAAAGACTTAACAGTGGTGTCAGAAGAAAAGTGGAAATTGTGGAAATGGCTACGATTTATGAGCTCACAGTTACGGATTTAAGAAGGCATCTTGAAGATAGGGAATTAGCTTCGACAGGGAAAAAGGTTGATTTAGTCCAACGACTAAAGAACGCTTTAAAAGAAGAAGGTTTGGATCTGGAAACTTATATATTTGAAGACAAGCATGTTGCTTGTCAGTGAAAAGTACCTGCAATCAACTAGCATTGTCATCGAAGACTGGCTAGGCAACCTTACCTTATCTGCGGTCTACTGTCCTCTTGGTCAACCAATCAACGAAAACAACTTTAGCACCTATTTCAGTTCTCTTGGACACAAATTCATAGCGGGAGGAGACTTTAACTGTAAACATCATCACTGGGGCTCTAGGGTAATTACAACAAGGGGTAGACAACTGCTGAAGTCAATAACAGAAAACAACCTACAACACATATCTACAGGAGAACCAACTTATTGGCCTACAGATCCAAATAAAACACCAGATCTCTTAGACTTCTGTGTGATTAAAGGTATCTCTCTTAACTATTTAGCAATAGAATCATGCTGGGACCTCTCTTCAGATCATTCTCCCATTCTAATTGACCTAGACTCCAAAATCATACTCAGAAATAAGCCTCCAGTCCTAAACAATAATCAAACAAATTGGAAAATATTCCGAAGCGCACTAGCAGAACAAATACCAACGAACTTGCCACTTAAAACAGAATTACAAATTGAAAATGCGGTACAACAACTTGCTACCTCCATACAAAAGGCAGGTTGGATTTCTACTCCCGAACAAACAACATGGAAGGAAAGCATAAACTGTTCGCAAAGTGCAAAAAACCTAATCGATGAGAAAAGAAAACTTAGGAAAAAGTGGCAAAACACACACGCTCCTATTGACAAACAAAATTTAAACAGAATTACCAGAAGACTTAAAAATCTATTAAAAGAAGAGAAAAACAGGGGGATCCAAACTTACTTAGAAAATTTGACTCCATCCAAAGACACCAATTATTCTCTATGGAAGGCGACGAGAAAGGTAAAAGGTCCACAAGACGCCATACCTCCTCTAAAAAATTTCAAAGGTAAATGGGCAAGAACAGACACAGAAAAATCTGAGACATTCGCTGAACATCTTTCTACAGTATTTAGTCCATTTAACAGAGTAGTGCCATTAGAACAAGAAGAACCATTCAATTCTTTTCTTGAGGCTCCATATCAAATGGATCTACCAATCACCAAGTTTAATATTAAAGAAGTAAAACAGATAATAAAGAATGAGATACAACCCAATAAGGCTCCGGGATTCGACCTCATAACGGGTAAGATCCTCCAGGAACTAACCAATGACTGTTACAGAATAATCACTATGATCTTCAATGCTATGCTTAGTCTGCATTACTTCCCTCTGCAATGGAAAGTGGCACAGATTATACTCATTCAAAAACCTGGTAAAGATCCAAAAGATGTCAACTCATACCGACCGATTAGTCTACTCCCAGTCATCTCTAAGGTCTTCGAAAAACTTCTACTACGAAAAATCAAACCAATATTGGACGAAAAGTGTCTCATACCTGACCATCAATTCGGTTTTCGTAACCAACATGGTACAATAGAACAAGTTCACAGACTATACACAACAATAAGAAGTAGTCTCGAGAACAAGCAATATTGTACTGCAGCCTTTTTAGACGCCTCTCAAGCTTTTGACAAGGTGTGGCATACAGGACTTCTGTACAAATTAAAGAAAAATTTACCTTACCCTTACTTTAAACTGCTTCAATCATACCTTACAGAAAGGAGATATCTGGTAAAATATAGTGAAGCCTATACAAAACTCTACCCCATCCTATCTGGTGTACCTCAGGGTAGTGTGCTCGGACCGATTCTGTACCTGATATATACGGCTGACTTGCCAATAAGCAATAACCTAACGCTTGCAACATTCGCAGATGATACTGCTTTCTTGGCCTCTCATAGCAACCCAATAATAGCATCAGAGAGACTGCAACTACATCTGAACAAAACAAATGAATGGCTTAAACTCTGGAGAATTAGAGTAAACCCCTCAAAATCTACACAAATTACATTCACTCTAAGAAGAGGTACATGTCCACAAGTTACCCTCAATGGACATCCTTTGCCCCAAAAGCATGACGTAAAATACTTAGGTATTCACCTTGACAAACGTCTAACTTGGACCAAACATATATGGACGAAAAGGCTTCAATTGGGAATTTTATACAGAAAACTTTACTGGATGTTGGGAAAAAACTCTCACCTATCGATTGACAACAAGCTGCTGATATACAATACAATAATAAAACCCATTTGGACATATGGATCACAGCTCTGGGGTTCAGCTAGCAAATCTAATATTATGATAATATAAAGATTCCAATCCAAAACTCTGAGAACAATCGCTAATGCACCTTGGTATATCCAGAATGATGCAATACATAGAGATCTTCAGGTACTAACAGTCTCTGAAGAGTACAAAAAAACTTCTGAACAATATCAAAACAGGTTGCGGGTGCATCCTAATACCCTGGCACACAATCTTCTTAACAACCAACAAGCAAAGAGATTGAAGCGACATGACCCCTTGGACCTACCTCACCTATACTGACAGAGCCTACAGAAGTGGGAGTTACGCCTTCAACAGCACCCAGCCATTGTGATCAGTGCCGCTTTTAGTGCTCGCGTATCAGTGTATGTGCGCATCCTACCGGTAAAAAGCCAATTTGTGTCGTGATGATTTGGTCACTGGACCTTACATCTCTCTGTCATGTAAAGACAAAAAATTTTACTTATTGTTTTTACTGTAAAACAGATTGTAAAAATCTTAAATGTTAATAAAAAAAAAAAAAAAAAGCATGTTGCTGTTATCTCGTCGATTTCGAAAGTTTCTGGTAACATCGCATCATTGAACAACTACATGAAACAGTTCGAATCAGCTGCAAGAGCGAATGGATGGTCTGAAAAAGAAAAGGCTGTAAACCTGACTATCGCTCTTCGAGGAGATGCCTTAGATGTGCTTCAGTTCATAGCCGTAGAGGAGACGGATGATTTCGAACAACTTAAGAAGAGGTTAAATATGCGATATGGCCACGAACACTTGGAGCATGTATATCAGTCGCAGCTTAAAAATCGAAGACAAAAGAAAGATGAGGCTCTTCAAGAATATGAGGTAGATATTGCCAGATTAGTACGATATGCTTATCCAACAACTCCCGAAGACATGATGGCAAAATTGGCCGTTCAAACGTTTATTGATGGTCTTCGTGATCATGAAATGCAGAGAACACTGCGATTAGCTTGTCACAAGACGCTGGTTGATGTCTTATCCGCCGCCCTCGAATACGAGTCAGCTACGCAGGCTTCTGGCGGTTACAGTAAAGTTAGGACTGTAAAAGAGGAAGGAGATGAAGATAAACTTGACCAGCTCGTTAATATGATGTCGAAGACCATAAAATCAAGAAACTCACCATCAGGAAAACCAGAAGTAGTCGGCCTTGGGGGGGCAGCTTCGTCCCGGAACTTTTCCAAAGACCCTCTTATACTAATAGCTTATTTGAAATGTCGTGAAGATAGTGTATATGTAGATGGAGAAATAAATGGTAAAAAGCATACGTTGTTGGTGGATACCGGAGCGACCAGAACCATTATACGCCCGACAGTTATAAACAGCCGTAAGAAACTGCTACCAACGAGGTTGCGACTTCGGACCGCTACGGGTGAAAATGCCAACATTCATGGAGAAATCCAGATACAATTAGGAATTGGAGCAAAAAAGTTTGTCCATACTGTTATAGTTGCTGACATCGAAGAGGATGTTATATTAGGAATGGACGTAATGAATACGCATGGATTCCAATTGGATTTTAAGAATAAGGTAATCAAAGTTGGTAACGAGGAGGTATTTCTTCATCTACATGATGACAACACTATGCAA
Source organism: Diabrotica undecimpunctata (assembly GCF_040954645.1). Lineage (NCBI taxonomy): Eukaryota > Metazoa > Arthropoda > Insecta > Coleoptera > Chrysomelidae > Diabrotica > Diabrotica undecimpunctata. The sequence goes on from NC_092808.1 coordinate 67,235,339, forward strand.
GCAGCCGTTAAAGAAGATACAGTCGTACCTGCGAGAAGTGAAACAATCATAGTAGCGCGGCTACAGGGAATTGTGGACGAAGGGACACCCGTTATAATGGAGCCTTGGAACCATGATGACGAGGTTGGCCGAGGAATCATAATTGGAAAGGAATTGGTGACTGCGGCTAAAGAAATTCCTGTGAGACTTATCAATGTCAATGACTATCCAGTAACCATCAAGAAAGAGACAAAAGTAGGAACTTGTGTACCTGTGACATCCATAATCCGTCAGACGACAACATCTGATAATTCCAACGACAAATTCGACCAAATGGTTGCAGTTGATGGACAGTCTTTGAATCAGATTGAGAAAAGGAAATTAAGGGAATTTCTTCGGCAGTATCGTGATATTTTCGTACCGAAAGGAGGAAAGACGGGAAGAACTACCGTTGTTAAGGATAAAATTGATACTGGTAATGCTAAGCTAATTCGTCAAACAGTTCGACGATTACCACAGGCGTAATGAGAGGAAGCTGAAACGATTGTTCAGGAAATGAAGAAAGACGGGGTGATAGAACCTTCTACGAGCCCATGGGTCTCTCCGGTGGCCCTGGTTAAGAAGAAAGACGGAACGACGAGGTTCTGTGTGGATTACCGTTTGCTGAACAACGTTACCAAGAAAGATAGCTATCCTCTGCCTCGGATCGATGACACATTGGACACATTGGCTGGAAGTAAATTGTTTTCTACTTTGGATTTGAAGTCTGGATACTGGCAGGTAGAAATGGACCCAGTAGATAAAGAAAAGACAGCCTTCACCACAGGATCTGGATTGTGGCAATTCAACGTTATGCCATTTGGACTCTGTAATGCTCCTGCGACATTTGAGAGGCTTATGGAAAATGTGTTGAGAGGGTTATCTTGGAAAACATGCCTGGTTTATCTATATGACATAAGCGTCTTGGGGGAGAAATTTGAAGACCATCTGAAGAATTTAGAAAACGTTTTTAATCGACTTAAAGCTGCCCAATTGATGCTAAACCGCAAGAAGTGCCAGCTATTTCAAGGTAAAGTCAATTATCTGGGTCATATAGTCAGTAAAGAAGGAGTGGCCGTGGATAAGGGAAAAATCGATTCCATTAAGGAATGGCCAAAACCAACTGACAAACACCAAGTGAGAAGTTTTCTGGGACTATGTACTTACTACCGGATGTTTATTAAGAAGTTTGCAGATATCGCTAAATCATTTACGCGACTTACAGAGGAAACAAGAGAATACCGCTGGGAAACAGACTGCTAAAATGCCTTTGAGACCTTAAAAAAGCATTTAACCCTTATCCGGAAAAGGTGTGTCCATCGGACACACTTACAGATATGATACTATATATTTCAAAAATCACAGTATATTATTACCTTAAAAATTAGGACTTTGTTAGCTTTAAAGTAAACTTATTGGAGACAACAACTAAATATTTTAAGCTAATCAAAATATAATATAAAAAAATAAAATTATTTTAGACTGTCGGTCACGTGAATTACTAAACAAGCTATGACTAGTTTGACTAGAAATTTATAAGTAAGTATAAAATAAAACGTAGATTGAGACTAGCATACTTTATGATACAATTTCAGCTCTTGAACATTGAACAACACATCAGAAACAGTCAACCAGCAATGTGTGTTGCTAAAGATAAAACTGAGTGGTGATCACAACCTTTTCCGAGTGGACGAACACGAGTTCATAATTTAGTAAAAGAACCACTACACAAAGTTCTATTTTCACATGGAACACGCATTGAAGACCCACGAGATAGAATTGAAATGTATGCGTTCTTTGGTCTCCTGTTTACCGCCGGGCGTCTGAAATCAAACTGTGAAAGTTATCAAGCTTTGTGGAATTCAGTTTATGGACCACAAATTTTTCTAGCCATTAGCAAAAGCATTATTTGCCAGGACGAAATATAACAATCGACGAGCAGTTGATTCATTATCGTGGAACATGTTTATTCAAACACTATATTGCCTCAAAACCCAACAAGTATGGAATAAAAATATTTTGGCATGTGATTCAGAAACTTTTTATCCTCTAAATGCGATTCCCTATCTCGGCAAAGAAGGCTACTGGTTTGGTACGTAAAACCAACAGAAACGTAACATGTGAGAACTATTTTACGGACTTAGATATTGCTTATAATATGCTATCTAATGGTTTAACAATTGCTAGCACAGTTAGAAAACATAAAAAGTTTATTCCTCCTGAGTTTCAATCATGTAAGAACAAGGAGCCATTGTCTTCTACCCTGTCTTTCTACCAAGGAGCCATTGGTTTTACAAAATAGGCAACATTGGTATCATACGTGCCTAAGCCTATGAAAAGTGTCAGTGTTATCAACAATGCATTACTCGAATAAGATTAGAGAGGAGATGAACCATAACCCAGAGATTATAATTCTCGACTATAATAAAACAAAAGGTGGAGTTGACTCGCTCGACCCGATAGTGGATCAATATATGTGCAAACGTAAAACAAACCCGCATTGGATTTTCGCATATTTTATGAATATGTTAGATGTATGCTGTCTATCATCTTATGTTATTTGGATCAACCCGCATTCAAACTGGAATATAATAAGACACAAAAAAAGACGTATATTCATAATTGAAACAGCAGAACAACTTATAAAGCCTCATATTATCCGCAGATCGAACGTAGGACTGTCTAAATCAACCAGATTCCTTATGGCAAACTTTGCAGGAGAAGCAACTGCCACTACTGCCACACCTCAGTCAACACAGAAAAAAAGATCTTACTTATATCCATTAAAAAAATCAAGAACAGAAAAACAAACTTGTAATAGTTGCAGCCAGAACATTTGCAACGAGCACAGCAGTGTAAAACATGAGTGTATTAGTTGCCTAAGAAAGTAATAAAATGTCGTATTATTGTAGATACTTTAGAATTATAGGTTAAGATTTGCGTTGTTTTTTAGTTTTTATAGACCAAGCACTCACTAATTATTACTTTATTATCTAAAAATAAAAATTCAAAAGAATTGTCACATATTTTAATAATTATAACAGAAAATACCATAATATTGTTACAATGTGTCCGACGGACACACTCTGTCCTACTACGTCAGAAAAAATAAGTGTCCGGATGAGGGTTAATCACAGCACCAATTTTAGGGTATCCACTGCCGAAGGAGAGTTCATCTTAGATACAGATGCAAGTAATGTGGCAATTGGAGGAGTGCTGTCTCAGATTCAAGGAGGACAGGAAAGAGTCCTTGGATATTTTAGTAAAGTTCTCTCAAAACCTGAGCGGAATTATTGCGTCACGAGAAGAGAACTTCTGGCAGTAGTGAAATCAGTAGAGCACTTCTATCAATACCTCTATGGAAGGAAGTTTTTAATCCGAACCGACCATGCCGCCATTAAGTGGTTGATGCAGTTTAAGAATCCAGAGGGTCAGATAGCCAGGTGGATCGAACGACTCAAAGAATACGATTTCAAGATTGAGCACTGGACCGGAGTTAGCCACCGAAATGCTGATTCTCTTTCCAGAAGGCCATGCCCAGCAGAGTGTTCCCACTGCAACAAAACGGAATCCAAGAAAGCAGCAGTACTAAGAACGACGATGGTCAACGACGACTGGACGCCTACCAAGATAAGGGAAGAACAAGAAAGAGATCCAGTTTTACAGAAAATTCTAAAATGGAAAGAGGAAAACCGTCGACCACCTTGGCAAGAAATATCAAACCTATGCTCAGTAGTTAAGACGTATTGGGCCCAGTGGGACTCATTTATCATGGAAGATGGCTTGCTCAAACGAGTCCTGGAAAATGATGACGGTTCAGAGAAGAGAAGACAGTTGGTGATCCCAAAGAGCAGAATAGCCGAAGTACTTCGTCAGTTACACGACAGTCCATCAGGAGGGCATTTTGGTGTAAAGAAGACCCTTCAGCGAATTCAAGAACGGTTTTATTGGATGAACAGTTCCGACGATGTAAAAGACTGGTGTAAGAAATGTACTATTTGTGCTACGAGTAACGGGCCTTATCGAAAAAGGAGAGCTCCTATGAGACAATATAATGTTGGAAGAACGTTTGAAAGAATAGCTTTGGACATTGCAGGGCCATTTCCAGAAAGTGAAAATGGAGGCAAGTACATGTTGGTAGTAATGGATTACTTCACTAAGTGAAGCACTTCCAGACCAGCAGGCCACCACCGTTGCAGATAAGTGCCTTTGGAGATCCATAGTGACCAAGGCAGCAACTTCGAAAGCGATCTATTCCAAGGAATATGTGATAGACTAGGCATGAAGAAAACAAGAACTACGGATTATCATCCGCAATCGGATGGTATGGTAGAACGGATGAATAGGACAGTTGGCAAGTATTTGACAAAGATGGTGTCCGATCATCAGCGAGACTGGGACCAATATCTTCCGTTCTTCACAATGGCCTATAGATCTGCTGTTAACGAATCAACAGGCCAGACACCAGCCAGGGTCCTATTCGGACGCGAGATGCGGCTACCTTGTGATCTAGAGTTTGGGTGTCGACCTGAAGAAGATGTAGCAGGTGAAGATTATGTGATCGAATTACGAAGAAGAATGGACGATGTATACGAGTTGGTCCGTTCCCATCTCCAGATCGCTAGTGACCTAATGAAGAAACGGTACGATACGCAAGCCGAAAGGGGGTGTTTTAAGAAGAACGACAAAGTCTGGCTCTATAATCCCAAAAAGCGAAAAGGTTGTTCTCCCAAGTTGCAGCAGTTTTGGGAAGGTTCATACCTCATTATGGAGAAGATCAATGATGTCATTTACCGAATAAGCAAGATTCCGAGGGGGAAGCCGATGATAGTACACCATAACCGGCTGGCGTCTTTCGAAGGTGACCACGACGTGGATGAAGAAGTGGAAGTAAACCAAGTCCAAGATGTGTCTGACCTCACGTTTGAGGAATTTATGGGTGCCTATGGAGGTACCGGTAAAGCAAGACATGGTGTTACCACTGAAGAAAGGCAAGATCTACTCGCGCTTCCCGATGACTACTCACTGGCCTTTACCATCCCGGCCAGTATCAAAGACGCACCAGGGTTGGCATCCGTCTTTCGAAGGAAGTTCGGTCGAGTTGCAGAACTTCAATGCCAAGTGCCAGCTCTCGGTAAAACCTTAAAACATAAAGATGCATCACGTTACCTTTTCTACCTGATAACAAAAGACTGCCCGTGACCAATCTACATACCGAGATGTATGGGAAGCATTACTTCAATTGAGAGAGCACGTACTAAAGTCCGACGTGCAAAAGTTAGCCATGCCAAAGTTGGAGTGCCGCCAATTAGATTGGAGGGTTATCCGAAATATGTTGGAGGAGATCTTTAAAGACACCGAAGTCCAGGTGTTAGTCTGTTGCAATCCGCATAGTTACTGGTGCGGAGAGAAAACCGTTCCTTGTCATTTTTATACAACTGGAAGTTGTAAAAGAGGGTCTAGTTGCCGATACCAGCATACCGTTCCAGTTCCAGTCCCGACAAGGTTCCAGGAGGAACCATCTTTTAAGAGGGGGGCAATGTTACGTAAAAATATGAGTCATATTAAAAACCTGTAAACATGTTGTTTATTCACTAATATGTTGTAGATTCTACGAGACCCTTCGATCAGCTGGCAGAAATCTACCTGAAACGGTCGCTTCGAAGTTTCCGGAAACCGGTCGAATGATGACCCGGCTGATTTACTTTCTAGTATAATCAGAGGGATTCGCCTAAACTCTCGAATAGCTGTATTTTCATATATAATAACGGAGCTTTCATTGAAGGGGGTCAGTCAAAAGAAGATATCGCGATCGGGTGTTTTAAATGTGACGCTCGGATATATAAATTATTGTAAGATAAATTAATATAAATAAAATTTAAATAAATTAAATTCGTAAGTGTTATAAATATTGAACCTTTAGTAAGGTAAGATAAGAACAATAAATTAGAATTAATAAAGACTTAACAATATATATATATATATATATATATATATATTGATTTATAGTATATATACTATAAATCAATATATATATATATATATATATATATATATATATATATATATATATATATTGATTTATAGTATATATACTATAAATCAATATTTAAAACAGTACGGTCTAAAAATAATTTGAAATTATATATATATATATATATATATATATATATATATATATATATATATATATATATATATATATATATATATATATATATATATACTTGGGTGTCCAGAAACTCTCCTGACAAACGAAAACCGGAGATTCCTCTGATAGTTTTAGACTATTTAACCCAATTCATCTAGTCCGAAAATGCTTCCTAAAGAGAAATTGAGCTCTTTGAAGATGGCGCCTTGTAAGTGGTTTTTTTCTTAATACCTTCATAACGCTTCTATTTAGAAAAACGAGAACAGGTACGATTATTTATCCTCCAGAGTTAAATCGATTCCATTAATTGCGAATTGCTAGTTCCGGTCATAGGCGTCCGTTTTGGGTATGTCAATAGTTATGTTAACGTATAATTTTTTGGCTTTAACTATTAAGCATTCGGGATCATAAATTAATCAATTTTTGGGAATTGTAGTTTTAAAAGGTACTCTTACTTTAAGTCTGTAGGATACACAGTTTTCTATAAAAATCGATTTGAAAATTTTTCGTTTTTTCGTCATAAAAGTTAAATTAATAGGTACCTTAATTAATTTTATGGATTACCTTTTTTTTTAATAAATGCACCACCACACAATTCGTGAAAAAAGCCTGGGAAAAGAAGCAAACAATCAATTTGAAACAAAATTTTATTTAAAGGTTTTTAAAAACAAGGTATTTATTACGATGAAACGACACTACGTAACACAAAAGAAAATGTATCATAGGTAGATATTAACAAAAGATTTTCAATGTGATGACCATTAGACTTTATGCATAAATTTTTCATTTTGTTCAAAGAACGCCGAATTTGTCAAAAATTCCAAAGTTATTTCTAAAATCGTTGCAAGCATCTTGTATCCTTAGCCACAGGTGTGCACGATTTTGTATCGAAACGGAATGAACAAATACATTTATGTATCCCCAAACACAATAATCGCCAAGTTGTTGGCCAAGCAACTGAACCGCCTCTTCCAATCCAGTGGTCTTCGTAGTTATTATCAAGAAAGTCTCTTACAGTCCTGGAAGTTGGCCGGACAGCCGTCATGTAGGAACCATAAGTTTTGCCTAATATCTAAAGGCAGATTATTTAACAAATGAGTTAAAACATATTGCAGGAAATGTAAATAATCAGCATCATTAAATCAAACAGGCAATTCCACGTGTCCAAGTAGATAATCGTTAACTACTTCTATCGAGACGTTTATGCTAAACCTGTGCTGATGCTTCTGAAATCAAAAAATTAAACTCCTTTGAGATGTGGTGCTACAGGAGAATCCACAGAGTATCGTGGACTGAAAAAGTAACTATTATAGAGGTGTTACAAAGAATGAAGAAAGGATGTGAAGTCATAAAAACCGTTAAAATTCGAAAGATTCGATATCTGGGTCATATAATGAGGGGCGAGAAGTACTTATTACTTAGGTTAATTATGCAAGGGAAGATACAAAGGAAGAGAAACCCAGGACGACGCAAAATATCCTGGCTTAAAAATTTGAGAGAGTGGTTCGGTTGCAGCTCATTAGAATTATTCAGAAGCGCGGCCAATAAAATTATAATAGCGATAATGATTTCCAACCTCCGATAGGGGAAGGAACCTGAAGAATAAGAAGTGCTGATTCTTAAATTTTTGAACAACGTGGGGATTGTCACCAACGTACGAATAATAATGTGCATTATATTAATTAAATATTCCATTTTTTGTGATCTGAAAATGTATCTGAAAAAATCTTCATTTTGATTTTTCTGATTTTATAACCAAACAGCGACTTCTTCACGAGCAGCAAAATCTCCTTGTGTGCTTGTACCTTTATAAAATAAAAAGGATATAAATTTTCATTGTGTAAGATATTTCCTGCGGAATATTTTGAAATTGTGGGATACATGGCAGATAGTCTTCGAACGCTAATTTATAAATTTTCCCTAACTTGTTTCTTTTAATCGAGAAATTTTTCAGCGTATCTACGTTACTGCTCGAGCGTTACATCTCATTTCGCAATAAACTAAATGTATATCAGCGTATTCTTAATTAGTAAAAACCAGTTTTGTTAAATTGAAATTGTTGTTTATGAATGCCAAAAATTTAAAAACTAAAAGAGAAACTTCACGAACTTACAACAATTTGACAATTAAAAACGTAGGTTATACTTCTGTTGACAGTTCACAGCCAACTAGTACAAAAAATATTAATTTAACTTAAATTATACATACATAAAAACATACAGATATAAAAAGAAAAATTTTCAAATCGAGTTTTATCGAAAATGGTGTATCCTACCGACTTAAAATAAGAATACCTTTTAGTACGAGAATACATTATAAAAAATCTAATAATCTAGTACCAAGAATGTTTAAGAGTTAAAAACAAAAATTTATGCATTAAAATAACCGTTGACCTACCCAAAACAGTCGCCTATGACCGATACTATAAATTGACAATTATTGGAATACATTTAACTCTGGAGAATAAATAATCGTACTAGTTTTCGTTTTTCTAAATAAAAGCGTTCTGAAGAAATCTAAAAAACTAATTATAAGCAGCCATCTTCAGAGAACTCTAGTATCCTTAGGAAGCATTTTCGGACTATGTGAATTGGGTTAAATTGTCATAAAATTATCCTGAGGAATCTCTGTTTTTCATTTGTCAGGAGAGTTTTTGGACATCGTGTATATATATATATATATATATATATATATATATATATATATATATATATATCCTCTACAATAACAGCTGAACTGGTAGATGAAATATGAAAATGATGCGATTTCGGTTATATACTCTGTTTCTGTAAGCCACAAGCTGTCCTTGGCCTAACTCAGCTTATCCTAAAAATTAAAATTTTTCTCGACGAGAAGAAAATTTATGTTACTCTTATATCGGAAGCTTATCTAACAGCCAAAAATTATATTTAAATTCCAAAATACATTATTCACTACAAAAACATCTAAATGACAAAGCACACGATGGTACAGCTATATCAAATCAAATTTAAAACATCATGAGTTAAATAAGTTCAGTGAAAAATAAATAAAATCAACTAGCATTGTCATTGAAGACTGGCTAGGTAACCTTAACTTATCTGCAGTCTACTGTCCTCCTGGCCAATCCATTAACTTGAAAAGTGAAAAGTAGCAAAAATATTAATTATATAGATAAATTTACGCACTTTCAAAATATCTTTTAAAAAAGATTTTATTTTTAAAATAGTACAACTTTAAACAATGGTACAACTAAGTTTTTACTTCAAAAATTAAACAATAAAAATTCTTAATTACAAAATGAAACGCATTGATCAGAGAATGATAATGGAATAATTAAAATATAAAATTGAAAAATCAAGTTTATTGTCCCTTGGTTTGCAATTGCTGAGCTTGCTATTCCTTGGTGTTCAACGAACAATAATGTTAATAGTCTGGGAGCTAATGGTTACATTTCTTCTCTTTCGGTGAGATTTGACTTCGTCCTCGAAGTTCTTGATACTTCTGCTACTAGTTCTTCTAAAATTTGGATTTGGGCTGTGTCTAGCTTAGGTCTGAAAAGGATTTTGGAAATACGTTTTCTTTTCTTCAGTAGGAATATTGTTAGGATCGATGACACAAATAAGATGATTATTAGTGCAGTGATGCTGACTCCAGTGGAAAGTTGCGGTAAATTAGCGGTCAACTCGATAGGTTGAATTTGTCCATGCGTTTCTGGGATTCTCAATTTTTCGATTATGATTTCGTGGTTTGCAATAAGTTCCATGGGTATGATATCTGGTACGTGGATTTCTTGATTTGACTTTCTGTTGAATTTGATGCCATCTATGGTAATGGATTCATTTGTGGTAAGGATGCTGCTGGATTTAATAGTTTGTTCTCTAATATTTATTGGTTCTACTATTCCCAATAGTATCGCATTGTTGGTTTCTTGGAAGAAATTTTCTTTGGCTATACTTTTGGTGCAATTCTTGACATTTGGTATAGTACATTGGGATCTTACTGGTTTTGTGCATATCATGTTCTCAGCTTGTCTCGTGCAGGTCTCGAACCATTTATTATTGGAATGATAATGTGCTGGTGGAAGAATCATAATATGGTCTGCATTTGGAATAGGATAAATTTTAAATGTGTTGTGGGATTGTTCGTAGAGGATAGGAATTTTGATTATTATGAGCATGGTTCGCTGTGTGACACAAACTAATGTTTTGGAAAGTTCAACTAATTCATATGGGTGTTCGTCATTTACTAATAAAGAATTTCTGGGATAAATTTTTAAGAGATCGGCTTTAAGAGTTTCAAGTTCCTTTAATGTAAACAATTCAATATTGGAGATATCTAGATGAGATAAGGAGATGGTTCTGATTAATTTCATCAAAAATTCATAAATGTTTTGAAGGTTTAATATTTCGTTCTGTAGTGCGACATATCCGTCGAGGTCAACTGACAGCTTGTTAATAGTGGACGTAAGCAAAGCATTATTTTTATTTAAATTTATCAAGAGTTTTTCGAACCTCGTATCGCTGGCTTGCCCATACGAGATCTGATTATTAAGCGTTTTAATTATCTCGTTTTGTTTCATTTCTATAGCGGTAATATGAGCTTTTAGAAGGTCTAGATCTGAGTCATCTGGGTTTCCTGTAATGTATTTTATAGCTCTACCTAGAAAGTTGAAAAGTCCTCTTTTTTGCGTTCTTTTACGTGTAATTTTGTGTAGGTCATCTTGTGCTTGTTGTTGTAAATGTTTGTATTGAGAGTATAATGTCGAAAGCGGTCCTCTTTTTAGGTTGTCTTTAAAATAGTCCAATGGGCTAATGTTTAGGATTTCTTCTAGTTTTTCTAAGTCAATGTGAAGAAAGTGTCTGTGGTAGTGAGAAATTTCGTGAGATTTGCCAATATCTTCGGCGAAGTATCCATTATTGGGAACTTCCAGTATTTTGAGTGGATGTCCCAGAGACAGGGTTATCCTGAAAGGAGATTTTGTTTGAAATATTTTTGTCTACATGTTTCCTGGTTCGTTTTACAAATTTAAGGTGGGTGCTAGTTTTATTTTGTTTATCTGTCTTTCCGGTTATTTTAGTCTTTTCTTGTTTGTCGGGATGCATTGTGGAGTAAGGGGCTTGTAATTTGGGTTTGTGTTTTTTTTTAGATACATACAGAGGTTGTGAAAGATCGACTTCGGGTATTTCTTCGGCGTTTTCATTATGTTTGTCTTAAGCGTGTTGTCTTTTTTCTTTTTGTTTATTATAAAGTTCTTGGATGAATGGTTGTAATTCGTCTTTGTGGTTTTGGTTGTATGTTTCGTACACTGGATGGTCGAAATCGAAATGTATTTCTTCGGCGTATGGACCGTAAAGGATTGAGAAAGGAGAATAGTTGGTAGCACTGTGAATAGATTGGTTGTAGATTAAAACGGCATGTGTGAATACGTCGTCTAGAGAATAGTTAGGGTTTTGTGCACGCAAGGTGCGAAGTGTTTCAATAAGTGTGGAGTGGAAGCGTTCTACGGGTGAATTAGAAGATGAGTTGTTGGCAGTAGTAAAATGTATTTCTATTTTATGAAGGTTTAAGAATTCTTTAATGACTGCAGAATTGAATTCTGTGCCTGGGTCGCAAACAATTTTTTGGGGATAGTTATGATGAGAGAAGTAGTGTCTTAGTTTACTCAGAATAGAGATCGAGGTTTTGTCAGGTAGTTTATAACATTGAGCGTACTTGGAGAATGAATCTACAATGGTCAGATAAAGATTTTTGTTACAATGAAATACGTCTACGTGTAATATGTGGAACGGTTTTTGTCCCAAAAGTGGTCCTAATTGTGGCGGTTTGTAAGGGTGTCTTTCGTACTTGTTTTGTAAGCATATTTCACACGAGTTGATAAAGTTTGAGATTGTAGTTTGCATAGAAGGCCAGTAAAATTTATGTCTCAGATGCTTGTAAGTTTCTACTATTCCATTATGGTTATCAGTGTGGTATTTTCTGATACATTCTAACTGTTGTGTTTCGTCTTCGATGTCTTGTAATAGTTTGTTGCAAAATATTGTTTTGACTGTGGAATTTATGTTTTCTTTAAAATAGTTACATATGAATGGTCGGAATTCGTGTGGTATTTTTATAGCAAATTTTTGGTTGGGCCTAAGTAAATGTTGGAAGGTTTCTGGTAATTCGTTTTTCCAATCATCAGTGATAGTTACTGTATGACGGTGTTTGTTAAAAATTTTCTTATAAGTCATTTTGTATTCGTCAGAGTGAGGTTCAAATATAATTTGGTTGGATGACAAGTTGATTGGTTCTTCTGATATTTCTATTCCTGTTATGGGATTTTCGACAGAGGTGTGTTGCGTGTTTTCGTCCGTTAGGTTTTGGTTTTTATCAAAGTCGTTTAAGAATTCATCGACGTCAAATTGGTCATTAATATCCGGTGGTTCAGCAGAGTTTGAACTAGTGCTTAAGGCGTTTATTTGAACTCGGCTGAGAGCGTCGGCTACTTGATTTTCTTTTCCTTTTATATATCGGACTTCAAATTGAAATTCCTCAAGTTTAATCCTTTGGCGAGATAATCTTGAGCAAGGGTCTTTGATTTTATTAATCCAAACGAGTGGGTTGTGATCGGTTTCAATGATAAAATGTTGGCCATAAAGATATGGGCGGAAGTGTTTACAAGAATCTACCATGGCAAGTAATTCTTTTTCGATTGTGGAGTAGTTCTGCTCTGCAGTATTTAGTGTGCGAGAGTAGTAGGCGATTGGCTGATTATTCTGAGATAACACTGATCCAATAGCGACATTAGATGCATCAGTGGTCAATACAAATGGTTTAGAAAAGTCGGAATATTGGAGAATCGGGGCGTTGGTTAGTAACTGTTTACATTTTTCAAAACATTCTAAAAATTCTGGATTAGTGGGGTCAATGATTGCATCTTTTCGTGTGCATCTTGTGAATGGAGAGGTGATCTTTGCAAAGTTTTTACAAAAACGCCTGTAGAAGCCAATGAGACCTAAAAAGGATTTTATTTCTTTGACAGTCTTGGGTAGAGGGTATTTTTGGATAGCTTCGATCTTACTGGGGTTTGGTTTTATACCTTCGGGAGTAACTATGTGACCTAGGAAGGCAACTTCTTTAGTCAGAAATTCAGATTTATCTAGTTGGACCTTGAGATTGTTTTTTCGAAATGTGTCAAAGATTGTGGAGATGTGGACCAAGTGATCTTGTAAAGATTTTGAGAAGACTATAACGTCATCCATATAAACAAAGCAAAATTTGTGTAGGAAGGGTCTTAAGATGTTGTCCATTAATCTTTCGAAAGTGGCAGGACTATTCTTTAGTCCAAAAGGCATTCGTAAAAATTCGAAGTGGCCGTGGGGTACTGAAAATGCTGTTTTATGAATAGAGTTTGGGTGAACTTCTATTTGGTGGAAGCCTTGAGCGAGATCTAGGGTAGTGAAGTATGTAGCTTTTCCGAGATTGTCAAGGATTTCATCAATTTTTGGTAAAGGATACTTATCTCCAATAGTATTCTCATTGAGTTTTCTATAATCAATCACCATACGGAATTTCCGTTTTCCTGAGGCGTCAGGTTTCTTGGGAACAATTCATACAGGTGCTGAGTATGGCGAAATTGAATTTCGGATTATCTTGTTGTCCAAAAGTTTGTTTACTTGTCGAGTGATCTCTTCTTGCATAGATTTTGGATGTCTGTAGCCTCTAACATTAATGGGTGATTCGTCCTTGGTTTTTATTTCGTGTTTCACAGCAGATGTGAAAGTTAAATTCTTTGAATCATCGTAAAAAATATCTTTGTATTTTTTACAAAGTTTTATGATTTTACTTCTTTCTTCTTCCTTTAGGTGTTCTGTTCTTATTGCTGGTTCGTGAAATTCGGTCGGAGGAGTTGAAATTTCATAAATGTCTAGAGTTTCGACGTGTAAAGTGTCTAATTGCATAGGTTTTTGGAGTATAATGTTTTCTAAAAATCCGTCACTTACATTGTGGATTGAGTTAGGTATTTGTAAATTTGCAATTTCTGTGGCGTGAATAAAGACTTGTCCTCGTTGTATGTCAACGGGTATTTTATTGTATAAAGTATAGAAATTAATTTCGACATTGTGAGTGGTTAAGTTTAGTATTTTAGTTTTATAATTAATTACGGCTTTAAAACGTTCAAGCTCAGAGTTTCCTAAAAGAATATCGAAATCTTCGCTCCAATCAGCGATTCGAGCATTTATGGGTTCGTAAATATTATAGACATGTAGTAGAGGTGTTTTTATGTTTAGTAAATAATTTTGGGTTGTTTTCATGGATGTCAGTGTGAAGGGTTTTTCGTAAATATGTGAGGGATCAAAATATTTTAAAACTTTTGGTGAGACAACTGTGTGGGTGCCACCAGTGTCGATTAGTACTTTAATATTTGAATCAGGTAAGAAGAAGAACGGTAGTCGGGGGTTAGCTTGGAGATTACTTAGATCGATATTGGTGGAGGATCTTTGTCTGTTGGATCCTCGAGAAAATCCTGAGAAGTTTCTTCAATTAATTCTTGGGGATAGTCATTGTCATTAACTTCGAAATATTCAGGGGCGTATTCGAAATTTTCAGGGGTGTATTCGAAATTTTCATCTGAGTTTGCATTAATGTTAAAATGATGCGTACGTCTAATAGTGGACGCATCCAAATCCATGGGTTCATTTCTTGTGGCGATAGTCTGTACCTGAGTCATTGGGGTAGCATGATATCTTTCAGGTTGGGGATTTCGGATTTGTCTATTGAAACTGTTATTATTTTGTGGATTATTTCTAAAAGAATTAAAATTAGAGTTAGGAGTTGCATTGGCGTTTGGCCTAGTAGCAAAATTTGTATTCTGATGGGCATTGTTTCTTGATGTTAAGTTAGAATTCGCTTGAGAAAAGTTTTGTCTCGGATTAGAGTTGAAGTTTGGTTGTCTCTGATAAGAGTTGAAGTTTAGTTGTCTCTGATAAGAGTTGAAGTTTGGTTGTCTCGGATCAAAGTTAGAGTTTGGTTGAAAAACATTTCTTGTGGGATTTGGGTTATTGTTAAAAAATGTCTGGTTTGTATTAGCAGGTTTTTGTTTTGGTAAAAATGGTTTGTTATTTTGTTGCGTCTTTAAATAATTCATATATTTCTGTTGAGATTTGTGATTGTCATAAACTATACATTTTTGGAGCGCTTGTTCAAGCGAAGTTATTGTAAAATGCGACAAATATTCGGCATATGGTTCATTAATACCTGTGCAAAATGTTTTTAAGGCTATATCTTTAAAATAGGGAGTCTTAAAATTAACAGTTTCAACGTTATCATTTAGAGTTGTATGCTGTAATAAATCGTTTAAATTTCTTGTAATTCTCTGGTGGTATTGATCATAAGATTCGTGATTTTTCTGGACAGTCGTTGAAAGTTGAGTAACTAAGATATCTTCGGAGCGTCTGTCTCCGTACTTAGCTAAAAGCGCTGGCCTTACTTCAGCCCAAGCTGTTTTGTTTGAATAATTAAGAAAATCCCGCGGTTCGCCTTTGATACGAGCAATAATGTTAGAGTTTAAGATAAATTCTTGCGAAGCTGTAAGCTGTTGGCCTACCAGGAATGTAATCAAGTTATCGACCGATTTTAAAAAGGTAGATAAATTATCTCCGGTGGAAAATTCCGGCAATGTAGCACATAGGCTAGTAATATCGGCATTTAGAAACGGTATTTCAACTTCTGTGATAATAATAGTAGGGATTTGTTGAGTAAAATCGGGATCGGCGTTAATACGGGCGTTAGAATCAATTTCAGTATTCAATGTGAGATTTTCAAGCAAAGTATTTAAATTATTAACAGAGTCTTGCAATATATCAATGAAAGTGCTCATAAATCAAAAATAGGAATGAAAAGGAAAATGTACTTACAGTAGGATGATCTGTTGGGATGTCCTGCACATAATCTTTTTTTTTCCGGTTCGGATTTCTCGTCTAACAACTTCGTTGACCAAGGAAACTGCTTATGTTTCTTGTACGAGCTGTATCCTGTTCGCAGCGCCAGATAAATTTACGCACTTTCAAAATATCTTTTAAAAAAGATTTTATTTTTAAAATAGTACAACTAAGTTTTTACGTCAAAAATTAAACAATAAAAATTCTTAATTACAAAATGAAACGCATTGATCAGAGAATGATAATGGAATAATTAAAATATAAAATTGAAAAATCAAGTTTATTGTAACTTGGTTTGCAATTGCTGAGCTTGCTATTCCTTGGAGTTCAACGAACAATAATGTTAATAGTCTGGGAGCTAATGGTTACATTTCTATATCAATACTTAGAAAATATACGAATGAAATTACCTCTTCAGTACTATAATTTTTCAACCAATAGTTTCCAAGCTATTTGAAAACAATTTGATTGTGTTATTCTAAAAGGGAAAGTAAGTAACACCAAAAATTTGACTTCAATAACAAGAATGAAAGAAAATAGTTAAATTGGTAAAAATTATATTTTTTTTTAAAACAACAGAAGTTTGGATTTAAACTATATAAAATACAGGCAAAACTTCTAGAGCTAGTGTAATTGGCCATATTCATCTGCCATTCAAAATACTCGATCATTATCCTCTGGCCTATTTATCTGACTATGATTTCATTTATTATTAGGATTAACAAACCATAAATGCAACTGGATAAACTATTGACTGTCTAATTGGCTATGCCAAAGCCATTATACAATAAAAAAACTTGATAAACCATACATTTTACTAAATTAATATTTTTGCCGAACCAGTGTTTGTAAATTAAAGTAGTCATTCAACTTTTAGATCTAATTGAAGAATACTTGTACTTTTTACTTTGCTCTTAATATCAAAGTAATTACTAAGTCCTTACCCATTGTGGAAAGGTTCCTGCCAATCTTGCTGATGATTACATATTTAAAAATAAATAATTCTAATGTTTGCTTATTTGGAATCAGCATAAGGTCCAATAGTTGATCAAAATATTTTTGTAGTGCTATTATTCAGTCGGTAGGTGTTGCTTTATCGGTGTTATTTATTTACTATTTAATAGCAACTTAATTAAGCTTCATTTATTAGTTCTCGAAATAGTTTTAAAATTTATTTTTATGTAAATTTCTAAATATTTTTTTTATTATCAATAAATCTTAAATATTTATTCCTCTGTTTTAATAATACCATTATGTAAAACCCCATTAAACCCAAATTGAAATCTCATATGAAATAATTTTTTTCGCCATCCATTCACCAACTAAATTTTTAAATAGAATAAGTAAATCTAATCTGAACTGTTTAAATGCCTAAACAAATAACGACAAATAAAAAAATAACAACAATAATTGTGTTTTTAGTGTTAGTGTTAAAAGACTGTAAATTAATTAATATAAACATTTCAATACATCAAACTCTACAAACCGTTGTTAACGATTCAATAAGAACAATAATTGGAATGAAAGAATTGTATTTCGGTATAGCCACTGCTCTGCCGTGCGTAGAGCAGTGGCTATACCGTTCTGAGGAGACCTAAA
Organism: Diabrotica undecimpunctata; assembly: GCF_040954645.1. NCBI lineage: Eukaryota > Metazoa > Arthropoda > Insecta > Coleoptera > Chrysomelidae > Diabrotica > Diabrotica undecimpunctata. The sequence goes on from NC_092808.1 coordinate 67,253,009, forward strand.
GAGGTCGAAATACGTATAAGCGGCTGTCGCTGCCCTGTATCGAAACAAAAATCTAATACCGCCATTATGTGAAAAATAAATAAATACCAAAATAATATTCCTTAGAATATTAAAGAAATACCAAGCTGGACGATCATGAGGGTAGGAAGAGAAGTCTAATTCTCTTCCAAGGTTTCGAATATGAAAGACTAGTTATTTAACATAAGTGTAGGTATTCCCCAACCAGAGGTCTTATCTAGCTTAGACTCGAAAACCGAATAGGCCTTCTGAAAAAGTGCACCGTCTTTTATCCCATTTTCGTGGCCTTGGTGAGTGTTAAAAGTGGGCGTGACCGCTAACTCGCCAATCAGAAAATAGGATAACGTCAGGGACCAATCAGAAGGCCAGAGGGTGAGAAATGCGCAGATCTGGTTGGATCAGGTATTAGTCAGTTTCACGCTGTCTACGTGGCAGATTTGACGACATCCCCCCCCTTTTCGTGACTGGTTAGTTGGAGAATACTTGTTTATTTTATTGAAAAAGTCATTTTTACAATTTAGTAAACATAGAGAAAAAACCTAGGTTTTTACAAATTTATAAGTATAGTAAAAAGTGTTAAAAGCGAATCTTTCGACTTGGAATGTGTGGAGATCAGTTCCTTTATTGTCCTTGTCGGAAGATGTACAAAAAAACGTTGAAAACCTTTAAAAATATTTAAAGAGAAAAAAAAGGTTCAAAAGTGTTTTTGATAGAGAAAAAAAAAAGTCTTTTAACTGGCACTATTGGACGTTGTCGTCTTCTGCTGCGTCGTTGGCGGCGTCGTTGACTACGTATCGTGGCAGTGGGGCTGGTCGGATGTCGTCGACGTGGATTAATCTGTCTACATCCTGGTCTCTATAAACCTCGTACGTATGGTCTCCGGCTGCTCTCAAGACGGTATGTGGTTCTGTCCATGTCTCGCCAAAGTTTCCTTTGATGTGGTTTCGGACCTGGGAGGTACGTACGAGGTTGTCGGGCGTCAGGGTTGTCAGGGAACAGGTTCCGGGCGTAGATGGTCGCTCGTTGGATGGCTCGGTTGACTCGTTGTTCCCGTGTTTCCTGTTGGTGGACCTCATGCTCCGTCTCCTGGGAACGTCTCGGGCGGTATCCAAGGAGTAGTTCGGCTGGAGTTTGGTCCGTGGCATTGTTTTTTCTGGTTCGGAGGCTGAATAACAATGTCCGCGACGTAGGTGTCCCATCGTGGATCCTCGTTCGACGTCACTCTAGCCCTCAGACCTTTCTTGAGTTCTTGTACTCGTCGTTCTACAGGGTTTGCTCTTTGGTGATAGATGGGGCTCTTCTCACCTTCGATGTTATGTTTCCGCAGAAATCTCTCCCAGGCATCTGTGCGGAACTGGACGGCGTTGTCTGTAATTATGGTCGAAGGTCTGCCCCATCTATTGCAAACTTCTTCCTGTAGAAAGCTGATAATTTGTCTGCTCTTGGCGGCGGGTGTGCATCTGTATTCCAGCCAATTGCTCAGGCAGTCGGTGGCTAGCAGGATGTACTTGTTTTTGGTGCCTCTGGCTGTAGGGTAAGGTCCGAGGATGTCGAACGAGACTCGTTCCCATGGGGCGGTTGGGCTTCGTGGGACTATGGGGGCTTTAGGCTGTCGTTTAACTGCTTTCGTGATGGCACAGGTAATGCAGGTTCTGACGTCTTTGATGACGTCCTTCGACAGCGTGGGCCAGTAGTAGACCTCTCGGATGGCTCTCGTGGTCTCTTCTTGGCCGGGGTGGTTGGCTTCGTCGCTATCGTGATAGACTTTCATGATCTCTGGACGGAAGCCGGTGGGGACTAGCAGTCGGAGTTTGTCTTGGTCCTTGTAGAAGGCCGCTTCATTCTGTGAACTCCTCGACGAGGCTTCTTTCGATGTCGTCTCGAGGTCCTCGTCTGGAGATTCTGTGCCATCGCTTGATGAATCGTTTCATGCCGGGGTGGACTTGGTGGTCCCTCTGGATTCTTGTCTGTAGGGGCATGTCTGCGAGATCGTCAAGGATGGGATGGGCTGATTGCTCTTCGTCGTCGTCTAGGAGGCACAGCAGGGGGAAGTCGTCGTCTTGTGAGTCCATGGTTTGAGGCCAGGCGAGGCGTTCTACTTCGGCGTCGGAGTCGTGGTGTGGTCTCTCGTCTTGGGCCGGATTGCGGGACAAATGGTCGGGTAGCTGGTTGTCCTTGGCAGGGTTGTGAACTTTTGGTCTTGGATGAAATGTTTAAACTTTTTCAGGGCCCAAACCACTGCGAGGCACTCCTTCTCGTTGATGTGGTATCTACGTTCTGCTGGTCTCAGTTTTGTCGAGCTGTAGGCAACAATTTTTCTGTTGTTGGCGGGACCTTGAAACAATACTGCGCCCATTCCAATTTCGGAGGCGTCGGTTTGTAGATTAAAAGGTTGGCTGGCATCAGGCCGTTTTAACTCTAGGTTGCCGGAGATTGCGTTTTTAATTTCGTTAAACGCTTGGTCTGCTTGGCTGTTCCATTTAAACTTTTTGTTGCCGGGTGTCAGGTCTGTTAGTGGGGTGACCATCGTGGCGAAGTTTGGTATAAAATCTCGGAGCCAACTTGCGGTTCCGATGAAACTCCTGGCTTGTTTCAAGGTCCTCGGAGTGGAGAATCCTCTGATTTTCTCGCAGTGTTTCTGTAGTGATTGGGTATTATCGGATGTGATCTTATGGCCTAGGTACTCAAGCTCGTTCGCTGCAAACTTGCACTTCTTCAGGGAAACCCATAGGCCATGAGTTCGTAGTCGTTCCAAGACCAGTTGGAGGTGTCTCTGGTGCTCGTCCCAGTCATTAGAGAAGATGATGATGTCGTCCATGTAGACTTTGACGAAGACATCAACGTATCCGACAAGGACTGTCGTGACCAGCTTCTGGAAGGCAGCGGGACCGTTCTTCAAACCAAAAGGCATCACTGTGAATTCAAACGCCGATCCGTCGGGTAGGCTGAAAGCAGTCTTGGGCTTGGACTCCTCGGCGAGCGGTATCTGCCAGAAACCACTTTTTAGGTCGAGGGTTGAGAAGATTGTTGCTGTACCCAGTTCTTTGATGCTGTCATGGATCGGTGTCATGTTTGAAACTTCGTCCACGGTGATGCTGTTGATTTTTCTGTAGTCGACACAGAATCTCGGCGTACCATCCTTCTTGGTCACGATGACGACGGGGCTGTTGTAGGGGCTTTTGCTTGGTCGGATTACTCCAGCGGATAACATTTCTTGGACCTCTTGAAACATTATCCGCTTTTTCTCTTGGGAGTACTTGTATGGCCTGACGTTGATTGGTCTCTCGTCGGTCAGGTCGATCCGCATGGTCACGGCTTTCGTGGTCGGCTGGCGGATTCTATCGTCGAAGACGTCGCTGTAGTCTTAAATCGTCTCTTGGATAGTGTGGAAGGTGGGATCTGACGACATTCAAAAGATTCGTGAGTACTGGAATAAATATAGTTCCAGTGATAGACAACCCACGAGAAAGAGAAGACAGAGTCCTAGAGTTGGAAAACATCATCCAACAAGCACTCAGTAACAGCACTACAGAAGAGGAAGTAGAAATGCACACGGGAAGATTTAAGGATATACCGCAAGAAATAAAAGATTTGATAAAGGAAAAGAACAGAGCAAAGCAGACAGCAAGAAGGACAAGGAACCAGGCGGACAAAAATAGAGGAAATAGGTTAAACAGAGAGGTCAAAACAGCACTACAACAACACCATAGTGAAAGCTGGGAAAACAACATAAGAGATATGGAGGAACAAGGACCAAATATGCAAAATATTTGGAGGCTTCAGAGAATACTGAGAATTGACAGAAAGCCAATCCCTCCATTACATGGAGAAAACGGAATAGTCTACACTACAATGGAAAAAGCAGAGGTAATGAGGAGTACTCTTGAGAGAGAGTATACATTAAATTACCACCCAGACGAGGACATCGACTTCATAAAATAAGTCGAAAGACAAACAGAAAGACCCGAAAATCCAAACGAAATCATCCCTCCTACAACTCCAAACATTTTATCTACTCTTGCTGTTAAAGTGTCACTTTATCTACCCTTGCGGTTAAAGTGAAACTTTATCTACTCAAAACAGTTGTTATAGCAACACTTTAACATTAGCTATGGAAAAAAACCTGTTTTATTTTCATTTACATTTTTGATTTTGTTATTGACATGTTTGGTCTATTTTTTTAATGTGTTGATATTTTAATATTGACTTTTACTTGGCTGAACGTTCTACCGTATTAGAAATAAAAGTTGTTAATCAGTAGAAATTATTTATTTATTACTCTTATATTCTACCTTTATTTTGCAAAATAATAAGAAAATTTTGACAGAAATTTAGTGAGAGAAATAAGGTAAGTGAGTTTGCTTTTTTAACTATATAAGCATATGAGTTTTAAAGAGAGGTCAAACTTAATTGTCATTTTTTGTATCTTATTTTTTTTCAACCAATCTTTTCATATTTCAAGTATTAAGTTTTCCTTGTCTCTCGAAAAAGGCGCCTTTTCTTTTCTACTTTCTTTTTATAGCAAATTTAGTCTATTTCCATTAGTACGTTTTAATTAATTTATCTTTATCCAAATATACTCCATGATAGGTCTATAGACCCACATCCCAAAAGCTCGCCGTTGTGTCGTTCAAAACACCTGAGCGAAGTCAACGAGTAAATACCTGGCTTATTTTATTGGTTAGTCGATAAATAATCTAATATGTGGTAAGCCATTTCTGATCATACTTGTTTATTATTTTGGCATCCAAAATAATAAATTTCAAATTAGGGCATTATCAATATAAACAGATCAACCTAGCTTCGATGCAGTAACCAAAACCACACAAAAAAATCTATAACAGCAACTGTGTCAAAGTAGAACTTAGGCTATTGTTATAAACGCTATCACGTAGTGCTATTTAATTACATCAAACCTACATTTCTAACCTAAGTTAATGTTCTAAAAATTTATTCTATTTGTGTTAGAAATCAAATAATATCTATTCGCACACTTATTACACCTACAAAGAGACTACCGTGTACGCTTCAATCCTGAATACACTCATAAAGCAATTACTTAAAAATTAATTTGGGTTGCAACTTGCTTCCCCTATCTGTTCTATCCGGTGTATTTTACCGGTAGACGAATTAGCCCACATTTTCAGTTTTCGAAACTCTATCTATGTAATACCAGATAAAGAAAATTTGAGTTAAATATTTAAATTGTAATATCACATGAAAATACAAATTATAGTATCTTAATTACTTCGGACAAACTTGAATGCTTTTTATGTAAATAATCTGAATACACTGGAGACTCCTGTCCTAACCCCTTTAAAAATATCTAGTAATTCCTATCTAAATAAAATTTCTATCCAAATCCCACGTGATCCTCCATCTAGGATATGAATAGTTTTTAACACCAATATTTTTCACTTCAAACTCTGACATCAAAAGAACTCATTTCACTGACACAGGTCTTTACTTTACTCACCTTCACGACGGTTCGGGACCCCGAGGTCCTGTACATGAAATGATCTAAAATTTTTGTAAAAATCTTTCTTGACTTTCCCAATATTCGAAACGCGTATTTTCACTATTAGTCAACCGATGTCGATAGTTCAAAGAGCGCCTTGTGTAGAATTTTGCGGCAAATCTCATAGTAACCGAAAGGAAGTTCGTGACCCGGGCGACCCTAGCCGTAATATAATAATAATTTTGATCGTAACACGGTACGTACCGCGGAGGTCTTCCGAGCCATTATTACCTATAGATTTATTTATAGTTTTTACACAAAACTACACTAATATTTTAACAAAAACACATTAAAATTACTATAAAGTTTTGGTTTATTTTGCAATCTAAACCATTTTAGACACAGATATTTTTCCATTGTTTCATAATTGAATACTACATGATTCTATTTGTAAGACACAAGGTAGAATCTATATAAAATATAGATGTATGTATGTGAAGATGATTTGCATTATAAAATAAACTTTTAATTGTTTATTTCATTGCACTGTGCCTTTTATACAAATATGATATTTGTTCCAGTATTTCACAAATGGACAGAAAAGCGACCAAAATATTAAAACTAGCTCTTCAAACTGAAAAAGAAAACCAATATTCTCAATCAAAAGTCATTGTACATAAACTAGTAGATTATGACGAGTCACCTGCATGTTTAGTTTTTTTCGGAAGAATCTGGTAATAATCCATTACAAGAGCAAAATGGAAATTATTTTGGAATGGTTGCAAGAGTTACTCATGAAGAAACAGTAAATCAAGACAATTTTATTAGGTAAGATGTATTGGAAGAAGAAATTGAATAGGACTCCTCTGAGAATACTACTATGTGTGAAAGAACTAATATCGAAGTATCAAGTGACAATGATGATGAGCCATTTTCTAGTGACGATTCTATAATAGATAGAAACTACATGCCGTCTTCTGAAGAAGAGTCAATTTCTGAAGCAGAATCAGTTTTATTTTCTGCTTCAGATGCAGGGGATCAAGATAATCAATACTCTGACCAAAATGTCACTAACATTCTTCGAAGTCAACAATGTAACCTATGGGGGCTATTTTTCCGAATTTTGACCCGTTTGTAACAAATTGTACATAAAAGTTAAATGTTAATATGGAAAATATCAAAGAACCGCTAGACGCTTACATGCTTTTTTTTAAGCGACGATGTTTTGGAACTGATTATTAGAGAAACTAATATGTCCTTACGCAATTCAAAAATTAGATACTTCCAAGAAAAGTAAGAAAGGAGTTGAATGGAATAATAGCGATAAAAATGAAATTTTAATATTTTTTTGCAATAATTTTAACAATAGGCTCAGTTCCTTTGCCAACACTTAGTGCTTATTGGAGTAAAGACGAAATGTTTCATAATGCATTTGTAAGTTCCATCATGCCCCGTGATAGATTTTTAACATTGCTCAAATATCTACATTTTTCCGATAACACCGTTGCTAGTGAAACTAGGCTCTACAAAGTAACACCATTGCTTGATATACTGCTGGAAAACTTTAAGTCTGTCTTGACACCTGGCCCAGAGATTATAATAGATGAAAGCATGATTCCTTGGAGAGGCAGATTGTTATTCAAACAGTACATTCCGAATAAAACACATAAATTTGGCATCAAACTATACAAATTATGTACAATAGATGGTTATACGCACAATATAATAGCTTATGCAGGTAAAAACTATGATACGGTTAATATTAGCAGTAAGAGTCATTCAGAAGACATTGTACTAAAATTAATTTTAAGTTTAGACCAGAAGGAGCGCAGAACATTATACGCTGATAATTTTTATTCCAGCATTTCTTTAGTGAAGGAATTGTATCAAAGAAATATCAAATATTGCGGAACACTCCGATCTAATGGAAAATGAATTCCAAAATCTTTTGAAAGAAAGATGAAGAAATCTGAGTTGTATGGAGAAGAAGGTGGGAATTTAAGAATAATAAAGTGGATAGATAAGAAACCAGTTTTGATGATCACATCTTATGTCACACATGAAGCGATCCTTGTAGAAACTGGTAAAAAAGATAGAAAAGGTAATGAAATAAAAAAACCAAAATGTATTATTGATTACAATAAAGCTAAAAAATATGTGGATATAGGTGATCAAATATCCGCCTATTTTACGGTTTTCAGGGAATCAATAAAATGGTATCGAAAGCTTTGTTTCGAGTTGCTTTTTGGAACGTGTGTTGTACAACACACATACTACAACATAATTGTAGACATTTATTTCACATATTAGAATTTTAAGAATATTTGTTTATATGGAAAAAACAACGTTTAAAAAACGGCACTATTCGGGACGCCGGAGACCCGAATCGTGTATGAATAAAATCTTGATACAGGACGCCCGTGGCCCGAATCGTATTTTAATAGTTTCAGTGGAAATACCACCCATCGTGAATGTGTTAATCACCAAACTTACTTTAGCCGCCCAAACTTAAACTCTAAAAATATAGTACCTACCACAGCCTTCACATCTCCTAAATCCGCTTCCAAAAATAAAACGAAAACTGATGATAAGGAAATTGGTAAGAACCCCTCTGCTCAATCAAGAATTAAAAAATTAATTTGTGCAAATCCAGAAAAAAATTCGATATGAACTAAAAATCCCGACCTAAATTCTTTAGTAGTCATCATTTATTTATTCTAAGTAAGTAGGTTTAAATTAAAAACTGCATGAAAAGTAACTAACAAAATAGAGACATTAAATGAGAAGTAAAAAATTAAAAGAACGTCAGTCAATAAAAAATTCGTGAAAATTGTCAAAATTTACAAGTCATAAATGCTCTTTAATTAATAATATTATAGAATCATCTGTTTAAATTTTTATGACACATCCCGTTTTTAAATTTCACATAATAAATTAATTGGATTATTTTAATAAAATATTCTTCTTCTTCTTCCTACTTTATAAATAGGCAAAATGCCTGTTTTACTTCGGTTTTTAGCCTCAATTGACGTTGTCTGACCATCTTTTCCTCGGTCGTCCCAATGATCTTCTTCCATTTGGCGATTTGTCTCTTGCTATTCGTACTATTCTATTTTCTGTCATTCTTTCGATGTGTTGATTCCATTCCACTTTTCTTCTTTTGGTCCACGCGTTTATTTCCTCCATACCACATCTCGCTCGTATTTCCTCACTTCTTACTCTGTCTCTTAGAGTTTGGTTTGTTATTTTTCGTAAGACTTTCATTTTTGTTGTTTCCAGTAGTCTTTGTGTTTTCGCCGTATCTGCTCTTGTTTCCGCTGTGTACGTCATTATCGGTCTTATTGTTGATTTATATATCCTGGTTTTCGTTTGCGTTGTGAGGTATTTGTTTCTCCAGATTGTGTTGTTGAGACATCCTGCTGCTCTGTTTGCCATGTTCACTTGTTTTTGCACTTCTTCTTCCACTTTTCCGTATCTTGACAGTTTTATTCTCAAGTATTCAGTTTCCATCACTTGTTCTATTATTTTGTTATTTATTGTTATTAATAAAATATAATATCTTTAAAATATAAATAATAAAAATTGCTTTATTTATTTTTAAAAACAATATTTAAATTTTAAAAATACAAAAAACATACTATGAAGCTTCGCGCTAGTCTACAGTAACGCTTACTGCATCTTTTTTAACATTAATTATAGTTTATAATAATATTTTCACATAGCTTAGCAGTATCCAAATTACGATTTGATATCGATATTAAATGTAAAACCAAATGGACGTAATACTGAAAACTTACTGTGTCCGGTTAATATCGGAATTTTTCATTTCTATTTCATTCAATTATCATTTCTATAATATTTCTAATAATACCAGAATATCCAATGTAATTAGATAGTTTGGAGAAAACAAAAACTTGAACATGTAGTAGAAGTAGAGATAATGAGTATGTAAGGGGAATAGATATCCATCGGAGAAATCTATTACTCTATGTGACACACCTCGAAGATACCGAGGTTCCGAGCTATAGAGATGAGTCAAATTAAATTGGTTAATATCAAATATTTTTTATTAAATTAACACAATACTTTATTATCGTAATAATATTTATGTGTAGGTCGATATATTAGTTATCTTCTTAATATTCTATAAGAAAAACTAAAATTAGTACAGAATTTTACTTGTTTTTTATTTACTGTAAATCATGTGTTTATGTTTGGGGAAACAATGCGTCAAACCTCCTCGTTATTAATCAATAGTTACAATTGAAAAGTAAAGAAAATAAAACAGGAAACAACCGACTGAATGTCTCCTCACGATATCCACCTTCGCCTAATCTTCGAGATTTTTGTTTTCGTTGAAATTACATTGTGTTAAAGGTAGGTATTATCTTCATTCCATTTCTTCCCTAGAGCGTGGTGCTTGACCGTCTCGCCCACTGCGATTCAAAAGTATAAAACAAAAGCATGACTCACTTCCAGTCACAGTGTGGACTTTACACTTCCTAAAATCGCTCCATGTAACAGAGCAGAGAAACATGAATGAAATAGTTCGTTTCGGTGTAAGTATTCTAAAAAAAAAACAAAAAATAAGCTAATATTCAATTTCAATAGAAGTGGTACTTTGCCGCTCTAAAGATCATTTGCATGAAGAGTTGAGGAAGTAAAAATTATTCAGTTGGCAAGGAGCAGCTACAAAAAACCTTTACCTAAAAATAAATTATAATAAGCAAAAACAACAAGAATAAAATTGAAAAGTTGATAAGATGGTTCTTAATATCATTGCACAAATTTAGTACCCGAAATTTAATCCATGTACTAAATAACAGAATATATATACAGAGTCGAAAAATGCAACACTCATATTTTACAAACATAAATGCTTTTAATTTTTCTTTTAATAATAATGAATATTAAAGCTTAAACGTTAAATAAATTTAAATATATTTAAAAAGGAATATTATTTCTAGTATGTCTAATGTACGAGGGCCATAAAGGTAATAAAAAAGCAGACGGAAAACAGCCAAACACGGTTTATCAATGCATTTCGTTGGCCCGGAACCCTACTACGCCGTTGCAAAGGCAGTAACAAGAACGGCTAAAAGGAAGTGGGTAGCTCACAAATCTCTGTAAGAATGGAGGAATTCATCAGGACTAAGATAGACAAAGCAGTTCATCAGAACATTCGCCAAAATTTACGGCAGACCTAATTAGCAAAGACAGTCAAAGTCACACTAGGTCTGCTAACAGGACACCGTAAGCTGAACAGGCAATTGCAGCTGATGAAATTGGCAGATAATGACCTATAGAGATCCTGTCATATAGAAAAAGAAACAGCACAGTTTATGTCAGTATGACAGACTAGCAAATCTGCGATTCTTTGCATTAGGCGAAGATAAGCCATCGACAAAGAGCTACATGAAAGGTTCAGTCTTGAAGTTATTAGACCTTTTAAAAACGATCAAGCCAGGCGATATAATCTAGGACCAAAGAACCATAATATATCTGAAAAGGTCGCAGTAAAATAGGTCAAAAGATACCTCATTGAATCTGTCTATCTATGATTGTTATCGTCATCGCCTGTTTCTAATAACCACGTTTTCATTTTTTTTAGTGTTTTTTGTAATATCTGAGTTGCTTTGTTTGGGGTATTCCTTTGCTATATACGGAAAATCAGCATAAAAATTCCTATACATGGAAGTGAGATATGATATAATACATTGTTTATTGTCATTAGAAATTAAAGTAAGCTTAACACCGCTTCTTGTGGAATCCCATTATCGAGAGATTTTAATATTGATATAATATCAATGGTATTTGCTTGGATTTCCTGCTCATGAATTTTCTAATAAGTTTTTTGTGAATGTTAAAAAGTTAACATATAATTACCAATTTTACATGGTTTTTAAAATGTGTTTTGCATATAAAACTTTCTAACTTTCATATAAAACTTTCTAAATCATTATTGCTTAGAAGCTATTTTCTTGTGACATTTTATTATTATTTACTACCTTTAATGAAAATTAACCATAATTTCAGTTGAAAATACGTTTATTTTGAGGTATCTACTTTAAATTTGGAAATCGTTTTCAAAATACGAATTAAACATATTATTCTGTTTGATTGATTGATAATATAAAAAATCTTTTAATAATTTCATTTTATTTACCTCATCCATACTGACAATTCAGACTTTCTATATATATATATATATATATATATATATATATATATATATATATATATATATATATATATATATATATATATACATATATATATATATATATATATATATATATATATATATATATATATATATATATATATATATATATATACAAAACTCAAATATTTGGGTGTGCAGCGGAATATAGGACAAAGAAGTACTCTTTTTAGTTAACCAAGCTTTCGCAAATCTTTATTTGCATCATCAGGGTGCTACAATAAACAAAATTAGTACAAAATACAGAAAAGAATTATTTTGCATCTTACACTAATTGAGGTTAGTTGTCGTGATGTTTATTAAATGAAATGAGCAACTCATTTGACCCCTACAAATGATGGCGAAAACTATCCAAAATTGTTTTTAAAAAAAACGTTCTTTAACAAATACATATTTAAAACACTTTAAAACACATATACAAGAACACTCAAATAAAATTATGTTAAAATAATTACAAAACATGTCATAATATAAAATTTAGGTTATAAACATTCTTATCAGAAACAAAAGAATTGGTTGTGAATTCGTTACTGCCAACTTAAAACGATAGAACGTTAGATCTTAATGATAACAATGTAAAGGTAATAGTATACCTGATAGACGCTGAACTTCTTGAAACAGAAAAGGTAAAAAGACTTATATTAGAAGAAGTAGGAGAGGTACTGTATATCTCATATATAATGAAACTTATATTGTTGATGATGATTTGTCTGTATTAGTAGATTCGTGTTTATCCAAAGTTAACAATAATGAATATAGGTTGCTTAAATTATTGGTATCTGTCTTTTTGTTAATAGTTTCTTTTTCTTGAAAAATTAAAGCCATCTCGAGAAACAATCTTTTTAAATAATTGCTCTCCGTGGATAGGATTTTTACATTTGGAAAATCGAAAGAGTGCCCTGTTGTGTTAGCATGTGTGGCTAGAGAACATCTATCAGGGTGTAACCTAATGTCACTCTTGTGAAGAGTCAAGCGGCTAGAAACTTTTTGGGAGGTGTGACCTATATAAGAACCTTCACAGCCCAAACAATTAAGTTTGTAGACAACATCACTTTTATCTAAGTTTGGTACTTTATCTTTCAATGACTTGTACAAAGATCCCACAACTAGAGTGCTTTTATAAGCAATTTTTACATTTGGTAGGTATTGAGCAAAAATTCTGGTCAATTTGGGAGAGACGTCCTTAATAAATGGAAGTGATACAAAAGATATATTAGGAATATTGTTAGTCAGTGAGTGGGAATCAGAGCTAACTTTCATAGCAACTGCATTTTGGGGAGGGTTTACTTGTGTGTTGAGTATAACAGAGGATATGTTAAAGATGATTTTCCTGAGTAAGGATTCGCGGTAAGAATTATCTAGGAACAACTGTAAAAGGATGTTGAGATTCTTTTTTCTAAAAACAGGGTCAGCTAGTTTACAAACTCGTGTGGTCATTTGTTTGACTAGATTAATTTTCATGCTTGACTTGTGGTAAGAGTGGTAGTTGAGATATCTTCCAGAGTTACACTTTTTTCTATACCAATCAATTGTAATGATGTTATCCAGTTCTCTAATAAACATTGTGTCGAGAAAAGGAACAGATTGGTTTTGATCCTCTTTTTCAAGAGTAAATTGAATGTGGGAGTCGTAGCTATTGAAAATTTCTAAGAGCTCAAATTCTAAACCTTGTGGGCACGACATAATAATGTCATCCACATACTTTTTAATAAAAGGAACATTGAAAGGAACAACCTGAAGAATAATATCCAACAGATCATCCATTACATATGTAGCTAGAATTGGAGAGATACTGGCTCCCATAGGAGTGCCAAAGGTTTGTTTATAATATTTGTTATTGAAAGAGAAGCAAGTGGAATTAAACAAGAACTCTATCATCTCAATAAACATATCGTAATCGATGCTACATACTTGTGAAATTTTATTCCAGTGTTTATGAATAGATCGGAGAACGGCATTTAAATAAACATTACTGAAGAAGGAGACCACATCTAGACTAACGAGAACATAATTATGTGGTAATACAGTTCTGTTAAATAACTCAACAACTAGGAAAGAATCTCTGATGTAGTAGTCATTATTTGAATCATAAGCTTTGGTCAAAATATTGGTGAGAAAGCCTGCAATATGTTCAGTTGGTGAGCCTATGGAGGAAACTATAGGTCTCATAGTTAAGCTAGGTTTATGGATTTTAGGGAGGGTGTAGAATTTTGCAACGACACTTTTATAGGATGAGAGTCTCTTTTTTGTGTTCAAATCAATTTGTTTCTGTTGCCAAAGGCGTTTTATTATGGCATTAGATTTATTTTGAATATTGCTAGTTGGGTCACTAGGGAGGGTTATGTTATGTTACATATGTAATGGATGATCTGTTGGATATTATTCTTCAGGTTGTTCCTTTCAATGTTCCTTTTATTAAAAAGTATGTGGATGACATTATTATGTCGTGCCCACAAGGTTTAGAATTTGAGCTCTTAGACATTTTCAATAGCTACGATTCCCACATTCAATTTACTCTTGAAAAAGAGGATCAAAACCAATCTGTTCCTTTTCTCGACACAATGTTTATTAGAGAACTGGATAACATCATTACAATTGATTGGTATAGAAAAAAGTGTAACTCTGGAAGATATCTCAACTACCACTCTTGCCACAAGTCAAGCATGAAAATTAATCTAGTCAAACAAATGACCAAACGAGTTTGTAAACTAGCTGACCCTGTTTTTAGAAAAAAGAATCTCAACATCCTTTTACAGTTGTTCCTAGATAATTCTTACCGCGAATCCTTACTCAGGAAAATCATCTTTAACACATCCTCTGTTATACTCAACACACAAGTAAACCCTCCCCAAAATGCAGTTGCTATGAAAGTTAGCTCTGATTCCCACTCACTGACTAACAATATTCCTAATATATCTTTTGTATCACTTCCATTTATTAAGGACGTCTCTCCCAAATTGACCAGAATTTTTGCTCAATACCTACCAAATGTAAAAATTGCTTATAAAAGCACTCTAGTTGTGGGATCTTTGTACAAGTCATTGAAAGATAAAGTACCAAACTTAGATAAAAGTGATGTTGTCTACAAACTTAATTGTTTGGGCTGTGAAGGTTCTTATATAGGTCACACCTCCCAAAAAGTTTCTAGCCGCTTGACTCTTCACAATAGTGACATTAGGTTACACTCTGATAGATGTTCTCTAGCCACACATGCTAACACAACAGGGCACTCTTTCGATTTTCCAAATGTAAAAATCCTATCCACGGAGAGCAATTATTTAAAAAGATTGTTTCTCGAGATGGCTTTCATTTTTCAAGGAAAAGAAACTATTAACAAAAAGACAGATACCAATAATTTAAGCAACCTATATTCATTATTGTTAACTTTGGATAAACACGAATCTACTAATACAGACAAATCATCATCAACAATATAAGTTTCATTATATATGAGATATACAGTACCTCTCCTACTTCTTCTAATATAAGTCTTTTTACCTTTTCTGTTTCAAGAAGTTCAGCGTCTATCAGGTATACTATTACCTTTACATTGTTATCATTAAGATCTAACGTTCTATCGTTTTAAGTTGGCAGTAACGAATTCACAACCAATTCTTTTGTTTCTGATAAGAATGTTTATAACCTAAATTTTATATTATGACATGTTCTGTAATTATTTTAACATAATTTTATTTGAGTGTTCTTGTATATGTGTTTTAAAGTGTTTTAAATATGTATTTGTTAAAGAACGTTTTTTTTTTAAACAATTTTGGATAGTTTTCGCCATCATTTGTAGGGGTCAAATGAGTTGCTCATTTCATTTAATAAACATCACGACAACTAACCTCAATTAGTGTAAGATGCAAAATAATTCTTTTCTGTATTTTGTACTAATTTTGTTTATTGTATCACCCTGATGATGCAAATAAAGATTTGCGAAAGCTTGGTTAACTAAAAAGAGTACTTCTTTGTCCTATCTTCCGCTGCACACCCAAATATTTGAGTTTTGTATTCTATTTGATCAGCGTTGATGACAAGCGTTTATCGCTTTTTCAGTATATATATATATATATATATATATATATATATATATATATATATATATATATATATATATATATATATATATATATATATAATACTCAGAGACAGACGTAACGTATATAGTAATAAGAGAAAAGTCAAAGAAGCTTCTCTTATTATGTTAAATGAAACCAATTGAGTCACAAATTCTTCGGTCGATCGTTTGTGTGGTTACCAAGATTAAAAGACGAAATTAGTAAAAAGAAAATATCACTATTAGTAAGTCAAAAACATATCGAGAATACATTATTTATACTTTAAAGTCACGTACATATAAAATTAGAGTATTGAAATAATATTGAGAATAAACTAAATGTAAGATCAAGTAGTTATTATGTCGGGATAGTATCATGAGTTTTTCTTGGTTTTTCCTTATGATTTGTGATGTAGTTCTTAATAAAAGAATTTTAATGTCATGATTGGGTGTGGTTTTCTTAAAGACAAATCACATGGTATATCACGTAATTTTTCGGACGGTCATTCCTCAGTTAACATTGATTTCATATTATCGAACGAACGACTTATAATAAAGCCGTCCCAGGAACGTACCTCAAAAATATTAACCATGTTATTTTAAAGTGATCTACTTGAAAATGTATAATATATATCTAAAATGTCATATAAAGGAGGTAAATAAAATTAAATTATTAGACGAATTATTAAGACGAATTATTAGACGAACTAAGCAACAAAACAAAATAATTTGTATTTTAAAAATGATTTCCAAAGTGCAACGTCAAAGTGTAAGTCAAAACGACAGATTAAACGTATTTTTAACTAAAATTATGGTTTGTTCCCACTACAGATAGGAAATAAGCCATGAATTTGATATGTTAATGAAATAACAATTTCAACTACTGTAGACCTACCAGATTGGTATTAATGTAATAAGATATTCATTTTCCATACAATTAAAGCCCTGAGTAAAATTCTTTTCATTAATTTGCGAGTTACTGTTACAGATATTGTATGATAACACGATCTTTCACTTATTATTTTTAGAAACGGGATGAAAATTACTTACTGCCGTAACAATGTAAACTGTTGTTTTGGATAAATCTATAATATAAAAATGAATCGCAAAATGTGTTGGTAAGCGCATAACTCAACAACGCATGGACCAATTTCAACAATTCTTTTTTTAAAATGTTCCTTGGAGTATAGGATGGTTTTTATGGCGAGAAAAATTCGAATAATTTCCGGGAAAACCCTAAAACAGCCCTTTTCTTTTTCACAGACAAATATTTTATATGTATTCTGTGAAGTGGCAGAAACGGGGATTGCCACATGCACACATTTTGATTTGGTTAGTTGAACAGATAAGGCCAAATGAAGTTGATGCAGTAATATCAGCTGAAATCCCTAATCTAGACGTAGATCCTGGATTGCATGTAGTAGTTATCAAAAACATGATACATGATCCCTGTGGAACTCTTAATCAAAATTCACCGTGTATGGTGGATGGTAAATGTTCAAAGCGATATCCACGGACATTAATATCTGAAACAATCACTGGTAATGACGGTTATCCACTGTATCGTCGCCGATCGACAGCAAGCAATGGAAGATCAACAATTGTCAAATTAAATCAACAAGATATTGAAATAGATAATCGCTGGATTGTTCCATACTCACCCATTTCATCAAAGACCTTCAAAGCGCACATCAACGTTGAATCTTGTCATTCAGTGAAATCTATTAAATACATCTGCAAATATGTAACCAAAGGGTTAGTGATATGGCTGTAATTGGTATTAATGCAGAGAATTCCAATGATAAAGTTACCCAATACCAAATGGGTCGCTATGTTAGTAGTAATGAAGCAGTTTGGCGAATATTTTCTTTTCCTATTCATGAGAGACACCCTACTGTTGTTCATTTAGCTGTGTATTTAGAAAATGGACAAAGAGTATATTTTACAGCACAGAACGCAGTACAAAGAGCTGCTCAGCCACCATCTACTACATTGAGTTTTTTTGAGATATGCCAAAACGATGCTTTTGCTCAAACATTGTTATATTCTGAAATGCCAAAATATTATACTTGGAATCCATCCTCAAGGAGATTTATACGACGGAAACAAGGAAAACCAGCTCCAGGATACCCAGGTGGATATTCTAAAGATGCGATTGGTCGAATTTATTCAGTGCATCCAAGCAATGATGAATGTTTTTATTTACGACTGCTATTAGTCAATGTACGTGGCCCAACATCATTCCAATATTTACGTTCTGTTGATGGTGATTTGTGTGGATCATAAAGAGAAGCCTGCCAACTTTTGCAATTGCTAGAAAATGACGCTCATTGCGATCAAACTCTCAATGATGCTGTATCATCACAAGCTCATCAAATACGAACATTGTTTTCTATAATCATATCTACATGCTTCCCATCAAACCCAAATGATTTGTGAATCAAGTACAAAGATAATATGTGTGATGATATTTTGTATCAAATACGGATTAGAAGGGGAAATCCAAATATACAAATAAGCGAAGAAATTTGCAATGAAGCATTGATTTCAATTGAGAACATGTGCTTGATGATGTCAAACAAATTATTATTTCAATTAGGCCTGGCCGCGCCCAATCGTCCAATGCATAATGCTTTTAACCAAGAGTTGCAACGAGAAAAACTGTATGATCTCAACACTTTGAAAGAATTAATTCAATCAAATCTTCCACTATTGAATGAATAACAGAAGTATGTATTTGATACACTTATGAAAATAACAAATGATAAAACAGGAGGGATTTACTTCTTAGATGCACCTGGTGGTACAGGAAAAACTTTTTTGATTTCATTGATATTAGCAACAATTCGCTCACAAAAAAAAATTGCACTTGCACTCGCTTAGTCGGGATTCGCAGCAACTTTGCTTGAAAGTAGTCGAACAGCCCATTCAGCACTAAAATTGCCATTAAACATGCAAAGCAGCTAAACTCCAACCTGCAACATTTCGAAGAACTCTGCAATGGCAAAGGTTTTGCAGCAATGTGAATTGATTGTTTAGGATAAATGCACGATGGCACATAAAAAACTTTTTTAGGCTTTCGATGGAACCTTACAAGATCTACAGAGCAACTATAACTCATTTGGTAGTGCAATGATTTTATTAGCAGGAGATTTTCGTGCCAGTGATTCCACGATCAACGCCAGCTGATAAACTCAATGCATGTTTAAAGTCCTCCAATTTGTAGAAACATGTCAAGGTATTACACTTAAGCAAGAATATGCATGTCGAGTTGCAAAATGACCAGTCTGGAGACATATTCTCTAAACAACTCATTGACATTGGTAATGGCATAATTGCTTATAGACACCTTGACTGGTTAAGTTAACTTTCCTCAAAGTTTTTGTTTGTGCAAATAAAGTTAGGTAATGAAATAACAAAAACAATCACCGCAACAAAAGGCCTCAAACAGGGATGTGGTCTCTCACCTACACTTTTTAACATATGTATATATAGATCAGGCTTTGAAAAGATGGTATAGAAAATGCGGAACAATGGGCATACCAGTACAAGAGAATATATTACATTCACTACTTTTCGCAGATGATCAAGTCATTTTTGCACAAGACAGGGAGGATATGGAATATATGATAAAGAAATTAAAGAAAGAATATGATCTTTGGGGACTCAAGATAAATATGTGCAAGACCGAATACTTATGTATTGGACCCGAGGTTGCAGATTTAAACTTAAGTTTAGAAGAAGAGACTATTAAGAGTTGTAAGGCTTTTAAGTATTTAGGGTCAATGATTAGCCGAGATGGTACTTGTATGAAAGATATAGAAATAAAAATAGCACGGGGAAAACAAGCCACAAGAGCACTTCATGGAGTGATATGGAACAACACTCTAACCAAAGAAAACAAAAAGAGGATCTTTCAAAGCATAGTGATGAATATTACCCTATATGGAGCAGAAGTATATACAACTGACAAGTATGCCAATGACAACAACAATACGAAATAAAATAAGAACAGTTGAACTGGACTTTATGAGAAGATGTCTACAAATCACAAGAGCGGATAGAATAAGAACGGAGGAAATATGGAACAGAATGGAAGTAAAATGCTCAATTACAAAAAAGTTGGAAAACAGAGCCCTGCAGTGGTACGGGCATGTACAAAAAATGCCACAGCATAGGCGGCCGAAAAGAATATTAAACTTGGACCCGCAGGAAAGAAGATAGAGAGGAAGACCTGCTACAATGGAAAACATACGTCGGAAATGCTATGATAGATAGAGACCTCAGAGAAGGTGACTGGGAGAATAGAGTGCTGTGGAGAACGAAAACGGCGAACTCATAATGGGAAAAGCCGAAGAAGAAGAAGAAGAAAGTTTTTGTCAGTTAACTCGATCAAAAGATGAACTTATTCAAAAGGTGTTTCCAGATATTGCTCAAAATTACAGAAATCATGATTGGTTAAGCGAAAGGGCTATATTGGCTGCAAAAAACATAGATATAAATGAATTAAATTTCAAAATTCAAGAACAAATTACAGGCGAATTGAGGATATATAAATCAGTTGATTCGGCTACTAACAAATATAATGTCAACTATCCACCTGAATTTTTAAACTCGCTGGATTTACCAGGATTGACACCTCACAATCTTCAAGTAAAGGTTGGATCGGTAGTTATAATGTTGAGAAATATCAACCAACCATGTCTTTGCAACGGCACACGGTTAGCGATAAAAAAATTATTGAACAAAGTGATAGAAGCAACTATACTGAAAGAAAAGTATAAAGGAGAAGATGTTTTGATATCACGCATCCCAATGATTCCGACTGATGTACCATTTGAATTTAAACGACTACAGTTTTCAGTGCGGCTTGCTTTTGCTATGACCATAAATAAGTCCCAGAGGCAATCATTAGGTGTTTGTGGTATTAATCTAGAAAACCCATGTTTCTCACACGGTCAATTGTAAGGTGCCTGTTCCCGTATTTGAAAAACATCCGATTTGTTTGTATATTCATCAGCTAATCAAACAAAAAACATTGTATATCATAAAGTACTACAATAAAAATAAAACATATTTTGTTAATAATTATGATTCACTTGATTTACAATAAAGCGATTACTGAAAATACATATATACGTTTTATTTCATTATTCTTTATTACATCGGTTATTAACCCTATGTTAATAATAATAATAATAATAAATAATTATTTATCTTTATGTTTTGTCATTGAAACACCCACTTTATAAATATTCGTCACCTTTAGGTTCATTCTAATCCCTTTAGATTATTTTTCAATCAGGTTTGAACCGTAAGTTCCCTTCTTAGTTTGAAGCCCTCTGGCAGACATCTCAGTCGGGGTTTTTAGTGGGTCCAAAAAGGTGGCCAAAGTTCGTGGAAGCGAAGATACTTACGTCACCCGAGCTGACATTCACACACCGCCCTATCATCATGGTGACGGTTCTGTTCAGAAGAATTAAAGAAATAAACTGCCACATTCCAAATCTATTTGACAGAACGAAGTCTGTCGGATCCGCTAGTACGAAAATAAATTTCGATCCTATAGATTAGTTTGTCTGTCCGTCCGTTTGTCTGCCCAATATTAGATTGAAAGAAAACTTTACTAGATAGAGAAAAACTGACGATGGATTCAAATTTAGCACTTAACTATTACGGCAAAAATTGTAAAAACTGAAATACTTACTTCCGGTTTTAAAAAATTACACTAAAAACGGTATAACTCGCAACCGTCGTCGATAGATACACTTATTTTGACAACGGATTTATGATTAGCGTACAAAAATACGCTTAAAAACATGTCTTAGTTAACTTACGGTCATAATTTTTCACTCATGTTGAAATTTATTGTTGACTTCCGGTTAATTTTTAATCTTTTTAGATGTAGAGTTAGTTGCGGAAAATGAAAAAGTTAAAAATTATAAATTCTTATTTAATACGAGATAAGAAAAAAACTATATTCCAATATTTTTCATCTTTTTCTTTAAGGTGAAATCCTCACCTTGCAACAAACGATCGATAAAAATATTAGAAATATCATTTTAAAGTAATCTACTTTAAAATGTTTAATATATGTCTCAATTGTCAATATGAATGAATCAGATAGAATTAAATTATTATAATAATTTTTTACCAAGCAACAAAAACAACATTTGATTAATTTATTAAGGTTTTAATGTTTTGTATTCTGAGAACAATTTAACAACAAATAAAACTAATTAAGAACAAATAAACTTAATTTTAAAGTAAAATTGTGGCATATTTACAACAAAAATAGTAAATTGTACTACTCGTATTATATTATAATAGTTGAAATCTTATTCTCTCTTCAATTAAATTACCTCTCTATTGAGTTTATACTGTTAATAAACACATAATTAAAAAACTTCGTTTCAGATTCATGTCCACATATGATATAATTAGAAAGTGAATTTGTATAACGTAGGTGAAAAAAAATGACCGTCATCCCAAAAGAGGAAGACAGCTATTTCACATAAAAAAGAATCCGTTATGAGTAGTTATGTATATATATATATATATATATATATATATATATATATATATATACATAACTACTCATAACGGATTCTTTTTTATGTGAAATAGCTATAGCTATATATATATATATATATATATATATATATATATATATATATATATATATATATATATTTATATAATACACTCATGGACAAATCGAATATTTTTGAATTTTCCAATTTTTTTGTAGTCACTATTATTTCAAAATAATTTTAGATTACTGATTACTCATATACTACTACTCGATGTACTCAATTAGTTTGAAATATTTTGACGTTTATTTTGAAGTTTATTTAGCGTTTAGTGTCAGTCGTACATTTTATCATAAAAAACCCTCTTCAGGTATAGGAAAAATCATACTAATTTGGTTATTTTTAGTTTAATTTATGAAGTTTAATTAAATATTGTTTTGATTTAACTAATTTTAAAACAAGTATGTCACCAATTCGACACTGCGTTGAAGCCCAAGCAACACAGATTGTAAGTTTGTACGAAAAAGGATATAAACAAAATTATATCGCACGACGTCTCAGGTGAAGTTAGTCTACAGTTTCAAATACTTTAAAAAGAAACAGGAAATTTTGTACGAAGGCCTGGTCGCGCGACCCAAGGAACACAACCGCAATTGATGACCGATTTTTGGTTCTTAAGTCTACACCAAATCGCTCATTGACATCGATGCTCCTCAGAAATGAGCTACTAAATGTTAGACATATTAATGCGAGTTTAGAAACAGTTAAACAAAAAATAAAAGAAGCAAACTTAAAGCCTAGACGCCCTGCCAAAGTTTAACGTCTTCTCCAAAATTATAAAGCTCGTCGTTTAAAATTTGTAAGAACACAGTAAGTAAAATATCGACAATTGAAAAAATATTCTTTCTACTGACGAGACTAGAATCCTATTATGGAAGCCAGATGGTCGAAACCACGTCTACAAAAGAGTTGGACAACAATTTACCACCTGCAATCTTGCCCAGACCGTTAGTTTTGGAGGTGGTGGCGTAATGCTTTGGGAAGGTATTAGTGTTGGAAGGTACACATCTCACTTGTAAAAGTAATTGGACGGATGACTGGTAACTCTTATGTTCAAAACATCCTGTAAGATCATGTTTTGCCATATGTTGGTTACATTGGATATGACAGGTTCATGTTAATGCACGATAATGTTCGACCATATTATCTTGATGTGTTCCAAATTCAAAGATTGGATTGGCCACCGTTTAGCCCGGATTTAAATCCAATACAGCATATATAGTATCAGCTAAAACGCCGTATTTCACCAAAAAATCTCATTCTAAATACGATATGGCACCTTCGGCTTGCTGCACAGGATGAATGGAATGCAATTTTCCAGGAATATATCCAAAATTTGCTTGTAAGCATGCCGAGAACGTGCAAGCAGTAATAAGAGCTAGAGGGGGAATACTCGTCTGATCATGCACTTATTTCAGTTAAAAAGACTTGTTTAAGCAATTTAAATAGTCATTAACTTTAGAGTAAAATAACCTTATTTACATAACATTAAGCATTATTTTTTTTGCAATTTTTTCCTTATAAGACATGCAGTATATGCTAGGAAAACTGATAGAAGAATATAACGACTAGGGAATGAATGTCAATACAACAAAAACCAAATATCTTTGTATTGGAAACGAGTCAGATAACATAGACCTCGAAAACGGACAACATATTTCCTGCTGTCAGAGCTATGACTACTTGGGTGTTGCCTTTGACAATACAGGAACTGATACACGGGAAATAGAAAAACAAATCACTCAAGCAAAGAAAGTCTTAGGATGTCTCAATGGTATACTGTGGAGTAAAGAGATAACGAAAGGAAGGAAATTTAATATATATGAGACCATGATTAAAACTACTCTTCTTTATGGCGCTGAAACATGGAGAATTAGTGAAAAGAACAAAAAGCGAATAGAAGCAGTAGAGATGGATGCAATGAGAAGATCTTTAGGTATTTCCAGACGAGACCGAATCAGAAATGTTGTAATAAAACAACGTATGGGAATAGAAGGAAATATAACTCAAGATATAGAGAAGAAACAATTAAGGTGGTATGGGCATGTTCAACGGATGCCAGCATCAAGACTCCCCAAAATAGTAATAGAATGGCAACCGATAGGTCGACGGAAAAGAGGAAGACCCAGATTAGAATGGCAACACGGCGTAAACAAGTCCATGAGCGAAAGAAATTTAACAACAAACGACTGCGAAGATAGGAAGAGATGGTGTTTAGGTATCGGACAACGTCGAAAGACGTTCTAAACCGATGTATATATATATATATATATATATATATATATATATATATATATATATATATAAATATTTCAAAATTATTCATTAAAAATTGTTGAAATAGGCTCTTCTTCACAATAAAAGACTTGATTCATCAGAATTTATTTCCAAAAAACAAAAATTATGAACCAAAACATTCGATACTTTTGTCCATGAGTCTATATATATATATATATATATATATATATATATATATATATATATATATATATATATATATTATGTCGTTATGATACTTTTGTCCATGAGTCTATATATATATATATATATATATATATATATATATATATATATATATATATATATATATATATATATATATATATATCCGTTATAAGTATTGTGTTCATGTATTGTCAGCAACAAGAATATACCAATATTAGTGGATTAATAGAAATTTTGAGACACATAGTCTACAATTATACATAATTTATTATATTCCTCTTCTTCTAGTTCCATGACCATTATCGATTTATTAGATTTTTCAGCCATGATGTTCTTCTACCGGGACCATGTTTACATATAATCTTACACTAAATGATCAGGTATAAAAGTTCATATTTTCAGGGTGTCTCATAATATTATGAACAAAGTATTCCAGCTTGCGTCTCTTTATTATATTGACCAGTTGTATTGTTTGGTTCAGGCGTCTATATAAGTATATATATATATATATATATATATATATATATATATATATATATATATAAATATATATATATATATATATACATATATAGATATATATATATATATATATATATATATATATATATATATATATATATATATATCTTTAAGGAATATGACCGTTTAATTTAATATAAAAAATGTGCACTCGTAAGTGAAAGGGATATTTTCGGTCAATTTGGAGATTAAAAAAGAAAAGAGTTGTGCTACTTTATCTTTTTATTGAATACGTTTCGCCCACTGTTCAATGGGCATCGTCAGTTCATCTAAAAGAATGGTATTAGCGATACATCTATATATAATGCACATTTTTTATATATATATATATATATATATATATATATATATATATATATATATATATATAAATATATAACTGTTTTGGATGCGTTGGAGTCAATAAAAGGGCTATTGGTTAACTTACTTACTTACTTACTTAATCAGTAGACCCATTTGTACCTTTCGGTGTTGGGCCGTTTAAAATACAATTCATTATATTACACTATTTGACAGTCTTCTGAGGTGTCCTAGCTCTTAACGAACTTTCTCCATTCCTTCCTATTGGATGCCATCTGTGTTGCTTCCTGCCAAGTCTTACCCCTACACTGTAGTATCTGCGAGATGTCACTGTTCCATTCTTTAATGGGTCTTCCTCTTCTGTTCTTCCCTATTGGTTTGGCGTCCGACACTCTTTTAACTTGTCTATTATTGTCCATCCGGGTTAGATGTCCGAACCATGACAATTTTTTCTCTTTGATTGACTCGAGTATCGGTTTGATTTTGAGTCTTTCTCTTATTTCTTCGTTTCTGATTCTATCAGTTCTTTTTACTCCTATCGTTCTTCTGAGGTATTTCATCTCTGCTGCCTGAATTCTGCTCTGATGTCTTTTGTTTAATATCCAATTTTCTGCTCCATATGTCACTGTAGGTCTATATATTGTTTTGTATATTGTCATCTTGGTCTTTGTTGATATTTCTTTGTTATTAAGGAATCCTCTATTTAGTGCTTGGAATAGTTTTCCTGTGTTTTCCATTCTGTTGTTAAGATCATCCTCGATGTCTCCTTTGTTGTTGATTACTATTCCTAAGTATTTGTATGAATTTGTCTGTATTATTTTTTGTTGGTCTATCATTACTTCTATTTGATCTTCCGTCCCTTGTTTCCTTGATATTTTCATTATTTGAGTCTTCTCTTTGTTTACGTTTAAGTTGTATTTGCTTGCTTCTAGGTTCCATTTCTCTAAGTTGTATTTCAGTTTTTCTGCAGTTTCCGCAATTAATACTATGTCGTCTGCAAATATACACATCTCAGCATTTATCATTTGCATTCTGTTCCAACCGAGCTATTGGTTAACTATTTTTTTAATCTCGAGCTTTTAATTGTGTTTACAATTATTATCAAGAGCTAAAAAAGACAAAATATCTTACAAGGTTGAACTAAAAAGAAAAAACAATTTTTGTTAACATACCAAATAAAAATTAGTTTAGTAAGTAAAAATTACTGCTAATGCATCTCGAAAATTTTTATAATTTTGAAAACATTTTTTTAATACAAAAATAATTGAATTTATAAATAAGTTAAAATAGCAACCAATTACAAATAAGCCTCAACGTCATAAATGCCAACATAAAATTTTTATTTTTGACAATTATATTGCCAAAAGTAAAATTTCGTTTAAACATTCTTTTTTGTTTAGTAACAAAAAGAAGAAGATTTATTCACCGTTGACAGATGTCTGAAAAAATGTAACAGATATATGGAGAATTAAATATGACATTTTACAAGTTTTATATATAAATCATAAAGAAAGAATATAATTATAAATTTTACTTAGATTTTGAATTTCTGATCTTTTGTTTAAATTATTATCACTTTTGCTAATACAAACTATTTCCAAAAAAGTCCTTTTAAATTTATTACTTTCACTACATAAAATTTTAATGTTATCAAAATCCATAATATGGTCTTTATCGATTATATGCTCTGCCAAAGCACAAGATGGTTTTTTAATTCTGCAATCACTTTTGTGAGAAATAATGCGATTTGAAAGATTTCTTCCGGTCTCACCAACATATTCAGCCTCACACTGAGTACAACTAATGCTGTATACTAAATTCGTTTTTTTCAAATTTGTCTATAGGATATTTAGTTTTAGAATATAAAGATGAAATAGTTTTGATGTTCTTTGTTGGTATTTTTATATTGTCAATAACCTTTAGTGTTTGTATTAATTTAGGTGTTAATGATGGTATAAAAGTTAGTGAATGATAATAGATGTTCTGATTGTTAGATACAATGTTTTGAGATTGAGCAAAAAATGGTGTTAAATTATTTATATTACCAATATTACAAAAAAGCATCCTATGTAGCATATCTGGAGGATAAGAGTTTTCAATTAGAATATTTTTTAATAATTGAAGATCTTCTTGTAGATAATCTGGATAAGAAAGTTTTAAAACACGTTCTTATAATCCTGTTATAAGGTTCATTTTCATCTTATTTGGATGGTGAGAGTAATAGCTTATAAATCTATTACTACATATGGTTTTTCTGAACCATCTGGTTTTCAATATATTGTCTGTATTTCTTACAATTCTCATGTCAAGGAATATGTTGAAAACCAGATGGTTCAGAAAACCCCTATGTAGTAATAGATTTATAAGCTATTACTCTCACCATCCAAATAAGATGAAAATGAACCTTATAACAGGATTAAAAGAACGTGTTTTAAAACTTTCTCATCCAGATTATCTACAAGAAGATCTTCAATTATTAAAAAATATTCTAATAGAAAACTCTTATCCTCCAGATATGCTACATAGGATGCTTTTTTCTAATATTGGTAATATAAATAATTTAACACCATTTTTTGCTCAATCTCAAAACATTGTATCTAACAATCAGAACATCTATTATCATTCACTACCTTTTATACCATCATTAACACCTAAATTAATACAAACACTAAAGGTTATTGACAATATAAAAATATCAACAAAGAACATCAAAACTATTTCATCTTTATATTCTAAAACTAAATATCCTATAGACAAATTTGAAAAAACGAATTTAGTATACAGCATTAGTTGTACTCAGTGTGAGGCTGAATATGTTGGTGAGACCAGAAGAAATCTTTCAAATCGCATTATTTCTCACAAAAGTGATTGCAGAATTAAAAAACCATCTTGTGCTTTGGCAGAGCATGTAATCGATAAAGACCATATTATGGATTTTGATAACATTAAAATTTTATGTAGTGAAAGTAATAAATTTAAAAGGACTTTTTTGGAAATGGTTTGTATTAGCAAAAGTGATAATAATTTAAACAAAAGATCAGAAATTCAAAATCTATGTAAAATTTATAATTATGTATGTATGTACAGCGTTAACAGGCCTTTTAGGCCCATTGCTGGATGGATAATTTCCATCGTTTTCTATTCTTAGCTAACAGCTTCCAATCTCTGATTCCCATCTCTCTGACATCTTCCATCACTGCATCTCTCCATTTCTTTCTTGGTCTTCCTCTCTTTTTTTTCCCTCAGGTACTCTCCAAGCAATATTCTTGTCTAGTCTATTACCTTGCATTCTTTCTAGATGGCCGAGCCATTCTAGTCTACATTTTTTCACCACATTTGTTATTGTAGGGTTAGCATACAACTGATACACTTCTGCATTAGTTCGTCTTCTCCATTCTCCTTCTACTACTTTTCTACCAAATATTCTGCGAAGTATCTTTATTTCCCATGCGTCCAATGTGTTCTGTACGGTTTTATTCATAGTCCATGTCTCGGCAGCGTATAGAATTGTGGGTCTAATTATAGTTTTGTATACTCTTATTTTTGTATTACGAGATATATCTTTGGCCTTAATTATTTTGCTCATGGCTCCAGCACACCTGTTGCTCTTGGTCAGTCTCAGGTTGATTTTATTTTCTTCTTTACATGTCTGATCAATAAGAATACCTAAGTACATATATTCATCCACCTTCTCGAATTCTACAACTGATCCATTCTCAACCTCCAATTTAAAGGATCCCCTGGTGCTTATTCCTTTTTTGCTCGAGATTTCCATGTACTTTGATTTATTAATATTAACTTTCAGTCCCATTTTAAAGCTTTCCCGAATCAGTCTTTTTGTTATATTTGATAGTTCTTTTCCATTTCTTGCAATGAGAACCACATCATCAGCGTATGCTAAGCATTGGTGCTCCTTGTATAAAATAGTACCGGACCTATTTATCCCACTAATCCTTACAATTTTTTCTAAAACTATATTGAATAGCAATGTAGACAACGGGTCTCCTTGGCGAACACCTTTTTTCACTTCGAATTCTTCTGAGACTGTACCGTTGCATCTCACAGCACAAATGGTTTGTCTATTTGTCATTTTTACCAATCTTATTATTTTTTCTGGCACTTGGAATTCTTTTAGTGTTTCTATTAACTTGTTTCTGTTTATTGTATCGTAGGCCGCTTTGTAATCAATGAAAAGTACTTGTGCTGAAATGTTGTATTCATAGCAATTGGTCAGGATTTGTTTTAGCATAAAAATTTGATCGGTTGTTGATCTTCCTTTCCGAAATCCTCCCTGGTATTCTCCTAGATTCTTCTTTATATATATTTCTAATCGTTTTTTAATTAGTATGGCGAGTACTTTATACATTACTTCTAATAAGGATATTCCTCTATAGTTTGTGCATTCAGTTCTATCTCCCTTTTTGTGTATAGGAATTATAATCGACTTATTCCATTCTTGAGACATTTCTTCGGCATCCCATACTTCTAGTATTAGCTCACCAAGTTTGTTTATTAAGACCTCTCCTCCATATTTTATGTTCTCTGCCACAATGCCGCTCTCCCCGGGACTTTTTTGGTTTTTCATATCTTTTATTATTTCTTCAATTTCTTCTCTTGTGGGCTTTGGTATTTCTTCTATTACTATTTGAGGTCTAGGAACATAACAATTTTCTTCAGTAGTCACTTCGTCATTTAGTATCTCTTCGAAATATTCTTTCCACCTTTCACATATTTGGTCTTCATCCACTATCAGGTTTCCTTGCTTATCTTTTACATTCATCGTTCTTCCCTGGTACCCAGTTTTAATGTATTTTACTTCTTTATAAAAAATTTTTATTTCATTTTTCTTGTAATTTTCTTCAATGCGCTTAATTTTATTCTCCATATACTTTCGTTTCCGCTCCCTTAGGATTCTCTTCACTTTTTTTCGTTGTACGGCATACCTTTCTAGGTCGTTTTGTTTTTGCGAACGTAAACTTTTTAATCTCAAATCTGATCTTTTTTTTTTTTAACTCTGTTCTGCATTCGTCATTGAACCAGTGGTTTTTTCTAAATCTTTTTGCTCTTGGTATGTTCTTCGACGTAGCTTCCTTTATAGTGTTTGTCATTTTCAAGAACTTTTGTTGTATGTTACTCACAGTAGTACTATCTTGTTTAGTGTAGGTTTCTTGTATATCCTTTTGATAGTCCTGCTTTACCTCAAATTTTCGCAGTTTTTCAAAGTTAAATTTACGTTGCACTTTCTTTTTCCGTTTATGGTTTTTAATTATTGCTTCTCTCATATTTATTCTAACCAAAAAATGATCTGAGTCTACGTCAGCCCCTCTGCACGTTTTCACATTTGTTATTAAATTCGCAAACTTCTCTTGTATTAAGATGTGGTCTATTTGATTAGTTCCATTTGACCCCGGAATTTTCCACGTTCCTTTATATATATTTTTTCTCCTAAAATGGGTACTCATTATCTTCATCCTGTTTTCAATTGCGAATGTGATTAATCTCTGTCCATTATCATTTGTATTCAAATGTTTACTTTCACCCCCTGTTATGTTTTTATACATATCTTCTCTTCCGACCTTTGCATTGGCGTCGCCTATAATAATTTTAGTGTCTTGTCTGGGCATTTCTTCACACAATGACTCTAATTCTTCATAGAATTCATCTTTCACTTCTTCTTCTTTTTCTTCTGTTGGAGCATGTATATTTATCAACGATATCATGTTCTGTTTTCCTTTAATTCTAATTGCACACATTCTGTCAGATTTTACTACGAATCGTTTTACCTGCTCCACGTCTTCATGTACCAGAAAACCCACTTCAAAATTCCTATTATTGCCTCCACTTGTATAAAACGTGTATGGGCCAATCTTTTCGACGTTGTTTCCAGTTAAATGTGTTTCCTGTATTGCTAAGATGTGTATTTTATATTTTTTTAGTTCTTCTATTAGGTTAATTAATGCTCCCTCCTCGTATACTCCTCGAACATTCCATGTCGCAATATTTAGGTACATATTCTTATTTTTTATTTTGCTATTTATGTTCAAACTCATTTTCCTGTTCATCGCTAGGGTCTGTTGGCATAATGGGCCATCTTTTCCTTTTTCCACTACTATATGCCGTTTTTTGGGTCCATATTTCTAGATTTTTCTCGTTTGAAAGTACCATTTCCGGCCCATACCCAATTTATACCATCCACAGTTAGTTTTCTGTACCCTATCTTTACATTTCTACCTTCAGCTCTTAATTCCTTGCTTTTATTTACGATTTCCTTCCTCATGTGTCTTTCTTTTTCGGTCATGTCATCGTTGATGAAGATCTTTTCTCCAGTAAGAAATCTGAGTTTGCTTTTTTCTTTCATTACCTTAATTTTTTCGCCATAATCCTTCATTTGTACCAGACATATATTGTTCTTTAACTTCATTGCAGATTCTATTTCGACATCCTCTTTTAGGTGCTTTTGTATAAAATCTTTTACGTTATTTTTTAAGAGTGTTTCATCTGTTGCGTTTATTGGTAGACCCTTAATTACTATATTATTTCTTTTCATCTGTTTTTCAATTCTTTCTACTTTGTTTTCAACCTGGGTTAATTTGTTTTTTGTTTCTTCCAATTCTTGATTTATCTTTATATTTTCTTTTTTCAGCGCTATCATCTCTTCTCTATATTCCTTATTTTCATTCCTGATTTCTTTCAGTTCTTCCATTATCTTCTTGAACATGCTTATAACGTCGTCTAAATCCTCTGAATCTTCTTCCTTTGGTTTTATTTTGCTTGGAGTTCTGGCAGTTTTTTTGCTCTGCAGGAAAGGTGAAGTTGACCCTCTTTTCTCTTCTTGCCTTCTGACGCGTTATCATCACTGTCCGTGTACATCATATCTGTTTCTAAGGACCTCGAAAGGAACCAGATTCGCTTCAACCGCTAAGAAATGCAGTTCCTATCAGTCCTCAGTTTACAGAACTATTTTTAACTTTGGCAACGTCGCAAAACTAACGGCCAGAGTTCCTCCAGTATGAATTGTAAATAACCTTACTTACTTTTATCACTTCAAACACTAGTTTTTACCGAAAGCGAGTTTTTTTTTCCAGAAATTTCTCACTGTGGTATTACGAAGCCTTTTTAAATTCACATATGTAAACAAACCGTAAATTATTTTTCGCTACTAATCGCAATATTTGGGATTTTAGTAGGAGAAAAATATATTTACTTTTATCTGCTTAGTACACCGTTGCCGTATGAAAATTTATAATTATATTCTTTCTTTATGATTTATATATAAAACTTGTAAAATGTCATATTTAATTCTCCATATATCTGTTACATTTTTTCAGACATCTGTCAACGGTGAATAAATCTTCTTCTTTTTGTTACTAAACAAAAAAGAATGTTTAAACGAAATTTTACTTTTGGCAATATAATTGTCAAAAATAAAAATTTTATGTTGGCATTTATGACATTGAGGCTTATTTGTAATTGGTTGCTATTTTAAATTATTTATAAATTCAATTATTTTTGTATTAAAAAAATGTTTTCAAAATTATAAAAATTTTCCGAGAAACATTTATTAGATTAAAACATTTTTATATTAAATATTTTGAAGATGTATTAGCAGTAATTTTTACTTACTAAACTAATTTTTATTTGGTAAGTTAACAAAAATTGTTTTTTCTTTTTAGTTCAACCTTGTAAGATATTTTGTCTTTTTTAGCTCTTGATAATAATTGTAAACACAATTGAAAGCTCGAGATTAAAAAAATAGTTAACCAATAGCCCTTTTATTGACTCCAACCCATCCAAAACAGTTATATATTTGTTCCAAATGAGTCACAAGTACTTCTTTTTTCTTATTCTTATATATATATATATATATATATATATATATATATATATATATATATATATATATATATATATATATATATAAATATATGAAAATTGGAATGAAGGGGTTTTGAAGAATGACCCATTTAATGAAAATATTTTCATCTATTTGCTACTTCCGGATACACTGTAAGTAGCTTATAACTTCGTTTTTTTAATGGGACACCCTGTATTTTTTAATTTTAGAAATACTCACGTTATTTTGAACATTTTTTGTTAATACTTTCCTATACTTATTGTGAACCGTTTTTGGGATAATGGTTTTTATATGAAAATTACTCTTTTCTACCATGTACTTATATAAAGTTCAATATCCTTTAATGTAATTTAAATAAAAGTTTAAATTCCTTAGGAACTTATTGACCAGATACAGCATTACCGGTTACAATGTAAAGTTGCCTTTTTCATTATACAGGGCGCTGTCAAAATTGGCATAAGATCTGCAACCTAAATTTCCGCCTAATTTATTTTTTTTAAATGTGATACCCTGTATGTGATTCATTATTTTAGAAAAATATGTTTTTACTATCGATCTGTATTAGTACTCTCTATACCTATCCCTTGCAGTTTTCAAATAAAATAACTTTATACATTTTTGTCACAACAAAAAGCTGATTGTTTAGCAGATTGTGGATAAGGAGAGAATAGTTGCGGCTATTTCCTCGGGACATACAGGTATCGTTGAGTAATGAGATTGGGAAACCGCAAAAAACTAATCTCGCTCTGTGTATGGTGATGTGGGATTTGAAATTTAGGTGATAAGGCTGCGGAACGCCAGTTTGACAATGCAAATTTCTAGATAAATTAACGCTCTATACAGTTTATTGATTTTGGATCTGCGTGTTTGTATGTTTCAAAAGGCTGAACAGCAAGTTTTTATGTTGTCGTGGGCTTTTGAAGTATTTCTTGTTGCTGATGTTAAGGGTAAAATGTCTGTCTGAGAGTTTATCCTCTCGATTATTATAGGCATACATAAGATATAAATTTCACCGAAGAAAAAGTTCCACCCATTAATGAAGGTGTTATAAGTATGTATGTTTTATATGTGTGTTTTGCCGCAAGTGGACCTAGGAGACTTCTTTGTTTCTCACCATGTCTAAAGTTACTTTAAAATCAGCATACTCTCAGATAGGTTGTTGTTGGACTGAAGAAAAGGTTTTCTTCCATAACTCTATAATTTTGGGCTTCTAGATAATGAATTTCGTTTTATTTGCATTTAATGTTACTTAACATCTATTAAACCATTGCTTGACGACCAACCGACGTTTAATATCTAATACGGATTGTGCTCTTTAGGATACTCTTAATGGATTGTACCATTTTGTTGGTGTTTCATTATAAGCACCGTATCTTCAGCGTAGAGTAGTATTGGGATAGGCTCAGGTGTTTTAACTCTAGCAGTTCTGTCACTAAAGATTTCACAATTTTTATAAATTATAACTAGAGCATAATGTCAATAAGCTTACTGATCAATTCGTCGTGCTAGACTTGATCAAAAGCGTTTCGAACATTTAGAGACGGTGTTTTGATGGTTTTAGATGACAAAACTTTTTGGTATTTCGGACAAATTGTTCTATGTAGATTTTAAGTAAATGATCAATGTTTGGATTTTGTGAAGTTTGGAAGTTGATTTGATACAAATTTCTAAAAGTGTCAGCTTTTTTTTCTTTAGAATTTATTATTTAATTATCGATTAATAGGTGAGAATATTGGATCTGTTTTTAATTTCTTAGAACTTAGAGGTCTTAGAACTCTTTAGAGGTAACATCCGCCATTGGCGAGCCTGCATGACAGATATTTACCTCTTAATTGTGGCACAGTTTCGGTTATATTCTGTTTTGATATGGGGGTCTCTGTTGATCTTGTATTGACGTAATAGCCGTCTTTTGTTTTATTTTATAAAGAATATATTGTGGGAGTGCCAGAATAGTTTATTTGTTTTGTCTGAATGAAGTGTGTGATAGTTCGTCTAATATAGGAAGACTTTCGGTTATGAAGTTTTTGTAGCGTTAGAATAAACGTGACGATAATCTCTTATTGTTTTTGGACTGCTGGGTTGACAGGAGAAAAGAAATTTGATTTGATCAGAATTGGGAGTTGGTAGGATGTTATTGACTTACTATCATATCCTACTAACTAGGATATGATCCAATTAATTTAGAAACGTGTATTCTTTGTTAGTGGCTGTAGAAATGAAAAGATCAGATAATTGAATGCCTCCTCGGTTAGTGGTATGGTCACCGAATTGCGTATGTCTACAGAATAAATAATCTATTAGAATAGCTTTGTTTAGACTAGCCCTAAATATACTCTATAAATACTCTGTATGTAGTAGACAGATTATCAATCAGACAGTTTCTTAGGTGCAAATCAAGAAAGTCCACCACATCGCAGGCTGGAAATTGTGTGGGAACTTATGTATAGAGTGGGGTATTCCGTGTTTAAAAAGGATACTTAATGATAACTAATAACAACAAATAATAATGGTAATAATACTTTTTTGTTTTATTGTATTAGTTTCTATTTATTATGTTTTATCTTTTACTTTCGATAATAGTATTTTTTATTCAAACTTTTTATTTATGGCATGTGTCAGAAAGAATAAAGATAAAACCTTTTTCATATTTGTTTGTCAAATAGTTGCTAACTATTATATTGAACTTTTATTATACGAGTACATTGTTACATATTGTTTTACATTTTTTAATTTTTTAAGTGTAGCATCAATACTTTTATTGTATATTTAATTAATTTAATATAATTTGTAAGTTATATTATTCAATTGTTTTTACATATTTCTTTCTACCAAACCATTAACATAAAAATATAAAGAATTTGTACAAAATATCTTCTGTAATAGAATATATTACTATTCACTATTTTTAAATGCCTTAGCGTTTGCCTTGGCGTTTCGTCTTCAAATGCGTCGAAAACATATGTGATGCAGCAACCTTCATAAATGACATGTAACTGAATTACACCTCTGCACTAATTAATAAATTTTGACAGTCCGTATTAATATTCTTATGATTTTGATTGTTTATTATAAATAACATACTTGTGTGTATATAATATCTAAATTTTTTACGAAAATTACTTTTTTGCAAGAAATTCCGAAATTACAAGATAAATATTATTTCAGTGATATTTGCATAATATTTCCAATAACGTATGAGAGTAAAAATGATCACAGTTTAGTTATTCTTACAGAAAAAGGATTTATCTGCCTTCTTGCACATTGTAACAGGTTTTCGATGTTTTTACGTTTTAAAAATACAGTAAGTAACTCAGTGATGCGTTGAGTTGCTTACTTTTGTGCGGTTACAACCTTTTTTTTAACAGAAATGGAAGTCCAGAAAGTAGATAGAAATACTTTATTACATGTGGTCGACAAGTCACTGTTTAAAGAAATGCGTTTAAAAATGAGTAATTGAGTAAAAGTTTCGTTGACCGACTAAGCAACGCCATTGCCAAAAAATCAAAAATAATGAGATTGCTATACACACACACGCACACACACACACACACACACACACACACACACACACATATATATATATATATATATATATATATATATATACATTTATATATATATATATATATATATATATATATATATATATACACTTCTCCAAAAAATTAACTTTGAAATTTAAAATATTTTATTAGCGTTAATAAAAATTTTCATTGTAATATTATATTTTGCAAGCCCCTTGCATATGCTATTCGTACACTCTATATTTATTTACTGTGTTTTATTGCTATAGTTTTTTTTGCAACAAAACAAAAAGAAGCAAAAAATGTACTAATTCTATAAATATACTAATTTCCAAGTGTTCACGAATTTTATTCGGCTACTGTTTAATTGTTGATTATTGTTAATTATGTTTATTATGGACTGTCATCACGTAATTTAACCCGAGATGAATGTGCCCAAGCAGTGATACTGTCGAAAGAAGCTTGGAGTTACCGAAGAATTGGTCGTCGGTTTAATGTGTCCCACACATCCGTCTCACGGGTGTTAGAAAGATTCCTCGAAACAGGGGATTATACTCGCAGACCAGGGCAAGGACGAAACTCGGTAACTACCCCTATTCAAGATCGATTTTTAAGAATTGCTGCTCTTCGACAACGTTTTGTGACACATCGAAGTCTACAAATTCAGCTTCGAGACGTGCATGCTATACAAATTAGTACTGAAACTGTTCGCCAGCGACTTAGGGAATACAACTTAACACCTAGGATTGCCGCCCGAGGTCCTCTATTAACTGCAGAGCATCGAAGGGGGAGACTACATTTTGCCAGAGAACACGTTAGTTTGTTAGAGGCTGACTGGGAACGAGTGCTATTTACTGATGAATCCCGATATTGTTTGTATAATAACGAAAGACGTGTTCGTGTGATGCGACGACCCAGCGAACGATATGCTCAGTGTAACTTCTCACACACCACATTTTTTGGTGGAGGATCCGTTATGGTATGGGGTGGTATTTCTTTGACCGCTCGTACGGACCTAGTGGTTATACAAAATGGAACTGTTACAGCTGAAAGGTACATATTGGAGATCCTGGAGCAACATATAGTACCATTCGCTCCTTATATCGGTTAAAATTTCTTACTAATGCAAGATAATGCCAGACCTCACGCTGCACAGATCGTCAGAAATTATCTAGAAGATATTCTAGAGATCTAGAAGAGGTTAAAATACATGACAATTTAGTTTGATTTTTATTTAGGAGTTATGGTAACAGCAATATTTTATAGAGTGAATTCCCATTGTAAAATTTTTAGTGAATAAGGTAAAATAAACAATTATTATGACAGTATTATACATATTATAAAGTGGAAAGGTGGAAATAATAGTAGAGAATTGAGAAAGAATCAGGAACATGGTAAATTGATATATAAAATGTAATTGATGGTATGGTGTCAGTTATTGTAATATTTATATTTAGAAATGGAATAAAATTATAGGTAGAGTTACTAGAGAATTACTGAGTATGTTTTTAAAGGTTAAGATCTCTCATATATTGTTTAGTATATTGTAGTAGATATTACTTAAATGGTTGCTGTCTGTCTTATAATTGATAGATTCAGGAGTTTTATTAATGTGTACCATTTCAAGGAATGATCGATTTTTATAATTATCAAGTTGTTCCAAGACTTTTACATTATTAAAGTCAAAGTTATTTCCTGTCTTCAAGTGGTGGTCCACTAAGGCACAAGAGTTTTTTCGTATGTTACAGTCACTTTTGTGTTGAGTGACAATACATGATAGATCTTACTAAATACTAAACAATATATGATAGATCTTAACCTTTAAAAACAAACTCAGTAATTCTCTAGTAACTCTACCTATAATTTTATTCCATTCCTAAATATAAGTATTACAATAACTGAGTACATACCATCAATTACATTTTATAGATCAATTTACCATGTTCCTGATTCTTTCCCAATTCTCTACTATTAATTCTATCTTTCCACTTTATAATATGTATAATACTGTCATAATAATTGTTTATTTTACCTTATTCACTAAAAATTGTACAATGGGAATTTACTCTATAAAATATTGTATTTACCATAACTCCTAAATAAAAATCAAACTAAAATGTCATGTATTTAGATATGTTAAAAAAATTTAAATTTTTACTCTTATAGTTGTAAGTATTGAAATATTCACTTTGTTTATATATTATAATTAATTATTCTAATAAATTT
Source organism: Diabrotica undecimpunctata (assembly GCF_040954645.1). Taxonomy (NCBI): domain Eukaryota; kingdom Metazoa; phylum Arthropoda; class Insecta; order Coleoptera; family Chrysomelidae; genus Diabrotica; species Diabrotica undecimpunctata. Next base: position 67,292,230 of record NC_092808.1, read on the forward strand.
ACAGTTTTCTCCTGAAGAAGTCACAAAATCGTGACGAAATATTGAGACAGAACAAATAGAGTTTCATTTCCTACAGACCGATTGCTGATACTATAAATCAATATTTAAAACAGTACGGTCGAAAATTATTTGAAATATATATATATATATATATATATATATATATATATATATATATATATATATATATATATATATTAAACCTAGAGCTAAGATTAATACTTTTACACGAATTATTATTAAACGCAACGGTCTTCCTTGTTGAACTGTGCCGATTATCATTGCGCCGAGCTTTCGACATCTTCTTTGATGTCTTCTTCAGGGCTTCCGAGGTCTCAGTCTCCCGAGCCCCTAGACACTACTACATTGATCACTAACCAATGCATTACTGTACAGTACAGTCTCCCTAGCCCCAGACACTACTACACTAATCACCAACCGATGCATTACTGCATAGTAATGGTATAAGTATTGTATCTATTATCGAATGTCTTTATATATATTTAAAAATATCGTTGTTTTGTATGAAGTCAGTAAGTAGCTTTTTGTATAGACAGGTTTCAACATGGGTCGATCGGATCTATAGGATTCTATTATTTTTAAAATTATTTTATTTAAAAAGAGCTAAATATACATGTTTTAATACGAAACACTAAATTCATTTGTTTAATAAAACATTTTTGTATTAATTTATTTTCTAATTTAGATTATATTATTTAGCTGTGTTCTTATTTTATTATTTATTATCCTATCGGGTATGGTACAACCTTTCTTCGTCTTCTAGTGCCTATATGCCCTTATGGAATGCAATAATTCATTCATCATAATGCATCATAAAGAGAATTTGATAGTGCAATATTAAAGATACCTTCTATATCTAGAAAGGCAATTAATGCAATTTCTCCATTTTGCCCTCATTTATGTAGGAAATATTCCTTCCTTCCCCGGAGATTTAAATAGAGCAAAGTGGTTTACGGCATACTTTACGTTCTCCGGTTTGATGTTTATGGCAAAGACTTCTTTCCTAGTAGAAGTGGTTCTTAGTAAGAGCTCTAGCGTTTCCTTTTTAGATTCAGCAAGAGTCCCTTTTCGCTTTTCTCTCTCTTTATTGTATTCAGTAAAAGTCTTTCCGTATATTTCCCAGTTACCAAATTCTTTGACTTTATTCGATAGCCCTCTTACCTTTTTTGTTTAGTTTTCCAGTTTTCTGCTCAACCAAAGCGTTTGATTATTATTAGTCTTAGCTTTGATTGGGCAGTTCTCCTGGTATGTTTTGCTTTCCTGATTTGACCATTTGCCTATTCAATATCTAAACATATTTTGATGTTATTAATTGCATTTTCTATCTTTGCTTTCAATTTGATATCCTTCCTAGTTTGTGCATTTTAGATCCCTGTATCTAATTTAGGGTGGTTTACCTTTATATAAGGTAAAGTCCATGTGTCAATAATCCGAGCTCAATGACTCTTTCGACACATACCAGTTAACAATTTCGTTGCTTATTTCTAATTTGCTTAGTAGGTACTTATAGTTATAAAGGTAAAACTACATATGAAAACCGATAAGTAAATAAAAGATGATCAGCGGATCTCAAAGAGTGGCTTTAAAATTTAATTCCAATCACTAGAAAATGCAATGATTTAATTTTCTCTATTTTATGTTCAGTAAGAATGTTAGATTTTGTTCTATTAAACACAACTGAAATGAACAGAATATTTATAAACAGGGTGTGTGAAAATAAGAGGGACGGTTGAATATTTTAAGAAGTGAAAATCGGATCGAAAAACTGAAAAACAGTTGTTTAATATTTTTCAAATATCGATCGAATGACACTTCACACGACCCCCAACCACACTCCCAGAGTAGGAGGGGGCAACTTTAAAATATTAAAAGGAAATCCCTATTTTTTATTGCAGGTTTGGATTCCTTATAAAAAGTAAGGAACATTTTTATAAGGAACATTTTTCAAATTGTTGATAAAGGGCGCTATAATCGAAAAAAAAAAAACGATTTATACTTATACCACAGGAAAATTGTGGAAATGGTTTATTATCTCAAGAAATACACTTTCAAATAAAAAACTAAAAAAAACATTTTTAATATTTTTTAAAAATCTATCAAATGGCACTAAAGACGACCCCCCACTTCAACCCCCTGGGGAGGGTCGGAGGACAACTGTAAACTCTTATATGGAAAACTACATTTTTTATTGCAGATTAGGATTCTACGTGAAAAGTAAACAAAATTTATCTGCAATATTTTTCCGATTTTGCAATAGATAGCGCTGTTGAAAATCATATACAGATCAGAAATCTGCAAACTAATTTTTATGGTCTGAAAACAGTTTTATAAGAAAATTTGGTAAAATCAGAATTTGAAATAAAAAAGGTTGGTTCCTATTAAAGATTTCAAAGTTGGTGTTGTCGCTAATCCCAGATTATAGGGTGGGGGTTCATGTTTGTTGTCATTCGTTGAAAAATATTGAACACGTACTTTTCAGTTTTTTTTATGGAAGTGTATTTTTTCGAGATATTAACTGGTTAACTATATTAACGAGTTTCCATAATTTTGCTGGGGTATAAGAATAAATCGTTCTTTTACGAATAAAAGTTACTTGATTTTGTATTGGGAATCCAAATCTGGGCATAAGATGTTAAAGTTGCCCCTCTTCCTGCTCTAAGAGGGAAGGCTGGGGGGTCGTATTTGGTATCATTCGGTAGATTTTTGAAAAATATTAAAAAACCTCTTGCTTTTGATCCCATGTTTATTTTGCGAAATATTTGACCGTCCCGCCTCTTTTCACACACCTTATATAATTTATTAGACACAATAAAATTTGTTTTATTATTAACATTTTAAATATAGTAATTGTTGCAGTCTCGCAACTGTGTATAAACATTTATAAAATATTAACAGACTTTGTAGTAGTTTTGATTCTCCCCGTATATCAAGATTACAGCTTACAGCCCGTACGAAAATACATGCACAGGATGCGATCGAGAACTTATTGGTAGATTCCGCTGAAGATAGCGAGGATCGAAATATTGTAGATGTTTTGTTTTGTAAGGCAATGGGACTTATAATATGAAAGACCTTCCACATTTATTTCAGATTTATGCCATCTACTCAATGTAGTGAAATCTTCTCAAAATCTTATGCCAACAGACTCATCTATTTCACAACCTCAACCTTCTTTCGAGACATCCACGTCTCAAATATCTCGTGTGATGGCGCCTAGTACGTCAGGTCAGCTATCCTCGACTTTAACTCATGTAGATACTGTCCCTAAGGCGTTACCTACTGGCCTTAGCAGTATTGCATATTCCCTTCCACCTGTTGCAGTGGTAAATGATAGTGAGTCCTACAAGACTCGTGACGCGGATACAAGCGCGAGTTCTTCTACGGTGCTATCCTTTGATAATGTACATCTCTCTGGGCCTCAGGTCCATTCTAATATTCAATCCTTGCCTAAGGATTTTTCTTTGTATGATTTCCATGATGGGGTGTCTGACGATGACGCTGCCGATACAGCTTCGCGAGGAGCTAACCCCGATACACTTACTCGATCGAAATCTTGGCATTGTGAGCCAAAATTCTTGTCGTCTCGTGACAGAGACAATTCTAAAGAATCTAATAACTTAGATATTGCGACCATAATTGGGTCAAAAGTTACTAGAGTGGCATTACACCCATCTCTAGATTTAGCATTAGGGGTACATATGCTTAAAATGTACTCCTATCTTTCTCGTTTACGCCGAGTAAAGGCATTTGTGTTTTATTTCATCAGAAACGTTCTTAAAAAGCAAGCTGAATTGCTTATCGTTCAAGACTTAAAAAGTCTCTCGTTTCCTTGTATATTGGAATCGTTGCCATCCGGTATTGCCAATCCGGATAATCAGTTTGATATTCCGAATTTATTTCCAGAGGAAATTATTCACCGTGCGAAAGTTAGCGGTATGTTGAGGAATGCTACAATTTCTTATGCTCAAAAGCACCCTTTTCTTCTTTCTTCGAACAATCTAGTTGTTTTAAAGATGTTCGAAACACACGTATGGTTGGGACATGTAAGGCTCCAAGGTACGTCCAATTTTAGACTTCATTTCGGACTTAGTTGTTGCACATTTTATAATGTTAAGAGTCCCATCTATCATTATGTTACCTGTTCGAGATTTCTTTTTATTGCCATAGATTATGGAATATATTTTTGCTTAAAGCTTGCAGAGCTTTATCTGATTATGTATTTGCGCCACGTTATAGTAAACTAACGGTTTTAACGTTTTTATAGTTGACATAAAGACATTCCTTGTAACATTGTACGAATTCTTTAAGGTACAAAGAATTCTTAGGAGCCGCACCATTTTTGTTTTTGTTCGTTTAAAAATTGCCTTTTTATGTAAAAAAGACTTGTTTATTGAATAATATAGTTTCTTCGTTTTACATTTTCGCGTTTTTCGTCGTGATTATTTCTGTCCAGGTAGATTGCTAATATCTAGGGACAGTGTTATAATTCATACGATATTTCTTTTGCCTTTGCTGCTTATTCGTTTCGAATATTGTAGTGGCCATTCGGGCTACAATTATTCTGTTTATTTGTCCTTAACTTAGTTGTTGTTGCGGAGAACCATTTCCTTAGGTTTGTTAAAAAGGATGTTTGCCTTCTCCCAATTCCTTGCTTTTCGAAAACTATTAGAAGGTTATTTGTAGTATTTATATTAAGTGCCGCCTCTCATCATGTGTCCGAGACATTCTGCCTTCTAATCATATACATCACTTTTCTTTCTTTCCTCGTTCTTTTTCATACGGTCCCGTTGGTTAACTGGTCCGTCCATGATATCCTGAGGATTCGTTTGTATAGCTATATCTCGATGGCGTCAAGTTCATGTATTGTATCCTAGGATAATAGAGGAATGCACTTCCTATAAGAGAGGAAATCTGTTTTATGTATAGTACTGAGAATTGTATAATTGTAGTGATGTATATTTAGTATGTAGTTATGTATTTCTATTCTATTATCGTTTGTTGTATAAGTTTATTGTTGTATGTATAAGTTATTGTTCTTTGTACTCTTTTGTAAATGTATTTCTTCGTAGTATTGTAAGTGTGGCGTTCGTTTCGTAACCAAAGAAGTGTTTACGGTTTCGTAATTTGTACAGTGCGTCGAGAGTACAAAGTACAGTTATGTTTTATTGGCACGTATGCCAACGCGGGGAGAATGTTGCAGTTTCGCAACTGTGTATAAACATTTATAAAATATTAACAGACTTTGTAGTAGTTTTGATTCTCCCCGTATATCAAGATTACAGCTTACAGCCCGTAAGAAAATACATGCACAGGATGCAATCGAGAACTTATTGGTAGATTCCGCTGAAGATAGTGAGGATCGAAATATTGTAAACTAATTTACAAGACCAGCCATCTGCGAAATATCACCATAGGGGATGCATTTCATACACAAAGAGTCGAGTTTTATCTCTCAAACCACACACATGTGTATTAGCGTTTGGGTTAAATGTACCTGAGACACTTGGCATCGGTCCTTTGGCCGAGAGAGTTGTAAAAATGCAATAAGGTTGCATTATCAATTTTGTGTGGTTTCTGTGCGTCGCTGAAGACAATTTGCGATAGCTGTGATGCTATCTTTTCATGGGGTAAAGTACACCTTATAATATTTGTTGCCAAAATTACATTGCTGCATATATCAAGTACGTGCATTTGGTATATTTATTTGATATTTGTTTGGAACTTTATCGCATTTGTGCCGCGATCGCGATTGAACGTTGTCAATTGGACATTTTGCATTTGTTTTATTTTATGTAATATTTACTGTATTCTTATTTTTTTGTATTTTGTCAGTACCCATTATACTTTGAATTGAGTTTATTAATATTTGTATTTGTATTTGAATATATACTTTGAATTGAGTTTAATATAATTGATATGTTATGTTTGATTGCATTTTGTGTAACTTTATTAACAAGGTTTATTCATTTTACCACGGATTAAGTATATTATTATACGTGCGTATATTTTTCACTCGTTAACGTTTAATATCAATTTATGCTTTAGTTCTAATCAAACTCAACCATAGCAATCGAAATCTTAAATTTCTTTGTTGTTAATATGTTCTTAAAACCTATTCATCAACATCTTTGTTTTGGTTTGTAAATGGTTATCTTTTTGGTGTTGTTTCATATTAACTAATATTTAAGTTTATATCCTTCTTTAGTTATAATTGTATATTGGGTTATGTATATTTATGTTTAATTTCACTTTTTTTTAAATAGAGTTTTATACAGTCCACTGGCTTTCATTTCTTTTCTTTATTTAAATATACATACCCAATCCGAAAGGGGGAAACCAGCGAGTTCTAGATTGAACAGAATATCATTTCCTTCCCCTTCAGGATGACCCCAATTGTTATATTGAGGTCATCGTATGTGCAGAACGCAACAGTAATCATTCAGTTTACTATACTAAGCTATGCTAAATACTAATTACTAATTAAGATTACTAAATAAACTTAAACATAATTTAATCATGTGTTATATTATATTTATTAATATTTCAGGTGATGTTTGCGTTTGCATATGTGTAAAGTGAATATTAATTTTAATATAATAGTTATCTATATTAGTTTTAAATAAGATTTTACGTAACATGCTGATTGACTTTTTACCTACTTTGTAATTCTCAATAAAAGTTTTTAGATAACATTAATCATTTTTCAATAATATATGTGAATGAAACCTTCTTTTTCTAATAATAATATGTTCTTATAATGGCGTATCTTTGATTATTTGGTAAACCTACATTATACATCACAAGAAATTGAACAAAAGTCATCAAAACATGTTTGTTAATAAATTCACTGTATAAGTACGATACTATTATATACCGTACCATTCCGAAAACTTGTTGAGCAGCGCTAATTGACACAACAGAGCAGTAAAATTTTATACATAAATATGTTGTAATAGATATATTCGCTTACTTGGACACTAGTAATAAAGTTATCAGAATTAAATGGCAAATGGCAAAAATGGTCTCCATAAATGGTTTTGACTTTATCAATAACGTCCTGACTCTTCTTGTTGATAAAGGTGGGTTAATTACGTTTATTATTCAATATGAGCCTTTCTATAAGAATATAGTTAAAAGGACACTCACCTCGTTCATCTGTCCTTTTGCTTCCTCATACCATATAGTGTGAGTTGGCATCGCAGTCGATGATGACTTGTAGTCCATTTCTTTGACAGTTTTGGATTACTTTTGGAATCGCCATAGGAATCGCTCTATCACCTGGGAAGTATTCTGAGTATACGACTATATCCCGTCTGCTCACTTCCTTCATACAATAATATAAGTTAGAAGATATATCTATCTATTTGTTAGTTATTGACTTACTTTTCAAAATGTAGATTCCATTGTGATTTTTCTTTTAAAGAGTTCCTGTCCAAAGTTTTAATATGTAAAAAAATTATCATATATATCTTCTTATTTCAGCAAAATGGTAAAATATATATCCTGACTTTTTTTCTGAAGGTGCATCTTTTTCCTATGCTATGTAAAAATATACTTCTGAAGCAGTAGATAGTTAATTGTCATAAAGAATACAAATCTTTAAAACATTATATAATATAGTTATTTTGTATATTTTGTTTAGGAATATTCGCTTCGTTAACATTACAATATGCAGCCGTTAGATCAATTAATACGACCCCGGTCTTTAATTCCTTTTGATATCTATCCTCTATATCCTGGGCAGGATTAAGTCTTTGGCTAATATATGACCTTTCTGCTCAAAAGCTTGCCTATACCTCTATAAGGTTTTTTTAGGTGAGAATTGATTCTATTTAATATTAATATTTCTTATAGCTTGAATGCTGAACACAGGAGAGAGATAAGGTGGTATCTTCTTGGGTCCACTTGATCCTTTCCTAGTTTTAATACAGCTCCCATTTTAGATTGCCGCCATGATTTTGTTTCTTAGCCTGGGCCCAATACCAATACTACCAAAACTTTAATACCCATATTTTTGCCAAACTGCTCATACTTTTACGGATTTTATTTCTGATATCATCTAGGCGTGCTGCACTACCTATCTTGAGTGCTTCAAGAGCGATATCCAGTACGTTCAAAGTAAAGTCTCAATCGAATTCATCAGCTTCCAGGTACTGACCTCTTTTCATAAACTGCTTGGGGTGTGTTTGTCCTTTACGTAACCTAACTGTTCTGAAGAAGTTTTGTAGCTATCTGATTTGGACTTACAGTTAAGTGGGTGGATTTCATTGTCTTTTTCAAGTCAGACTCCAGGCTTATTTCCAGACTTTCTTGCTAATGTGTGTCATATTAGTGTTCTGAACTGTCTGCATTCATGACTAGCGTCTAGTTTCTAATATTGCCGCAACTAAGTCTTCGCCTGTTTCAATCGCTGTTGGAGGTAGGAATTCTCATCATATAACTGACAGTACTTTTCGTATAGTTTGCAGAGATTCTTAGTCATTCTAGGTAAATAGTTGGTTCCAGATCCCGTCTGGATGGCCCTTCTTGACGCTAGTTTAAATGCATTCACAAATACATCGTAGTTTCTAGGGTCTGGATGTTTCCATGGATGTTAGGTATTTATCTAGTTTCTCTGAAACTTTCTGTCAGTTGACTTTCTTAAAATTGAAACGTCCTAAACAGAATGGTTTTCGGTTGAACAGCTGCTTTACCGTGAATCATGATGGGTTTTTGTTAAAAATTTGGAATTATGTTAAGGACCCTGTTGATGTTCAACTTCCTAATATAAGTGTCAGTCTTTATTAATGTTAATAATAATAATTGTAGGTTTATCATCTAGTTAGATATTCACATTCTACATCTAAAGCAGAAATTTGGTTTGGTGGTTTTGTATAGGGAGAATATATCAATGTTATCTAATCTGGCAGAAAAGGTTTCAATGTCTGTTGATTGATATCTGAGCTTTAAGTGATCTCTAAGTTTGGTCTAACAAATATAGCACTACCATATTAATTGTGGTTTATTTTTATAACCACTTGCATAAAATTAAATAAAAATGGCATTCAACACAACAACAAGCAAGAACAATTGAATATTACTTTCATACAAATGTAAAAGTAGTGGCAGCACTCAATTCCTAAATGGCTTAATAAAAAATGTTGTAAATTAGAAAGGTTCTGAAAACTATTTTATTGTGGTATCTTTAACTGATAATATTTTATATGGGATTAAACCGCAATTTATTGTTATGAAAATGACATTTTATATTTTTATTTTAAAGTTTCAATTTCCAATCCGGTAATCGTTTTCAAAAAATTCTGAAATAAAAATTATCAGTGATCGTAACATGTAAATGTTTATAATTGAGTTGTGGTAATCACTACCTACAAATACATTGTTTAGACATGTATGGTTATTTACAGAGGAACCTGTTTATGGTCACAGAAGTGTAATCGTAGAAAAATAAATTGGTATGACCGATCAAAATTTAGTAAATATTAATTAGTTAAAACATTAAAAATATATTTTTCCTAGTTACAGCTTACTTTAAATTGCACCTTACTTTAGATCACCTTACTTTAAATCATCAGATATACCCGTTTTTAGTAGGTTAATGTGTATACAACAAACAATATTAAAAATATACTGTGAGAATAACCCAGAAATGGTAAAAAGTTAACTGACCACTGTCAATTGAAAAGAATATCACGTTCGTCCATTTTCATGTCGCTACATGTATTGCATAAGAATAACATGAAATAAAGGCGCTACCAGTCTAACAAAACTATCGTATCTTTTAATTAGCATAATTTAGAAGACCTACTAAACAGTTTTATTTGTTAACGGTGCAGTAGCCTCTTCAACAATATGTTAATGATTATGTGGTTACAGATTGTTTAATTAATATATATATATATGTATATATATATATATATATATATATATATATATATATAAGTAGTTAGGTATTATTGACTGACACGTTATGTAAAATAAAGTTTTATTTTGAGGATGCAGTCAATAATAGAGCAGGAAAGTGAAACTCTTTGTTCTTTAATCAAGCTTTCGCAAAATTTTTATTTGATTTTTATTTATTTTATTATTATTATTATATTATTTATTATATTTATTTATTTATTCTTCAGGATATGCTAAAATATGGTATCAGTAAATACAATGATATTAGAATTAAATAACATTGTATAAAACTAGTATAAAAACTTACAACATGAGGTTAATCCATTAAATTTTTAAATTGACAAAACATTAAAACTTAACTTATTAAAATTATATGGTTATGTAAGTACAATATTTTAATTTTATTTAATTTTTTATAAATTCATTATGACATTGATTATTATATTGATGTTTGATTTATGTCAGAAACACACTCGTTTCTGTTTATTATATATTTTGTTGTTGATAACTAGCTCTTGATTGTTATCATGGTTACGTACAAAGTGGCGCCAAATATGAATATTTAAATTTTTTGAAATTATAGTATTTATAGTCAGAAAATCTAATATTAGAAAATTATAGTATTAATTTTCATAAGACAGAATATAATTATAGATATTGCTTAGTTTATCAATATCAGTTTTTTTATTAACGCATTGATATTTATTTATGCATACCATTTCTAGGAATTCTCTTTTATTTAATTGGTTTTCACGTCTTAATATATTAGTTTCATTGAAATTAAATGAATGATTTTTATTAATTGCATGATCTATTAATGCACACGTATTTTTATTATTTCTAAGGTCACTTTTATGTGATGTTAGTCTGCCTATTAGATTTCTAGATGTGTATCCGATGTATGACTTATCACAATTTTCGCATGGTATTCTATAAACTACATTTGAGCTTTCCATAATGCTAATAGGTGATTTAGTTTTTGTATACAATGATGCTAATGTTTTAACATTTTTAGTTGCAATTTTAATATGAGAATAGTTAGCAAAGACTTTAGTTAGTTTGGGTGTTGGTATGTAAGGCAGTGATGTGAAAGTAAATTGAGATTGCACTATATTTACTATATTTAGTAACAGATTTATTAATTATCATTCACAACATCCACCTCATATGAAAATAAATTTGATATTGGCTTTAAAAAACAGAATAGTAAATCACACATCCATAACATCAACAAAGGATTATTAGAACTGAAAGACATTTTATTAGAGAATTCATACCCAATTAAAATAATTAATAAATTTTTATTTAACAATCCTAATAATAGAATGATTGACATAAATCAAACAAGAGAACCAAATCAACAAATCCTGCAATCTCAATTTACTTTCACATCACTACCTTACATACCCATTAACACCTCAATGGGGGGTCAAAATTGACCCTGCCATGGTACATTTGTACCATGGCAGGGTCAATTTTGACCCCCCATTGTTTTTTGTATCAAAAATATTCTTTTTTTAACTTGTTTTATTTTAAATTATTTTGTTTACAGCTACTTTTACATTTATATAAAAATAAACGAATTTGGTTAATTAGATATAACTTTATTTAAAAACAACTTTTGTATTCAGTCAAATTAATATAGCTATGCATTTTCTCGAATTATAAGAAAATAATAACAATGTGCAGTTTTTTTTATATCCAATGGTGAAATCTAGGTATCATAGCTCCTACCTAAAATAAAAAAAATCGATTTAGATTTCGTATCTCAAAAATGACAAGCATGATTTTACCTTAATTTTCAACACAGCTTATGCATAACGTCTGTATGCGGGAATGATTTTTGCAAATAAAATCTTGACATTTATAGCACGATGAGCTTTCTTTCTTTTGGTTTTTGAAATATGGACATATTTTACACCTTCCCCTCTTTTTTCGTCGTTGTGGCTCTAGATTTGCGGCAGGCATTGGTTCTTGAAGTCCGGAAACTTTAAAAATGTTACTACGAATTTCTCTCGGTAAACAAGTTTGCTGAGCTCTACGAGTTAAATGGGCCTTAATAAGTTCTTGACCTAAAGTGGTTAGAAACAATCTTCTTTCCATTATTTGATTTTGCTGGACTTCATTAAAAATTACGTTAGCATTTAATCCTGCAATGTCCAAAATTCGAAACCATATTACTTGAGGCCATCTACGAGTTCTTCTGCCAGTTTTATAGCGTGCACATTTCTTATCCAATGAATCCACCCTACCTTTTGTCTCGTTGTAAAAATTTATAATCTCTGGCTTTCCATTAACCATTGTATTGGAATGATGCATAGTTGACACTAACAACACTGCACGATTTTTCTTAGGAACAAAAGATACAAGGCTCTTGCTTCCTGTAATAAATCCAAATAGGGCAGAATTAGGTGGACTGTCTTTTTGGGGTTGAAATTCAGCAGGAACCTCTGTTTTATTTCTTTTTAGAGTTCCAACATATGAAATTTTATGGCTTTTCAGTTCTTTTATGAGCTCAATGGACGAAAACCAATTATCTGCTGTTATGTTTCTATTTGTACCAGAAATTGGTGGAATAAGTGTCAAAACATCTAGAGTGGGGATGGGTAACTTTTTTGGATTTGCTCTGCGTGTATCTTTTCCAGTATATATAAAACCATTTAGCAAATAATGTGTCTTAGAGTCTACTAAACACTGCATTTTCAGAGCGTATTTGTCTGGCTTATTTTTGAGTTACATCCTGAATTGGCACCTTCCTCTAAATGCAATAAGCATTTCATCTATTGTGAGATATTCACCACAGCTATAATTGGACTGGCAATTAATTATAAACATATTAAAAATATTGGATATAGCTGCCAGTTTATCTCCGTGCGCAATACGTTCTTGTCTAGTAGCTGGGTCGTCAAAACAAAGGCTTCCAAGCAAAAAATAAAATCGGTTTAGTGACATGATTGCTCGAAATATATCACGGCCAGTACCATTCGTAGCAAATAAAGACCTTAAATCTTCATTATTGGATTTAAATACCCCAGCTAAATATAATAAGCCTAAGAAGGCCTTTAATTCAATTATGTCAAGATGATTGGTATATTGACACGATAAATTGTGTAAATTATATTTAGAAGCCATATTAGTTATTCGTTCATTGGTTTTCTCAAGAATTTCTTGCAATATATCGTGGCTAATAATACATTCCCAAGCATCAACTGGTTTCTCTGGCATACTAGCTCGAGCTTTTCCAATAACACCAGGTAAATGACTAATTAAATTATGCTTACGTGTACGAGAAAAGGTGGGAGAAGTTTTAGACCACTTGTACCTATTTTTGCCATAAAACACATCCCTTGAGTCAGCTATATCACTTTCTTCACCCGAATATTCACTACCAGTTTCGGAATTATTAATTTGCCAATTTTTTTCGTCATCATCATCCCATTCCTCTTCACTGTCTGTTTCGTGATCACTGTGTTCACTAGCCTGGTCTAAAAACTCACTGTAACTATCTAGTCCATCGTCCATAATTTTTTGTCCCTCCTCTTCAAGTTCTTTCTGTGTCAGAGGACGTTTATTGCGACTACACCCCGCCATTTCAAATTACTCGTTAATTGCACTAGAAACACTTATACCATAAGCGGGTCAAAATTGACCCTATGCGTGCCTAACTCTGAAGTAGTAACAGATAAACTAAAGGAATTTTCGTAGATCGATAAATCACCTACCGGTCGAAGATTAGCAGAAAACGCGCAATGCTCAATCTATGTTTCGGTAGCGAAATTTGGCATTAAAAACGCGGGGGGTCAATTTTGACCCCGCCATGGTACTTAAGGGATATATATATATATATATATATATATATATATATATATATATATATATATATATATATATATTGTTATGTTTTTATTGATTCTAATTTATTGTTCTTATTTTAATTTACTAAAACACGATAATTTATATCAATTTATTAAACCACTGTACAACAATTTATTTGACTAATAATTACATAATTTATCTATACGGACGTTACAATTTAAACGCCAACGCGAGCTTCTTTTTTGACTGACCGTTTTCTCCAAAAAGGTCCTGTTATATACCCAGTACCGTTAGACTAGAAAAGTCGATGGCCCTCTCGACTAGATAGAGCGGCGAAATGGTCGGTACCTCCGGTAAAGCAGACATGGAATTCCGGAATTCCTCAAACGTGAGGTCAGACGCATCTTGGACTTGGTTTACTTCCACTTCTTCATCTACGTCGTGGCCACCTTCGAAAGACGCCAGCCGGTTATAGTGTACTATCATCAGCTTTCCCCTCGGAATCATGCTTATTCGGTAGATGATATCGTTGATCTTCTCCATAATTAAGTATGGGCCTTCCCAAAACTGCTGCAATTTGGGAGAACAACCTTTTCGCTTCTTGGGATTATAGAGCCTTTGTCGTTCTTCTTAAACCAACCCTTTTCAGCTTGTATATCGTACCGTTTCTTTATTTGGTCGCTAGCGATCTGAAGGTGGGAACGGACCAACTCGTGTACATTGTCCATTCTTCTTCGTAATTTGATCACATAATCTTCACCTGCTACATCTTCTCCAGGTCGACACCCAAACTCTAGATCACAAGGTAGTTGCATCTCGCGTTCGAATAGGACTCTGGCTGGTGTCTGGCCTGTCGATTCGTTAACAGCAGATCTGTAGGCCATTGTGAAGATATTGGTCCCAGTCTCCCTGATATTCGCACACCATCTTTGTCAAATACCTGCCAACTGTCCTATTCATCCGTTCTACCATACCATCAGATTGCGGATGATATGCTGTAGTTCTTGTTTTCTTCATGCCTAGTCTATCACATATTCCTTGGAATAGATCGCTTTCGAAGTTCCTGCCTTGGTCACTATGGATCTCCAAAGGCACTCCAAATCAGCTGATATATTCTTGGATCAACTTATCTGCAACGATGGCGGCCTTCTGGTCTGGAAGTGCGTAAATCTCGACCCACTTGATAAAGTAATCCATTACTACCAACATGTACTTGCCTCCATTTTCACTTTCTGGAAATGACCCAGCGATGTCCAAAGCTATTCTTTCAAACGGGCTTCCAACATTGTATAGTCTTATAGGGGCTCTCCTTTTTCGATAAGGCCCGTTACTCGTAGCACAAATAGTACATTTCTTACACCAGTCTTTTACACTAAAATGCCCTCCTAATGGACTGTCGTGTAACTGACGAAGTACTTCGGCTATTCTGCTCTTTGGGATCACCAACTGTCTTCTCGTCTATGAACCGTCATCATTTTCCAGGACTCGTTTAAGCAAGCCATCTTCGATGATAAATGAGTCCCACTGGGCCCAATACGTCTTAACTACTGAGCATAGGTTTGATATTTCTTGCCAAGGTGGTCGACGGTTTTCCTCTTTCCATTTTCGGATTTTCTGTATAACTGGATCTCTCTCTTGTTCTTCCCTTATCTTAGTAGGCGTCCAGTCGTCGTTGACCATCGTCGTTCTTAGCACTGCTGCTTCCTTGGATTCCGTTTTGTTGCAGTGGGAACACTCTGTTGGGCATGGCCTTCTGGAAAGAGAATCATCGTTTCTGTGGCTAACTCCGGCCCGGTGCTCAATCTTGAAATCGTATTCTTGGAGTCTTTAGATCCACCTGGCTATCTGACCCTCTGGATTCTTAAACTGCATCAACCATTTAAGGGCGGCATGGTCGGTTCGGATTGGAAACTTTCTACCATAAAGGTATGGATAGAAGTGCTCTACTAATTTAACTACTGCTAGAAGTTCTCTTCTCGTGACGCAATAATTCCGCTCAGGTTTTGAAAGAACTTTACTAAAATATCCGAGGACTCGTTCCTGTCCGCCTTGAATCTGAGACAAAACTCCTCCAATTTCCACATTACTTGCATCTATATCTAAGATGAACTCTCCTTCTGGCAGTGGATACCCTAAAATTGGTGCTGTTATTAGTTATTAATGGTTTTTCAAGGTCTCAAAGGCATTTTTGCAGTCTGTATCCCAGCGGTAATATCTTGCTTTCTCTGTGAGTCGCGTTAATTGCTTAGCGATATCTGCAAACTTCTTAATAAACCTTCGGTAGTAAGTACATAGTCCAAGAAAACTTCTCACTTGATGTTTGTCCGTTGGTACTGGCCATTCCTTAATGGAATCAATTTTTCCCTTATCCACAGCCACTCCATCTTTACTGACTATATGACCCAGATAATTGACTTTACCTTGAAATAGCTGGCACTTCTTGGGGTTTAACATTAATCGGACAGCTTTAAGTCGATTAAAAACGTTTTCTAAATTCTTCAGATGATCTTCAAATGTCTCCCCCAAGACGATTATGTCATCTAGGTAAAATAGGCATGTTTTTCAAGATAACCCTCTCAACACATTTTCCATAAGCCTCTCAAATGTCGCAGGAGCATTACAGAGTCCAAATGGCATAACGTTGAATTGCCACAATCCAGATTCTGTGGTGAAGGCTGTCTTCTCTTTATCTACTGGGTGCATTTCTACCTTCCAGTATCCAGACTTCAAATCCAAAGTAGAAAACAATTTACTTCCAGCCGATGTGTCCAATGTATCCTCGATCCGATGCAGAGAATAACTATCTTTCTTGGTAACGTTGTTCAGCAAACGGTAATCCACACAGAACCTCGTCGTTCCGTCGTTCTTCTTAACCAGGACCACCGGAGAGACCCATGGGCTCGTAGAAGGTTCTATCACCCCGTCTTTCTTTATTTCCTGAACAATCGTTTCAGCTTCCTCTCTTTTCGCCTGTGGTAATCTTCGAGCTGTTTGACGAATCGGCTTAGCATTACCAGTATCAATTTTATGCTTAACAACGGTAGTTCTTCCCGTCTTTCCTCCCAGATTTAGGGAAGAAATTCCCTTAATTTCCTTTTCTCAATCTGATTCAGAGACTGTCCAGCAACTGCAACCATTTGGTAGAATTTGTCGTTGGAATTATCAGATGTTGTCGCCAGACGGATTATGGATGTCACAGGTACACAAGTTCCTACTTTTGCCTCTTTCTTGATGGTCACTGGGTAGTCATTGACATTGATAAGTCTCACAGGAATTTCTTTAGCCGAAGTCACTAATTTCTTTCCAATTATGATTCCTCGGCCAAGGCTTCATCATAACGGGTGTCCCTTTGTCCACAATTCCCTGTAGCCGCGCTACTATGATTGTTTCACTTCTCTCAGGCACGACTGTATCTTCTTTAACGGCTGCTTGCATAGTGTTGTCATCATGTAAATAAAGAAATACCTCCTCGTTACCAACTTTGATTACCTTATTCTTAAAATCCAATTGGAATCCATGCGTATTCATTACGTCCATTCCTAATATAACATCCTCTTCAATGTCAGCAACTGTAACAGTATGGACGAACTTTTCTGCTCCAATTCCTAATTGTATCTGGATTTCTCCATGAATGTTGGCATTTTCACCCGTAGCAGTCCGAAGTCGCAACCTCGTTGGTAACAGTTTCTTACGGCTGTTTATAACTGTCGGGCGTATAATGGTTTTGGTCGCTCCGGTATCCACCAACAACGTATGCTTTTTACCATTTATTTCTCCATCTACGTATACACTATCTTCACGACATTTCAAAAAAGCTATTAGTATAAGAGGGTCTTTGGAAAAGTTCCGGGTCGAAGCTGCCCCCCTAAAGCCGACTGGTTCTGGTTTTCCTGATGGTGAGTTTCTTGATTTTATGGTCTTCGTTTTCTTGCATGTCATGCTTTTTATCATATTAACGAGCTGGTCAAGTTTATCTTCATTTTCTTCCTCTTTTACAGTCCTAACTTTAGTGTACCCGCCAGAGGCCTGCGTAGCTGACTCGTATTCGAGGGCGGCGGATAAGACATCAACCAGCGTCTTGTGACGAGCTAATCGTAGTGTTCTCTGCATTTCATGATCACGAAGACCATCAATAAACGGCCAACTTTTCTACTAATCTGGCAATATCTACCTCATATTGTTGAAGAGCCTTAGCTTTCTTCTGTCTTCGATTTTTAAGCTGCGACTGATATACATGCTCCAAATGTTCGTGGTAATATCGCATATTTAACCTCTTCTTCAGTTGTTTGAAATCATCCGTCTCCTCTACGGCTATGGTCTGAAGCACATCTAAGGCATCTCCTCGAAGAGCGATAGTCAGGTTTACAGCCTTTTCTTTTTCAGACCATCCATTCGCTCTTGCAGCTGATTCGAACTGTTTCATGTAGTTGTTCCATGACGATTTTTCGTCGAAAGTTGGGACTTTCACATGGACAGCCACTTCCTTCAAATTTCGGCCGTATTTCCAACTTACATTTCGTCTCGTCTTCTTTTGTCTCTATTGTAATCGGATTGTTACCTCTCTCTGCTGTCCCTGTTTCCTCCATCTTTCTTTCCATCTCTTTCATCTTTTCCTCGAAGGCCAACATATCGGCAGCAACTTGATTTTTTAACGAAGACATTCTATCGTCCAGGGCAGACATCTCAGAAGTGACTTTAGAGATTTCCGAAGAGATGTTAGCAGAAACTTTGCTTTCAAGAGAAGAAATCTCGTTAGAAACTTTGTTCTCCAATGATGAGATGTCACCAGAAACTTTGTTCTCTAATGATGCGATGTCGCCGGAAACTTTGTTCTCTAATGATGCGATGTCACCAGAAACTTTCGAAATATCGCCAGAAACTTTGTTCTCCAATGATGCGATGTCACCAGAAACTTTCGAAATAGACGAGAAGATAGCATCTTCAAATATATTTTAAGTTTTTGGGTCCAATCCTTCTTCTAGCAAAGCATTCTTTAGTCGTTGGACTAACTCAGCCTTTTTTCCGGTAGAAGCTAATTCTCTGTCTTCGAGATTTTAGAGACAATTTTACTTCTGACACCACTGTTATGTTTTTATTAATTCTAATTTATTGTTCTTATTTTAATTTACTAAAACACGATAATTTATATCAATTTATTAAACCACTGAACAACAATTTATTTGACTAATAATTACATAATTTATCTATACGGACGTTACAATTTAAACGCCAACGCGAGCTTCTTTTTTGACTGACCGTTTTCTCCAAAAAGGTCCTGTTATATACCCAGTACCGTTAGACTAGAAAATGGTCTCAAAACTGGTATTTTTACATCGGCTCGTCTCCAGAAAGTTCGATTGTTGTTTTTATAACGGAGGGGGACCCATCGTGTGTCAGGTAGGCATTACCTAGAAAATACGTGAATGAATGAGAATATTAGTAATAAATATGTTTACGGTTTTGGGTCAGAATTTATCGTAACAATATATATATATATATATATATATATATATATATATATATATATATATATATATATATATATAATACATATATAAATATGTACATACATATATATATATATATATATATATATATAATACATATATAAATATGTACATACATACATATATATATATATATATATATATATATATATATATATATATATATATATTATATATATATATATATATATATATATATATATATATATATATATATATATATATATATATTATATATTATATTATTACGTTTCGGCAAATTTGCCATTTTCAATAAGCAGTTTATTTTATTTTATAAACATTACATTTTACAATTAAATTTCATGTTTACGCTTTTTTAAAAAGTTTAACAATCCATGTTAATAATGTGATGCCTAAATATTTAAACTCCATCAATTGTTCAATTATCTGACCTTTCAGCTCCAATTTAAATCAGTAAATTTGCTGTTATAACCATGCATTTTGCCTTTTTTGGGAAAATTAACATGTTAAGTTTTCTGGCGGTTATATTAAATTGGTGCAGCATACGTTGTAAATCATCTTCACTTTGAGTGAGTAAGTTGTTTTTCTCCCATTTGATATCCTTTTCTAGTTTTGAATTTTTTATTATTTCATCCTCAGGTTGAACAATAGGGGACTCAGGGAATCTCCCTGTTTTATCCCATTGCCAGCTTCAGTATGGTCAGTTAGTTCTTCTTCTACTTTTACTTTTATTGTGTTATTTTGGCATCGTTTTCGATCGTTTTGATTATTCTTAAAAGTATCTCCCTTGCTTACAATAAGTGGATACCGTCCTTTAATTTGACCTGGTCAAATGTTTTCTTAAGTTCCACGAAACAAAGACATGCTGGTTTGTTGTATTCTAATGATTTCTCTTGCACGTGCCTCATTATAAATATAGCGTCGGTGCATGATCTTCGCGACTTAAAACCTTGTTGTTCTTCTGCTAGTGTTACAATTTTATTCAGTTTATTTTTTATCTTATCGCTTTGGTTGTTAACTTTAGTGTTGTGTTTAATAAATTAATTCCTCTGTAATTTTCCGGGTCCGATTTGTCTCCCTTTTTAAAGAGAGGTATTAGGATACTTAATCTTCATTCTTGAGGAATTCTGTTTTGTTGTATTATTTAAAATACTAGAACAAAAATAAATTAAAAGTTGTAAACATTAATGACTAACGATAATTTATAAGATGTCATTTTAACGTCGATAACTTATATGTATACATTTTGTACTCTGTAATATATTTTCATAAACAACTATATACTTTTAGTTCTAAATTATCTGCGTTTATGTTATAGTTTAAGTAAATGAATACTTCAACAAACGAAAAACTTATTAATTTTTAAAACATTAATTTTTATTTCCAAATCCAAAAAATTATCATCTTTATGTAGAACAGGCAATAACCATTCATTGGTTTTATATATTCTAGTTTTTTTCAGGATAAGTGAAAGTAATTCAATGAGCATAAAGCCAAAAAAATTTATACCTCGTTTCGATTTTATGGGAGTACCTTATAATTATCATTTTATACATACATACATTTAAGCTGCGTTGACGCCACGCTTTCGTAAACTACGTTCCCTGTAAAGGCGCGTTGACATTACTAGTGAATAACGAACGTGGTTCACACTAAAAAACAAGCGTTATCTACGCTTCTGTGCAAGACGTTTCGTGAGAAACGTTATTGTGTTTAGACTGGGCAGTAGTGAACATGGAATCAGCATGTGTGTGTATTAAAGCCTACTATTGCAACCTGCGAGATAGAAATAGTTAAAAATCATATTTTGAATGGAAAAAAGAAGAAGGTAAGAAAGAACAGAAGATGGTGGACCAGGAAATGGATTTTGGATAGAAACATTACTGGAGCTTCTGCATTAACTCAAAACAGTCTACGTGTAACATATTCAGATGATTTTAAAAATCTATTAAGGATGTCTAAGGATCATTACGGTTATCTGTTACAACGTATATCTCACCGAATACAAAAACGTGATACATATCTCAGAGAAACTGTACCAGGTTAAAACGAAACTTGAAATAACTCTTCGTTATTTAGCCACCGGCGACGGTTTCAAAAGTTTGGAATTTTTATTTAAAGTTCCAAAAACAACCATAAGTAAATTTCTACCTGATATTCTCGATAGCATATTTATCACTCTTCAACAATTTATAGAGGTAAATGAAAATATCAAAATATAATAACTGCTTTATCAAAAAATAAAAAGTTTTTATATTATTTTAAAAACAAAAGAATTATAGAAAAATTCTAAAAAAATTATAAAAGAGTTTAAAAAAAATATAGATTTGTTAATATGTTACTATTTTCGACATCAGTTTATTCTGATAAATTTTGACTGTATTCGCGGTTATAGAAGCCTGAAAAGCTGCAATACGCGATAAAAAGCGATACCTCTCATCGTGTACAGGTATAGATTCGGATGTCATAGTTACAACAGGGGAAGGCGTCTCTGATGGTACACTTATAGGTTTCTCTGGAGGTACACCTGTAATGGTTTCTGCTGGTACACTTGTAGATGTCTCTGATGGTACACTTGTATACTTGTAGGTGTCTTTGGTTGTACTAGGTCCAGCAAAATTCCTTCCATTACTAGTGAAATCATATTTTGTTGTAGTAAAAAACTTTTGGCTATAGGAACGTTTCGTAACAATGACACAAGATATGTCTGGCGCACTTACAGGTGTTTTATTTTTATTCGTTGTACTGCTATTTGTCAAAGTGTGTACAACTTTTCTCTTTTTACCACTACTTGTACACTGAGAAGAATGATGAGAAACGGCTGTTGTTCCTACATTTCTGTTAAATGTTGATGTTGAAGGGTTATTCGGCCAGTTGTCCGATTGTTGTGTTTGTTCCTCCTTTCTCAGACTTACTTGTTCCTTTCTTTTGTCTTTATTGTTTATATCTTGGGTATGTCTATGTTCAGTATCTTGTGTCTCTGTGTCTAGTACACGTATTTCCTGATCCTGATTGTCTTCTGCTTGCGTATCATTCTGAAAGTTTAAATAAACATTACGTCAATTAGATAATATATTTATGTATTAAAACGTACTTAAGAAACATTTTTGTTTAGGTGCCTAATACAAAAAAACAATGACAAGACATTGAATGCGGTTTTAGAATGAAGTGGAACTTATACTTACCAAATTAGAATGAGTTTTTTTTTTATTTTATATGTGGCAGTAGAAATCTGTGCGTTATCGAAAACCAAATCACTTTTGGCACATAAATACCGTCAGCGGAACAGCCGGACTTGGTGGTATTCCTAATCTTTTTCAATTCTTGCAAATACGAACAACGTAAATTTTTAAATTTCTCTAGTACATGATTCACTGTAAAATTTTCAATTTATAGCTGAGCAACAATTCTTTCTAAGGCTGCGTTTCGCGCGTCCTTTTTGTTATACCTTGCATCAGTTATATTCCAGAGTTCAGGCTCACTTTCGTACAATTCTACAAATCAAACTGTCTCCCGCTCATTCATTCTAAATGAGACGCTTATTTTTGAGGTTATAATCACGTGCTTAATCCAAACTCTCTACGAATGTCTTTACAGCGTGAAATATTTAACAAGTTTAATGTCTATCGTGGCGTGGCGTAGACCATTCGTGAGAAAATCGTGCTTCACGAACATCTGTTTACATTAGTCGTGTAGTCCGAGCCAACTACGTAACCGTGAGCCACGTTCGTTACTCACTAGTAATGTAAACGCGCCTTAAATTATTACATTGGTGAAATACGAACAGTGAATTCTTTTTTTTTTTATTATGCAGTCAGTCGTGAGCAGTGCAAGGTTGAGGTCAATCTTCACTTCAAAGTATGTCGTATGATGTGAGTTTATAATAAGGAGTTTCCTTTCCTATATTAATTTTGTTTATTATTAGGTATTTGGCCACAGTGTGAATATTGTTTTGCAGTTAATAAAACTTGAAAGAAAAATGGTACCAATCAAAAACAATGGTTGGTTCCATTTTTATAAACCTAATTAAGAGCAATCTTGCTGCAGTTTTTGCTCCAAAGTTTTTTAAAGATCAGAAAATAACTCCAATTTGTACGCTCACTTAAAATAAAACATGGTGTAGCTTTTAATCAAGTAAACACAATGAGGATACAAACAAGAGTGAACGAAATGGATCAAAAAGCAATGTAGTAGCTGATAAAGATTAAATTGTTTGATTAGATGTTACTAAGCTTAATGAATTCTTTTAGTGTATCACAAACTTTATCCACAACTTCTCCTATAAATTAACTTTACTTAATTTTTAACTTTTACTTTATTTAAGTTACTAAACGAAACCTGATACCAGTTATTTTCTAATCCTAGATCTATGTAAATATAAAATTAAAACTCAAAAATTTCATTTTAGTAATAATCTAACAGAGAATCCTATAAATTTCTGGAGATATATTAATGATAAGAGAAAATCGAGTATACTCCACTCATTGATCCCAGTCCCAATTATCTAATAAATTTAATAATAATTTTTTGCTATGTTGCGTTGGTTGAATTTGGACCGACTGAAAGTGACTGCAAATTACTACACACCCAAGCACACGTGCTAATAGCCAATATTAATTGTAACTTAAAATAAAACCACTTATATATATTAAAACAAAAGCTAAAATGTTTATTTTTAATTATTTAGTCATTTGTAGATTAGTATTGTAACGTTTAGTTTAATTTATTTTCAGTCTTCTAACAATAACACCAAAACACAATTAATTTATAACCATGTATTAACTTAACCGTACAAATTTATAATATCGACTAAATTTTTAATTTTAATTTTAATTGTAATCACTCTGACATAATGTTTCGATCGTGGTTTAGGAACCACTATCAAAGTCTCTCGGTGGCGTTAAGTCTCAGTTCAAACGTTCGAATTAATCTAAATGTTTCTAGACTCCTTGTGACGTCAGAACATCGTAGATCTTTATGGAACGTTGTTATAGAATCGTCGATCAGTGGCATAGAGGTTTGGCGTAATAGTATTTACAAATAGAAAGTTTTTAATGAGATGAATATATACTATCAGTTTTCATGATTATTTTCTCTTTTTTAATAAATAAAGTATGCAGCATTAAGTTTATTTAAGCTATTATTTGTGAGATTTTGTGTTTCCCAAGCTGAGCGAGCCGACAATACAGCACCAAATCAAATGTACCTGCCTGAACAATCACTTTGCTGATCTTTTTGCTAATATAAATATGATCATACAGGCTGTATATATATAATACATGCACCGAAATTATTCATAACGGCATTAGAGTATGCCTTTAATATGGTCAATTGGGACCATATAGGAGTAACAATAGACGGCGAAAAGCTTGACCGTCTCCGTTTCGCAGATGACATTCTCCTTATCACAGATAATTTGTCTTTTTAGTCTGTCCCGAAAGTAACATCGCGGAACAGAATAAGAAACGAAGATCTGTGAAGAAGGGCGAGTATTGCTGATGTTGTGAAACGCATAGCGGAACTTAAATGGAACTGGGCAGGCCATGTAGCAAGAATGCAAGACTCACGATGGACGAGCAAAATTAGAAATTGGAGGCCAAGAGCAGACAAATGTAGTAGAGGAAAATCACCTACACGTTGGGCTGTCGACATCAGGCGTATCAATAAAAATTGGAAACAAGGAGCACAAAATCGTGTAGAATGGAGGAGTTTAAGGGAGGCCTATGTTCAGCAGTGCACGTGATAATGATGATGATGATGACAGGCTGTAAATTTACAAACATTCAATCTAGTGCGAAAGTTAAGGTATGTCTTCACAAAATACTTTTTTCTGAAATTTATAAGAACACATTAGAACTTATTTCTGAAATTTATAAGAACATAATATGTCAACCTCCATATCTATTTTCTACAGGTCCTGATATAATTCCAAATTTCTTTGTTGATAATTTACAATCTCGAGACCCTTAAATAATTTATTTAATCTTTGTTGCTATATATCTTTTCAAGGCAATGGAAGGAAAGCTACATTTCATCGTTATATAAATCAGATGATAAAGAGAATATAAAAAACTACCGAGGTATTTTTAAATGTTCTAAATGTCCTTAATTTTAGATATATAACAAAACAGAATATTTTTGAGTGTCCTACAAATATCTTGGAAGGACAAAATATTTTTCAGCCAGCTAGTCCAATATGTACGTGTAATTGTTTCAAGCTTGTTACGGTTTGAGGTAGTTATTTAACAAAACTTCATTTCCAATTTCCAAAATCTAATGTTACAATCTTCGTAGACGATTTAGTTCCCTTAACTTCGGAATGAAATAAACTAATTCAATTCACTTCGCAGTTTGTTGCTAATTCTTGGTTCAAACATATCGTGTTTATAATTTAGCATTAATAGTTTTTGTGCTAGTAGTAGAATTAGAGCGATCACAGTAGCAGATTTGGGCTTGAATAATTATATTGGAATTATTCATACCACTGTTTTGAAAGAGTATTATAATCAACACATTTAATATTTTGTTATAAATTTCTATACCCCTTCAACATTTTCTTCAAAGAATTTTATTATAGCACGATATTTAATTTTGTTCACCATTTTTGTAAAACGTAGTTATATTTCAATAGATTGGAAACCAATAGGTACTGAAACTAAAATCAAATTGAAATTTTGTTTGCGTTGATATGAAGGATGAATACATTTAAACTGGTTTAAATTTGCTTCTATTAATGAAGATTAATGGAGAGGTGACGTTCTGTAAACTCTTCAAGTAGCCTACTCTTTAATTTCTTTATAGATTTATGTAAGAGTCAGAAGTCTTGTCTATTTGGGTGAAAAATTAATGAAAATACCAACGAAGAATGAAATTAAAGCTCGAATAGCAAATAAAAACACAATATGTTATAGAGTTAAAATAATAATATTAAAATAATATTGTAACATATTTATATGTACCAAAAATCTACAAAATAGGACATACGAAACATTATAAGACCAATAGTTTCTTATGTCAGTAAACATGAGCGTTGAACAAAAGCAGAATAAAGTATGTTGAAAAGCTGAACACGAGATATTGGGATAACATGTGAAGTAAAAACAATCGAAGACATATGTGAAGGAAGTAACGACAAACAGAGGTGGATGGAGAAAAAAAATATGAAAAAAAAAAAGATGAAATACAATTATTGTACTTATAAATTACTAGCTAACCCGGCGAACTTCATATTGTCTTAGACAAATGTTCTGTTAAATTTTTAGTTGAATTATATTACTTTTTTAATATTAATATTAAATTATTTAAGTTCAATAAAAGTTTAAAAATAATTATTTTCTGTGTTGAGTTCGCAAACATTCTGGGATTGGCCTTGTAATTTATTTATCGTAATGGCGAATGCTGGACGAATCCGCTATTATATTATTTTACATTCGAATGACATATTGGTTCCTCATCCTTAAATTGAGTATCGTCGCATGTATTATACCAATATTGCATAAAGTTTTCACACCACCAAAAGTGTTTCGTCATGTAGCTTCAGTTAGATCAAATTTCTAATTATGATGACGACAGAGCCATCCTTTCGTTCTAAATCGTACGGTGGTAAGCTAAGCATAGGTCTTCGTTTCTTACACAGTCAATACATTTGAAGGATGCAATTATTTGATTTTCAATTATTAGGTATAAGTCATATATAACCCTGTTCTTTGCTGCCGAAGTTGTTCGTTGTAAAACAAGCCTCCGCAAATGCCAAAATACATGTCTTCTATCAAAAGCAAAGTTTGGATACGTACCTCCTTATTCACTTGTAGATTGGGATTCCTTTAACCGGCAAGAAGTCGATGTCAAATGTTGACATCTGACATGTCATCCTTGTACTTGTTCCACAGTTGTAGATTTGATGGGAAGCATGCCAAAATAATAATCGCAAACAATGAGCGTATGACTAAAAATTCGTAGAGCCGTTCTTGAGTTATAAATAATGGTGCACTAAAACGATTTACGACTTTGTTTTAATGTATATAATTATATATACACATATACATAAATATATATATATATATATATATATATATATATATATATATATATATATAGTATATATATATTATATATAATATATATATATATATATATATATATATATATATATATATATTAAATGGCCAAATATATGGCCTAGGAGGACAAATTCGTTAAACTTCCCGTGCTCGAATCGGTATCAATAAAGTGTTATGATCATTTCGGCCTATCCCAGCCTCATCAGACACTTGGGCTGATACAAATTCAAACTCGGAAATTCCAACGAATGTCTCCCAAAACTTCACTACAACAGTAGTTAGCTTACAAAGGCGCCACCTGCTTTGGCGGCCGTGAACGAAAACGATATGATAATATCGTTTTCTGTATCCTCTGCGCTATGCGAAATGTGTAAAAGATAAAATCTTTTAGCGAAAGCCGCTATCGCTTTATTAAATTAAATGGCCAAATATATGGCCTAGGAGGACAAATTCGTTAAACTTCCCGTGCTCGAATCGGTATCAATAAAGTATTAAGTGTAAGCTAACTACTGTTGTAGTGAAGTTTTGGGAGACATTCGTTGGACTTTCCGAGTTTGAATTTGTATCAGCCCAAGTGTCTGATGAGGCTGGGATAGGCCGAAATGATCATAACACTTTATTGATACCGATTCGAGCACGGGAAGTTTAACGAATTTGTCCTCCTAGGCCATATATTTGGCCATTTAATTTAATAAAGCGATAGCGGCTTTCGCTAAAAGATTTTATCTTTTACATATATATATATATATATATATATATATATATATATATATATATATATGTATATATATATATATTTATATATATATATATAAATATATATATATATATATATATATACAGGGTGGTCCTTAAGTAATTGTACAAAAAGAAACAGTAGATTCTACACTTTAAAATATTACGATTTAAGCCAAATTGCTTTAATACAATGTTAATATTAAGAAAGATACAGGGTGTTAAAGTGCAAAATTAAAATTTTATTTTTCGCTATAACTTTTATGTTTGTAAACATTTATGTATAAAAATTTATAACTGGGTACTTTCAACAATGAGAACTTATAATTTGATGCACACTTTGCATGTGGGCAATAACTGATAGATGGCGCCACTTATGCCACATATGTGGTATAAATTTGCTCTTAACTTTTTTGCTCTTTAAGTTGCCTGTATTTGGGATAGAAAATATTAAAGATACATTA
Source organism: Diabrotica undecimpunctata (assembly GCF_040954645.1). Classification (NCBI taxonomy): domain Eukaryota; kingdom Metazoa; phylum Arthropoda; class Insecta; order Coleoptera; family Chrysomelidae; genus Diabrotica; species Diabrotica undecimpunctata. Next base: position 67,320,715 of record NC_092808.1, read on the forward strand.
TTTTAACAAAAAAAGGTATACTTGTTAATAACTTCAAAACTCAAAAGTTTTCGAGATAATCGCATTTTAAAATTCAGCTGCGTAATTCTGATCTAAGGCAATTACTCCAGGCAACGAAGAAAAAATAGACAAAAACATTAATACTTCTGAATTTTGGTATAAAATACCTTTAACTAAAGTTAATAGTTAACGAAATATTAAATAAAATAATTATATAAGCAGGATAATTAATAATAGGATTTGACAGAATAACAGAATAATAGAATTTTACATCAAACATGTTAAATTAAAGTCATAATCAAAACATTTTGTTTACAAACCAAATTAAGAAATAGGTAAAATAAATAACATAACTTTTTGTCAAAGTAAGTGTTCGATATGTCCACCATTTTGTTTAATTCATTTGTGAATATATTCCATAAAAGATCGTCTCATATTAAATAGCATCATTGGTTCTAAAGAAAATGCTGCAGTATTTATTTCTTCCCATAGTTGGTTGTGAATGTTTATGGAATTTTTATAGATACGTTGTTTTAATGCGTCCCATACACCAAAATCAAGCGGAATAAATTCGGAGCTACGTGGTGGCTATAATGTATAATGGATGAATATATCGATGACATTACTTATTTATATGATTACGTTACAGCTTACGAGTAACTATAATTACATCTCGAACAAATAGACTGTTATGATTTACTAACGAACTAATATTATGCTGAACTAAATTGCCTGTGTATTTACTATATTTATAACAATATCGGTTATTAGGACAACGATGATGTTTTTGTAAAAATGCTGAGTCTTTCAGGTTAGATTTGTAGCAAAAGTATTATGAAACAGGACACATATGTGTTATTCAATACCTGTGCTCTAGTTTCTATTTGTGCTAATAAAAATGGGTAAACAATTTACGTAATGAACGATAAGTATTCTTTTCGCATTTTTTATGAATTAAATAATTATATCAATATCTCATCACATTGCCAAGGAATATAACTACCACGACCAATCCAACGTTCAGAAAAGTTGTATTTAAGTATGTTCTAGCCACCTTCTCTCTAGAATCTGGTTGTGTACCATCTTGCATAAACCACATATTTTAGGTTTTTAGCATTAATACAGAAAAAGTAATACAACGCCATTATAGAAACTTAAGAAGCGATAGCAAAGGTTAATTGTAAACATGATGACGGCCAACGTCTTGATACGGACACGGCACCTAAAGAAGAAGATGAAATATCTTTTCTCCAATAAGACATTTAGCACATATAACAAAGCATTTTGTGATGTTACATTATTATCATCTTTGAGTTGTTTTAATAAGAATAAACTATTAATTATGCTTATCTACAGGTATTCAGTGTTTTACCGCACAAATATCAAACTAAGAATTATTGTGCAGCTGACTTATAAAATGCATTTATCTCGAAAACGGTTAAATTTTCAGGTTACTAACTAGTATACCTTTTCTTTGTAAAAATAATGTGTCTTTAATATTTTTTAACACAAATAGAGCTAACTTAAAGAGCAAAAAAGTTAGGCGCAAATTTATGCCACACTTGTGGCATATGTGACGCCCTCTATTAGTTACATAAAAGTAAGTATAAAATTATAATTTATCCTACTCAAAAGCATATAACTGTAAATTTTTGTCCAAAAATATCTACAAACGTAAAAATTATAGCGAAAAATAAAATTTTAAATTTCCACTTTAACACCCAGTATCTTTCTTACTTTCTTAATATCAACATTTTATTAAAGCAAGTTAGCTTAATCGTTATATTTTAAAGTGCAGAATCTACGGTTTCTGTTTGTACAATTACTTAAGGACTACCCTGTATATATATATATATATATATATATATATATATATATATATATATATATATATATATATATATTATATACACAATCATAAATTTGACCGCATAAAATGTTTTTACAGTTTCACGATTATTGTTCACATGAAGCGGAATTTACAAAAAATTTTAATATAATTTATTTTTCAGGTAAGTTTGACGTCCATTGCTTATCTATTGGTAAGTAATTAATAAGTTTTTTATTTAAAAGTTAAATGTATTATTAATTATTGTTAGTACGTGATATATTAAACATTATCCTGTTGGAATAAAAAGAAATTGATAAAATGTTCGTAGTGTAATAAAAATTTAAATTTGATTTAAATAAATTTTTTGAAAAATTTTTAGAGGTAATTCAACATTTTATTTTTCACCTTTATTAAATGTATAGTACAATATATACTTAAGGAGAAGATTTTCTTCACCTTATTTTATAAATAAATTGGACAAACAAAATTTAGTGAATACGACACCTTAGGTTGTCCTCGACGCATCAAGGAATTTGGATATCGGTTAAAATACTTGGGAATTCCAAGGTTGGCCAAATCCAAATTTCTAATTGATTCGATGCAGGGAAATTCCACTTTCGCTACGTAAAACAAAGGATTTGTTTTACATAAAAGCAGGTAGATTTTCTCTCATCGGTCAGTCGAGCTTGCCTCTTCTTACTGTAGACCTAGTCGGTGCTTTATTGTATCAACTTGAGCTATTGTTTTTATTTCTGATTTCCTGTGTACCTTTTTATTTTAGCATTTGTCGTATATTCAGACCTTTTCAGGTTAGAATATTACTATCGTTCATGTATTGATTTATTTACTATTTTATTTGATTATTTTTGATTGTTTATATTTCTTGTATTTATGTCTAAGTAGTTCTTTCCGGTAAGTTAAAGAACTCTTAGAAATATTTTTCTGATATTTCACTTGTGTTTCATTGTGTGTCTAAGTCGTTCTTTTCCGGTAAGTCAAAAGAACACTTAGAAGTATTTCCATATTTGCACTCTTATTTCTGATATTTAGTATACTTGTCCCTGTTATTTTCATTTTCACGCTAAGTCGTTTCTTCCGTAAGTCAAGAAACACTTAGCTATATTTCTATATCTTTTCCGCATTTTATTTTCTTATTTTCTATTACAAGTTGTTTCTTCTGTAAGTCAAGAAACACTTGTAAATATTTGTATTCTTATTTTTGCATTTTATTTTTTTCTATTCTATATTACAAGTCGTTTCCTCCGTAAGTCAAGAAACACTTGTAAAAATTTATATTCTTCTATTGCATATTTGATTCTCTTGTTGTTTTTCTGTTCTAAGTTGTTTCTTCCGTAAGTCAAGAAACACTTAGACATATTTTCACATATTGTTTTATATTTACTTATTTCATTTGTTTATATTCCTCTCTTAAGTTGTTTCTTCCGTAAGTCAAGAAACACTTAAGAACATTTCTGCATTCTTTTACCTTGTGTATTTTTACTCATATTTCTGCATTTTTCTATTCTTTGATCTTGTACATTTTTACTTTTCATTCTAAGTTGTTTCTTCCGTAAGTCAAGAAACACTTAGAAACATATTCTTTGCACTACATTTATCATACCATTTTATTTTATTGTTTACCAAGTTATTCCTTCCGTAAGTCAAGGAATACTTAGATTATTTTACCTGTTCTGTTTTCCATTTTTGATCTGTTATTTTGTAACTGTTCCTTGGAACCATTACCTGTAACAGATACTTGTTGCTGTAACGGTTATTCTGTAACGGCAACAGTACTGACCCATTTCACTAGCGACAAACGAAGATGGTAAACACCCGTTCCAATTCCGGAGACAGGAAAAAGTCCGAAGAGCCGGCGATGGGTCCTACAGGCCCAAATGCTCCCTCTCGGCAACAAGGTCAACACTATGTACAGTGGAGTCTGAAATATTTGACTGGTAGCCTGTTTGTATTTAATCATATTAAATTAAGGAGGGGCTACTTAATCCACTTATGTAAAAAAACCTACTTTTAAATTCAATCTAATAAAAAACTTGCCATAATCTTCTTAATAAACTGGAGAATACAATAAAGTGACTATAATATGGGGGCGGAGGATGATTTTGCGAATAGTTAGCAAAACTAGACTCGAGAAAACCATCGGAAAATCATAATCATTCTGCGGCCAAAGATGCAGTAATAAATCAATTTCAAATGTGGCTAAAAGGAAATCATAATAACAAATGAAGGGGTCCCTCTAAAAACGTTGCAACTGACAATTTTTCATAAAGTGATGTTTTAATGTAAAATGCTTACTTATGCAGTTTAATATACAGTGGTGCTATCCTTTAGTCGCTAGTTGAAGTAAACTATTATATTTTTTAGTACTGAAATTTGAGGTCAGTGTAAAAAGGTTACATAAAGAAACATGGCAGAAACAACGTCTATTTCTCCAATCTGTAGTGTTTAAAAAAAAACAAATAAAGGTAAAAAACTAAAAATACACTATAACCAATGGCAACAGGTAAAGAATAAAAGGTTAAAGGATAGTGGAAAAAGTTATATGGGCCACAAAAATATTGTAAAAGCCGAAAAACAGTGTCCAAATGAGGTGAGTCTAAAAACGTTATATGTGTATACTCTAACCTTAAATTTGTTTCCTGCGTTTTGTTGTGTACTACAGTACATCTATTTTAGGATTCAACTTATTCGTTAACTTGCAACTATGATGGTTGTTCCGTGCTTAACCAGAATTTGGAAATAAAAGTTTGATATATTTAATCGTTTTTACCAGTATTCTTATAATGAGCAGCAGCGATTCCTTGCAGAATGTATGGAGTTAAGAGAACCTATAGGAAGGATTGTGCCTGAAGATATATCCAAACGCCAATGTTTTATCAAGTATTTATTTCCAATAAATATTATTGCTTCACAACGGCAGCAGGTATGTCAAAAACAAATTATAAATATACCTGTTTTGAATTTAACTCGGCGGAGATTGCAGCTTCTTGCAAGTAAAGTGAAGCAATGTCTTAACATCGACGATGGTCGTGGTAAACATAACAATAGACCACGAAATATTCCTGATGCGGACAAGAGCTTCTCATTACGCATATTTCTTCTTTTCCTTTCCAAGAAAACCATTATTCGAGAAACTCAAATAAAAAGAAATGTCTTGCTCCAGACCTATCCATAACTAGAATGTACCAATTATTTCGAAATAAATACCCTACCACAAGGGTGTAATTACACTTGTATAGGTCAATTTTTCATGACAAATTTAACTTAAGATTTGGTGTTCCCAGATCTGATACATGTAAATTTGTGACAAATTTTATATACAAATGGTTGCAAGCCAGAATAATAAACAGTTAAAGCAGCTACAATTTCAGTCAGAACTGCACCACAGAAAAGCAGAAAAGGCTTATAAAACGTTGGCAGAAGATACACAGGCAGCTATTGAAAATGAAAATTTGGTTGTTCTCTGCGTTGATTTGCAACAGGTCCTTTTTACTCCTAATCTAAGCCATTCCTATGTCTATTACTTGAGACAATATTCTAATTATAACTTGTGTATTCATAATATGGGAAAGAATAGAGCACCAATGTGTGTTTGGCATGAAAGTGTAGGAAAACGGAGATCAGGAGAAATTTCCTCCACATTATTTCGCTACATTCAAAATAATTTTGAAATCCTGGGTCCACATCAGGAGAGAAAAATTATAGTATGGTCTGATAGGTGTGTAGGCCAGAACAATAATTGGCGGATGGCAGCTTTGTATCATTACCTTGTTTCATTGCGTTATTATGTAGAGGTCAATCAGAATTTTCTTCCATGTGACCGCGATTTCGCCATTATTGAAAAATTTAAAAAAACGGCAACCCTTAATGATCCTCATGATGTAAATATGATTAGGAATACAAGAGAATGGAATCCCATGATATTTTGAAAATGAAAGGACAATATTTGGATATGTCGTCGATTGAACTGCAGATCTATAAACATCCCGATATCAAGATTACTTACGACGAACCAACTGCCATTCGTATAAGAACATGCCACAATTCAATGCAGAACTGTATGGTTTATAATATAATAAAGAAACCCAAAGGAAAGAGATCCCAAACTGCCTCAATACCTGTGTAACACATAGTTGACCCTATCGATCTGCCGATCCTTTATCCTAATAAACTCCCTATTAATGCCTCAAAAATGACTGATCTTTTAAAACTTATAGATTACTTACCTCCAGATAAAAGAACTTTTTATGAATCGTAAGATAGTGCAGATCCAAATGTTATGTAGGATAAACAGTTAAAAATTGAAAATAAAAAAACTTCATACATTTTTTGTATTGTTTATATTAATAAACTATTTGTTTAATCTTACATTTTACCGTGCATTTATTTTTCCTGTAATAATCCTTTAATGTAAACTGAGTTCTGGTGTAAAACGTTTCAAGTGTATAATTAATATTAGTTAGATTGAATGTAAAAACGTTACATATGGGCATGTGTAACGTTTTTAGATTAAAAAAGTTTAAGAATTTTGCTTTGTATTTTAAGTGTTTCCTTTATTACCGCAATCAGCGATGTTGGATTATTAATCTCTTTCAGTGTCTGGATCAGAAATTTTCTATTTATGTTTTCACAGACCTTCTCAATGTGATGTGACTAAATTAAATTCAAAAGTTTTTTTAAGGTCTATTTCAAGACATAGATCTGATTTATTTATCTGATCCTCAAATGTTTGATCCGCATATGGTCTTACTTTCTCGTATATGATATTTGATAGTATTTTGTAGGCTATATTCAGCAACGGTATTTTCCAATAATTTTTGCATTAAAGTTGATCTCCTTTTTTATGTAGTGGGATGATCACTCCTGTGATCATTCTGTGATTATACTTCTTTCTGTACCTATAATTTTCTTTTATTTCATTCCTTTCAAATTCGATCTCATCTAAAAATGTACAAAAATATCTATTTTTTATATTTTATGCTTTAAAATATTTTTTAACAAATTTTTGGGCTCTTTTAAAATCAGTTTTTTATTCTACTTAAAGTCGAATAAATTATAAAGATATCATATTAGTCTTAAAACGAACCTATTGCGGTTATGTTCAACAGTATGTATTCGACTATTCTTACAGATTGTATCACCTTTAGATTCATTTGACCATCTGCACATTGCCACCATCCCTTTTCAACACCTGCCCTTCAACCATTTCAATTAATTTCCCTTCTGTTTCAAGCCCCTATAGAAAGGGGAGTATCTACCTACATATTCGGTCGAAGATAAGTATTCTATTCCATTTGTTATTGCTTATATACTAAATTTCTATTTATTTGAACTTTATTCTATATCTATTTATTTGAACAAATTGAACTTAATTAAATTTTATATTTTAAGTAGAATATGCGTGAACTAGTTCATAAAAAAAAGTAGTGATTTTTTATGCTTGAGTTTACGTTTACGTTTGTAGGAATATTTATATTCTATTATATACTTTCAAATATATATATATATATATATATATATATATATATATATATATATATATATATATATGTATATATATACATATATATATATATATATATATATATATATATATATATATATACAGGGTGGTCCTTAAGTAATTGTACAAACAGAAGCCGTAGATCTGCGGCTTAGACTAGAATATGCTGGGGTGTCCGATCGGCCTATGGTGGAGCAGTTCGGCAAGGGCGTGGCGCCCAAATACCAATGTATATATATATATATATATATATATATATATATATATATATATATATATATATATATATATATATATTATATATATATATATGTATATATATATATATGTATACATATATATATATATATATATATATATATATATATATATATATATATATATATATATATATGTATACAGGGTGGTCCTTAAGTAATTGTACAAACAGAAACCGTAGATTCTGCACTTTAAAATATTACGATTTAAGCCATTATAATTTATAGCCACCACGTAGTTCCGAATTTATTCCGCTTGATTTTGGTGTGTGGGACGCATTAAAACAACGTGTCTATAAGAATTCCATAAACATTCACAACCAACTATGGGAAGAAATAAATACTGCAGCAGTTTCTTTAGAACCGATGATGCTATTTAATATGACAGGATCTTTTATGGAATATATCGACAAATGAATTAAATAAAATGGTGGACATATCGAACAGTTACTTTGACAAAAAGTTATGTTATTTAGTTTAACTATTTCTTGATTTGGTTTGTAAACAGAATGTTTTGATTATGACTTTAATTTAACATAAAACGTAAAATATTTGATATAAACTTGTATTATTCTGTTATTTTGTCAAATCCTATTATTAATTATCCTATTGATACATTTATTTCATTTAATATTTAGTTAACTATTAACTTTAGTTTAAGGTATTTTATACCAAAATACAGAAGTATTAATGTTTTTGTCTATTTTTCCTTCGTTTCCTGGAGTAATTGCTTTAAATCAGAATTATGCAGCTGATTTGTAAAATGCGATTATCTCAAAAACTGTTGAGTTTTGAAGTACATACATCTGTCAAAAAACTGTCAAAGATGAAACACGCTTTTTGAAGTTCCTTATAATTTTTTAGAGATTTAAATAGTATTAAATACAGTTCCGTAGTAGTATTCATAGAAATTAGACGTACAATTAGAAATACAATTAATATTGTGCTTTAAATTGTGAAATTTGTTGCATTCTAACAGCAATATCGTTTGTTGAACCACCTACCATATGAGTGTCAATAGCGGGGGAAACCCCCTGACCCCAAAAAACCCACAAAACCAACTATATCTGGAAATATATTCGATAGTCAAAGTGATGCTGAAATGGATATTTCTGTAAGTACTCCAATTCCAATCAATTTGATGAATAATGCAAATACAACCAATCTGAATGAGACACAACAAAAAGTAATAAAACAGGTAAGGCAAGCATTTTTATTCAATAGTAATGATCTAGGCCCATATCATGTATATATCGAGAATAGCTCTACTGAGTTTAAAGGTAAACTAAATCCTTTAAAGATTGGTGAAATTATTTTGTCTAACTTTCCTGAAGCAGACAATATGATTTCAAGTATAGACGCCATTGGCCGAAATAGAATTAGAGTCAAATGCAAAGATTATAAAACTGCCAATAACCTCATTAAAAACAAAACTCTAGAAATATTTCGTTTAAATAATTTAGATCTGTATATTCCAAAATTTATTTTACACAGACAAGGAGTTATTAGGGATATAGACACAGATTTATCGGAAGAGTATATTAAAAATAGAATTAAACAGTATGATAGTCATTGCATATTTGAAATTGCAAACGTTAAAAGAATTACGCGTAAAGTAGAAAAAATTGTTAATGAGGAAAAAATTGTCGAATATGTCCCTACTAAATCTTGTATTGTGACCTTTAAATCGCTAACTTTACCTAAATATATAGTAATCAATAAGGTTATTAAAGAAGTTGAAATATATAAACAGAAAGTTTTGTTATGTTTTAACTGTCTTAGATACGGCCATTTGGGAAATCAATGTAGGAGTCAGCCAAGATGTAACAGATGCCAAGAAACCCATAATTCAAAGAATTGTACAAAAGTTGAGTTCACACAAGTATGTTTCAGTTGTAAGGGGAATCACTTGACCACAAACTTAAGCGCATGCCCAGAATTTACACGACAAAAGTTAATAAAAGAGACGATGGGTTTAACAAACGTTAATTTTTACGATGCAAATAAACAAGTGCCTAAGAATTCATATGCTAGTGTTCTTAGGACCAATACAGCCAACAATGACACAAATTTTCCACAAAATTCACAACCTTGTACTTCCTCCCAAGGAAATAATTTTGCTAAATTTATATTTAATCCTCACACAAATACCAGTAGGCCGAATAAAAGACAGAAACCAAATAATTCAGACCCAACTGATATAGCTAGAAAAGAAATAGTATCTACAGTTTCCATTCCAAAACATCCTGAGGGAATAGTTAAAAGTCAATTTTACCAAAAAAACTTAAACATTGCAGATTCACGGTCAGAAGAGTTAAATTCTTCTGTAATAAATGTCATTTTAGATTCGGTTCTTACAATTATTAATTCAATTAAACAAAATAATAATTTTAATATTTCAAAAGCTGATGTAATTCAGATAATTAGTAACCATTTTAACCAAAATCTAGCATCAAATTCGCAGACTTAAATAAAATAAACATATTACAGTGGAACTGTCATTCAGCAGTTGCCAATAAAGAAAATTTAGAATATTTACTTTATCAGAACGACATCACTATAGCTCTATTATCTGAAACCTGGTTCAAACCGGGAAAATATTATAATTTTAAAGAATTTAATTGTGTTCGAGCTGATCGCCCTGATGGATATGGCGGTTGTGCAATCCTTTTGAAATCCAACATCATATATGAAGAAATAAATTTTCAAAATACGTATTCGTTTACATATAAGTGTATTTCAATAAAAATTTCACATTTCAAGAAACCTTTACATATAATTTCTCTATATAATGAACCCAGGAATAAAGTTTTAATTCAACAATGGATCAACTTGGTTGATCAATGGATCATTCGTTGGAATACTCTACAAGAACCTTATGGATCTAATCATGTGCCAATTATTTTTTCATCACAAAGTTTCTCCGCAGCAGAAGCCACATCCAGTAGAAAACATAGAATATGGAACCTTAGCAGAGCCAATTGGATTATCTATACCAGTACTTTGGAAACAATGAAAATACCATTAATCTACGAAGAATTGTTGACAAATATAAACCAAGCAGCCAACGTCGCTATCCCAAAACATTCTTCCATTAAAGAAAAAAACAAAGGTCATATTCCGAAACCATGGTGGAACAATCATTGTCAGTTAGCAGCTGAAAATAGAAAACATGCGTTTATAAATTATAAACAGAATCCAACGCTCCAAAACTTAATGGAGTATAAACGACTAGATGCTATTGCAAAGAAAATCTTCAAACAGAAGAAAAAGAAGGATTGGATTGATTTTTGCGAAAGCCTTAACTCAAGAACACCAATAAAAGATGTCTGGAAAAAAGTTAATTGTTTTAAAAACCGCAAACAAGCCAACAAAGTACCTATTGATCCCGAAGATACATGGTTGCAGGAATTCCATAGAAAAATTGCACCGGCATGGGTTCCAAATGACGACACTGTACAAGAGCATATCCAAACAGTACCCCGACAAAACCACAATTTTGACGAAAATTTTCATTTATGGGAATTGCATCGAGCCCTTGAACAAAGAAATAATACTTCTCCAGGTATTGACAATGTGTCATATTCGCTGTTATACAACTTACCTATAGAATATAAAATTTCACTAGTAAACATTTTCAACAATATTTGGAAAAATAAGACACCAGTACCAAATAGTTGGAAAGAGTACCTGGTAATTCCGATTAAAAAACCTGGCAGACCAGAACGTGATCCAAGTTCTTACCGACCTATCTCCTTATCTTCATGTGTTTTAAAAACATTTGAAAGAATAATTAAAAATAGATTTGAACATTGGCTAGAACACGATGGTATACTTCCAAGTTCCCAATATGGTTTTCGCAAGTCTAGGTCCACTCAAGACGCAACTACAGCTCTAGTTACTTCAATTCAGCTTAATTTTACATCAAATAAGTCTACAGCAGCTGCGTTCCTTGACGTTTCTGCTGCTTTTGATAATGTTAATTTAAACATTCTTTACCAAAAAATGTTGTATATTGGAATCCCTAGATCATTTGCTCTCTTTTTAAAATCTTTGTATTCTAACAGACTAACTTTTTTAAAAATTAATAATGAGGAATTTTCATACTCTCGACTCACTAATATTGGATTGCCACAGGGGAGTATTTTAAGCCCGATTTTATACATCCTGTACAACATAGATCTTGAAGTTAGTATACCGAACCATACAAAAATTCTTCAATATGCTGATGATGTTGTTTTATACACAGCAGGAAAATTGTTAAGTACCTGTGAGGATAATTTGAAAGTCACATTAGAAATCGTAAATCAGTACTATGAAGAAATAGGTTTATCAATTTCTGACACAAAAACTGAGGTGTGTTACTTTTCACAAAAACATAGAGTTCCACAAGGCAATCTTAATGTGGGAAAGTTTAATTTCCCTATAAAAAACTGTATTAAGTATCTTGGTACCTATCTAGACAGGAAATTGTTATGGAAAGATCACATTCATCAAATTGTCAAAAAATCAGAAAACTCAATAAACATTTTAAGAGCTTTCTGTAAAACAAATTGGGGAGCAGACCCAAATATTGCTTTGATGTTTTACCGTAACATGATCAGGCCCATTTTCGATTATAACTGTCATTTATTTGGATCTGCGTCCAATACAAATCTAAACAAACTTGAAATTCAAAAAATAAATGCCTGAGATTATGCCTAGGTTATTTAAAATCCACTCCAGTCCAAATAATGGAAAATGAAGCGGTGGAACCTCCATTGCATTTACGCCGCCAATTTCTTAGCGACAAATTCACAATCCGAATTATGTCCAAAAATTGTAAATACCTTCAAGACCTTAATGAGCTATCAGTTTTAGACCTCACCCATAGGTACTGGAGAACTAAAAAATCTATACCTTTGGTAGAAAGGTATCTAAGTACGGTAAAATATAACGATATTCTCTATAAAAGCCAAATTCCGCCCTACTACGGTGAAATGGCAAAAACACTATTTTCTAGAAAGGTTAGGATATGTTACTTAAACTCACATTTACTCCTAAATATGTTTGATATAATTATTAAAGAAAAATGGACAAATTATCAGTACATTTTTACTGATGGGTCAAAAGATGCAAATGGAACGGGCTGTGCAATGTTCCACGAAAATAAAAATTACCATCACCAGTATAGCTTACCCAGTGAATGCTCAATATACACAGCAGAAATGATGGCAATAATGTTTGCTCTTCAGTATGTAGTACTAAATCCGACTAGCAACTATGTTATATTTACTGACAGTAAAAGCGTGGTCGACAGATTTAACAACATTCAAACAGTTAAACAAATAAACCACATTGAACTGGAAATTCTTAAAATTCTTTATGAAACTATACAATTAGGATTAAATGTAATAATTACATGGATCAAGGGCCATTCGGGAATAAAAGGCAATGAGATCGTTGACAATTTGGCTAAATCAGCATACATGCTTGGAGAAAAAGTAAACAGAAATTTAATTCCAGCGACAGATATTGGCATTTACATTACATAGAATGTAAGACTGGCTTAAACTTTTATCATTGTAACACTAGGATACCCTCCATAAGATGGTTCTACACAGAATCTAATCGACATTTTATAAAGACCATTAATCGGCTGAGAGCAAATCATGCTCTTACGCCATCTTACATGCATGGAATCGGCTTATCAAATACTCCCAATTGTACTTGTGGTAAAATAGGCGATCTAACACATATTATATTAGAATGTGATTTACAAATTATTAATATAAACGAACTTTATAAGGAATTAATAAATTCTAAGTGTTGCTTTCCAACAAACCTTAATCTTTTAATACTTTCAAATAATATGGAAATTCTTCATTGCATTTACAAACATGTTAAAATATGTAAATATAAGTTGTAAATAGTATATAGGCGTAATCTGTTAATATGGTTTGAAAAAAAAACAAAAAAAAACAAAAAAAAAAGTATACCACAAATTAAAAAAAACATAAAAGAATTAAGAAAATAGAAATAGAACAAAAAACAAAAAAATAAATCCAAAAAAAAGAACAAAAAAAGCAAAAAACAAAAAAAAAATCAGAACAGCAACAAAACAAAACAAAACAAAAAAAAACAAGAAAAATAATAAAAGAATAAAAAAAACAAAATAAAAATATATCAAAACAAAATGTATGTACCTATCCATAAAAATATTAGCTATATGTAGTACTAACATTTGACTATGAATCTGCAATCAATAATAATTGAAATTCAGTCGATTTTAACAATAAACACAAACAAGTCTGGCTAATTGGCTCTGCCAAAGCCATTTTTCAGAAAAAAAAAACAAATATACCTTTTTTTTTGTTAAAATAATGTATCTTTAATATTTTTTCCCAAATATAGGTTACTTAAAGAGCAAAAAAGTTAAGTGCAAAATCAAATTATAATTTCTCATATTTAAAAGTACCTAGTTGTAAATTTTTATACATAAATGTTTACAAACATGAAAGTTATAGCGAAAAATAAAATTTTAAATTTGCACTTTAACACCCTGTATCTTTTGTAATATCAACATTTTATTAAAGCAATTTGGCTTAAATCGTAATATTTTAATGTGTAGAATCTATTGTTTCTTTTTGTACAATTACTTAAGGACCACCCTGTATATATGTATACATATATATATATATATATATATATATATATATATATATATATATATATATATATTATATATATAAATATATATACCGATTAGGCAAATTTTCAACTACCGTATACGTTATTCAGTATGTGGAACAAAGATAACACTTAATTGTTTGAATACGAGTGAGACACAATCCACGCACTTAAAGTAGCGAGTCTAATTTTTAAACAGTGTTGCGAAATTTCTGTAACATAACTCCTTCTAAAACATTAGTCGGATACATGAGTGTAACATAATGTTTAAATCCACTACAGTTCATTGTAGAATGAAAATTAATATTGCCCCAACAAACCTTACATGAAATAATCATGTAAGTATTATTTTTTAAACGATTATATCATTACTTCATTAATTAACAAAGAATACTGAATTGAGAAATTGAGATGCGACAACAGCGTGAGCTAAATAAATAACACACTTCAGTAGACAGACAAATAGTATAAACCATTTGCCCTCTCTACGACTTCCCCTCAAAAGAATAGGCGGTCCTTATCTGTACAGTAGGTTTAAGGTTAATAAGGTAAGGTAGTTGTCGTGGTAAAAGGTTGAAAACAAATATTTAGTTAATGTTTGTTAAGTTAATTATTGTTTTATTTCCCAGCTACCACACCTAAAAATCTACAAAAATTACATTTAAAACTCGAATACCTATAAGTGTTTGAGTTTTTCTTAAAGATTTACCGACGGAAAGTTGGCGACGAAATAATTTTATGCAAAGAACTGCAAACCATCAATGTCCGATAATTACTGTCGGTCATCGCCCATCGGTGTATTTTTGTGCCGCTTCGCACTGTAAAAGAAGGCGTTGCTTAAAATTTGAAACTCTTCAGGGGAATAATGCTTTGTTGCCACACATAAATTACTTAAATCACTGTTCTTTGTTAACTAATAAAGTAATTGATAAAATCGATTAGAAAATAACAATTACGTGGCTACTTTATTTGAATTTTTTTGGGACAATATTAATTTTTATTCTACAATGAACTGTAGTGGATTTAAATATTATTTTAGACTCATGTATCGGACTAAAAGTTTAGAAGGAAAGATGTAACAGAAATAATAGCAACACTGTTTAAAAGTCATACCTACTCCATCGAGATGGTGTCTGCCTCTCACTTCTATTCAAACAATTAAGTGTTATCTTTGTTCCACATACTGAATAACGTATACGGTAGTTGAAAATTTGCCGAATCTGTATATATATATATATATATATGTATATATATATATATATATATATATATATATATATATATATATATATATATATGTATATATATGTGTATATATATGTATATATATACATATATATATACCATATTGATATATATATATATATATATATATATATATATATATATATATATGTATATATATGTGTATATATATGTATATATACACATATATATATATATATATATATATATATATATATATATATATATATATATATATATATAAAATAAAGTTTTATTTTAAGGTTGCAGTCATTAATAGGGCAGGAAAGTGAATTAAATTAAATAAAAGAGAATTCTTAGAAATGGTATGCATAAATAAATATCAATGCGTTAATAAAAAACCTGATATTGATAAACTAAGCAATATCTATAATTATATTCTGTCTTACGAAAATTAATACTATAATTTTCTAATATTAGATTTTCTGACTATAAATACTATAATTTAAAAAAATTTAATTATTCATATTTGGCGTCACTTTGTACGTAACCATAATAACAATCAAGAGCTAGTTATCAACAACAAAAAATAAAATAAACAGAAACGAGTGTCTTTCTGACATAAATCAAACATCAACATAATCAATGTCATAATGAATTTGTACAAAGTTAAATAAAATTAAAATATTGTACTTACATAACTATATAATTTTAATAAGTTAAGATAAAGAACAAAGAGTTTCACTTTCCTGCCCTATTAATGACTGCAACCTCAAAATAAAACTTTATTTTATATAACGTGTCAGTCCATAATACCTAACTACTTTATATATATATATATATATATATATATATATATATATATATATATATATATATATATATATATATATATATATATATATGTATATATTTGTATGCCATTACATTTTTCTTTTATTATTCACTCGCATTATCCTTTCCCATTTTAACGTTTGGCATTCCTTTCCCCAGGTAGCTGTAGCTTCCTCTGTGGTTATTGTTAATTTTTGCCCTGGAAACCATCAGGGTCTTCTAACTCTAATGCCACAAATTGGTAGCATTGGTCCTGTAGTGATCCTTTCTCAAGTTACCAGTCTCCTCTTCTATCTTGGCTGCACCGTACTGAAGTCGACCAATAGTCAGAAATACATAAATATATGGTTTACCTTTCATTTTACTTTTATTACTCACTCGCATTATCCTTTTCCATTTTCTATATGTCTTCTTCTTCTCATTGCGCCGTCTCCTTTCGAAGGTTGGCGATCCAAATGGCAATTGTAGTTTTGGAAACTGCTGCGCGAAAGATCTCTGCGGATGAGCGGTCGAACCATCTCCTCAGGTCTTTCAGCCACGAGTTCTGGCGTCTTCCTACTGATCTTTTGCCCTGTACTTTTCCTTCCAGTATAACTTGAAGTAATTCATATCTTTCGCCTCTCAGCACATGACCCAAGTATTGCATTTTCCTCTCTTTGATTAGTAGTCTCTTTGATAGTAATTCTTTTTGTTTACACATGCGACGAAGTACCTCAACATTAGTAACTCTTTGTACCCATGGAATCCTCAACATTCGTCTGTATATATACATCTCAAAGGCATCTATTCTTTTTTCTACTTCGGAGTCCATTGTCCAACTTTCACAGCCATACAGTAATATTTATATATGTGTATATATATATATATATATATATATATATATATATATATATATATATATAATATATAATATATAATATATATACATATATATATATATATATATATATATATTTATATAAATATATACGTATACATATATATACATATATTTAAAATATATTCAATGGTTGAATAGCAGAGGTTTTATCGGTCAATAATTGGCAAATGAAAGTCGTCAACTACTTTATTGATTTATTCGAATACGTTTCGCTTTTATTTTTAAAAGCATCATCAGTTGACTACAAATAAAAAAGATTTTAGAATATAAGTAAACAACCAACAGGTTTCATACTGACCAAAACAATTTGTAGGTTTGTTTAGATGTTATGAAAACTCTATGATAACTTAACATTAAGATTAACAATTAAACGGGAGAAACGAAACAAAAAAATACAAGAA
Organism: Diabrotica undecimpunctata; assembly: GCF_040954645.1. Lineage (NCBI taxonomy): Eukaryota > Metazoa > Arthropoda > Insecta > Coleoptera > Chrysomelidae > Diabrotica > Diabrotica undecimpunctata. The sequence goes on from NC_092808.1 coordinate 67,338,314, forward strand.
AAACTGTAAGAACACTATTGTTTATTTAATTTAATTTTAACCGATAGCTTCATTTGAATGTTGGTTTAAGCTCTTTCGAGGGTCAAACTACTAATTTTTTCGATTGTTTTCTATCAGCTCTGAGATGTCATAATTTTCACATGTGGCTTATTGTCGTACATGTGTTTCATTTTAATGCAGGGAGGAAGTATGATTATTGAGGGAATTAGCGAGCGGAACGGGGACAGTCCTTTTTTAAAAACGGATTCCTTTTTTCTTTTTCTTTAATAATCATCCAGCCCCGTTTTCACATCCATTGTTGGATATAGGCCTCCTCCAAACGTCTCCAGTTCTCTCTATCTCTAGCTGCTGCAATCCAGTTTGTTTCTATTCTCCTTAGGTCGTCGGTCCATCGGGTGGGTGGTCTGCCTCGACTTCGCTTGTCGGCTCTTGGTCTCCACTCCAATAATCTCTTCGTCCATCTTCCGTCTTCCATTCTAGCAACATGTCCATGTTCTTTAATAAACAAACAAAAAAAATGGAAAGAAGAATGGGAATGAAGTTACTGTCTTATAAGGGTTTTTTTTTATTTAGAGACGATGGATGTTTTAGAATTTGACACATTTCAAGGATGGATCGCTTATGAATATTTTTTTGTTTGCACAGTATTTTGGTATTCGTGAAGTCGATAATGTGTTTGGTTGAAATGGCATGCTGTGCAAGGGCACAAGATGGTTTAGAAATCCTAATGTCGCTTTTGTGGGACGTTAGTCGACCTTGAAGAGAGCGGCTGGTTTGGCCAATGTAGCAGGAGTTGCACTCTGCACAGGGTACATGATAGACGACATTAGTTTGTTCTAGAGGGGCCAATAGAGCTTTTGTCTTAGAAAATAACTTTCCTAAGGCTCTGGTATTTTTTAAGGCTATTTTGACAGGTAAGTTTTTGAAAAGTTTGTTAAGCTTGTTAGTGCAAGCCTGTCAGAGCAAGAAGTGATCAACGACATTTTTAGCGGTGATATTATAAGTTAAAAATGACAAACTTTGTGAATTAGCAACAAAACAAAGAACCTGTATACCACAAATCAGTTCATAATTTGGGAAGGACATTTTGTTGACACTATTCCAGATTTAGCAATATCTTTACATATTTTTTTATACATATATATATATATATATATATATATATATATATATATATATATATATATATATATAATAAAATGAATTTGTATGAGTGCAAATAATGAAATTATCTACTTAGGTGTTTCACTTCATAAGACATGTCAGTCCCTTATTCAAATATACTGTTATTCGCAGCATCTCATTTCATAGTGCTCAAGTAAAAACTATCCTTTTGAGTAGCAAATACTTAATAAACTGAGATTTATTCTACTGGCTCAATCGGTAAAGATATATATTACATTCGCCATTACCAGTTGAAAGTTATGTGAACTCGTTAGTGAATTTAATAAATATTGAAAAATGTATAACATTTACCAAGTTTATTGGTGATTATACATAATAACTGGTACTTATCCATAATCACCGATTTATCACATTTACCACGGTGGTATTTATATTGTTGTTAGGCTTTACGTTTTTCTGGAAATATAATAGATCGATAGAACCAATGTAGTGGGTTTTGGCCTATTTGACTGCGAGATTTTCATATCTATTGTGGTCCTATAGTCCTAGAGGAACTAAAACTTGACCTTTTTAAAAGGTCTAATAACTTCCAGACTGAACCTTCCATGTAGCTCTTTGCGGGTGGCTTTTCTTCGCCTAACGCAAAGAACCGCACATTTGCCATCTGTCATACAAACATAAAATGTACCCTGCTGTTTCTTCCTTTAGTTGACAAAATCTGCATAGGTCGCCTTCTGCCAATCCCATCAGCTTTTACTGCCTATTCAGCTTATAGTATCTTGTTAGCAGACCTATTATGGCTTTAACTTTTTCTTGTCCAGATCTGCCGTCAATTTTAATTTCTAGAATGAACTGTTTCATCTGTCTTTGTCTTGGTGTATTCCTCCACTATTCCAGAGATTTGTGAGTTACCTATTTTCTTTTAGCCGTTCGTGTTACCTATTATCCTGCTTGCAATGTCGCAGAAGAGTTCCTATTAATGACATTGGTGAGCCTTGTTTGGCTATTTCATCTGCTTTTTCATATATAATGAAGTCTGTCATTTCAATCCAACCACATTCTAGTCCAGGCGGGATCTGTGTTTGAATTGGACATTTCTATAAGAGTTTATTTTTTTTGCTGGAATCACTTCAGGATGTACCTTGTCTGAATAATCACAATATGCGCCAGTCGCAAAACTTGTGCTTAGTTTTTTATTTAACAAAATCTGAAAATATTTGCTTTTTGCGCCCATATTCTCGCCTATAATGATATCTCGATCTATTACTCGAGATATTGCTAGTATAAAAAAATTATATATGCATAGAACAAAAAGGTTTCGTTTTTTAATTTTATATAACATTTCACTAGCTAGAAATTAATTTTTTTACTGTTTAACTTACATCCTTCGTATTCCGTATAGAAAAACTTTATAATACTACTGAAACGTATAAGTTTCGTTAGGATTGGTTTAATAGATTTTAATAGCTGCACTACTACTACTACAGTAATAATGGATTCAGTGTAGTAATGTCTGGGTTCGGGAGACTGAGACCTCGGAAGCCCTGAATAAAACATCAGAGACGATGTCGATAGCTCGGCGCAGTGATAATCCCATACCAGAATGGGTCGGTTTTTTCTGGTAGATACCGTAACTACCACTCTTACCATAATAATTCTACCAAAGTCAACTTAATCAAACAGATGAAAAATAGAGTAATAAAACTATCAGATCCTTCATTTCATACAAAAAACCTACAAATCCTACAGAAACTTTTTATTTCAAACGCTTATCCAACATCATTAGTGAATAAGATTTTGTTTAATACTATCCATAACGAAGATACTTCACCTTCCTTCGCGACTAACAATGCTGATTCTGATGTCTTAAGTTGGAACCCAGTCTCGTATACTACTATCAACAAATATTTTTCATTACCATATTTCAGAGATATCACTCCGGGGTTAACAAGGATTCTGAAAAGTGTTGAAAATAGCTTTGGCAATAATAATAACAACATTAAACTTAATGTAGCTTGTAGATCAGCCCTAACAATTAATAATCTTTATTCTAAGATAAAAGATAAGACTCCCATAGATAGGCTTAGTAATATTGTCTACAACATTCCATGTCTCTCTTGCAACAATTCCTACATCGGTCAAACATCTCAATTATTGAAATCACGTATTACACTACACAAAAGTGATTCTCGACTTCACCCTGACCGTTGTGCATTAGCCAAACATGTCCATTCCACTGGTCATCTCATGGACTATACCAACACCACAATTCTCCACCGTGAGAACAATAAATCTAAAAGAGAGTTCATTGAAATGTCTTATATTTTCTTTAACGATTTCTCCATTAATGTTAAGAGTGACATCAAGAATCTAAGCGATATATACCACCTGTTACTTAAATCAGATACCAAGAACAATACTATATCACAGATAACTAACTTGACTGATATATCCATTAACAATTAACATACCTTTATAATTAATTTTCATTAACAAAAAATATATAACATTCCCTTGCTTTTCTTAGATACATCTCAATAAGATTCAATAGTACATGAACAATATAATATAATTAAATAAAGAAAATCAAAATAATATTTCCCTTTACTGGGATTTAAATTCATTCGTTTCTTACCAATGAACCTTAACGACATAAAGATTCATACGAACTAATAATGAAGTTGTCAGCGCTTGCGTTCTGGCTCAAACAGAACCTTACTTTTAATTGTCTGAAAATCAAAAATTTAGTTATTGCCGACAATTCAAAGAATTACCTCCTTTTAAATGTAGTTACATTGGGTTTTTCGATTAACCTTGGGTAAGCCTTTACGTGTCAAGTTCAAAGCTACCATACATTTCGAACCTTATAAAAAAACTTTTTTTGCACATAGTAACAAAAAACACCACTATGTTACTAGCAAAGTTTTTTAATATTCTAACTCTACAATTCTAAGTTACGGTAAGATCAATAATGTTTTAATAGATAATATATGGTAGCTAATTATAATTTATTCTCTTTCAGCCCTGAAGAAGCCAAATTAATTCTCTTTGTCGAAAACGTTCGGCGAAACAATTGATACACATTAGAGTCTTTCTTGCAGATTTCCCCAATATTTAAGAGTTTACTATTTAACTAATCTGCAAAGATTAAATTTCTTTTCTATATATATATATATATATATATATATATATATATATATATATATATATATATATATATATATCATGAATGTGTTGCTTGTGTGAGTCCATTTCAAAAGGTAAAAGAAATAATAAATTAGACTTACTCACAATCAATTTAATTTAACTATCCAGACGACCGGTTTCGCTTTCTACAATATGCAAAGCATTTTCAGGTCTCGATACAAAGTTAAATAAATGCTGAAATAATAAACCCATATTAGGGTGTTGTCTAATAAAGATAAACAAAGATAGATGATATAAATTACAGTAATTATGCCAATATTACATGTCTGTGGTTTATCAAAATGAATAAAATGTTTAAGCAGACAAGGTAAGACCCACAAATTGGTAAAATAGTCTATTAAACTGTAATGAATTAATAAATGAACAAATAAATAAAACATTACTTATATGCCGGTACTCTATTAATTGATGGTTGAAAGAACATGGTTCAAACTATCCTGTATTGTTGTTTGGAGAACTCAAGTCTGCTATTGTAATTGTTTGACAGTAAACGGGGAAGTTCTTGAGGAGACAGATTTTATCCAATGAAGTAGAGATAGGTGTAATGTAATTGTTTGTTTGATGAAAGTAATGTTCTATACCATTGAGTTATTTAAAAGTTATTTATATTTATTCTAGAGATATATTTATGAAATATGTGTTATTTATTGAGATTTTATTTTAGAAGGTGACTGTTGTGAGACAATGAATGAGATTAGATGTACAAATTGTGTGGGTGTGCAATTCTATTAACTTGTAAATATCAAATTTCTTTGATAAAGTATTGCTGTAATATGTGGCAAATGGTTGTAAAGTCCAATAATTAAAGTTAAAAGATTAAAATTAGAATTGAGGGCACTTTAAGACACACAGAAAACACACAGAAAACACTTAAAAAAGGGGACGAAACAGACATTAAATTTAAAAAGGGGGAGGATTTGGAAGCACTACATCTCTTACCTGGAGACAATGAGTTTTTTTATGTTATTTATTTTATAGGTAAATTTGACAAATTTAGGTTAAAGTGTGACAGTTCTTCTTTTTAAATGCTATAAGTTAAGTTATCTAGTTTTATGAAATAAGCTGAAATTAATAAATGTATCTAAAATTTTTTAATTTTACATATCCCAGTTGGTTGATGTGTTAATATTGGCATACTTTAACAAACTTTAAATAATTAAATTTCAATGTAACAATATGAATAATTGAAATACATCTTCTATGATAACTAACTCGGCTTAGTCAAAAGTACAGAACAAACTTAGTACAGAACAAACTTAAGTGATTATTTGGTAATTAGATTAAATTAAATTAAATATGTACATTTGTAATCAAAATGTATAACAAAGTTACAAACTTTCTTTGAAAGAATTGTTGGTGTGAGTTATCTGTCATGGTGTGTATAAATATTTTTAAATATTTTGTATAAACAATGGTGAGTTTGTATAATAATTTCTGTAACACTTTAACACTTTAAAACTAGATAACTTAACTTACAGCATTTAAAATAGAAGAAGAACTGTCACACTTTAACCTACATTTGTCAAATTTACCTCTAAAAATCTAATAAATAACATAAAAAAACTCATTGTCTCCAAGTAAGGGATGTAGTGCTTCTAAATCCTCCCCCTTTTTAAATTAAATGTCTGTTTCGTCCCTTTTTTAAGTGTTTTCTGTGTGTTTTCTGTGTGTCTTAAAGTGTCCTCAATTCTAATTTTAATCTTTTAACTTTAATTATTGGACTTTACAACCATTTGCCACATATTACAGCAATACTTTATCAAAGAAATTTGATATTTACAAGTTAATAGAATTGCACACCCACACAATTTGTACATCTAATCTCATTCATTGTCTCACAACAGTCACCTTCTAAAATAAAATCTCAATAAATAACACATATTTCATAAATATATCTCTAGAATAAATATAAATAACTTTTAAATAACTCAATGGTATAGAACATTACTTTCATCAAACAAACAATTACATTACACCTATCTCTACTTCATTGGATAAAATCAGTCTCCTCAAGAACTTCCCCGTTTACTGTCAAACAATACAATAGCAGACTTGAGTTCTCCAAACAACAATACAGGATAGTTTGAACCATGTTCTTTCAACCATCTATTAATAGAGTACCGGCATGTAAGTAATGTTTTATTTATTTGTTCATTTATTAATTCATTACAGTTTAATAGACTATTTTACCAATTTGTGGGTCTTACCTTTGCTTAAACATTTTATTCATTTTGATAAACCACAGACATGTAATATTGGCATAATTACTGTAATTTATATAATTTATATCATCTATCTTTGTTTATCTTTATTAGACAACACCCTAATATGGGTTTATTATTTCAGCATTTATTTAACTTTGTATCGAGACCTGAAGATGCTTTGCATATTGTAGAAAGCGAAACCGGTCATCTGGATAGTTAAATTAAATTGATTGTGAGTAAGTCTAATTTATTATTTCTTTTACCTTTTATATATATATATATATATATATATATATATATATATATATATATATATATATATAAATATAAATGAAAAGGATAATGCGAGTGAATTATAAAAGTAAAAAGTAATGGCATGTCTCGCAAAACAGAAAACCAAAAATAGTATCTCGATGGAAGGCAACCGTATATACGTATTTCTGACTATTGGTCGTCTTCAGTATGGTGTTGCCAAGTTAGAAAAGGAACATATTAACTTGGGAAAGTATCAGTACAGGAGCAATGCAACCAATTTGTGACATTAGAGTTAGAAGACCCTGATGGTTTCTAGGGCAACAACTAACACCAACCACGGAGGAAGTTTTAACTCTAATGCCACAAATTGGTTGCATTGCTCCTGTAGTGATCCTTTCCCAAGTTAATATGCTCATTTTCTAACTTTTCTACACCGTACTGAAGACGACCAATAGTCAGAAATACGTATATATGGTTGCCTTCCATCGATATACCATTTTTGGTTTTCTGTTTTGCGAGACATGGCATTACTTTCTACGTATTTATATATATATATATATATATATATATATATATATATATATATATATATATATATATATATATATACATACATATACATATTTTACAATAACTGTTTGTTCTTAATCTTGTTTATTTTAGAATCTTGACAAAGGGTTTCCTGCCGAAACGTTGATTTGATTTTTATGGAGAATAAAATCTAGTTCCACATCTAATATAATTTATTGAACCTAAACCGAAGAAAAACTAATTTTATAATAAATATAGTACGGTTAAAAAAACTCAAAACTATATATATATATATATATATATATATATATATATATATATATATATATATATATATATATATATATATATATATATAAATATTATAAATGTAAATGTATATATATATATATATATATATATATATATATATATATATATATATATATATATATATATATATATATATATTCTATGGATCTATTGTAAGTAAAAAAGTTTAATCGAACGGGTACAGTTATCCAAATCAAAAAAGTATTCAGCAATGTACTCACAGAAGATCTTGTAGACCGTCAGATTTCTAACGAAGTTCAACCACAATTTTATCCCTTATGCCATTGAGAGTACTCAAAGATGAAATCAAGGAGGGTAAAATAAGTGAAAACTATGGGTTTTTCTGTGAAAATTTGGGGGAAAATTGAATTTTGTCTTGTCGAAACAATATTCTTTTGTAAAAAAATTTCCCAGTATGCCATTTAAAAATTTTGTCATACTGGCTACTGGTGGTGTAAAGGTGTTAATTATGATCTAAACATATAATGTTAATAGATCAATATCCGTGATTTTCTCCTTAATGCCACTTGAAGTTTGTGAGCTTTTACAATAAGAAACCTGCTAAAAAATGCATAACGATAGGAAATTTAGGAAAATTTGATTTTCAGAAAACAATACATTATTATTATGTATGAAATAAAGTAAATAAACAATACATTAATTTATAGAATCTGTTTTTTAGAGTGTATAACGCTGTATCTTGTTAGCGTCACTAGTCTCTCCTACTCAATTCCGACTCTCACCACTAACCTAAGTAACTCTGTGGAAGATTGTGGTAACCAACCCCAGTGGGAAGCAGAGTCAGGGCAAACGAGAGCAAGAGAAATGGTCCTTCGAAGATTAGGTGGTTAGGCAAAAGGTTAACGACCTCTTCCCTTAAAAAAACTTATTGTTATGAAAGCACAAAAAAGAAAAGTTGGACTGTTTAATTCGCGATTATAGCAAATGACAAATTAATAATGATTTACGGATCTGCACATAGAACGTAGAGAAGAAAAAAGATTACATAGAAGAAAAAAAAACAGTTTGAAGAAGAACAGTTGGAAAACATAGAATGGCTAAGAAATCAAAACAAAACTCGAAAGTTCTACAGAAATGTAAACCAAAGTAATAAGGCCTCAAATTGCTTGAATCGATAGGTTGAATTTTTCGACGCAAAGTTTAACGGCGATTATATCGAAGAAGCAGATAATACGTAGCAGATCGAAATGATTTGAATATATTGAACCCAAACGAAAGACCACCTACCACTGAAGGGGTCGCTCAAGCCATTAAAAAGCTTAAAATTATTAAAGCACCAAGAACTGATCAACTTTGTAGTGGGCTCTACAAGAATGGTCGCGACGCCCTACTACAAG